>NC_064646.1:460960347-461579005 GCF_023864345.2 Schistocerca serialis cubense | reverse complement strand
GGCAGGACACCACCCTGTGCGATGGTGACGCCCGACAGGAGCTTGTTGAGCTCCTCGTCGTTGCGGATGGCAAGCTGCAGGTGGCGCGGGATGATGCGCGTCTTCTTGTTGTCGCGGGCCGCGTTTCCGGCCAGCTCGAGCACCTCAGCCGCGAGGTACTCCATGACGGCGGCGAGGTAGACGGGCGCCCCGGCGCCGACGCGCTCTGCGTAGTTTCCCTTGCGCAGGAGGCGGTGGATTCTGCCGACCGGGAACTGGAGCCCAGCCCTGCTTGAGCGGGACTTTGACTTGCCCTTGACTTTGCCTCCCTTTCCGCGTCCGGACATGGCGATGGGCTAGCGACGGTGCACACGAAACGGAAACGAAAACGACCGGTGCGAGCGGCAGCGAGTCGAGCAGCGGAGTGCGTGCCGGCGCATCATTACCTGGTTGGGTAGTGCCTGACTACCTCTTGGTTAAGCAAGTTAAGTGCAAGCACTATTCCTGCGTTTCCTAATATGTGTTGGAGTTGGCCTATCGTGTGTGTAGGTCCTATTTTGTGATGAGCATTTATGTTACTTTATAATCGTTACTGGAAAGGTTTTACTGCCGCAGCAGGTCGGGCCATCTTGTGGTGGCCCTTTTATGTGGTTGGTTCCCGAGGTTCGAGACCAGTCTGTTCTCTGACTGCTGTGTTTTCTCATAAAACAGTTGAGCGGTCTGTCTTATCCTATCCTTTATTGGCTGCACTCCAGTGATGGCATGCAACTCCCTGTTGGGAAAATCACGCGGGAGTTTCATGACCATCCTAAGCACTCTACCCTGGAGGCCCTGCAATCTCCGGATGTGGCAGTCTGCCGCATTGCCCCACACTACTGCCGCATACTCCATCACCGGCCTTATAAGGGCGAGAAACAGCGTAATGCCGCAGCGTGTGGGTAGGGTTGTCTTCGGGTTCAGGATTGGGTATAGCGCTCTCAATCTGCCATAGGCTTTACCCACAATGTCCCTTATGTGCGGTCCCCACGTGAGGCGCCTATCCAGGGTGACCCCTAGGTATTTTGCAGTGCGGGTCCATGTGATGGGGCCTCCCATGATCCGCACCGGCTGTAGGTCGTTGGGGATTCTTTTCCTTGTAATGATGATTGCCTGGCTTTTGCTGGCATTGTATTTCAGGCGCCACTTTGTGGCCCATGTCCCTAAAGCTTCACATGCCGTCTGCAGGCGGCGGCGCATGAGGTTTGCGTTCGCGGTTCTGGTATACAACGCGGTGTCATCGGCGTACAATGCGACCGAGACTCTGTTAGCCTTTGGCGTGTCCGAGGTGTATAGGGAGTACAAAAGGGGGCCAAGGACAGAACCCTGTGGCACTCCCGCCTGTATGGGCCTTGCCGTGGATATACCCGCTCCCGCACGGACATTGAACGTGCGTCCACTAAGGTAGGACTTGATGAGTCGAACGTGTGGCGTAGGTACCCCCATTGCAAACAGTTTGTAGAGGAGGCCCTCGTGCCACACACAATCGAAGGCCCTAGAGACATCAAGCAGCACTACCCCTGCGTACTGCCGACTCTCCAGGGCACCCATCGCATCCTCCACAAGACGTAACAGCTGTTGCTCTGTGCTATGTCCACGTCGGAAGCCGAATTGTTCCGGCGGGATTAGCTCCTCAGCGTTGACGTGAAGCATTAGCCTTTTGGAGTACAGGCGCTCAAATACCTTAGATATTGATGGTAAAAGGCTGATCGGCCTGTAGTTCTGTGGAAGCCTGGTGTCTTTGCCCTGTTTCGGTATGGCAACCACCTCTGCATGTTTCCATGCTGAGGGGAAGTTGCCAGTCTGCATGATCCGATTGAAGATCGCGGTGATGGGGCGAATGGCTGCTTGTGGTAACTGAAGCAGTATTGCATTTTCTATCTGGTCGCACCCCCCCGCTTTCCTCGGGTTTAACTGCTTCAATTGAGCCTGTACTTCCTCCTCTGTGAAGTCTTCGATGTCTGTTCCGCCATCACTTTCGAGGAAGACTGGGAGCCGTTGCTGTACTATACGAATGTGCTCCTCATCGATGGGATCCTCTACAGGAGTGAAGTTCTCCGCAAAGGCATCGGCCAAGGCACTGGCCTTGGCGTCAGGCTCGCAAATCGCCTCACCCCTGACTTGTAGGGGAGGGATGCTTTGTCCTTTCCTCAGAAAGTACTTAGTCGTTTTCCAGGCTGACCCATCGTTTATCTGCAGGCTGGCTATCTTCCCTTCCCATTCCCTATTACGATGGCCTTCCACCGCCACTTTCAGCTCTCTCCTGAGCCTGTTGAGGAGACGCTTAGTGACAGGACTTCTGGTTACTTGCCATTCCCGAAAGACTCTATTTTTGTGGGCTATAGCGTCTATTAGCTCTGGGGGGAGCTGGCGTGAAAAGTCTTTAATTTTTTGAGGGCCTCTGGGGGAAGCATTTGCTACAGCCTGTATTGTAGCTGCATTAAGTCTCCTGATTGCCTCATCAGTACCTATGTCAGCCAGGTCTGGGATTTCATTGAGGGTACCTTGCAGGCTCTCTCTAAACTGTTCCCAGTTGACTTTACCTAGTGGCCTTCGGTGGCTCTGGAGTAGCTCGCCTTGAACCTCCAGGTCGAATATTACTGGTAGGTGATCCGACGAGAGCGCGTTTCGGGTTGTTGCAGTTGTGCGGTTGCCCACTCCCTTCAGTAGTGCGATGTCGAGCACGTCGGGACGGCCGCCTTTTGCAGGGTAGCAAGTGGGATCATACGGTCCCAGGGCGACTGCGTTGTGCCGTCGAACCACATTTAACAGGCGACGTCCACTCGTATTGGTCACTCTGGAGTTCCACTCGGCGTGTTTAGCATTGAGGTCACCCGCGATAAAGATTTTACCGCGGATGGACAACAATGCCGCGAAGTCCGCCGGGTCCAGTAGTTTACCTGGTGGTCGGTAGGTTGCAACGAATGTGGTTTCGCCTGTCGATGTTTGTACTACCACTGCTGTGGCTTCAACCGTGCGAAGTCTCGGCAGTTGCACAATGTGGTGTTTGAGGCAGTTTTTAATATAAATGGCAGTGCCTCCTCCATGAGTTAACCTATCTGTGCGGTGGCATGTGTAATTCGCCGCACGTACGAAAATACCTGGCTTTAGCATAGTTTCCGAGACTAGGCATATATCTATTGCCTCGTCCCGGAGAAACTGCCTGAATTCCCCACCTTGGGTACGTATGCCATTTGCGTTCCAGGCGCAAACTGTTAATCCATGAATGACGTTATTCATTGGTATTGGTTCCAGGTGGTTGTTGGGCCTTGTTGGCTGTCGTAAGTGCAGTTATGAGCTGCGGTAGTGTTTTCATCATTTCGGCTACCGATGTCATTAGTAGGCGCATCTCGCGGAGTTCTTCCGCGATGTTTGCGGAGGTGTTATTCGCGTCATTGGTGTGTTCTGTGGTCGTCACTGTTTTGCTCGTGTTAGCTGCGCTCTCGGGCGCGGTGGCTTGCTCGCTAGCGCTTCCTGCGCTTGCTCGCTTGCCACCCGCTGTTGCTTCCGCGTCATTTCGCGGCTTGGCAATGCTGGAGTAACTTACGCCATTTTCGATTTTCCTGGCTGGTGTGGTGTTTTTTCTCGCCGGTATGTTGTTCCTAGTCTGTTTGTTGTCGGCCTTCTTGAAGACCACGCACCCCCTGTAGCTTGCTACGTGGGCGAGCCCACAGTTGCAGCACTTGGGCGTGTTCGTTGCGTGCCGGCGCAGCCGGGGTGGGGGTGCTTTATGGGCTCGGGTGCGGCGGCCGGTTGCGCGCGCGCCCCATTGGTCGGCGGCCGCAACAGGGCGAGCTGGTAAAGGTGCGGCGGCGGCTGGCGGCGGGTGCCACTGTGTGGGGAGACGCTGACTAGAGCGGAGCGCTTGCTACTGGTGTTGCTGCTGCCGTACGTTGGTTCGAGATGCCGCCCAAGACTAGCGGGAAGGCCGCCAAGAAGGCTGGCAAGGCGCAGAAGAACATTTCGAAGGGCGACAAGAAGAAGAAGCGCAAGAGGAAGGAGAGCTATGCCATCTACATCTACAAGGTGCTGAAGCAGGTGCACCCTGACACGGGCATCTCGTCGAAGGCGATGAGCATCATGAACAGCTTCGTGAACGACATTTTCGAGCGCATTGCGGCCGAGGCTTCTCGCCTGGCGCACTACAACAAGCGCTCGACCATCACGTCCCGCGAGATCCAGACCGCTGTGCGGCTGTTGCTGCCTGGCGAGCTGGCCAAGCACGCCGTGAGCGAGGGCACGAAGGCGGTGACCAAGTACACGAGCTCCAAGTAAGGAGGTGGCTCTGGAATGGAAGGAAGGATGGAGAAGGCTCCTCCGTTGCGAGAGCGGCAAAACGGCCCTTTTCAGGGCCACCAACTTGCCTTTTGCGGGAAGGGCGGAATTGTTGTTGTTGTTGTTTGTGTGGACGGCTGTGATGTATGTGTGCATTTTGATTGTGGGTGGGGGGGGCGCGTCAAAGCGTGTTGCGCGGGGTACGGCCACGAGGTTGGTCGCCGTGGCGTGGAATGGTGGCACGCCTCGTTGGCGTGGTTTTTGACCCATTGGTGTTGTTGGTGTGTGTGTGTGTGTGTGTGTGTGTGTGTGTGTGTGTGTGTGTGTGTGTGTGTTACCCGTCTGCGAGGGGGGACAGTGCGATCGGCGACTTTTGTGTCACCGTAACGACGGCCGTTTGCGGGTTTGTTTTTTTTTGCACATCATACATGGCGAGGGTGAAATGTGAAATGTTTTTGTTTGGTTTTTTTTTTTTTTTGCCGCCCACTATTCCCTTTGCTGTGCGCCGAGTTTGACAATGGTGCGACGTAACTGCAGCGTGGAGGTGTGTGAGTGACGTTGAAATGAACGTGCCATTAAGACGCATTGTTGTTGTATTGTACTGTACGTGTACGGCGACACGCACGATGATGTACCATTCGACTCTGATGTTTGATAGCCGTGTCTGACTGATTGCGTACGACGCACGCACACCGATGTCGTCATTCAAGATGCACGCGTGTCCAGTGCAGTACAGTAAGCGCGACGACGGCGGCGGCGGCGGCGGCGGTCGTTTGTTTGGCGAATGTCTGTACACGTGTTTGTCTGTGTCCATCCGGTATGTATTTGTTTGTTTGAAAGTGTTTTGTGTGTCGGTGACGTGGTCCGATCCGTCGCCCCCTGAGTAACTGTCGATCGGCGCGATAGACCGGCGTCACGCAACTGAACCGAAGTCGTGGGCACACCCGTCATACTGTTGTACACCGTCGCGCTGAGAACGGTAACGAAAGGTTGACTTTGATCGGTCGAATGTCTGGGCAGAACGTGAGGAATGAGGCACGAGTGCAAGGAGGGGGGGCAAAAGAGAGAGGAAGGGAAAAAGGGGAGAAACGCATTCGTAGAGCAACGGAACGTTCCCGTGTCGGAGGCGTATTGGAGCCGCACTGAAATGCGTTTAACGGCGGCGCGGCTGCAAGTGTCTGCCGTGGTGAACGTTACCTTTGACGGCTGCATTGGGCTTTGCCTTTGCTTTTTTTGCTTTCGCTTTCGCTTTCGCTTTCCCGGATGTACGTAACGTTTGTTGATATGGTTCTGAGGAAGAGTGTATGACAGTGCCGTGCCGTCCATGTTCGTGTGCCCTCCCATTGTGTGTATGCTATTGTCTGTGTACTTGAATGATGTATGTAGGTGTTAGTGGACATGTTTTACCAGTGGGGGGAAATGGATCGTCGATAGTTGCCGTCACTCTGTCACGGTCGAGATGACGCACCCTCCGTACAGAAAGGTGTCGAGAAAGTGAGTGTGTGTGTGTGTGTGTGTGTGTGTGTGTGTGTGTGTGTGCGTGCGTGCGTGCGTGCGTCCGTGAATTGGCAGTGTTTGGAGGTGGGCGTGCCCTGCATGTGGCCCGGAAGGCTGTTCGTTAGGCGGTAGTGTTGTGTGGACAGGGGAGGGGCATGCGTAACGCTGCTGGCATGGCATTTCGGGAGATGGGAGGGGGCAAACGAGGAAACGAGGAGCGGCGGCCAAAGACGGGACGGGGAGGGGCGCGGTGTGGGTGGCTTGCGCCTGTGCTCGGCGTTGTGGTTTGTGCAAAAGAGGAGGAGAAAAACAATGTGAGTTGCCAGGGAGGGGAGCGGTGTTGTGTTGTGTTGTGGTTGTCGTGGTGTAGCCGCAGACGCGGCTGTCAGTGAACGTGGCGAGACGGACGGATGCGCGGAGGGGCGGGGGCGGCGCATTTCGCCGGTGCCGTGCCGTGCCGTGCCGTGCCGTGCCATGCCTGAAAGCCGCGTGGTCGCTGTGTTGTTGGTGGCGTGGGGGCGAGGAGAGTACCGTACGGGTGTGCTTGTGCGCCGGAAATGGCACACTGCGCCCGCCCGTCTTGGAGGCTGATGGCTGTGGTGTGGAAATGGGGCGCGGTGATGTTGAAGCAGTTGAAGAACAGAAAAGAAACCAAGAAAACGGAAGGCGTGATGCGGCGGTGGTGGTGAGAGCGGGAAAAACAAAACAACAAAAAAAAACAACAAAAAAAAAGAAGGAAAAACAACAAGAAAACAAAAAGTCTATCAATATTAAAATGTAAATGGAAATGGAAATGGACCCAGGTATAACCTCCCTGCACAAATAGCAGAGAGTCCGATGATAATAAAAATGTGCCAGAATGTTAACGTCCCTACAAAACAAACCCAACGATAATATTAATGAAAGAGTGAACCGTATGTAACATTGCAACAGACATAATGAAACCTGATAAATTGTATAAGGGCAGCAGCGTTGACCTTTGGCCCTGTATTCAGAATAAAAAGAGCCAAAGATCGTTACCCCAATGAAAAAGACACTGAAACACGTATGTAACATAGTAGCGATGGCGAGACATTGTAGCATCTGTGACCAGAGAGTTTGCGCTGGACTGCGCGAGTGTTGCGAGCGGTTCTCAGTCAGTCAGTCAGTAGTTGTTGCGAGTCCGTAGCTCTGTGTAGTTGAGGGCTGTACTCTGTCAGTAGTCGTCGCGTGCAGTACGCTAATAGTCGTCATGCAGAGCGGTCGGTCAGTAGTAGCAGCCGAGTGCGGTTGTGTGATGTAGGCGGTCGGCAACACTGGTCAAGATGGTGAATAAGGTATACTGTTAATTAATATAATCATTAGATAATGAAAAATTGTATTTATTGTAATTATTCTCCAACAAGTTCCCCAATAATAATTTTTATTTCAAAAGCATTTTTCAAACATTTAATTGTTTATTGAACTAAAGAGTTCGTTGCACTTCACATTTCATTCCACTTCTTTGAAGAAAAATGTCACTAAAATCACAAAAAAAGAGAATATTATTATTTGCAATGCAGTTCCTCCAAGCGCTGCGCAACAACCAGAGCAGAAATGTGACATCCATTTATTCGGAGGTAAGACTTTAAGTCTGATTGTTTTGCACAGGGCCAAAGACCGATATTTCGGTTTAATTGAAGTTTCTTGTCACTGAACGGACTTTTTTAAATGTTGTGTGAAGACTTTATATTTGAGTCAGATTGCGAATTTCACATTTTTGTTGCCATTTTCAATACCTCTCATTGTGGGCGAGGTTACAATTAGCGCAATGTCCATTAGCATCCGTAAATAACATTGTCCATTATTTTAAATTTTGCTGGGAGGTTACAACACACACACACACAAAAAAAAAAAACAAAAAAAACAAAAAATTGCATTTATATCCGCTCCTCAATTGTAGATACCCCTTACACAGCTGTGTGCAATGAATGAGTGCTGGCTGGTAATTAATTGCACTCCTTGGAGGGAAATGCCATAGGAAGTAGTCTTTAAAAAGTGAATGTTTTTCGTTAAGAGACAAAAGTTACTTTAGAAAAAAAGTAATAGTGGGGCTTTTGTTGTTGAACAAAATAAGTACAATGAACATACGTTATCAGATTTGCGCAATGCAGCGTCACACCACCTTTTGATTATAACACAATAGACTATACATCGTCCCGAACCGTGACCAGAGTCGCGAGACGAGCAGAGCACGCCGCCGACGCCCGCTCAGTACAACCGTCCACCCGCTACTACTGTCGACCGACTACTACCTCTCCCGACTCGCGCTACAATATATATATAACAACTGTTCCTGGCGACCCGGTGCGTGCCACTACTGTCGTCTGGCGCGGTCCAAGCGCCGACTAGCAGCGATAAAGAACTCTCTGGTCAGACAGAGATGCTGTCATGCCTCGCCATCGCTCTGGTAATGAATACATACGTGTTGCAGCGTGCGTACCACCGGAACACGCAGTGGCGGAGCCAAAGACTGTGTTGTCGAGGTCGAGTGCGAGCGGGAAGAGAGGCAGCGTCGGCACGGAGATGCAAGCGAGCGCGAGACGCACGGGGGCTGCGGCGTGGCGCGTTTGCGGTCGGCGCCTTTGGTGGCAACGGCCGGGACAAGCAGCGGTGTATGGTGTGGTGCGGGGCGGACAGGGGCGGAGGCGGCGCGACGACGGCATGGGGGCGAAAACGGGACGGGGGACGGCGGATGTTGAGAGGCGTCACGCGCGGACAGGACACAGACACAGAGACACACAGATTGGAAAGGGAGGGTGCGCGGTAGTAGTTGGGAATGTGCGTACCGTGCGGGATGGGAGTGGGCGAGGAACACGGTCGTGGCCCCTGTTTTGGGTGCGTGTGATGACGTCGGTGTGTTGTGGGAAGGGAAGGTGCTGTGGCGGCGGCGCGTAATGGGCGTAGGCCGAAAAGAGAAAGGAACGTGGGCAGTGTGTTGGCAAGCGTCGGTTCGACTGCGACGTTGATGGGCAGGGCAGGGCAGGGCAAGGTTAATGGTGGTAGGAGTAGGCGTGTGGGCGCAAAAAATCTGCCGCTGCAGGCGGTGCCGTAACCGCCATGGCGGGAAGGAGAGAGGGCCAAAGAAAGAAAGAAAGAAAGAAAGAAGAAAACAAAAAAAAAAAAAAAAAAGGAGGGGGGGGGCGAAAGTGGAGAGGCGGTGGTGTGAGAAGGGCGGGGGCGGAAGGAAGGCAGGAAGGACAAGAGGCGAGGCGACGGCTTGCTTTGTGTATCGGTCGGTCTCTGGCTATGCTTCGTTTTCTGCAGCAGGGTCGGTGCGCGGCGTGGCTCGCGGCAGTGGGAACGCCTGGTGGCTGGACGGCCAGCAATGCGGTTGGATGGGCGGCCACAGCACCGCACCTGTGCCCGAGGAGGAGACGCTGGCGGCGGGCCCTGAGGTGAGGCCGGCTCGGCTGGGGCTGTGGATGTGTAGGTGTGCGCCGCTGCTGCAACAACGAGTAAAACGCGAGAAGAAGGGATGGCGGTAGAGAGAGAGAGAGAAAAAAAAAAGGTCGTGTTGTGTTGATGCGCAGGCAGACGCGTACAGAGGGACGAGCCCGGTCTGCAGCAGGGTGTGGCCGTGCCGAGTGCAGAGCAGCGGCGGCTCGGTTCGGTTCGGCCCGGCCCGGCGGGCCGCGCTGTTGTCGCGGACGTGAGCGCCCCCTGGCGGGTGGCCGGAGGCGGCGCGGCGTGTTGGACGTGTGGCTGGTGGCAGTGCACAATTTGCGAGTGGCTGGCGGTGTGGTGTGGCGGTTGGCGCGTCGGGCGGCGGAGAGGTATGTGTTGCGGGCGCCCTTTGCTGCGCTGCGTCGTTGCGTGTGCCGTACAGGGCGGGCGCTTGTCGACTGTGTGGGCGGTGTGGCGAATTGGCGTGAAACGGCTGCCGAGAGGGTGTGTGGTAGCGAGCCGGTCGGTGGTGTCAGTGCGAAGGGGAATGTGCGTGCGTGTTTGGCGGTTTCGGTGTGCTTTTTGCGGCGTGAGAGTGGGAATTAGTGGGGCCGGCTGTTGTGTTGGTTCCTTGTGTCTTGTGTCGCGTAGCTTGATGGCAACGTGGAAGGACGCCGGTTTCGTTTTCGTTTCGAGCCTTGCGTGTGGTTGTCGACGTTGACTGGTTGGCGTGTGCCGATGCACGTGCATGTGTGGGTCGCGAGTGCGTTTTTGGCTGGCTGTGTGTGTGTGTGTGTGTGTGTGTGTTTTGGGGGGGAAAGGGGGAGGCGGTGGTGAAAGTGCAGTCGTCGGGTGGGGCTGGGGCTGTGCGTCGTGGCGGAAAGGTGGTAGGTTGCGGGAAGCGAGCCCGTCGTTGACGGTGTCGCGTGAGTTGTGAATCGAGTGGGGCGCGGGGCGCGGGACAGGAGCAGCGTGCCGCTGCGTCGTGGTCGTCAGCAGAGGCTGTGCGTGTGCTTGTCCTTTTTGTGGGCGGTTCGTGCGAGGCGTTTTTGTTTTGTGTTGCCCTAGTTGTTAGTTTATTTTGTTTGTGTTTGTTATTTTGAGACGACGACTGGTTGGTGGCGTGCGCGCGAAGTGGCGGTGTGCGCTTCCCGTGTCGTTTGTGTTGTTTTGTTTTTTTGTTTTTGTGTGTTTTTTTTTGCACTGGGCCCCGGTGGGTGGGTGCGTGTGTGTCGATTGCCGGCTGGCGAAAGGTGCGCCATCGGCGGGGTGGGTCGCCGGCACAAGTAGAGGCGGCGGCGTTGTTGCTGTTGTTGTGTGGTGTTTGTTTTGTTCGGCTGTGTCGGCGAGCTGTGTTGCGGTGCGTGTGAATGGTGGTGCAAAAGTGCTGGCGTTGGGGCTGCGACTGCGACGGCGGCGAGCCGCGGGCGCGCCATTGATAGTGATGTTGTGAACAGCGGCTGTGTACGGTAGTGGTGTTGTTGTAGCACGACGTGCATCCGGGCCGGCGCGGAAAGCGCAGTTGCGGGCGGTTGCCCTTCGGTGCCAGCCATGTCGCGTGAGCGGCGGGTTGCTCTGGTGTCGACACGTGGTGCTCTGGGTTGTTGTGTGGTGCCCTTTGGCCGGTGGGGGTGGTTCGCGTGTGTCTCGTTCGCGCTCGGTGTCTGGTCGTGGTCGTGCTGCTCCCCCGTCTGTCGGCGGTTTCCGACGTCGTCTGTACGTTTTTGTTCGTTTGCGGCGTGCCTGCCGACGTCGTCCCGTCGCGACCTTTCAACCGAAAGTGTGGCGCCCGAAGGTGAACGAACGTAACCCTGACCTCGGCGCTTTACGCTGAGCCGAGCGAACCGAACCGAACCTAACCTGTGGTGTGGTGTGGCGAGGTGAGCTCAGCCTGTGAGCCCCTAACGTCTACGTAAGGTAAGCTGTCCGGCTCACGCCTCACGTTTGAACGCTTTTTTAACCTACGTTTGACGCTTCTTAACCTAGCACTGACCCCTTAACCTAACGTGTAACCTAACCTAACCTAACCTAACCTCTGACGCCTGACGTGTTTGAATGCTTAACCTAAGTTTGACGCTTAACCTAACCCAAGTCCCCTTAACCTAACCCACGTCCACCTAACCTAACCTAACGTAGACGTGTAAACGTAATGTGTAACGCGTAACGTGTAAGGTCGGCTGTCGTGTGTGCTTGACGGCAGATTGGGTTGGTCTGTAGATTCGGATTGCGGTTTGCCTCGGTCGAGGGGTTGGGTCGGAAGCGGCGAGGGGCGGCGGCGCCTGTTGCGCAGGCGGCGTCCGTTTGCGGCGGGCAATTGTTGAGAAACGGCTGTGAATGTTGGCGGGCGAGAGGAGGAGGACGGCGCGCGATGTGGCCCGACGGCTGCGGGCCGATCGGGAAACGGCGGGAGGGCGACGGAAGGCGATGGGGCGGCGGAGGCGCGTTTGCACGGCCGTCATCGCCGCACGCCTCGGCTTGTGTGGCTGTGGCGCCGGCCGCGCTGGCCGGGCTGCCGCGGCGACGGTGTGGGAGTTTTGCCGAAGGTTTGGCCATTGTGGCGGGTCGTCGGCTGGGGCTGTGGGGGCGGCATTTGGGCGGGGGCGGCGATTCTCGGCGGGCCGACCCAGGCTGTAGCGCGCGGTAGCTGCAGTTTGGCCGTGGTTTGCGGCGCTGCCGTGGCGACTGGTTGGCGACTGTGGTGTGGCTGTGTGTAGCCCCATCCTCGGTGGTTTGAAAGGCGCGGGCGGTTGTGGCGCAGGTTTGGGGCTGCTCCGCACAGGCTGTCGGACGTTGGGCGGTAGCAAGCGCGGGAGGCGCGGCGCGGCGGCGCGCAGAGTGGCGGCCGCTCTCTCGGCCGTCCGCGCCCGCCCGCGACACTGGCTGGGCCTTGTGATTCTCTGCTCTGCTGCTGTGCTGTGCTTGCGTGCCTGCCGTCCCGCTCGCTCTCGCTGTGTGTTACGCGCGTCGTCGAAATGGCAGATCAGGCGGCTACGAACGAGACTGCTGCGGCACCCGCCGCCACCGGCACTACGAAGAAGGCCAAGTCTGCGTCGTCTGCGAAGAAGCCGCGCGCCAAGCCTGCGCACCCGCGCACCTCTGAGATGGTGACGGCCGCCATCAAGAGTCTGAAGGAGCGCGGCGGGTCGTCGCTGCAGGCGATCAAGAAGTACATAGCCGCGCACTACAAGCTGGACGCGGAGAAGCTGGCGCCGTTTATCAAGAAGTACCTCAAGTCGGCCGTCGTGGCGGGCGAGCTGGTGCAGACGAAGGGGAAGGGCGCGTCCGGCTCGTTCAAGCTTGCCGGCGCCGGCGGCGGGGGGGCGGCCGAGGGCGGCAAGGCTCGTGCTGGCGGTGCCAAGAAGAAGCGCGCCGCTCCGGCCAGCAAGGAGAAGAAGGGCGCCCGTGCGGCCGGCGCAAAGAAGGCTGGTGGCGTGAAGGCGGCGACCGGTCGGAAGGCGGGCGCCGCCAAGAAGGCGTCTGCGGCGTCGGCCGCTCCCGCGGGTGCGAAGAAGGCGGCTGCGGCCAAGCCGGCCAAGGCCAAGTCGCCGTCGAAGGCGAAGAAGGCCGCCAAGGTTCCGACGAAGAAGCCGAAGGCGCCGCGCCCGAAGAAGGCGACGACGCCGTCTAAGGCGAAGGCTTCGCCCAAGAAGAAGAAGTAGAGTAGAGGAGAAAGAGATGGGAAAGGAAGGGTTTGGCGCTTGACTCCGTCGTCCCCACCCCCCGTCGTCGTCTAGTGGCGCGCAAGAGACGCGCGGCCCAAAACGGCCCTTCTCAGGGCCATCAAAGCACGTCGGGGAAGGTTTTGATTGTCGTGTTGCGTCTGGTGTGGGTGTCTGTCTGTCTGGCGTTTCTGTATGCCCGTGGGGATGCTGTTTGCGTGCCGTGGTGGTTGGATTGCGGGGGTCGGTGGCGGGTGTGGGCGGCGGTAGCGGTAAGCGGTGTTGTTGTTGTTGTTGTTGTCGTGGTTGATTGTCGCCGTGTTTGTGGCGGCGGCCGACGGTTGGTTTTCTGTGACGTTGTTTTGTTTGAATACGTTGGTTGGCTTGCCTGCGTTCGTTCTTCTCGGATGTCTGTCTTGTCTAGTCGTGTCTGGTCTTTGTTTTGTTCCTTTGTGTGTGTTATGTTTTGCAACGGGGGGCACGTTGAGATGTGGAAGGAGTCGGCGGGGATTTCGGTGGCGTGTAGAGCGAGCGAGCGCGCCTGCCTGGCCGTTGGCCGTCGGAGTGGAGTGCGGGTTTTTTTTTTTTGTTTTCGAAACGAAAGCGGCGGCCGGCCAGCCAGCCACCCGTGCGGTGTGACGTCGGCCGTTGGGTATTGTGCGCTTTGAGCGCCGGGGAGGGATGATGTGTGATTGTTGCGCGCTGCTAGCAGGCAGGCAGAGTGAGCGGGTGTGGCTGGCGGACGGACGGACGGGAAGTGGTGGTTTTTGTTTTTGGGTTGCGGGGCGAGAGGCAGGCGACCGACAAAGTTTGCTCGCGACGGAGAGATGTTAGTGGCCCTGAAAAGGGCCGTTTTTGTTTGTGCGGTGCGGTGCCGCGGCGCGGTTTAGGCGCGCTCGCCGCGGATGCGGCGCGCGAGCTGGATGTCCTTGGGCATGATGGTGACGCGCTTGGCGTGGATTGCGCACAGGTTGGTGTCTTCGAAGAGGCCGACGAGGTAGGCCTCGCTGGCCTCCTGCAGGGCCATGACTGCGGAGCTCTGGAAGCGCAGGTCGGTCTTGAAGTCCTGGGCGATCTCGCGCACTAGGCGCTGGAATGGCAGCTTGCGGATGAGCAGCTCTGTGCTCTTCTGGTAGCGCCTGATTTCTCGCAGGGCGACGGTGCCCGGCCTGTAGCGGTGGGGCTTCTTGACGCCTCCGGTGGCGGGCGCGCTCTTCCTCGCCGCCTTGGTGGCGAGCTGTTTGCGCGGCGCCTTTCCGCCGGTGGACTTGCGGGCCGTTTGCTTTGTGCGGGCCATGGCGGTAGCGGTAGCGGTAGCGGAGCGGCGTGCGTGGAGGTTAGGTGCGGCGCGGCGTCCGGTGCTGCCTTGACAACGGGCCCGCGCGCCTCCGTGCTGCGCTTATATGCCCTCGGTTGCGCGTGGTGGGGGGAGGGCGGGCCAGAGTCTATATAGGGGGGCGGCGGGCGCGCTGGGCGCAGACCGTAGCCGACTCGCCAGCCGCTGCAGCTGCTGTTTGTGCACGTTTTGCTTTGCCCGAGGAAGGAAGGATGACAGGCCGCGGCAAGGGAGGAAAGGGGCTCGGCAAGGGTGGCGCCAAGCGGCACCGCAAGGTGTTGCGCGACAACATCCAGGGCATCACGAAGCCCGCCATCCGCCGCCTGGCTCGCAGGGGCGGCGTGAAGCGCATCTCTGGTCTGATCTACGAGGAGACCCGCGGGGTGCTGAAGGTGTTCCTGGAGAACGTGATCCGCGACGCGGTGACGTACACTGAGCACGCCAAGCGCAAGACTGTGACGGCCATGGACGTGGTGTACGCCCTGAAGAGGCAGGGGCGCACCCTGTACGGTTTCGGCGGTTAGGCTGCGTCGCAGCGGGCGCTGGCCTTCCCGCGGCCGTGCTTGTGGGTGGGAGAGACTAGAAAACGGCCCTTTTCAGGGCCACCACACTGTTCGGAAGTTGAAAAGTGCGAAAGAGTCTGTGTTGTTGCTGCGTGTGTTTGTTTGTTTGTTTGTTTGTTTCTTTCTTTCTTTCCGTTTGAGCGACGTGATGTGACTGGGAGGGGAGAAGGAAAGGAAACGTGTCATGTGGCTGGCTGTGTGTGGAGCTGCTTCGTTTGTGTGTTTGTTATTGTGTGTCTTTGTATCGATCGCGACGGAGATGGCGGGCTGTGTGTTGTTGTGCGAGAGGCGGTGATTATTTGCTTGCGTGGTTTGGCTCTGTGTGTTTGTTTGCGGCGGCGTTGGGGTTTCCGAGGCAAGGCGTGTGGGCATAGGCGGCCGGATCAGCTGTTTCGTTCGTGTCGACGGCCGTTGCGCGCGGGAAGTGGAGGGCGGTGTGTCGACACGCCTCCCTTTAACAATGGTCATTATTGCTGCCGTTGTCGGTTTGGAAGGCGACTGCGACCGTGCAAAATGTGTGTGTGTGTGTGTGTGTGTTGGGCCACACGGGCTGTGTGGACGACAAGATGGCGGACGTGCGCCGGCGGCGGCTGTGCTGTGACAGTGCAAAGTTAAAACAAAACAAGGTGCGGCGAGGACGACTGAAATTTTGCTTTGGACGTAGGTTTGTGTGGTGGCCCTGAAAAGGGCCGATTGTTGTGGGCCGAGCCGGCAAAGCGCGTTGCGTGCAGGGGAGCACGCGGCGCTGCGATTGCCTGGCCTCCTTTAGGCCTTCTTCTCGGTCTTCTTTGGCAGCAGGACGGCCTGGATGTTGGGCAGGACACCACCCTGTGCGATGGTGACGCCCGACAGGAGCTTGTTGAGCTCCTCGTCGTTGCGGATGGCAAGCTGCAGGTGGCGCGGGATGATGCGCGTCTTCTTGTTGTCGCGGGCCGCGTTTCCGGCCAGCTCGAGCACCTCAGCCGCGAGGTACTCCATGACGGCGGCGAGGTAGACGGGCGCCCCGGCGCCGACGCGCTCTGCGTAGTTTCCCTTGCGCAGGAGGCGGTGGATTCTGCCGACCGGGAACTGGAGCCCAGCCCTGCTTGAGCGGGACTTTGACTTGCCCTTGACTTTGCCTCCCTTTCCGCGTCCGGACATGGCGATGGGCTAGCGACGGTGCACACGAAACGGAAACGAAAACGACCGGTGCGAGCGGCAGCGAGTCGAGCAGCGGAGTGCGTGCCGGCGCAGCCTCTGCTGCTCCTTTTCTGACTTCCTCACTGTGAGGAGGTTCAGGTGGAAGTTTGTGGCCTGTTGGCCTTTACTCCCCTGGGATGATTGATGAGTCTTCTTTCTTGACTTGTAGGTTGTTCTGTACTGGCAAGGAGTGCCGATAACCTATTTTCTGTATTTGTCGGTGTGACGACTTTTCTTCTTCTTCTTCTTACTTGAGGGCTCTCCCTCGGTTGGGATAGTGGATACAGTGTATCCAGCTTTCTCATACTCTCCGTGGACGAGAGCGAAGATGACGTAGCGCATTTGCCACTCTGTGAAAATTGGGAAGGAATTGATCAGATCGTAATCCTCCTTGGAAAGACCAACAAGGCCTTCTGGATATTCGATTGGTTGGTGTGGAGGTGAAGGTTTAGAAAGGTTAGGAGGAACGAAGGGATAAGGGTTGTCGTGGTGGGGATATGTACCATCGCGAAGCGATGCAGCTATCTTCTGCGTCACAGCGCTTGCGCTGTACATGTCGGGAAGCGGGAGGAATGGGACTTCTTCCCACCCTTCTTCTTGCGCTTCTGCTTCTGCGTCCGTCTTGGGCAGTGTTGCCTCCCCTTCGGCAGGCACGTCGGTCTGCGTGGCCACCGTCGCAAACTTCTTCTCTCGAGGAGGAGTCGTCTGGCTGGCGGTGTCGACCGCTGTGGCGGAAGCTGCCTTGGCTGAGCGAAGCTCCTGCGTCAGCTCAGCAATCTGACGCCGAGCCTCGCCCAGTTCCGCCAGCATGGCCGCCCTCTCTTCCGCCATGGCGGATTTGAAGGCGGACATGGCTTCTTCTACGGCGTCGCTGAGGCGCCTGGTGATGGCGTCTTCTGAGCGAGTGACCACCTCTTCGCGTGTGGTGGTCACTTGCTTCTGCGTCTTCTCTGGTCCGCGCCAATTTCTCCTGTACGCGCAGGAACGGGCGTTAGCCGCGTGTGCGCCACCGCAGTTGGCGCATGTGCAGGGGGCGTCCTTCGGCTTCTTGCAGTCGCGTGTGTCGTGTGCTTGCGCACACTTCAAACACGCGACTGCTCCGCTGCAGTGCTTGGCGACGTGGCCAAGCTTTTGGCAGCGAAAGCACTGCGGTGTAGACTTCTTCTTCTTCTTCCCGGCAGGTCCTGCTAACGTGAGCAGCAACTCAGCCAAGGCAGCAGCTTTGCGTCCACTTCCGCGTCCCGACATCACGATAACCAACAGCGACAACGAACTCACGTGTACTCTCCGCGGCGTGAGCGGGAATGCCGGCGCAGCCGGGGTGGGGGTGCTTTATGGGCTCGGGTGCGGCGGCCGGTTGCGCGCGCGCCCCATTGGTCGGCGGCCGCAACAGGGCGAGCTGGTAAAGGTGCGGCGGCGGCTGGCGGCGGGTGCCACTGTGTGGGGAGACGCTGACTAGAGCGGAGCGCTTGCTACTGGTGTTGCTGCTGCCGTACGTTGGTTCGAGATGCCGCCCAAGACTAGCGGGAAGGCCGCCAAGAAGGCTGGCAAGGCGCAGAAGAACATTTCGAAGGGCGACAAGAAGAAGAAGCGCAAGAGGAAGGAGAGCTATGCCATCTACATCTACAAGGTGCTGAAGCAGGTGCACCCTGACACGGGCATCTCGTCGAAGGCGATGAGCATCATGAACAGCTTCGTGAACGACATTTTCGAGCGCATTGCGGCCGAGGCTTCTCGCCTGGCGCACTACAACAAGCGCTCGACCATCACGTCCCGCGAGATCCAGACCGCTGTGCGGCTGTTGCTGCCTGGCGAGCTGGCCAAGCACGCCGTGAGCGAGGGCACGAAGGCGGTGACCAAGTACACGAGCTCCAAGTAAGGAGGTGGCTCTGGAATGGAAGGAAGGATGGAGAAGGCTCCTCCGTTGCGAGAGCGGCAAAACGGCCCTTTTCAGGGCCACCAACTTGCCTTTTGCGGGAAGGGCGGAATTGTTGTTGTTGTTGTTTGTGTGGACGGCTGTGATGTATGTGTGCATTTTGATTGTGGGTGGGGGGGGCGCGTCAAAGCGTGTTGCGCGGGGTACGGCCACGAGGTTGGTCGCCGTGGCGTGGAATGGTGGCACGCCTCGTTGGCGTGGTTTTTGACCCATTGGTGTTGTTGGTGTGTGTGTGTGTGTGTGTGTGTGTGTGTGTGTGTGTGTGTGTGTGTGTGTGTGTGTTACCCGTCTGCGAGGGGGGACAGTGCGATCGGCGACTTTTGTGTCACCGTAACGACGGCCGTTTGCGGGTTTGTTTTTTTTTGCACATCATACATGGCGAGGGTGAAATGTGAAATGTTTTTGTTTGGTTTTTTTTTTTTTTTTGCCGCCCACTATTCCCTTTGCTGTGCGCCGAGTTTGACAATGGTGCGACGTAACTGCAGCGTGGAGGTGTGTGAGTGACGTTGAAATGAACGTGCCATTAAGACGCATTGTTGTTGTATTGTACTGTACGTGTACGGCGACACGCACGATGATGTACCATTCGACTCTGATGTTTGATAGCCGTGTCTGACTGATTGCGTACGACGCACGCACACCGATGTCGTCATTCAAGATGCACGCGTGTCCAGTGCAGTACAGTAAGCGCGACGACGGCGGCGGCGGCGGCGGCGGTCGTTTGTTTGGCGAATGTCTGTACACGTGTTTGTCTGTGTCCATCCGGTATGTATTTGTTTGTTTGAAAGTGTTTTGTGTGTCGGTGACGTGGTCCGATCCGTCGCCCCCTGAGTAACTGTCGATCGGCGCGATAGACCGGCGTCACGCAACTGAACCGAAGTCGTGGGCACACCCGTCATACTGTTGTACACCGTCGCGCTGAGAACGGTAACGAAAGGTTGACTTTGATCGGTCGAATGTCTGGGCAGAACGTGAGGAATGAGGCACGAGTGCAAGGAGGGGGGGCAAAAGAGAGAGGAAGGGAAAAAGGGGAGAAACGCATTCGTAGAGCAACGGAACGTTCCCGTGTCGGAGGCGTATTGGAGCCGCACTGAAATGCGTTTAACGGCGGCGCGGCTGCAAGTGTCTGCCGTGGTGAACGTTACCTTTGACGGCTGCATTGGGCTTTGCCTTTGCTTTTTTTGCTTTCGCTTTCGCTTTCGCTTTCCCGGATGTACGTAACGTTTGTTGATATGGTTCTGAGGAAGAGTGTATGACAGTGCCGTGCCGTCCATGTTCGTGTGCCCTCCCATTGTGTGTATGCTATTGTCTGTGTACTTGAATGATGTATGTAGGTGTTAGTGGACATGTTTTACCAGTGGGGGGAAATGGATCGTCGATAGTTGCCGTCACTCTGTCACGGTCGAGATGACGCACCCTCCGTACAGAAAGGTGTCGAGAAAGTGAGTGTGTGTGTGTGTGTGTGTGTGTGTGTGTGTGTGTGTGTGTGTGTGTGTGCGTGCGTGCGTGCGTGCGTCCGTGAATTGGCAGTGTTTGGAGGTGGGCGTGCCCTGCATGTGGCCCGGAAGGCTGTTCGTTAGGCGGTAGTGTTGTGTGGACAGGGGAGGGGCATGCGTAACGCTGCTGGCATGGCATTTCGGGAGATGGGAGGGGGCAAACGAGGAAACGAGGAGCGGCGGCCAAAGACGGGACGGGGAGGGGCGCGGTGTGGGTGGCTTGCGCCTGTGCTCGGCGTTGTGGTTTGTGCAAAAGAGGAGGAGAAAAACAATGTGAGTTGCCAGGGAGGGGAGCGGTGTTGTGTTGTGTTGTGGTTGTCGTGGTGTAGCCGCAGACGCGGCTGTCAGTGAACGTGGCGAGACGGACGGATGCGCGGAGGGGCGGGGGCGGCGCATTTCGCCGGTGCCGTGCCGTGCCGTGCCGTGCCGTGCCATGCCTGAAAGCCGCGTGGTCGCTGTGTTGTTGGTGGCGTGGGGGCGAGGAGAGTACCGTACGGGTGTGCTTGTGCGCCGGAAATGGCACACTGCGCCCGCCCGTCTTGGAGGCTGATGGCTGTGGTGTGGAAATGGGGCGCGGTGATGTTGAAGCAGTTGAAGAACAGAAAAGAAACCAAGAAAACGGAAGGCGTGATGCGGCGGTGGTGGTGAGAGCGGGAAAAACAAAACAAAAAAAAAAAAAACAACAAAAAAAAAGAAGGAAAAACAACAAGAAAACAAAAAGTCTATCAATATTAAAATGTAAATGGAAATGGAAATGGACCCAGGTATAACCTCCCTGCACAAATAGCAGAGAGTCCGATAATAATAAAAATGTGCCAGAATGTTAACGTCCCTACAAAACAAACCCAACGATAATATTAATGAAAGAGTGAACCGTATGTAACATTGCAACAGACATAATGAAACCTGATAAATTGTATAAGGGCAGCAGCGTTGACCTTTGGCCCTGTATTCAGAATAAAAAGAGCCAAAGATCGTTACCCCAATGAAAAAGACACTGAAACACGTATGTAACATAGTAGCGATGGCGAGACATTGTAGCATCTGTGACCAGAGAGTTTGCGCTGGACTGCGCGAGTGTTGCGAGCGGTTCTCAGTCAGTCAGTCAGTAGTTGTTGCGAGTCCGTAGCTCTGTGTAGTTGAGGGCTGTACTCTGTCAGTAGTCGTCGCGTGCAGTACGCTAATAGTCGTCATGCAGAGCGGTCGGTCAGTAGTAGCAGCCGAGTGCGGTTGTGTGATGTAGGCGGTCGGCAACACTGGTCAAGATGGTGAATAAGGTATACTGTTAATTAATATAATCATTAGATAATGAAAAATTGTATTTATTGTAATTATTCTCCAACAAGTTCCCCAATAATAATTTTTATTTCAAAAGCATTTTTCAAACATTTAATTGTTTATTGAACTAAAGAGTTCGTTGCACTTCACATTTCATTCCACTTCTTTGAAGAAAAATGTCACTAAAATCACAAAAAAAGAGAATATTATTATTTGCAATGCAGTTCCTCCAAGCGCTGCGCAACAACCAGAGCAGAAATGTGACATCCATTTATTCGGAGGTAAGACTTTAAGTCTGATTGTTTTGCACAGGGCCAAAGACCGATATTTCGGTTTAATTGAAGTTTCTTGTCACTGAACGGACTTTTTTAAATGTTGTGTGAAGACTTTATATTTGAGTCAGATTGCGAATTTCACATTTTTGTTGCCATTTTCAATACCTCTCATTGTGGGCGAGGTTACAATTAGCGCAATGTCCATTAGCATCCGTAAATAACATTGTCCATTATTTTAAATTTTGCTGGGAGGTTACAACACACACACACACAAAAAAAAAAACAAAAAAAACAAAAAATTGCATTTATATCCGCTCCTCAATTGTAGATACCCCTTACACAGCTGTGTGCAATGAATGAGTGCTGGCTGGTAATTAATTGCACTCCTTGGAGGGAAATGCCATAGGAAGTAGTCTTTAAAAAGTGAATGTTTTTCGTTAAGAGACAAAAGTTACTTTAGAAAAAAAGTAATAGTGGGGCTTTTGTTGTTGAACAAAATAAGTACAATGAACATACGTTATCAGATTTGCGCAATGCAGCGTCACACCACCTTTTGATTATAACACAATAGACTATACATCGTCCCGAACCGTGACCAGAGTCGCGAGACGAGCAGAGCACGCCGCCGACGCCCGCTCAGTACAACCGTCCACCCGCTACTACTGTCGACCGACTACTACCTCTCCCGACTCGCGCTACAATATATATATAACAACTGTTCCTGGCGACCCGGTGCGTGCCACTACTGTCGTCTGGCGCGGTCCAAGCGCCGACTAGCAGCGATAAAGAACTCTCTGGTCAGACAGAGATGCTGTCATGCCTCGCCATCGCTCTGGTAATGAATACATACGTGTTGCAGCGTGCGTACCACCGGAACACGCAGTGGCGGAGCCAAAGACTGTGTTGTCGAGGTCGAGTGCGAGCGGGAAGAGAGGCAGCGTCGGCACGGAGATGCAAGCAAGCGCGAGACGCACGGGGGCTGCGGCGTGGCGCGTTTGCGGTCGGCGCCTTTGGTGGCAACGGCCGGGACAAGCAGCGGTGTATGGTGTGGTGCGGGGCGGACAGGGGCGGAGGCGGCGCGACGACGGCATGGGGGCGAAAACGGGACGGGGGACGGCGGATGTTGAGAGGCGTCACGCGCGGACAGGACACAGACACAGAGACACACAGATTGGAAAGGGAGGGTGCGCGGTAGTAGTTGGGAATGTGCGTACCGTGCGGGATGGGAGTGGGCGAGGAACACGGTCGTGGCCCCTGTTTTGGGTGCGTGTGATGACGTCGGTGTGTTGTGGGAAGGGAAGGTGCTGTGGCGGCGGCGCGTAATGGGCGTAGGCCGAAAAGAGAAAGGAACGTGGGCAGTGTGTTGGCAAGCGTCGGTTCGACTGCGACGTTGATGGGCAGGGCAGGGCAGGGCAAGGTTAATGGTGGTAGGAGTAGGCGTGTGGGCGCAAAAAATCTGCCGCTGCAGGCGGTGCCGTAACCGCCATGGCGGGAAGGAGAGAGGGCCAAAGAAAGAAAGAAAGAAAGAAAGAAAGAAAGAAGAAAACAAAAAAAAAAAAAAAAAAAAAGGAGGGGGGGGCGAAAGTGGAGAGGCGGTGGTGTGAGAAGGGCGGGGGCGGAAGGAAGGCAGGAAGGACAAGAGGCGAGGCGACGGCTTGCTTTGTGTATCGGTCGGTCTCTGGCTATGCTTCGTTTTCTGCAGCAGGGTCGGTGCGCGGCGTGGCTCGCGGCAGTGGGAACGCCTGGTGGCTGGACGGCCAGCAATGCGGTTGGATGGGCGGCCACAGCACCGCACCTGTGCCCGAGGAGGAGACGCTGGCGGCGGGCCCTGAGGTGAGGCCGGCTCGGCTGGGGCTGTGGATGTGTAGGTGTGCGCCGCTGCTGCAACAACGAGTAAAACGCGAGAAGAAGGGATGGCGGTAGAGAGAGAGAGAGAAAAAAAAAAGGTCGTGTTGTGTTGATGCGCAGGCAGACGCGTACAGAGGGACGAGCCCGGTCTGCAGCAGGGTGTGGCCGTGCCGAGTGCAGAGCAGCGGCGGCTCGGTTCGGTTCGGCCCGGCCCGGCGGGCCGCGCTGTTGTCGCGGACGTGAGCGCCCCCTGGCGGGTGGCCGGAGGCGGCGCGGCGTGTTGGACGTGTGGCTGGTGGCAGTGCACAATTTGCGAGTGGCTGGCGGTGTGGTGTGGCGGTTGGCGCGTCGGGCGGCGGAGAGGTATGTGTTGCGGGCGCCCTTTGCTGCGCTGCGTCGTTGCGTGTGCCGTACAGGGCGGGCGCTTGTCGACTGTGTGGGCGGTGTGGCGAATTGGCGTGAAACGGCTGCCGAGAGGGTGTGTGGTAGCGAGCCGGTCGGTGGTGTCAGTGCGAAGGGGAATGTGCGTGCGTGTTTGGCGGTTTCGGTGTGCTTTTTGCGGCGTGAGAGTGGGAATTAGTGGGGCCGGCTGTTGTGTTGGTTCCTTGTGTCTTGTGTCGCGTAGCTTGATGGCAACGTGGAAGGACGCCGGTTTCGTTTTCGTTTCGAGCCTTGCGTGTGGTTGTCGACGTTGACTGGTTGGCGTGTGCCGATGCACGTGCATGTGTGGGTCGCGAGTGCGTTTTTGGCTGGCTGTGTGTGTGTGTGTGTGTGTGTGTGTGTGTTTTGGGGGGGGAAGGGGGAGGCGGTGGTGAAAGTGCAGTCGTCGGGTGGGGCTGGGGCTGTGCGTCGTGGCGGAAAGGTGGTAGGTTGCGGGAAGCGAGCCCGTCGTTGACGGTGTCGCGTGAGTTGTGAATCGAGTGGGGCGCGGGGCGCGGGACAGGAGCAGCGTGCCGCTGCGTCGTGGTCGTCAGCAGAGGCTGTGCGTGTGCTTGTCCTTTTTGTGGGCGGTTCGTGCGAGGCGTTTTTGTTTTGTGTTGCCCTAGTTGTTAGTTTATTTTGTTTGTGTTTGTTATTTTGAGACGACGACTGGTTGGTGGCGTGCGCGCGAAGTGGCGGTGTGCGCTTCCCGTGTCGTTTGTGTTGTTTTGTTTTTTTGTTTTTGTGTGTTTTTTTTTGCACTGGGCCCCGGTGGGTGGGTGCGTGTGTGTCGATTGCCGGCTGGCGAAAGGTGCGCCATCGGCGGGGTGGGTCGCCGGCACAAGTAGAGGCGGCGGCGTTGTTGCTGTTGTTGTGTGGTGTTTGTTTTGTTCGGCTGTGTCGGCGAGCTGTGTTGCGGTGCGTGTGAATGGTGGTGCAAAAGTGCTGGCGTTGGGGCTGCGACTGCGACGGCGGCGAGCCGCGGGCGCGCCATTGATAGTGATGTTGTGAACAGCGGCTGTGTACGGTAGTGGTGTTGTTGTAGCACGACGTGCATCCGGGCCGGCGCGGAAAGCGCAGTTGCGGGCGGTTGCCCTTCGGTGCCAGCCATGTCGCGTGAGCGGCGGGTTGCTCTGGTGTCGACACGTGGTGCTCTGGGTTGTTGTGTGGTGCCCTTTGGCCGGTGGGGGTGGTTCGCGTGTGTCTCGTTCGCGCTCGGTGTCTGGTCGTGGTCGTGCTGCTCCCCCGTCTGTCGGCGGTTTCCGACGTCGTCTGTACGTTTTTGTTCGTTTGCGGCGTGCCTGCCGACGTCGTCCCGTCGCGACCTTTCAACCGAAAGTGTGGCGCCCGAAGGTGAACGAACGTAACCCTGACCTCGGCGCTTTACGCTGAGCCGAGCGAACCGAACCGAACCTAACCTGTGGTGTGGTGTGGCGAGGTGAGCTCAGCCTGTGAGCCCCTAACGTCTACGTAAGGTAAGCTGTCCGGCTCACGCCTCACGTTTGAACGCTTTTTTAACCTACGTTTGACGCTTCTTAACCTAGCACTGACCCCTTAACCTAACGTGTAACCTAACCTAACCTAACCTAACCTCTGACGCCTGACGTGTTTGAATGCTTAACCTAAGTTTGACGCTTAACCTAACCCAAGTCCCCTTAACCTAACCCACGTCCACCTAACCTAACCTAACGTAGACGTGTAAACGTAATGTGTAACGCGTAACGTGTAAGGTCGGCTGTCGTGTGTGCTTGACGGCAGATTGGGTTGGTCTGTAGATTCGGATTGCGGTTTGCCTCGGTCGAGGGGTTGGGTCGGAAGCGGCGAGGGGCGGCGGCGCCTGTTGCGCAGGCGGCGTCCGTTTGCGGCGGGCAATTGTTGAGAAACGGCTGTGAATGTTGGCGGGCGAGAGGAGGAGGACGGCGCGCGATGTGGCCCGACGGCTGCGGGCCGATCGGGAAACGGCGGGAGGGCGACGGAAGGCGATGGGGCGGCGGAGGCGCGTTTGCACGGCCGTCATCGCCGCACGCCTCGGCTTGTGTGGCTGTGGCGCCGGCCGCGCTGGCCGGGCTGCCGCGGCGACGGTGTGGGAGTTTTGCCGAAGGTTTGGCCATTGTGGCGGGTCGTCGGCTGGGGCTGTGGGGGCGGCATTTGGGCGGGGGCGGCGATTCTCGGCGGGCCGACCCAGGCTGTAGCGCGCGGTAGCTGCAGTTTGGCCGTGGTTTGCGGCGCTGCCGTGGCGACTGGTTGGCGACTGTGGTGTGGCTGTGTGTAGCCCCATCCTCGGTGGTTTGAAAGGCGCGGGCGGTTGTGGCGCAGGTTTGGGGCTGCTCCGCACAGGCTGTCGGACGTTGGGCGGTAGCAAGCGCGGGAGGCGCGGCGCGGCGGCGCGCAGAGTGGCGGCCGCTCTCTCGGCCGTCCGCGCCCGCCCGCGACACTGGCTGGGCCTTGTGATTCTCTGCTCTGCTGCTGTGCTGTGCTTGCGTGCCTGCCGTCCCGCTCGCTCTCGCTGTGTGTTACGCGCGTCGTCGAAATGGCAGATCAGGCGGCTACGAACGAGACTGCTGCGGCACCCGCCGCCACCGGCACTACGAAGAAGGCCAAGTCTGCGTCGTCTGCGAAGAAGCCGCGCGCCAAGCCTGCGCACCCGCGCACCTCTGAGATGGTGACGGCCGCCATCAAGAGTCTGAAGGAGCGCGGCGGGTCGTCGCTGCAGGCGATCAAGAAGTACATAGCCGCGCACTACAAGCTGGACGCGGAGAAGCTGGCGCCGTTTATCAAGAAGTACCTCAAGTCGGCCGTCGTGGCGGGCGAGCTGGTGCAGACGAAGGGGAAGGGCGCGTCCGGCTCGTTCAAGCTTGCCGGCGCCGGCGGCGGGGGGGCGGCCGAGGGCGGCAAGGCTCGTGCTGGCGGTGCCAAGAAGAAGCGCGCCGCTCCGGCCAGCAAGGAGAAGAAGGGCGCCCGTGCGGCCGGCGCAAAGAAGGCTGGTGGCGTGAAGGCGGCGACCGGTCGGAAGGCGGGCGCCGCCAAGAAGGCGTCTGCGGCGTCGGCCGCTCCCGCGGGTGCGAAGAAGGCGGCTGCGGCCAAGCCGGCCAAGGCCAAGTCGCCGTCGAAGGCGAAGAAGGCCGCCAAGGTTCCGACGAAGAAGCCGAAGGCGCCGCGCCCGAAGAAGGCGACGACGCCGTCTAAGGCGAAGGCTTCGCCCAAGAAGAAGAAGTAGAGTAGAGGAGAAAGAGATGGGAAAGGAAGGGTTTGGCGCTTGACTCCGTCGTCCCCACCCCCCGTCGTCGTCTAGTGGCGCGCAAGAGACGCGCGGCCCAAAACGGCCCTTCTCAGGGCCATCAAAGCACGTCGGGGAAGGTTTTGATTGTCGTGTTGCGTCTGGTGTGGGTGTCTGTCTGTCTGGCGTTTCTGTATGCCCGTGGGGATGCTGTTTGCGTGCCGTGGTGGTTGGATTGCGGGGGTCGGTGGCGGGTGTGGGCGGCGGTAGCGGTAAGCGGTGTTGTTGTTGTTGTTGTTGTCGTGGTTGATTGTCGCCGTGTTTGTGGCGGCGGCCGACGGTTGGTTTTCTGTGACGTTGTTTTGTTTGAATACGTTGGTTGGCTTGCCTGCGTTCGTTCTTCTCGGATGTCTGTCTTGTCTAGTCGTGTCTGGTCTTTGTTTTGTTCCTTTGTGTGTGTTATGTTTTGCAACGGGGGGCACGTTGAGATGTGGAAGGAGTCGGCGGGGATTTCGGTGGCGTGTAGAGCGAGCGAGCGCGCCTGCCTGGCCGTTGGCCGTCGGAGTGGAGTGCGGGTTTTTTTTTTTTGTTTTCGAAACGAAAGCGGCGGCCGGCCAGCCAGCCACCCGTGCGGTGTGACGTCGGCCGTTGGGTATTGTGCGCTTTGAGCGCCGGGGAGGGATGATGTGTGATTGTTGCGCGCTGCTAGCAGGCAGGCAGAGTGAGCGGGTGTGGCTGGCGGACGGACGGACGGGAAGTGGTGGTTTTTGTTTTTGGGTTGCGGGGCGAGAGGCAGGCGACCGACAAAGTTTGCTCGCGACGGAGAGATGTTAGTGGCCCTGAAAAGGGCCGTTTTTGTTTGTGCGGTGCGGTGCCGCGGCGCGGTTTAGGCGCGCTCGCCGCGGATGCGGCGCGCGAGCTGGATGTCCTTGGGCATGATGGTGACGCGCTTGGCGTGGATTGCGCACAGGTTGGTGTCTTCGAAGAGGCCGACGAGGTAGGCCTCGCTGGCCTCCTGCAGGGCCATGACTGCGGAGCTCTGGAAGCGCAGGTCGGTCTTGAAGTCCTGGGCGATCTCGCGCACTAGGCGCTGGAATGGCAGCTTGCGGATGAGCAGCTCTGTGCTCTTCTGGTAGCGCCTGATTTCTCGCAGGGCGACGGTGCCCGGCCTGTAGCGGTGGGGCTTCTTGACGCCTCCGGTGGCGGGCGCGCTCTTCCTCGCCGCCTTGGTGGCGAGCTGTTTGCGCGGCGCCTTTCCGCCGGTGGACTTGCGGGCCGTTTGCTTTGTGCGGGCCATGGCGGTAGCGGTAGCGGTAGCGGAGCGGCGTGCGTGGAGGTTAGGTGCGGCGCGGCGTCCGGTGCTGCCTTGACAACGGGCCCGCGCGCCTCCGTGCTGCGCTTATATGCCCTCGGTTGCGCGTGGTGGGGGGAGGGCGGGCCAGAGTCTATATAGGGGGGCGGCGGGCGCGCTGGGCGCAGACCGTAGCCGACTCGCCAGCCGCTGCAGCTGCTGTTTGTGCACGTTTTGCTTTGCCCGAGGAAGGAAGGATGACAGGCCGCGGCAAGGGAGGAAAGGGGCTCGGCAAGGGTGGCGCCAAGCGGCACCGCAAGGTGTTGCGCGACAACATCCAGGGCATCACGAAGCCCGCCATCCGCCGCCTGGCTCGCAGGGGCGGCGTGAAGCGCATCTCTGGTCTGATCTACGAGGAGACCCGCGGGGTGCTGAAGGTGTTCCTGGAGAACGTGATCCGCGACGCGGTGACGTACACTGAGCACGCCAAGCGCAAGACTGTGACGGCCATGGACGTGGTGTACGCCCTGAAGAGGCAGGGGCGCACCCTGTACGGTTTCGGCGGTTAGGCTGCGTCGCAGCGGGCGCTGGCCTTCCCGCGGCCGTGCTTGTGGGTGGGAGAGACTAGAAAACGGCCCTTTTCAGGGCCACCACACTGTTCGGAAGTTGAAAAGTGCGAAAGAGTCTGTGTTGTTGCTGCGTGTGTTTGTTTGTTTGTTTGTTTGTTTCTTTCTTTCTTTCCGTTTGAGCGACGTGATGTGACTGGGAGGGGAGAAGGAAAGGAAACGTGTCATGTGGCTGGCTGTGTGTGGAGCTGCTTCGTTTGTGTGTTTGTTATTGTGTGTCTTTGTATCGATCGCGACGGAGATGGCGGGCTGTGTGTTGTTGTGCGAGAGGCGGTGATTATTTGCTTGCGTGGTTTGGCTCTGTGTGTTTGTTTGCGGCGGCGTTGGGGTTTCCGAGGCAAGGCGTGTGGGCATAGGCGGCCGGATCAGCTGTTTCGTTCGTGTCGACGGCCGTTGCGCGCGGGAAGTGGAGGGCGGTGTGTCGACACGCCTCCCTTTAACAATGGTCATTATTGCTGCCGTTGTCGGTTTGGAAGGCGACTGCGACCGTGCAAAATGTGTGTGTGTGTGTGTGTGTGTGTGTGTTGGGCCACACGGGCTGTGTGGACGACAAGATGGCGGACGTGCGCCGGCGGCGGCTGTGCTGTGACAGTGCAAAGTTAAAACAAAACAAGGTGCGGCGAGGACGACTGAAATTTTGCTTTGGACGTAGGTTTGTGTGGTGGCCCTGAAAAGGGCCGATTGTTGTGGGCCGAGCCGGCAAAGCGCGTTGCGTGCAGGGGAGCACGCGGCGCTGCGATTGCCTGGCCTCCTTTAGGCCTTCTTCTCGGTCTTCTTTGGCAGCAGGACGGCCTGGATGTTGGGCAGGACACCACCCTGTGCGATGGTGACGCCCGACAGGAGCTTGTTGAGCTCCTCGTCGTTGCGGATGGCAAGCTGCAGGTGGCGCGGGATGATGCGCGTCTTCTTGTTGTCGCGGGCCGCGTTTCCGGCCAGCTCGAGCACCTCAGCCGCGAGGTACTCCATGACGGCGGCGAGGTAGACGGGCGCCCCGGCGCCGACGCGCTCTGCGTAGTTTCCCTTGCGCAGGAGGCGGTGGATTCTGCCGACCGGGAACTGGAGCCCAGCCCTGCTTGAGCGGGACTTTGACTTGCCCTTGACTTTGCCTCCCTTTCCGCGTCCGGACATGGCGATGGGCTAGCGACGGTGCACACGAAACGGAAACGAAAACGACCGGTGCGAGCGGCAGCGAGTCGAGCAGCGGAGTGCGTGCCGGCGCAGCCTCTGCTGCTCCTTTTCTGACTTCCTCACTGTGAGGAGGTTCAGGTGGAAGTTTGTGGCCTGTTGGCCTTTACTCCCCTGGGATGATTGATGAGTCTTCTTTCTTGACTTGTAGGTTGTTCTGTACTGGCAAGGAGTGCCGATAACCTATTTTCTGTATTTGTCGGTGTGACGACTTTTCTTCTTCTTCTTCTTACTTGAGGGCTCTCCCTCGGTTGGGATAGTGGATACAGTGTATCCAGCTTTCTCATACTCTCCGTGGACGAGAGCGAAGATGACGTAGCGCATTTGCCACTCTGTGAAAATTGGGAAGGAATTGATCAGATCGTAATCCTCCTTGGAAAGACCAACAAGGCCTTCTGGATATTCGATTGGTTGGTGTGGAGGTGAAGGTTTAGAAAGGTTAGGAGGAACGAAGGGATAAGGGTTGTCGTGGTGGGGATATGTACCATCGCGAAGCGATGCAGCTATCTTCTGCGTCACAGCGCTTGCGCTGTACATGTCGGGAAGCGGGAGGAATGGGACTTCTTCCCACCCTTCTTCTTGCGCTTCTGCTTCTGCGTCCGTCTTGGGCAGTGTTGCCTCCCCTTCGGCAGGCACGTCGGTCTGCGTGGCCACCGTCGCAAACTTCTTCTCTCGAGGAGGAGTCGTCTGGCTGGCGGTGTCGACCGCTGTGGCGGAAGCTGCCTTGGCTGAGCGAAGCTCCTGCGTCAGCTCAGCAATCTGACGCCGAGCCTCGCCCAGTTCCGCCAGCATGGCCGCCCTCTCTTCCGCCATGGCGGATTTGAAGGCGGACATGGCTTCTTCTACGGCGTCGCTGAGGCGCCTGGTGATGGCGTCTTCTGAGCGAGTGACCACCTCTTCGCGTGTGGTGGTCACTTGCTTCTGCGTCTTCTCTGGTCCGCGCCAATTTCTCCTGTACGCGCAGGAACGGGCGTTAGCCGCGTGTGCGCCACCGCAGTTGGCGCATGTGCAGGGGGCGTCCTTCGGCTTCTTGCAGTCGCGTGTGTCGTGTGCTTGCGCACACTTCAAACACGCGACTGCTGCGCTGCAGTGCTTGGCGACGTGGCCAAGCTTTTGGCAGCGAAAGCACTGCGGTGTAGACTTCTTCTTCTTCTTCCCGGCAGGTCCTGCTAACGTGAGCAGCAACTCAGCCAAGGCAGCAGCTTTGCGTCCACTTCCGCGTCCCGACATCACGATAACCAACAGCGACAACGAACTCACGTGTACTCTCCGCGGCGTGAGCGGGAATGCCGGCGCAGCCGCCGTTACTGCATTTGAGCTTCCTCACTTTCGAGGAGAGCGTATGTAATGGAGGGTGTTGTCCTTCTGGACATTTCCTCCTCTATGTTGAGTGGGTAAATGGTCGATGTTTTTTGGTACGTCATTTTATGGTGCAGTGTGTTTAGTGTTTCTGTGCTGCCTTTTCGGCTGTTTTAATTTATAATCATGAACTTAGGTCGTCTGTGTCTGTCCAGTGATGTGTCATACAGTCCCAGGTTTTTAATAAGTCTATTGTCTGATCTGGCCGATTTCTCGTAGAAGCTTTCGGCCAGTTCTTTGAATCGCTCATGGAGCGTTGGAATTCCCGCTGCTTCGTGCAGGTCAGCAGTGGGGAAGCGGAAGGGAAGGTGTAATGCCCTTTTAAGTGCACGGTTTTGCACTGCCTGAAGTTTGCGGAGGTGCCAATCCGCCGCGTATCCCCAGACTGGGCAAGCATACTCCATTATTGGTCTTATTAAGGAACAGTACGTTCTAACTCCTATGTCAGCCGCTAGGGTGCTGTGGGTGTTAAGGATAGGATACAACATTTGCATCCTACCACTAGCTTTCCGGCGTAAGTCCCCGATGTGAGCCCTCCAGGTGAGCCTGGTGTCGAGAATGACTCCAAGATACCTGGCGGTACGTCGCCATGGAAGCTCTTGGCCGTTCAGCTTGAGCAGTAGCGGCCGACGGGCGGGAGCCCGCTTGCCCAGTTTGCGGGTGATCATGATGGCTTGGGTTTTCTGTTCGTTGAGGGTGATGCGCCACTTTTTAGCCCAGCGGCCGGTCTCGTCCAGCGCTGTTTGCAATCTTCGCGTAACCCTGTCTCTGTTCGGGTTACGCGTGAAGAACGCTGTGTCGTCGGCATACTGAGCAGTGTGCACCAGCGGTACGGTCGGGAGGTCGGCAGTGTACAGGTTGTACAGAACCGGGCCCAGTACCGACCCCTGGGGCACACCTGCCCTGATGCGCCGCTTTGTGGAGAGCGACGACTCGATCCTAACGGAGAAGGTCCTTTTGGAGAGATAGCTCGCGAGTAGCTTCACTATCGGACCTGGGAAGCCTTGGGAGTATAGCTTGTAGAGAAGCCCGGTGTGCCAGACAGAGTCAAAGGCAGCGGCTACGTCAAGTAGCACTACCCCGCAGTAACTTTTACGATTGAAGCTTTCGGTAGCTGCTTCGACGACCCTCATTAGTTGCTGGGGCGCGGAGTGTTCCTGCCGGAAACCGAACTGAAAGTCCGGCAGGATTTGTTGTGTGCTGACGTGGTCGAGAATGGGGATGAGTAGCAGGCGTTCGTAAATTTTGCTAAGGGTTGGCAAAAGGCTGATTGGTCGGTGGTTCTGCGGGATAACCGGGTCTTTACCGGGTTTCGCGATCGCAACGACTTCTGCGTGTTTCCAGCACCTTGGAAACTTGCGGGAACGCGTGATCTCATTAAAGATATTTGCGATGTGGGCTACGGCAGGGGGTGGGAGGTGTTTCACTACTACGTTGTTGAGCTGGTCGTGGCCTGGGGCTCTTTTGTTAGGTAGCGACCTGATTACTCGGTTCACGTCGTCGGGTGTGAAGAGCGGTGTGTTTTCTTCGTCGTCGTCGGCGTCGTCCGCCGCAAGGAATGTGGCGAGCTGACGTCGAACGACGGCTTCATGGTCCCTGTCCTGCGCCTCTGCGGGGCGGAACTGTTTTTCAAAGGCATCTGCCAGGGCATTTGCCTTATCTGCGGTGCTAAAGACAAGTCCGCGCTCGCCGTGCAGAGGTGGCAGTCTGGCGCGTCTTTTGGTGATCTGTTTGGTCGCCTGCCAGAGGCTATTGTCGTCCACGCGGAGGGCCGAAAGTCGCGCCGACCATTGCTGGTTGCGGTGCTCAGTGAGTGCGACCTTGAGCTCTCTTTGTAGGCGGTTCAGTAGCCTCCTAGTTACGGGGTTCTTTGTGAGCTTCCACTCTTTGGCGATCCTATTTTTGTTTCTAATTTGGGCAAGCAGGTGCGGCGGGAGTTGTTTAACAGGGGGAGGGCCGTCCGGTGGCTGTGGTGTGGCCTCCTTTGCTGCTTGCAGGATCGTGCTGGTGAGATCTTTAAGCGCCTGTTCTGCAGAATCTGCAGTTGGAGGCGGGGCCTGGGCAATTGCTGAAGTTACGTCAACTTTGAATTGCTCCCAGTTAGTGCGCTTGTATGAGACGTGTTGTTGCTGGAGAGGTACCCAGTCTCCTATGTCGACCTCGAGAATCACGGGATTGTGATCGGAAGACATTCGGTTAACCGATTGCGCGGTCACAAATCCCGTTATTCTTTTGGTGAGCGCTATGTCGAGGACGTCCGCCCTTCCCCCGTTTCTGGGGAAGTGGGAGGGCTCCTCTGGACCCCATATGTGAAAGTGGTGGGTGCGCGCGAGTCGTTGCAGTTGACGACCAGCTCTGTTTGAGTTTCGCGAGTGCCAGTCTGCATGTTTGGCGTTTAGGTCACCGCCAATGAAGAGTTTTCCTCTTATTTGGCCTAGGGCTGCTATGTCGTCCTCTTCCAGAGTATAGGAGGGAGGGCGATATGCTGCAACGACAGTGAGGGGCCCTGTGACAGTGGCAATCTCTATTGCCGCTGTTTCTATTTGCCTAGTTGCTGGTGGGTGGACCTGATGATGGGGGATTCCGCGTTTGACGTATGTTGCTACCCCGCCTCCAGCGGTGGGCCGGTCGGTCCTGTAGCAGTTGTAGTTGGGTACCGACACCCTTACACCCGGTTTAAGGTGTGTCTCGGCCACCATACATACGTCTATGTTTTCATCGCGTAGGAACTCGCGGAACTCGTTGTTTTGTCCGACAATGCCGTTTGCGTTGAAGACGCACATTTTGAGTCCTTGGATATGAGGTCGTCTATCCATCACTGAAGGGAGGATGTCTCTGCTGTGGTCGCATTGTTGTGCGACCCTTGGAGCACCAAATTAATGGCGGTAAGAATTTGGGCGTTCTGTTGCCTGATTTCGTGGAGCAGTTGCGTTAGGAGGCCTAACGTTTGCTCCACGACTCCTGAGGGCCGTAGGGCATTTGCACTCTCTTCAGAAGTGCTGGGCTGAGGGCCTTTTGATGTGCACTCAGCTGCCGCTACTGGCCGCAGACTGGGCTTGGGACTATGGGGGGGGGAGGCTTCCCTGGACGTTTCTCCGTTAGCGGGGATCGGCTGTTGGGCTAAGTGTGTGGTAGGAGTCGTTTGTTGGCTCCTGTCAGTGCCTGCCACACTCGCGTAGCTTGCGCCACCTCGCGGTCTCGAGCGGGTTGCTGGACGTGTTTGGCGCGGTTGTGGATTCGCCGGCACTCTAGAGTTTGTAGGACCGGCGCCACGGTTGGTTTTTGGTGTGGCGGGGGTTTTGGTCCCTTGTGCGCGTAGGCGGTACTCTTTCTGTACTCGGCAGCCTTGGTAGAAGGCGCCGTGTCCAGATTCGCCGCATAGGGCACACTTGCTTTTTGGGTCTCCTCTCTGTAAGGAGCACTCGGAGGTTGGGTGCCCTTCTGCGCATTTCATGCAGCGGGTGGGCATGTCGCAGTGCTTGGCAACGTGCCCTAATCCTTGGCAGTTGTAGCACTGCACATTGCCACTTTTCCTGCGTAGAGGTTCGACTGTGACTGGCACTGACAGGACGTGTGTGACGTGTTTCTGTCTGTTTTGCGGAGTGTCAGGAAGGTTGACTTGATACAGTGGCCATTTGTTGCCACTGTAGACTTCCTTCATGTGGGTGACGCTGTTGACTTCGAAGCCCTGCCTCTGCAGGTCCTTCTTGATGGCGTCAGTGCCCACTTTGCGGGGTAAGTCCCTTAGTACTACCTTCATTAGACGTTGTTTGGCTGTGGGGAAGGTGTAATGGGGGACTTTGTGTTCAGAGAGCAGGGCCTTCACAGCGGTGTAATCGTCCAGCTCTCTGAACATAAGTTTGATTTTGTCCCCTCCGGCGGACTTCGCTGTGAACTGCTTCTCTCCGAGGCAGTTGCTGACGAGGGAGTGAAGCTCCTCGTAGTTTTTGTCAAATTCTGCGATAATTGGGGGGAGTCTGTGTCTAGGCGTGTGTATGTGCTGTGGCGCATCACTGCTCCCGGGTACCGCTTCGTCCTCGTCGGATAGTGGCAAGAACTTATTACTAGTAGAGGCAATGCCTCTCGCTTGCTGGGGGGTGGGTGGGCGGGCGGTTTTCCGCGCTTTTTGAAACCCATCCCCGTCGGTGACGGGTGTTTGAGGCTCGGTTGTCTCTCTGGACTCGTCGATGACGAGGGGGCGGTCTGCCTCGTCTCCGCTCCCTGAGGGGGAGGGAGTACGTGTCTTGGTGGGGGGTGGTGGGATTGATATTGCTTTCTTTGTTGGCTTGCGCCTGACAGTAGTTCTGTGTTTTTTCGCACTTTTCACTACGTCTTTGATGCGTTTGGAGGGGGCAGATGGGTGTGGCGTCTTGGTTTGTTCGGGAGGAGAGGGTTTAGGGGCGGGAGCGGTCTTTTTGGGTTGGGCTATAGGTAAGGGCTTGGGGAGGATGCTGACTGGGAGATGCCTTTTTTGTGCAGGGGTAAGGTGCTGTGCCAGCGCTTGTGCCTGCCCTGTGGTGATCATCAGGGTGGCCATGGACATCCTACCGCTGGTAGGTGGGAGAGATGAGCTCCTTTTGGTCGTGTACTCCCCATTTGCATGTCGCACGCAGGTAAGGGAACCAAAGTCAGTGGCTGCCGTGGGGCTACCAGTCGCCGCCTTAGTTGCCGACACCGTTAGGTTTCCGGCGGCTGAAACTGGTCCTATCACGTTAGCAGGCGCGGGACACTGGCCAGAGACCAGGCCCTGACCTGTGGTTGCCCTAACGCTCGGGGGAGCAGAGCTATTCTCTGCGGCAGCTGAGGCGCTCGAGCCAACCGGAAAAGCGGCCGGCGGAAACAAGGAGACGGCGTCGTTGCCGCCAGCAGCGTGCTGCTGGGGCCCCAAGGCGTCACTGCAACTTGCCATCGCAGTCGAAGATTCGCTCGTCATAGACATGAACAATTAGCTGCGAGTGCTCGTCTACGCCTTAATAAAGGCGCATCCGAAAACACCCCTGGTATATCACCCGTACAAGCGGGGGCCTATGGCTTCGCGTCACAGACTGACGGAGACTTGCTCAACGCCCGACTGCCGCTCGGCGAATGCCGGCGCAGCCGGGGTGGGGGTGCTTTATGGGCTCGGGTGCGGCGGCCGGTTGCGCGCGCGCCCCATTGGTCGGCGGCCGCAACAGGGCGAGCTGGTAAAGGTGCGGCGGCGGCTGGCGGCGGGTGCCACTGTGTGGGGAGACGCTGACTAGAGCGGAGCGCTTGCTACTGGTGTTGCTGCTGCCGTACGTTGGTTCGAGATGCCGCCCAAGACTAGCGGGAAGGCCGCCAAGAAGGCTGGCAAGGCGCAGAAGAACATTTCGAAGGGCGACAAGAAGAAGAAGCGCAAGAGGAAGGAGAGCTATGCCATCTACATCTACAAGGTGCTGAAGCAGGTGCACCCTGACACGGGCATCTCGTCGAAGGCGATGAGCATCATGAACAGCTTCGTGAACGACATTTTCGAGCGCATTGCGGCCGAGGCTTCTCGCCTGGCGCACTACAACAAGCGCTCGACCATCACGTCCCGCGAGATCCAGACCGCTGTGCGGCTGTTGCTGCCTGGCGAGCTGGCCAAGCACGCCGTGAGCGAGGGCACGAAGGCGGTGACCAAGTACACGAGCTCCAAGTAAGGAGGTGGCTCTGGAATGGAAGGAAGGATGGAGAAGGCTCCTCCGTTGCGAGAGCGGCAAAACGGCCCTTTTCAGGGCCACCAACTTGCCTTTTGCGGGAAGGGCGGAATTGTTGTTGTTGTTGTTTGTGTGGACGGCTGTGATGTATGTGTGCATTTTGATTGTGGGTGGGGGGGGCGCGTCAAAGCGTGTTGCGCGGGGTACGGCCACGAGGTTGGTCGCCGTGGCGTGGAATGGTGGCACGCCTCGTTGGCGTGGTTTTTGACCCATTGGTGTTGTTGGTGTGTGTGTGTGTGTGTGTGTGTGTGTGTGTGTGTGTGTGCGTGTGTGTGTTACCCGTCTGCGAGGGGGGACAGTGCGATCGGCGACTTTTGTGTCACCGTAACGACGGCCGTTTGCGGGTTTGTTTTTTTTTGCACATCATACATGGCGAGGGTGAAATGTGAAATGTTTTTGTTTGGTTTTTTTTTTTTTTTTGCCGCCCACTATTCCCTTTGCTGTGCGCCGAGTTTGACAATGGTGCGACGTAACTGCAGCGTGGAGGTGTGTGAGTGACGTTGAAATGAACGTGCCATTAAGACGCATTGTTGTTGTATTGTACTGTACGTGTACGGCGACACGCACGATGATGTACCATTCGACTCTGATGTTTGATAGCCGTGTCTGACTGATTGCGTACGACGCACGCACACCGATGTCGTCATTCAAGATGCACGCGTGTCCAGTGCAGTACAGTAAGCGCGACGACGGCGGCGGCGGCGGCGGCGGTCGTTTGTTTGGCGAATGTCTGTACACGTGTTTGTCTGTGTCCATCCGGTATGTATTTGTTTGTTTGAAAGTGTTTTGTGTGTCGGTGACGTGGTCCGATCCGTCGCCCCCTGAGTAACTGTCGATCGGCGCGATAGACCGGCGTCACGCAACTGAACCGAAGTCGTGGGCACACCCGTCATACTGTTGTACACCGTCGCGCTGAGAACGGTAACGAAAGGTTGACTTTGATCGGTCGAATGTCTGGGCAGAACGTGAGGAATGAGGCACGAGTGCAAGGAGGGGGGGCAAAAGAGAGAGGAAGGGAAAAAGGGGAGAAACGCATTCGTAGAGCAACGGAACGTTCCCGTGTCGGAGGCGTATTGGAGCCGCACTGAAATGCGTTTAACGGCGGCGCGGCTGCAAGTGTCTGCCGTGGTGAACGTTACCTTTGACGGCTGCATTGGGCTTTGCCTTTGCTTTTTTTGCTTTCGCTTTCGCTTTCGCTTTCCCGGATGTACGTAACGTTTGTTGATATGGTTCTGAGGAAGAGTGTATGACAGTGCCGTGCCGTCCATGTTCGTGTGCCCTCCCATTGTGTGTATGCTATTGTCTGTGTACTTGAATGATGTATGTAGGTGTTAGTGGACATGTTTTACCAGTGGGGGGAAATGGATCGTCGATAGTTGCCGTCACTCTGTCACGGTCGAGATGACGCACCCTCCGTACAGAAAGGTGTCGAGAAAGTGAGTGTGTGTGTGTGTGTGTGTGTGTGTGTGTGTGTGTGTGTGTGTGTGTGTGCGTGCGTGCGTGCGTGCGTCCGTGAATTGGCAGTGTTTGGAGGTGGGCGTGCCCTGCATGTGGCCCGGAAGGCTGTTCGTTAGGCGGTAGTGTTGTGTGGACAGGGGAGGGGCATGCGTAACGCTGCTGGCATGGCATTTCGGGAGATGGGAGGGGGCAAACGAGGAAACGAGGAGCGGCGGCCAAAGACGGGACGGGGAGGGGCGCGGTGTGGGTGGCTTGCGCCTGTGCTCGGCGTTGTGGTTTGTGCAAAAGAGGAGGAGAAAAACAATGTGAGTTGCCAGGGAGGGGAGCGGTGTTGTGTTGTGTTGTGGTTGTCGTGGTGTAGCCGCAGACGCGGCTGTCAGTGAACGTGGCGAGACGGACGGATGCGCGGAGGGGCGGGGGCGGCGCATTTCGCCGGTGCCGTGCCGTGCCGTGCCGTGCCGTGCCATGCCTGAAAGCCGCGTGGTCGCTGTGTTGTTGGTGGCGTGGGGGCGAGGAGAGTACCGTACGGGTGTGCTTGTGCGCCGGAAATGGCACACTGCGCCCGCCCGTCTTGGAGGCTGATGGCTGTGGTGTGGAAATGGGGCGCGGTGATGTTGAAGCAGTTGAAGAACAGAAAAGAAACCAAGAAAACGGAAGGCGTGATGCGGCGGTGGTGGTGAGAGCGGGAAAAACAAAACAAAAAAAAAAAACAACAAAAAAAAAGAAGGAAAAACAACAAGAAAACAAAAAGTCTATCAATATTAAAATGTAAATGGAAATGGAAATGGACCCAGGTATAACCTCCCTGCACAAATAGCAGAGAGTCCGATGATAATAAAAATGTGCCAGAATGTTAACGTCCCTACAAAACAAACCCAACGATAATATTAATGAAAGAGTGAACCGTATGTAACATTGCAACAGACATAATGAAACCTGATAAATTGTATAAGGGCAGCAGCGTTGACCTTTGGCCCTGTATTCAGAATAAAAAGAGCCAAAGATCGTTACCCCAATGAAAAAGACACTGAAACACGTATGTAACATAGTAGCGATGGCGAGACATTGTAGCATCTGTGAACAGAGAGTTTGCGCTGGACTGCGCGAGTGTTGCGAGCGGTTCTCAGTCAGTCAGTCAGTAGTTGTTGCGAGTCCGTAGCTCTGTGTAGTTGAGGGCTGTACTCTGTCAGTAGTCGTCGCGTGCAGTACGCTAATAGTCGTCATGCAGAGCGGTCGGTCAGTAGTAGCAGCCGAGTGCGGTTGTGTGATGTAGGCGGTCGGCAACACTGGTCAAGATGGTGAATAAGGTATACTGTTAATTAATATAATCATTAGATAATGAAAAATTGTATTTATTGTAATTATTCTCCAACAAGTTCCCCAATAATAATTTTTATTTCAAAAGCATTTTTCAAACATTTAATTGTTTATTGAACTAAAGAGTTCGTTGCACTTCACATTTCATTCCACTTCTTTGAAGAAAAATGTCACTAAAATCACAAAAAAAGAGAATATTATTATTTGCAATGCAGTTCCTCCAAGCGCTGCGCAACAACCAGAGCAGAAATGTGACATCCATTTATTCGGAGGTAAGACTTTAAGTCTGATTGTTTTGCACAGGGCCAAAGACCGATATTTCGGTTTAATTGAAGTTTCTTGTCACTGAACGGACTTTTTTAAATGTTGTGTGAAGACTTTATATTTGAGTCAGATTGCGAATTTCACATTTTTGTTGCCATTTTCAATACCTCTCATTGTGGGCGAGGTTACAATTAGCGCAATGTCCATTAGCATCCGTAAATAACATTGTCCATTATTTTAAATTTTGCTGGGAGGTTACAACACACACACACACAAAAAAAAAAACAAAAAAAACAAAAAATTGCATTTATATCCGCTCCTCAATTGTAGATACCCCTTACACAGCTGTGTGCAATGAATGAGTGCTGGCTGGTAATTAATTGCACTCCTTGGAGGGAAATGCCATAGGAAGTAGTCTTTAAAAAGTGAATGTTTTTCGTTAAGAGACAAAAGTTACTTTAGAAAAAAAGTAATAGTGGGGCTTTTGTTGTTGAACAAAATAAGTACAATGAACATACGTTATCAGATTTGCGCAATGCAGCGTCACACCACCTTTTGATTATAACACAATAGACTATACATCGTCCCGAACCGTGACCAGAGTCGCGAGACGAGCAGAGCACGCCGCCGACGCCCGCTCAGTACAACCGTCCACCCGCTACTACTGTCGACCGACTACTACCTCTCCCGACTCGCGCTACAATATATATATAACAACTGTTCCTGGCGACCCGGTGCGTGCCACTACTGTCGTCTGGCGCGGTCCAAGCGCCGACTAGCAGCGATAAAGAACTCTCTGGTCAGACAGAGATGCTGTCATGCCTCGCCATCGCTCTGGTAATGAATACATACGTGTTGCAGCGTGCGTACCACCGGAACACGCAGTGGCGGAGCCAAAGACTGTGTTGTCGAGGTCGAGTGCGAGCGGGAAGAGAGGCAGCGTCGGCACGGAGATGCAAGCGAGCGCGAGACGCACGGGGGCTGCGGCGTGGCGCGTTTGCGGTCGGCGCCTTTGGTGGCAACGGCCGGGACAAGCAGCGGTGTATGGTGTGGTGCGGGGCGGACAGGGGCGGAGGCGGCGCGACGACGGCATGGGGGCGAAAACGGGACGGGGGACGGCGGATGTTGAGAGGCGTCACGCGCGGACAGGACACAGACACAGAGACACACAGATTGGAAAGGGAGGGTGCGCGGTAGTAGTTGGGAATGTGCGTACCGTGCGGGATGGGAGTGGGCGAGGAACACGGTCGTGGCCCCTGTTTTGGGTGCGTGTGATGACGTCGGTGTGTTGTGGGAAGGGAAGGTGCTGTGGCGGCGGCGCGTAATGGGCGTAGGCCGAAAAGAGAAAGGAACGTGGGCAGTGTGTTGGCAAGCGTCGGTTCGACTGCGACGTTGATGGGCAGGGCAGGGCAGGGCAAGGTTAATGGTGGTAGGAGTAGGCGTGTGGGCGCAAAAAATCTGCCGCTGCAGGCGGTGCCGTAACCGCCATGGCGGGAAGGAGAGAGGGCCAAAGAAAGAAAGAAAGAAAGAAAGAAAGAAAGAAGAAAACAAAAAAAAAAAAAAAAAAAAAAAAGGAGGGGGGGGCGAAAGTGGAGAGGCGGTGGTGTGAGAAGGGCGGGGGCGGAAGGAAGGCAGGAAGGACAAGAGGCGAGGCGACGGCTTGCTTTGTGTATCGGTCGGTCTCTGGCTATGCTTCGTTTTCTGCAGCAGGGTCGGTGCGCGGCGTGGCTCGCGGCAGTGGGAACGCCTGGTGGCTGGACGGCCAGCAATGCGGTTGGATGGGCGGCCACAGCACCGCACCTGTGCCCGAGGAGGAGACGCTGGCGGCGGGCCCTGAGGTGAGGCCGGCTCGGCTGGGGCTGTGGATGTGTAGGTGTGCGCCGCTGCTGCAACAACGAGTAAAACGCGAGAAGAAGGGATGGCGGTAGAGAGAGAGAGAGAAAAAAAAAAGGTCGTGTTGTGTTGATGCGCAGGCAGACGCGTACAGAGGGACGAGCCCGGTCTGCAGCAGGGTGTGGCCGTGCCGAGTGCAGAGCAGCGGCGGCTCGGTTCGGTTCGGCCCGGCCCGGCGGGCCGCGCTGTTGTCGCGGACGTGAGCGCCCCCTGGCGGGTGGCCGGAGGCGGCGCGGCGTGTTGGACGTGTGGCTGGTGGCAGTGCACAATTTGCGAGTGGCTGGCGGTGTGGTGTGGCGGTTGGCGCGTCGGGCGGCGGAGAGGTATGTGTTGCGGGCGCCCTTTGCTGCGCTGCGTCGTTGCGTGTGCCGTACAGGGCGGGCGCTTGTCGACTGTGTGGGCGGTGTGGCGAATTGGCGTGAAACGGCTGCCGAGAGGGTGTGTGGTAGCGAGCCGGTCGGTGGTGTCAGTGCGAAGGGGAATGTGCGTGCGTGTTTGGCGGTTTCGGTGTGCTTTTTGCGGCGTGAGAGTGGGAATTAGTGGGGCCGGCTGTTGTGTTGGTTCCTTGTGTCTTGTGTCGCGTAGCTTGATGGCAACGTGGAAGGACGCCGGTTTCGTTTTCGTTTCGAGCCTTGCGTGTGGTTGTCGACGTTGACTGGTTGGCGTGTGCCGATGCACGTGCATGTGTGGGTCGCGAGTGCGTTTTTGGCTGGCTGTGTGTGTGTGTGTGTGTGTGTGTGTTTTGGGGGGGGAAGGGGGAGGCGGTGGTGAAAGTGCAGTCGTCGGGTGGGGCTGGGGCTGTGCGTCGTGGCGGAAAGGTGGTAGGTTGCGGGAAGCGAGCCCGTCGTTGACGGTGTCGCGTGAGTTGTGAATCGAGTGGGGCGCGGGGCGCGGGACAGGAGCAGCGTGCCGCTGCGTCGTGGTCGTCAGCAGAGGCTGTGCGTGTGCTTGTCCTTTTTGTGGGCGGTTCGTGCGAGGCGTTTTTGTTTTGTGTTGCCCTAGTTGTTAGTTTATTTTGTTTGTGTTTGTTATTTTGAGACGACGACTGGTTGGTGGCGTGCGCGCGAAGTGGCGGTGTGCGCTTCCCGTGTCGTTTGTGTTGTTTTGTTTTTTTGTTTTTGTGTGTTTTTTTTTTGCACTGGGCCCCGGTGGGTGGGTGCGTGTGTGTCGATTGCCGGCTGGCGAAAGGTGCGCCATCGGCGGGGTGGGTCGCCGGCACAAGTAGAGGCGGCGGCGTTGTTGCTGTTGTTGTGTGGTGTTTGTTTTGTTCGGCTGTGTCGGCGAGCTGTGTTGCGGTGCGTGTGAATGGTGGTGCAAAAGTGCTGGCGTTGGGGCTGCGACTGCGACGGCGGCGAGCCGCGGGCGCGCCATTGATAGTGATGTTGTGAACAGCGGCTGTGTACGGTAGTGGTGTTGTTGTAGCACGACGTGCATCCGGGCCGGCGCGGAAAGCGCAGTTGCGGGCGGTTGCCCTTCGGTGCCAGCCATGTCGCGTGAGCGGCGGGTTGCTCTGGTGTCGACACGTGGTGCTCTGGGTTGTTGTGTGGTGCCCTTTGGCCGGTGGGGGTGGTTCGCGTGTGTCTCGTTCGCGCTCGGTGTCTGGTCGTGGTCGTGCTGCTCCCCCGTCTGTCGGCGGTTTCCGACGTCGTCTGTACGTTTTTGTTCGTTTGCGGCGTGCCTGCCGACGTCGTCCCGTCGCGACCTTTCAACCGAAAGTGTGGCGCCCGAAGGTGAACGAACGTAACCCTGACCTCGGCGCTTTACGCTGAGCCGAGCGAACCGAACCGAACCTAACCTGTGGTGTGGTGTGGCGAGGTGAGCTCAGCCTGTGAGCCCCTAACGTCTACGTAAGGTAAGCTGTCCGGCTCACGCCTCACGTTTGAACGCTTTTTTAACCTACGTTTGACGCTTCTTAACCTAGCACTGACCCCTTAACCTAACGTGTAACCTAACCTAACCTAACCTAACCTAACCTCTGACGCCTGACGTGTTTGAATGCTTAACCTAAGTTTGACGCTTAACCTAACCCAAGTCCCCTTAACCTAACCCACGTCCACCTAACCTAACCTAACGTAGACGTGTAAACGTAATGTGTAACGCGTAACGTGTAAGGTCGGCTGTCGTGTGTGCTTGACGGCAGATTGGGTTGGTCTGTAGATTCGGATTGCGGTTTGCCTCGGTCGAGGGGTTGGGTCGGAAGCGGCGAGGGGCGGCGGCGCCTGTTGCGCAGGCGGCGTCCGTTTGCGGCGGGCAATTGTTGAGAAACGGCTGTGAATGTTGGCGGGCGAGAGGAGGAGGACGGCGCGCGATGTGGCCCGACGGCTGCGGGCCGATCGGGAAACGGCGGGAGGGCGACGGAAGGCGATGGGGCGGCGGAGGCGCGTTTGCACGGCCGTCATCGCCGCACGCCTCGGCTTGTGTGGCTGTGGCGCCGGCCGCGCTGGCCGGGCTGCCGCGGCGACGGTGTGGGAGTTTTGCCGAAGGTTTGGCCATTGTGGCGGGTCGTCGGCTGGGGCTGTGGGGGCGGCATTTGGGCGGGGGCGGCGATTCTCGGCGGGCCGACCCAGGCTGTAGCGCGCGGTAGCTGCAGTTTGGCCGTGGTTTGCGGCGCTGCCGTGGCGACTGGTTGGCGACTGTGGTGTGGCTGTGTGTAGCCCCATCCTCGGTGGTTTGAAAGGCGCGGGCGGTTGTGGCGCAGGTTTGGGGCTGCTCCGCACAGGCTGTCGGACGTTGGGCGGTAGCAAGCGCGGGAGGCGCGGCGCGGCGGCGCGCAGAGTGGCGGCCGCTCTCTCGGCCGTCCGCGCCCGCCCGCGACACTGGCTGGGCCTTGTGATTCTCTGCTCTGCTGCTGTGCTGTGCTTGCGTGCCTGCCGTCCCGCTCGCTCTCGCTGTGTGTTACGCGCGTCGTCGAAATGGCAGATCAGGCGGCTACGAACGAGACTGCTGCGGCACCCGCCGCCACCGGCACTACGAAGAAGGCCAAGTCTGCGTCGTCTGCGAAGAAGCCGCGCGCCAAGCCTGCGCACCCGCGCACCTCTGAGATGGTGACGGCCGCCATCAAGAGTCTGAAGGAGCGCGGCGGGTCGTCGCTGCAGGCGATCAAGAAGTACATAGCCGCGCACTACAAGCTGGACGCGGAGAAGCTGGCGCCGTTTATCAAGAAGTACCTCAAGTCGGCCGTCGTGGCGGGCGAGCTGGTGCAGACGAAGGGGAAGGGCGCGTCCGGCTCGTTCAAGCTTGCCGGCGCCGGCGGCGGGGGGGCGGCCGAGGGCGGCAAGGCTCGTGCTGGCGGTGCCAAGAAGAAGCGCGCCGCTCCGGCCAGCAAGGAGAAGAAGGGCGCCCGTGCGGCCGGCGCAAAGAAGGCTGGTGGCGTGAAGGCGGCGACCGGTCGGAAGGCGGGCGCCGCCAAGAAGGCGTCTGCGGCGTCGGCCGCTCCCGCGGGTGCGAAGAAGGCGGCTGCGGCCAAGCCGGCCAAGGCCAAGTCGCCGTCGAAGGCGAAGAAGGCCGCCAAGGTTCCGACGAAGAAGCCGAAGGCGCCGCGCCCGAAGAAGGCGACGACGCCGTCTAAGGCGAAGGCTTCGCCCAAGAAGAAGAAGTAGAGTAGAGGAGAAAGAGATGGGAAAGGAAGGGTTTGGCGCTTGACTCCGTCGTCCCCACCCCCCGTCGTCGTCTAGTGGCGCGCAAGAGACGCGCGGCCCAAAACGGCCCTTCTCAGGGCCATCAAAGCACGTCGGGGAAGGTTTTGATTGTCGTGTTGCGTCTGGTGTGGGTGTCTGTCTGTCTGGCGTTTCTGTATGCCCGTGGGGATGCTGTTTGCGTGCCGTGGTGGTTGGATTGCGGGGGTCGGTGGCGGGTGTGGGCGGCGGTAGCGGTAAGCGGTGTTGTTGTTGTTGTTGTTGTCGTGGTTGATTGTCGCCGTGTTTGTGGCGGCGGCCGACGGTTGGTTTTCTGTGACGTTGTTTTGTTTGAATACGTTGGTTGGCTTGCCTGCGTTCGTTCTTCTCGGATGTCTGTCTTGTCTAGTCGTGTCTGGTCTTTGTTTTGTTCCTTTGTGTGTGTTATGTTTTGCAACGGGGGGCACGTTGAGATGTGGAAGGAGTCGGCGGGGATTTCGGTGGCGTGTAGAGCGAGCGAGCGCGCCTGCCTGGCCGTTGGCCGTCGGAGTGGAGTGCGGGTTTTTTTTTTTTGTTTTCGAAACGAAAGCGGCGGCCGGCCAGCCAGCCACCCGTGCGGTGTGACGTCGGCCGTTGGGTATTGTGCGCTTTGAGCGCCGGGGAGGGATGATGTGTGATTGTTGCGCGCTGCTAGCAGGCAGGCAGAGTGAGCGGGTGTGGCTGGCGGACGGACGGACGGGAAGTGGTGGTTTTTGTTTTTGGGTTGCGGGGCGAGAGGCAGGCGACCGACAAAGTTTGCTCGCGACGGAGAGATGTTAGTGGCCCTGAAAAGGGCCGTTTTTGTTTGTGCGGTGCGGTGCCGCGGCGCGGTTTAGGCGCGCTCGCCGCGGATGCGGCGCGCGAGCTGGATGTCCTTGGGCATGATGGTGACGCGCTTGGCGTGGATTGCGCACAGGTTGGTGTCTTCGAAGAGGCCGACGAGGTAGGCCTCGCTGGCCTCCTGCAGGGCCATGACTGCGGAGCTCTGGAAGCGCAGGTCGGTCTTGAAGTCCTGGGCGATCTCGCGCACTAGGCGCTGGAATGGCAGCTTGCGGATGAGCAGCTCTGTGCTCTTCTGGTAGCGCCTGATTTCTCGCAGGGCGACGGTGCCCGGCCTGTAGCTCGGCAAGGGTGGCGCCAAGCGGCACCGCAAGGTGTTGCGCGACAACATCCAGGGCATCACGAAGCCCGCCATCCGCCGCCTGGCTCGCAGGGGCGGCGTGAAGCGCATCTCTGGTCTGATCTACGAGGAGACCCGCGGGGTGCTGAAGGTGTTCCTGGAGAACGTGATCCGCGACGCGGTGACGTACACTGAGCACGCCAAGCGCAAGACTGTGACGGCCATGGACGTGGTGTACGCCCTGAAGAGGCAGGGGCGCACCCTGTACGGTTTCGGCGGTTAGGCTGCGTCGCAGCGGGCGCTGGCCTTCCCGCGGCCGTGCTTGTGGGTGGGAGAGACTAGAAAACGGCCCTTTTCAGGGCCACCACACTGTTCGGAAGTTGAAAAGTGCGAAAGAGTCTGTGTTGTTGCTGCGTGTGTTTGTTTGTTTGTTTGTTTGTTTCTTTCTTTCTTTCCGTTTGAGCGACGTGATGTGACTGGGAGGGGAGAAGGAAAGGAAACGTGTCATGTGGCTGGCTGTGTGTGGAGCTGCTTCGTTTGTGTGTTTGTTATTGTGTGTCTTTGTATCGATCGCGACGGAGATGGCGGGCTGTGTGTTGTTGTGCGAGAGGCGGTGATTATTTGCTTGCGTGGTTTGGCTCTGTGTGTTTGTTTGCGGCGGCGTTGGGGTTTCCGAGGCAAGGCGTGTGGGCATAGGCGGCCGGATCAGCTGTTTCGTTCGTGTCGACGGCCGTTGCGCGCGGGAAGTGGAGGGCGGTGTGTCGACACGCCTCCCTTTAACAATGGTCATTATTGCTGCCGTTGTCGGTTTGGAAGGCGACTGCGACCGTGCAAAATGTGTGTGTGTGTGTGTGTGTGTGTGTGTTGGGCCACACGGGCTGTGTGGACGACAAGATGGCGGACGTGCGCCGGCGGCGGCTGTGCTGTGACAGTGCAAAGTTAAAACAAAACAAGGTGCGGCGAGGACGACTGAAATTTTGCTTTGGACGTAGGTTTGTGTGGTGGCCCTGAAAAGGGCCGATTGTTGTGGGCCGAGCCGGCAAAGCGCGTTGCGTGCAGGGGAGCACGCGGCGCTGCGATTGCCTGGCCTCCTTTAGGCCTTCTTCTCGGTCTTCTTTGGCAGCAGGACGGCCTGGATGTTGGGCAGGACACCACCCTGTGCGATGGTGACGCCCGACAGGAGCTTGTTGAGCTCCTCGTCGTTGCGGATGGCAAGCTGCAGGTGGCGCGGGATGATGCGCGTCTTCTTGTTGTCGCGGGCCGCGTTTCCGGCCAGCTCGAGCACCTCAGCCGCGAGGTACTCCATGACGGCGGCGAGGTAGACGGGCGCCCCGGCGCCGACGCGCTCTGCGTAGTTTCCCTTGCGCAGGAGGCGGTGGATTCTGCCGACCGGGAACTGGAGCCCAGCCCTGCTTGAGCGGGACTTTGACTTGCCCTTGACTTTGCCTCCCTTTCCGCGTCCGGACATGGCGATGGGCTAGCGACGGTGCACACGAAACGGAAACGAAAACGACCGGTGCGAGCGGCAGCGAGTCGAGCAGCGGAGTGCGTGCCGGCGCAGCTCTCTCTCTGCTATATGATAGATGGCCACTAAGGTCATCTGGAGAAGGTGGAGTGTATTGTCCTTTGACATTTACTCCAAACTAACAGGAAGACTTCCTAACGGATGATTTATGGTCCTAGCGGTATAGCAAGTGCTTTATAAACAAATTGCTGGGCGTGCCAGCAGGGGGATGGTGAAATGGCTGATGTGATGAAAGGGGGTGTCCGGACGGGTGTGGGAGTCCTCGACCTGGTGGCGCGTTACACGCCTGTGGACTCCTGGTTGCTGGTGTTCTTCTGCTCCAGTGGCGGGGAAGACCTCTGTTGGTCCCACCCCTCTCCCGGAGTATAAGTCCATCTGGTGCTCGCGTCGAAGGCGGGCTGGCTGCGCGCCAGGAGAAGAATGACCTCCTCCATGGCGGTTATCCTCTTCAGAAGGATTCCTGCAAGCCCCTCTTCGGATATTGGGCTGCAGGACATCCGTTCTTCTGTGGTTGGCGGCGGCGGTTGCGCAGCCGGCGTCGAGGTGGCGGCGGGCGCTAGCGTGGCCGCAGTGTGCGACCTGCCGCGGCCGTCGCCGGCGGCCGACTGCTCTCGCTGCTGCGTGGGCCGCTGGGTGCGGCGGTGTGGCCCGCTACCCCCTCCACGGCCTGTGGCGGAGTGGCGGGGGGTCGGGGCGGCCGCCTGCGCGTCCACGCGGTCCCTTTCTCGGCTGACTGCCGGCTCTGAGCCGGCTGACGTCTTCTTCTTTCGGCGAGCCTTCCCGCCTCGCCGGGATTTCTTCCGTCGTTGCTGTGGCGGCTTGTGCAGCTGCTCCTGGAGCCACTCTATGAAGACTTTGCAGCCCCTGAAGCTCGCCACGTGCTGGCCGCCACAGTTTCTGCACAGCGGCGGGTCTTCTTTGCCCTGCCGGCAATCGCGCGAGTCGTGCGCGCCTGCGCACTTGACGCACGCGGGATCATTGCCGCAGTGTTTCGCGATGTGCCCGTATTGTTGGCACTGGAAACACTGCGGCCTCTGTTCCATGTCCCGTTGTGTCGGTGTTATCCTCACACCGAAACTCAGTATTGTCTCCAGAGAGAATATCTCGTTGTTTCTGGAGTGCCAGGCTGGCCCGACAAAGAGGAAGACCGGGGGCCTTCCTCTGTTTGAGCGCTGGCGGAGCTCGACAGCGCCTAGGAAGCCCAGCTGTTGGACTTCGTTGGCGACCTCGTGTGTGGAGACGATCCAAGGCAGGCCTCTTATGGTGGCCTGGATGGTTCGCCCCCACTTTGCTGCTTTCGGGACGGGCTTCTCCGCGTGGTGGCCTTCGAGGAAGACCTTCGCCGTGTCGTAGTCGTCCCAGGTGGCGAACGTCAGTGAGAAGGTGTTACCCTCACTGGTGCAGCTCGCCGTGAACTCGTCCTTCAGTAGGCTGGCGAGTTCCTTACGCAGCTCAGTCCACGTTTTCCCGCCTTTGTACTGGACGTGGAGTGGTGGAGCTCGCGTAGATGTCTTGGCCCGCTGCTGTGTGGCAGCGGCTTCTTCTTCCCCAGTCTGCGTTGCGGCAGTCGAGCTCTTCTTGGTGCTCTGCTGCACTGCTGTCGCGCAGACTGGGATGGGCTGCAGTCCATCTGCAGACGGCTGGACGTCCGTGTGATCTTCTAGGAGGCTGTGGTGTTTGCCACCTGCTGCCCCCTCGTCAGTGCAGCGCTCGCTGCTGGTACGAGCGCTTGCTTCTTCAGGAAGGCGTGCTGTACCTGCTCCCGTTGTGTCTGTACGCCACACCGTCATAGGCGTGGTCGCGGTGTAGGAGACGTTGGCATTGCTGGGGTGAATGCCGGAGTCTCGTAGCGGCGTGGCAGGAAAGAACTGCTCGAAGTAGCTTCCATCATACTTGCGGGCTGCCTGCTTCCCGAACTGCGGCCTTGTTGGCATGGCCGACGACAATTTGCTTTCTGTGAGAGTGGCGCACTTTGCGCAACACACGTCCGTCTCGTACGGATCACAGCAGCCGTCTCGCCGGCGCAGCCGGGGTGGGGGTGCTTTATGGGCTCGGGTGCGGCGGCCGGTTGCGCGCGCGCCCCATTGGTCGGCGGCCGCAACAGGGCGAGCTGGTAAAGGTGCGGCGGCGGCTGGCGGCGGGTGCCACTGTGTGGGGAGACGCTGACTAGAGCGGAGCGCTTGCTACTGGTGTTGCTGCTGCCGTACGTTGGTTCGAGATGCCGCCCAAGACTAGCGGGAAGGCCGCCAAGAAGGCTGGCAAGGCGCAGAAGAACATTTCGAAGGGCGACAAGAAGAAGAAGCGCAAGAGGAAGGAGAGCTATGCCATCTACATCTACAAGGTGCTGAAGCAGGTGCACCCTGACACGGGCATCTCGTCGAAGGCGATGAGCATCATGAACAGCTTCGTGAACGACATTTTCGAGCGCATTGCGGCCGAGGCTTCTCGCCTGGCGCACTACAACAAGCGCTCGACCATCACGTCCCGCGAGATCCAGACCGCTGTGCGGCTGTTGCTGCCTGGCGAGCTGGCCAAGCACGCCGTGAGCGAGGGCACGAAGGCGGTGACCAAGTACACGAGCTCCAAGTAAGGAGGTGGCTCTGGAATGGAAGGAAGGATGGAGAAGGCTCCTCCGTTGCGAGAGCGGCAAAACGGCCCTTTTCAGGGCCACCAACTTGCCTTTTGCGGGAAGGGCGGAATTGTTGTTGTTGTTGTTTGTGTGGACGGCTGTGATGTATGTGTGCATTTTGATTGTGGGTGGGGGGGGCGCGTCAAAGCGTGTTGCGTGGGGTACGGCCACGAGGTTGGTCGCCGTGGCGTGGAATGGTGGCACGCCTCGTTGGCGTGGTTTTTGACCCATTGGTGTTGTTGGTGTGTGTGTGTGTGTGTGTGTGTGTGTGTGTGTGTGTGTGTGTGTGTGTTACCCGTCTGCGAGGGGGGACAGTGCGATCGGCGACTTTTGTGTCACCGTAACGACGGCCGTTTGCGGGTTTGTTTTTTTTTGCACATCATACATGGCGAGGGTGAAATGTGAAATGTTTTTGTTTGGTTTTTTTTTTTTTTTTTTGCCGCCCACTATTCCCTTTGCTGTGCGCCGAGTTTGACAATGGTGCGACGTAACTGCAGCGTGGAGGTGTGTGAGTGACGTTGAAATGAACGTGCCATTAAGACGCATTGTTGTTGTATTGTACTGTACGTGTACGGCGACACGCACGATGATGTACCATTCGACTCTGATGTTTGATAGCCGTGTCTGACTGATTGCGTACGACGCACGCACACCGATGTCGTCATTCAAGATGCACGCGTGTCCAGTGCAGTACAGTAAGCGCGACGACGGCGGCGGCGGCGGCGGCGGTCGTTTGTTTGGCGAATGTCTGTACACGTGTTTGTCTGTGTCCATCCGGTATGTATTTGTTTGTTTGAAAGTGTTTTGTGTGTCGGTGACGTGGTCCGATCCGTCGCCCCCTGAGTAACTGTCGATCGGCGCGATAGACCGGCGTCACGCAACTGAACCGAAGTCGTGGGCACACCCGTCATACTGTTGTACACCGTCGCGCTGAGAACGGTAACGAAAGGTTGACTTTGATCGGTCGAATGTCTGGGCAGAACGTGAGGAATGAGGCACGAGTGCAAGGAGGGGGGGCAAAAGAGAGAGGAAGGGAAAAAGGGGAGAAACGCATTCGTAGAGCAACGGAACGTTCCCGTGTCGGAGGCGTATTGGAGCCGCACTGAAATGCGTTTAACGGCGGCGCGGCTGCAAGTGTCTGCCGTGGTGAACGTTACCTTTGACGGCTGCATTGGGCTTTGCCTTTGCTTTTTTTGCTTTCGCTTTCGCTTTCGCTTTCCCGGATGTACGTAACGTTTGTTGATATGGTTCTGAGGAAGAGTGTATGACAGTGCCGTGCCGTCCATGTTCGTGTGCCCTCCCATTGTGTGTATGCTATTGTCTGTGTACTTGAATGATGTATGTAGGTGTTAGTGGACATGTTTTACCAGTGGGGGGAAATGGATCGTCGATAGTTGCCGTCACTCTGTCACGGTCGAGATGACGCACCCTCCGTACAGAAAGGTGTCGAGAAAGTGAGTGTGTGTGTGTGTGTGTGTGTGTGTGTGTGTGTGTGTGTGTGTGTGTGTGTGTGCGTGCGTGCGTGCGTGCGTCCGTGAATTGGCAGTGTTTGGAGGTGGGCGTGCCCTGCATGTGGCCCGGAAGGCTGTTCGTTAGGCGGTAGTGTTGTGTGGACAGGGGAGGGGCATGCGTAACGCTGCTGGCATGGCATTTCGGGAGATGGGAGGGGGCAAACGAGGAAACGAGGAGCGGAGGCCAAAGACGGGACGGGGAGGGGCGCGGTGTGGGTGGCTTGCGCCTGTGCTCGGCGTTGTGGTTTGTGCAAAAGAGGAGGAGAAAAACAATGTGAGTTGCCAGGGAGGGGAGCGGTGTTGTGTTGTGTTGTGGTTGTCGTGGTGTAGCCGCAGACGCGGCTGTCAGTGAACGTGGCGAGACGGACGGATGCGCGGAGGGGCGGGGGCGGCGCATTTCGCCGGTGCCGTGCCGTGCCGTGCCGTGCCGTGCCATGCCTGAAAGCCGCGTGGTCGCTGTGTTGTTGGTGGCGTGGGGGCGAGGAGAGTACCGTACGGGTGTGCTTGTGCGCCGGAAATGGCACACTGCGCCCGCCCGTCTTGGAGGCTGATGGCTGTGGTGTGGAAATGGGGCGCGGTGATGTTGAAGCAGTTGAAGAACAGAAAAGAAACCAAGAAAACGGAAGGCGTGATGCGGCGGTGGTGGTGAGAGCGGGAAAAACAAAACAAAAAAAAAACAACAAAAAAAAAGAAGGAAAAACAACAAGAAAACAAAAAGTCTATCAATATTAAAATGTAAATGGAAATGGAAATGGACCCAGGTATAACCTCCCTGCACAAATAGCAGAGAGTCCGATGATAATAAAAATGTGCCAGAATGTTAACGTCCCTACAAAACAAACCCAACGATAATATTAATGAAAGAGTGAACCGTATGTAACATTGCAACAGACATAATGAAACCTGATAAATTGTATAAGGGCAGCAGCGTTGACCTTTGGCCCTGTATTCAGAATAAAAAGAGCCAAAGATCGTTACCCCAATGAAAAAGACACTGAAACACGTATGTAACATAGTAGCGATGGCGAGACATTGTAGCATCTGTGACCAGAGAGTTTGCGCTGGACTGCGCGAGTGTTGCGAGCGGTTCTCAGTCAGTCAGTCAGTAGTTGTTGCGAGTCCGTAGCTCTGTGTAGTTGAGGGCTGTACTCTGTCAGTAGTCGTCGCGTGCAGTACGCTAATAGTCGTCATGCAGAGCGGTCGGTCAGTAGTAGCAGCCGAGTGCGGTTGTGTGATGTAGGCGGTCGGCAACACTGGTCAAGATGGTGAATAAGGTATACTGTTAATTAATATAATCATTAGATAATGAAAAATTGTATTTATTGTAATTATTCTCCAACAAGTTCCCCAATAATAATTTTTATTTCAAAAGCATTTTTCAAACATTTAATTGTTTATTGAACTAAAGAGTTCGTTGCACTTCACATTTCATTCCACTTCTTTGAAGAAAAATGTCACTAAAATCACAAAAAAAGAGAATATTATTATTTGCAATGCAGTTCCTCCAAGCGCTGCGCAACAACCAGAGCAGAAATGTGACATCCATTTATTCGGAGGTAAGACTTTAAGTCTGATTGTTTTGCACAGGGCCAAAGACCGATATTTCGGTTTAATTGAAGTTTCTTGTCACTGAACGGACTTTTTTAAATGTTGTGTGAAGACTTTATATTTGAGTCAGATTGCGAATTTCACATTTTTGTTGCCATTTTCAATACCTCTCATTGTGGGCGAGGTTACAATTAGCGCAATGTCCATTAGCATCCGTAAATAACATTGTCCATTATTTTAAATTTTGCTGGGAGGTTACAACACACACACACACACAAAAAAAAAAACAAAAAAAACAAAAAATTGCATTTATATCCGCTCCTCAATTGTAGATACCCCTTACACAGCTGTGTGCAATGAATGAGTGCTGGCTGGTAATTAATTGCACTCCTTGGAGGGAAATGCCATAGGAAGTAGTCTTTAAAAAGTGAATGTTTTTCGTTAAGAGACAAAAGTTACTTTAGAAAAAAAGTAATAGTGGGGCTTTTGTTGTTGAACAAAATAAGTACAATGAACATACGTTATCAGATTTGCGCAATGCAGCGTCACACCACCTTTTGATTATAACACAATAGACTATACATCGTCCCGAACCGTGACCAGAGTCGCGAGACGAGCAGAGCACGCCGCCGACGCCCGCTCAGTACAACCGTCCACCCGCTACTACTGTCGACCGACTACTACCTCTCCCGACTCGCGCTACAATATATATATAACAACTGTTCCTGGCGACCCGGTGCGTGCCACTACTGTCGTCTGGCGCGGTCCAAGCGCCGACTAGCAGCGATAAAGAACTCTCTGGTCAGACAGAGATGCTGTCATGCCTCGCCATCGCTCTGGTAATGAATACATACGTGTTGCAGCGTGCGTACCACCGGAACACGCAGTGGCGGAGCCAAAGACTGTGTTGTCGAGGTCGAGTGCGAGCGGGAAGAGAGGCAGCGTCGGCACGGAGATGCAAGCGAGCGCGAGACGCACGGGGGCTGCGGCGTGGCGCGTTTGCGGTCGGCGCCTTTGGTGGCAACGGCCGGGACAAGCAGCGGTGTATGGTGTGGTGCGGGGCGGACAGGGGCGGAGGCGGCGCGACGACGGCATGGGGGCGAAAACGGGACGGGGGACGGCGGATGTTGAGAGGCGTCACGCGCGGACAGGACACAGACACAGAGACACACAGATTGGAAAGGGAGGGTGCGCGGTAGTAGTTGGGAATGTGCGTACCGTGCGGGATGGGAGTGGGCGAGGAACACGGTCGTGGCCCCTGTTTTGGGTGCGTGTGATGACGTCGGTGTGTTGTGGGAAGGGAAGGTGCTGTGGCGGCGGCGCGTAATGGGCGTAGGCCGAAAAGAGAAAGGAACGTGGGCAGTGTGTTGGCAAGCGTCGGTTCGACTGCGACGTTGATGGGCAGGGCAGGGCAGGGCAAGGTTAATGGTGGTAGGAGTAGGCGTGTGGGCGCAAAAAATCTGCCGCTGCAGGCGGTGCCGTAACCGCCATGGCGGGAAGGAGAGAGGGCCAAAGAAAGAAAGAAAGAAAGAAAGAAAGAAAGAAGAAAACAAAAAAAAAAAAAAAAAAGGAGGGGGGGGGCGAAAGTGGAGAGGCGGTGGTGTGAGAAGGGCGGGGGCGGAAGGAAGGCAGGAAGGACAAGAGGCGAGGCGACGGCTTGCTTTGTGTATCGGTCGGTCTCTGGCTATGCTTCGTTTTCTGCAGCAGGGTCGGTGCGCGGCGTGGCTCGCGGCAGTGGGAACGCCTGGTGGCTGGACGGCCAGCAATGCGGTTGGATGGGCGGCCACAGCACCGCACCTGTGCCCGAGGAGGAGACGCTGGCGGCGGGCCCTGAGGTGAGACCGGCTCGGCTGGGGCTGTGGATGTGTAGGTGTGCGCCGCTGCTGCAACAACGAGTAAAACGCGAGAAGAAGGGATGGCGGTAGAGAGAGAGAGAGAAAAAAAAAAGGTCGTGTTGTGTTGATGCGCAGGCAGACGCGTACAGAGGGACGAGCCCGGTCTGCAGCAGGGTGTGGCCGTGCCGAGTGCAGAGCAGCGGCGGCTCGGTTCGGTTCGGCCCGGCCCGGCGGGCCGCGCTGTTGTCGCGGACGTGAGCGCCCCCTGGCGGGTGGCCGGAGGCGGCGCGGCGTGTTGGACGTGTGGCTGGTGGCAGTGCACAATTTGCGAGTGGCTGGCGGTGTGGTGTGGCGGTTGGCGCGTCGGGCGGCGGAGAGGTATGTGTTGCGGGCGCCCTTTGCTGCGCTGCGTCGTTGCGTGTGCCGTACAGGGCGGGCGCTTGTCGACTGTGTGGGCGGTGTGGCGAATTGGCGTGAAACGGCTGCCGAGAGGGTGTGTGGTAGCGAGCCGTGCGTGTTTGGCGGTTTCGGTGTGCTTTTTGCGGCGTGAGAGTGGGAATTAGTGGGGCCGGCTGTTGTGTTGGTTCCTTGTGTCTTGTGTCGCGTAGCTTGATGGCAACGTGGAAGGACGCCGGTTTCGTTTTCGTTTCGAGCCTTGCGTGTGGTTGTCGACGTTGACTGGTTGGCGTGTGCCGATGCACGTGCATGTGTGGGTCGCGAGTGCGTTTTTGGCTGGCTGTGTGTGTGTGTGTGTGTGTGTGTGTTTTGGGGGGGGGAAGGGGGAGGCGGTGGTGAAAGTGCAGTCGTCGGGTGGGGCTGGGGCTGTGCGTCGTGGCGGAAAGGTGGTAGGTTGCGGGAAGCGAGCCCGTCGTTGACGGTGTCGCGTGAGTTGTGAATCGAGTGGGGCGCGGGGCGCGGGACAGGAGCAGCGTGCCGCTGCGTCGTGGTCGTCAGCAGAGGCTGTGCGTGTGCTTGTCCTTTTTGTGGGCGGTTCGTGCGAGGCGTTTTTGTTTTGTGTTGCCCTAGTTGTTAGTTTATTTTGTTTGTGTTTGTTATTTTGAGACGACGACTGGTTGGTGGCGTGCGCGCGAAGTGGCGGTGTGCGCTTCCCGTGTCGTTTGTGTTGTTTTGTTTTTTTGTTTTTGTGTGTTTTTTTTTGCACTGGGCCCCGGTGGGTGGGTGCGTGTGTGTCGATTGCCGGCTGGCGAAAGGTGCGCCATCGGCGGGGTGGGTCGCCGGCACAAGTAGAGGCGGCGGCGTTGTTGCTGTTGTTGTGTGGTGTTTGTTTTGTTCGGCTGTGTCGGCGAGCTGTGTTGCGGTGCGTGTGAATGGTGGTGCAAAAGTGCTGGCGTTGGGGCTGCGACTGCGACGGCGGCGAGCCGCGGGCGCGCCATTGATAGTGATGTTGTGAACAGCGGCTGTGTACGGTAGTGGTGTTGTTGTAGCACGACGTGCATCCGGGCCGGCGCGGAAAGCGCAGTTGCGGGCGGTTGCCCTTCGGTGCCAGCCATGTCGCGTGAGCGGCGGGTTGCTCTGGTGTCGACACGTGGTGCTCTGGGTTGTTGTGTGGTGCCCTTTGGCCGGTGGGGGTGGTTCGCGTGTGTCTCGTTCGCGCTCGGTGTCTGGTCGTGGTCGTGCTGCTCCCCCGTCTGTCGGCGGTTTCCGACGTCGTCTGTACGTTTTTGTTCGTTTGCGGCGTGCCTGCCGACGTCGTCCCGTCGCGACCTTTCAACCGAAAGTGTGGCGCCCGAAGGTGAACGAACGTAACCCTGACCTCGGCGCTTTACGCTGAGCCGAGCGAACCGAACCGAACCTAACCTGTGGTGTGGTGTGGCGAGGTGAGCTCAGCCTGTGAGCCCCTAACGTCTACGTAAGGTAAGCTGTCCGGCTCACGCCTCACGTTTGAACGCTTTTTTAACCTACGTTTGACGCTTCTTAACCTAGCACTGACCCCTTAACCTAACGTGTAACCTAACCTAACCTAACCTAACCTCTGACGCCTGACGTGTTTGAATGCTTAACCTAAGTTTGACGCTTAACCTAACCCAAGTCCCCTTAACCTAACCCACGTCCACCTAACCTAACCTAACGTAGACGTGTAAACGTAATGTGTAACGCGTAACGTGTAAGGTCGGCTGTCGTGTGTGCTTGACGGCAGATTGGGTTGGTCTGTAGATTCGGATTGCGGTTTGCCTCGGTCGAGGGGTTGGGTCGGAAGCGGCGAGGGGCGGCGGCGCCTGTTGCGCAGGCGGCGTCCGTTTGCGGCGGGCAATTGTTGAGAAACGGCTGTGAATGTTGGCGGGCGAGAGGAGGAGGACGGCGCGCGATGTGGCCCGACGGCTGCGGGCCGATCGGGAAACGGCGGGAGGGCGACGGAAGGCGATGGGGCGGCGGAGGCGCGTTTGCACGGCCGTCATCGCCGCACGCCTCGGCTTGTGTGGCTGTGGCGCCGGCCGCGCTGGCCGGGCTGCCGCGGCGACGGTGTGGGAGTTTTGCCGAAGGTTTGGCCATTGTGGCGGGTCGTCGGCTGGGGCTGTGGGGGCGGCATTTGGGCGGGGGCGGCGATTCTCGGCGGGCCGACCCAGGCTGTAGCGCGCGGTAGCTGCAGTTTGGCCGTGGTTTGCGGCGCTGCCGTGGCGACTGGTTGGCGACTGTGGTGTGGCTGTGTGTAGCCCCATCCTCGGTGGTTTGAAAGGCGCGGGCGGTTGTGGCGCAGGTTTGGGGCTGCTCCGCACAGGCTGTCGGACGTTGGGCGGTAGCAAGCGCGGGAGGCGCGGCGCGGCGGCGCGCAGAGTGGCGGCCGCTCTCTCGGCCGTCCGCGCCCGCCCGCGACACTGGCTGGGCCTTGTGATTCTCTGCTCTGCTGCTGTGCTGTGCTTGCGTGCCTGCCGTCCCGCTCGCTCTCGCTGTGTGTTACGCGCGTCGTCGAAATGGCAGATCAGGCGGCTACGAACGAGACTGCTGCGGCACCCGCCGCCACCGGCACTACGAAGAAGGCCAAGTCTGCGTCGTCTGCGAAGAAGCCGCGCGCCAAGCCTGCGCACCCGCGCACCTCTGAGATGGTGACGGCCGCCATCAAGAGTCTGAAGGAGCGCGGCGGGTCGTCGCTGCAGGCGATCAAGAAGTACATAGCCGCGCACTACAAGCTGGACGCGGAGAAGCTGGCGCCGTTTATCAAGAAGTACCTCAAGTCGGCCGTCGTGGCGGGCGAGCTGGTGCAGACGAAGGGGAAGGGCGCGTCCGGCTCGTTCAAGCTTGCCGGCGCCGGCGGCGGGGGGGCGGCCGAGGGCGGCAAGGCTCGTGCTGGCGGTGCCAAGAAGAAGCGCGCCGCTCCGGCCAGCAAGGAGAAGAAGGGCGCCCGTGCGGCCGGCGCAAAGAAGGCTGGTGGCGTGAAGGCGGCGACCGGTCGGAAGGCGGGCGCCGCCAAGAAGGCGTCTGCGGCGTCGGCCGCTCCCGCGGGTGCGAAGAAGGCGGCTGCGGCCAAGCCGGCCAAGGCCAAGTCGCCGTCGAAGGCGAAGAAGGCCGCCAAGGTTCCGACGAAGAAGCCGAAGGCGCCGCGCCCGAAGAAGGCGACGACGCCGTCTAAGGCGAAGGCTTCGCCCAAGAAGAAGAAGTAGAGTAGAGGAGAAAGAGATGGGAAAGGAAGGGTTTGGCGCTTGACTCCGTCGTCCCCACCCCCCGTCGTCGTCTAGTGGCGCGCAAGAGACGCGCGGCCCAAAACGGCCCTTCTCAGGGCCATCAAAGCACGTCGGGGAAGGTTTTGATTGTCGTGTTGCGTCTGGTGTGGGTGTCTGTCTGTCTGGCGTTTCTGTATGCCCGTGGGGATGCTGTTTGCGTGCCGTGGTGGTTGGATTGCGGGGGTCGGTGGCGGGTGTGGGCGGCGGTAGCGGTAAGCGGTGTTGTTGTTGTTGTTGTTGTCGTGGTTGATTGTCGCCGTGTTTGTGGCGGCGGCCGACGGTTGGTTTTCTGTGACGTTGTTTTGTTTGAATACGTTGGTTGGCTTGCCTGCGTTCGTTCTTCTCGGATGTCTGTCTTGTCTAGTCGTGTCTGGTCTTTGTTTTGTTCCTTTGTGTGTGTTATGTTTTGCAACGGGGGGCACGTTGAGATGTGGAAGGAGTCGGCGGGGATTTCGGTGGCGTGTAGAGCGAGCGAGCGCGCCTGCCTGGCCGTTGGCCGTCGGAGTGGAGTGCGGGTTTTTTTTTTTTGTTTTCGAAACGAAAGCGGCGGCCGGCCAGCCAGCCACCCGTGCGGTGTGACGTCGGCCGTTGGGTATTGTGCGCTTTGAGCGCCGGGGAGGGATGATGTGTGATTGTTGCGCGCTGCTAGCAGGCAGGCAGAGTGAGCGGGTGTGGCTGGCGGACGGACGGACGGGAAGTGGCGGTTTTTGTTTTTGGGTTGCGGGGCGAGAGGCAGGCGACCGACAAAGTTTGCTCGCGACGGAGAGATGTTAGTGGCCCTGAAAAGGGCCGTTTTTGTTTGTGCGGTGCGGTGCCGCGGCGCGGTTTAGGCGCGCTCGCCGCGGATGCGGCGCGCGAGCTGGATGTCCTTGGGCATGATGGTGACGCGCTTGGCGTGGATTGCGCACAGGTTGGTGTCTTCGAAGAGGCCGACGAGGTAGGCCTCGCTGGCCTCCTGCAGGGCCATGACTGCGGAGCTCTGGAAGCGCAGGTCGGTCTTGAAGTCCTGGGCGATCTCGCGCACTAGGCGCTGGAATGGCAGCTTGCGGATGAGCAGCTCTGTGCTCTTCTGGTAGCGCCTGATTTCTCGCAGGGCGACGGTGCCCGGCCTGTAGCGGTGGGGCTTCTTGACGCCTCCGGTGGCGGGCGCGCTCTTCCTCGCCGCCTTGGTGGCGAGCTGTTTGCGCGGCGCCTTTCCGCCGGTGGACTTGCGGGCCGTTTGCTTTGTGCGGGCCATGGCGGTAGCGGTAGCGGTAGCGGAGCGGCGTGCGTGGAGGTTAGGTGCGGCGCGGCGTCCGGTGCTGCCTTGACAACGGGCCCGCGCGCCTCCGTGCTGCGCTTATATGCCCTCGGTTGCGCGTGGTGGGGGGAGGGCGGGCCAGAGTCTATATAGGGGGGCGGCGGGCGCGCTGGGCGCAGACCGTAGCCGACTCGCCAGCCGCTGCAGCTGCTGTTTGTGCACGTTTTGCTTTGCCCGAGGAAGGAAGGATGACAGGCCGCGGCAAGGGAGGAAAGGGGCTCGGCAAGGGTGGCGCCAAGCGGCACCGCAAGGTGTTGCGCGACAACATCCAGGGCATCACGAAGCCCGCCATCCGCCGCCTGGCTCGCAGGGGCGGCGTGAAGCGCATCTCTGGTCTGATCTACGAGGAGACCCGCGGGGTGCTGAAGGTGTTCCTGGAGAACGTGATCCGCGACGCGGTGACGTACACTGAGCACGCCAAGCGCAAGACTGTGACGGCCATGGACGTGGTGTACGCCCTGAAGAGGCAGGGGCGCACCCTGTACGGTTTCGGCGGTTAGGCTGCGTCGCAGCGGGCGCTGGCCTTCCCGCGGCCGTGCTTGTGGGTGGGAGAGACTAGAAAACGGCCCTTTTCAGGGCCACCACACTGTTCGGAAGTTGAAAAGTGCGAAAGAGTCTGTGTTGTTGCTGCGTGTGTTTGTTTGTTTGTTTGTTTGTTTCTTTCTTTCTTTCCGTTTGAGCGACGTGATGTGACTGGGAGGGGAGAAGGAAAGGAAACGTGTCATGTGGCTGGCTGTGTGTGGAGCTGCTTCGTTTGTGTGTTTGTTATTGTGTGTCTTTGTATCGATCGCGACGGAGATGGCGGGCTGTGTGTTGTTGTGCGAGAGGCGGTGATTATTTGCTTGCGTGGTTTGGCTCTGTGTGTTTGTTTGCGGCGGCGTTGGGGTTTCCGAGGCAAGGCGTGTGGGCATAGGCGGCCGGATCAGCTGTTTCGTTCGTGTCGACGGCCGTTGCGCGCGGGAAGTGGAGGGCGGTGTGTCGACACGCCTCCCTTTAACAATGGTCATTATTGCTGCCGTTGTCGGTTTGGAAGGCGACTGCGACCGTGCAAAATGTGTGTGTGTGTGTGTGTGTGTTGGGCCACACGGGCTGTGTGGACGACAAGATGGCGGACGTGCGCCGGCGGCGGCTGTGCTGTGACAGTGCAAAGTTAAAACAAAACAAGGTGCGGCGAGGACGACTGAAATTTTGCTTTGGACGTAGGTTTGTGTGGTGGTCCTGAAAAGGGCCGATTGTTGTGGGCCGAGCCGGCAAAGCGCGTTGCGTGCAGGGGAGCACGCGGCGCTGCGATTGCCTGGCCTCCTTTAGGCCTTCTTCTCGGTCTTCTTTGGCAGCAGGACGGCCTGGATGTTGGGCAGGACACCACCCTGTGCGATGGTGACGCCCGACAGGAGCTTGTTGAGCTCCTCGTCGTTGCGGATGGCAAGCTGCAGGTGGCGCGGGATGATGCGCGTCTTCTTGTTGTCGCGGGCCGCGTTTCCGGCCAGCTCGAGCACCTCAGCCGCGAGGTACTCCATGACGGCGGCGAGGTAGACGGGCGCCCCGGCGCCGACGCGCTCTGCGTAGTTTCCCTTGCGCAGGAGGCGGTGGATTCTGCCGACCGGGAACTGGAGCCCAGCCCTGCTTGAGCGGGACTTTGACTTGCCCTTGACTTTGCCTCCCTTTCCGCGTCCGGACATGGCGATGGGCTAGCGACGGTGCACACGAAACGGAAACGAAAACGACCGGTGCGAGCGGCAGCGAGTCGAGCAGCGGAGTGCGTGCCGGCGCAGCCTCTCTCTTCGCACTTGAATTCCTCTTCTTGAGGATGTTAAGGGGGAGTTTGTTGTCGTTAGACATTTACTCCACTGAGATGGGTTGAGGTATGCTGGGACTTTGGGAATAACTGGGACGGTTGTGCGTATTTGGGTTCATGTGAATTGCCTGTCGGAGACAGGCGGTTGGTCACGTGAATTGACAAGTATGCATCGGCTAGGGGCCATTACTTAACTGGCCCTGTCGACGCCTGGTACTGTCAGTCGGCGACTGACAGAGTGGATATTTAATGATGATGAAGATGATGGTGATGGGTGCCGGACACAGTGAGGAAAGGAGTCTTCTAGGTCCTTCTGGCGTCTGGGTATCTCTTCTTGTTGTGGTGATTGTCTGCTTGTGACACTTTAGGATGTGTCATATCCTCCCAGTTGGCAGCGTCGGCGTCTTCAGCGGTCCTCGCCCCTTGTTCCTGGCTTGCGTAGTCTTCTTGTTGCTCTTGTTGTTCTATTGAAACGAAGAGAGCTTCCCACTGGACAGGCGTGAGAGGAGGGCGGGCGTTGTAGGACCTGAGAGTGTCCAAGTGAATGGACACTACCTTCTGCAACTGCGTCTTTGAGAGGGGGCAAGGAGCCTCCTCCGTGATGGTTTGGGTTGCCATGGTCTCAGCCACGACAATCGTCTGTGCGGCTGCGTCTTGTTTTTCCACCCTCGTGGCTTCCTGTATTACTACAGGTTCCACGGGGGCGGCAGTCTGCGTGTCGGCGTCCTTCTTCTGTGCTGGGAGGGGCTGGCTGGCCAGTGCATCACGGAGACTGTGCACCAGCAGCCGAGCCTCGGCCAGCTCGGCTTGGAGTGTTGCCCTCTCTTCCGCCATTGCGGCTTTGAGGGCAGCAATTTCTTCGTCGGCGGCGGCGCGCACCCTGGCGCACGCCTCGCTGACCGCGTCCGGTGGTACAGCCACGTCATCAGCCACCACAGATCCGCTAGAGGCGGGGGGTGGCGAGGACGCAACGGCCTCGGCTGTGTCCGCCTTCTTGGTGATCTTGTGTCTCCGCCCGACTTTGTCATCGCGACTCCAGCTCTTGATGTAGCTGCAGCCGCGGTAATTCGCCGCATGAGGGCCGCCACAATTGGCGCAGCAGCGTGTGGCGTCTTTCTTGGCGCAGTGGCGCGAATCGTGTGCTTGCGCACAACGAAAAGACGCCACTGTATTGCGGCAGTACTTGGCAACATGGCCAAGTTTTTGGCAGCGATAGCACTGCTCCTTCCGCTCCGCCGTCTTCGTGCGCTTCCCGTCTTCTGATGCGCCGAGCACGAGGCCCAGCAATTGCAGCAGGGCAGCAGCTTTGCCTCCCTTTCCGCCACGTCCGAACATGCTGGAGAGCTAGCGCTTACGTGCAGCGATTAGCTCAACTCCGCAGCCTGAGCGGGAAAATGCCGGCGCAGCCGGGGTGGGGGTGCTTTATGGGCTCGGGTGCGGCGGCCGGTTGCGCGCGCGCCCCATTGGTCGGCGGCCGCAACAGGGCGAGCTGGTAAAGGTGCGGCGGCGGCTGGCGGCGGGTGCCACTGTGTGGGGAGACGCTGACTAGAGCGGAGCGCTTGCTGTGTTACGTGATAGTTGAGTGTATTTTCCGCGCGTTTTTCTGTGTTCGGCGTTAGTCGGACGTTCGCTTTCTGCGTTGTTCCGCATCGTCTTTCAATCGAGGCGGTTATTTTCTGCGTTGCTATCGGTCGTCGCGCGCGTTGATTTCGTCGTCCGCGGCGGAGTCAAAGGCCACGATGGCCGCTCCCTCTGCCGGTTCTCGTGGGTTGTTTCCCTCGTCTGGCAAGAATATCATGTCATGCGCCGAATTATTGTCGTATTCGTCCGAATCTTGTCTATCTTCCAGTCGATCAGATCACCGGCGGCTGTCGGATCCGATAACTCAAATTACTAAAGAAAATATCAATCAAGCGGTTGAGCAGACGCAGCTTGACAGCGTTGAGCTGGGTTCGACCGGCCCAGGGCCGAGTAGCGTGGGGTCAGGCTCCGGCGGGATACCTAACGGTGACAACGAAGCCGTCCTGGCCGCCCCTACACCCGGCTCCGCTGACGCTGCAGCTCCCGCTACACGTCGTAAATCAATGAAATCAACAACGAAGGCGCGGGATGCGCCGTACTCACATGCCTCTCGCAAGCACGCGCATCCCCCTTCGGTTACCGATTCTGAATCAACAGAATCCAGGGCACCTGACAGAAAGAAACAATCAACCGACCGTCAGGACCCTGCTCCGCCTCAGAATACCTCCGCTTCCCATGCGCCGACTGATACCAGTCAGGTCGACATGGTTGAGGCTTACGAGGTTACAGTACCGACGTCAAACAGATACGAAAGTTTAGATGATATCACACCAGCTGAACAAAACTCTGACAATCTCCCGGCTCCTACTCCTCTCAAAACCCCAAAGGTGCCACCTATCATTGTTCATGATACAACCAATTACCTCGATCGAATAAAGGAACTGAAGGGGCACCTAAAGGGTTCCTTTTCCTGTCAGTACAAAAGGGGCAATATCCGATATGAATTCGAAAATCCTTCCGATTATCGGTATATGATTGAGTACCTAAAAGCACGTGCCATTCAATACCATACTTACGACCTCGACCCCCTCAAAATATTGAAGGTCGTCGTCAGGCACCTCGAACCCACGACCCCTCCCGCTGACGTCAAGGAAGCGCTGGAGGAACTGGGCTTCACAGTACAATCTGTCACAGTTATGCACCAGCAGGTGCCAGACGCACAAGGAAAACTTACAGATATTAAATGGCCCCTGTTTGTTGCTGTACTCCATTGCACACCAAATGTATACGACGTCTATAAAATTAAATTCCTCCTTCACATGAAGGTGGATGTAGAATCATACCGTAACGAATCTGGCTTGACACAATGTTTCAATTGCCAGCGTTTTGGACACGGCTCCCGCAACTGCGGCCGCCTGCCGCGTTGCGTCAAGTGTGGCGCTGACCACCTCACACGACTTTGTCAAAAGAAACCTACCGACCCGCCCAAATGCTGCAATTGCGGACAGGCTCACCCAGCCAATTACAGAAAATGTTCAGCATATCAAAAAGCGCTGGTGAAATCTCGCAGCTCCTCCACTCATGCAGCCTCGGCACCTTCGACGCCAGCTGCTCCACCAGTTAATACTGAAAATTTTCCACAACTGCGAGCACGTCGCGCCCCTACTCCACCATCTTCCTCTGCTGCCGGCACGGGGCCGACGCCACCGCGACGTCCTGCCTCACGACCGGCGACTGCTCCCCACTCAGCTTGGGGAACTGCAAACCCCTCTCCAGAGCCCTCTGCACCCCCGCCCCCTACTTTCTCCTTCCCCTTTTCCAACCACCTTGCTGACCTTGCTGCCTTGTTGCAGCAGTTCAACATTCCCAAAATCATCTCTCTTGTTCGTTCTACTATCCAACAACTCAATTCTGCTTCTGACCCATTCAGTAAACTAATGATAATCCTTTCTGCCTTCATCTCCTACTTCTCAGATGGACCCTAATCAACACCGCCCATTTCGTATAATCAGTTGGAACGCCGATGGTATTCTACGCCAACGTCATTCCCTTGAAGCCTTTCTGAAAGACAGAGGCGTCGACATAGCCCTTATTTGCGAAACGCACCTAAAACCTCACCAACAGTTTTCCGTTCCCAATTACTTTGCATATCGATCCGACCGCGCGGATCGGCCACACGGCGGCACTCTTATCCTAGTTAAACAGTGCATTACGCACCGACTCCGGCAGATACCGAACATGCAACACCTGGAAGCCACAGCTATAGATATACAGCTATATGGACTGCCGTTGACCCTTGCCGCAGCTTACAACTCCCCCGCTCGCGCTATAGTCCCGACCGACTTGGATATCCTCTTCCACCTGGGCCCCAAGGTCCTCGTGGGAGGGGACTTCAACTCCAAGCACGGGACGTGGGGATGCCGTTCTACCAACGCAAATGGACGTCGGCTATTTCAGTACCTCGAACTGAATGCCGCTATCCGAGTCATTGCTCCAGATTCACCCACTCACTTCCACAAAACAGCTCGCTACCGTCCTGATATCCTTGACATCTTTCTGGCTCGGGATATTCCGTGGGTCCACCGCATCTCTGTGATCTCAGAGCTTGACTCTGATCACAATCCGGTGACCCTCGAATTTCTTGACGCACGTCCACAAGACCAGCTCCGTCCGGCTTACATTATCAATACAAACTGGGAACGCTACCAACAACTCGTTGACCTCCATGTCCTTGAGCTTCCGCCCATCACCCGCCGCAGCCACATTAATCCGACGGCGGACCGATTAGCAAAAATCTTCACTGAATGTTACCGCACCTCTTCCCGACGAGTCCTTCAGCCTCCTCGTCGCCTGGACCTTCCGCCAGACGTCCAGGAATTAATCCGCACAAAACGTCGATTTCGTCGCCGGTGGCAACGCCTCCGCGACCCAGTCGACAAGCGGATTTGGCAAGCATTAGCTCAAGAGCTTCGAGCTCGATTACAAGAGGTCCACGATCAAACATGGAATCGGCGCCTCCGTGACGCCGCTGACCGCCCCGACCGTCTATGGCGCATAGTAAAAGAGACCACATCCACTCCTCCTCCTTCTCAGCCCCTCCATGGTCCCCAAGGCCTGGTGTACTCACCTCAGGACAAGGCGGAGGCCCTCGCACATACCCTCGAGCGCCAATTTCGCCTAAACGAGGTCGACGACGACGAAGCTGACGCCCACGAGACCCGCGTCCATCGCCGGGTCCGTCAGCTCCTTCGCCGTCATACTGACACCATCTTTCCACCGGTCACTCTACCGGAGGTGGCGACATACATCAGCAACATACCATCCCGAAAAGCCCCCGGTCCCGATGGTATCCGGCCGGCCCTCCTTCACCACCTCTCTCCAACTGCGCTTTCCTATCTGGTCAATCTATACAATAGCTGCCTTTCTTACAACTACTTCCCTCCTGTATGGAAGCTGGCCCGTGTCATTGCCCTCCCGAAACCTCGAAAAGATCCACTCTTCCCACAGAACTACCGCCCCATTTCCCTCCTCAACTTCCTTGGCAAGATTCTCGAACGTATTATCCTCTCCCACCTCCAATCCTTTCTCGACGCACACTCAGTCCTCATTCCACAACAGTTTGGGTTTCGGGCGGGCCATGGCACGGTCCACCAACTCATCCGCCTCCACGACACCATCCGTACAGCGCAACTGGAGCGCAAAAGTACAGGCATGGTCCTGCTGGACATAGAAAAAGCGTTTGACAGAGTATGGCACGACGGTTTACTATATAAACTTGCAGAATACGGCTGCCCTCTCCACATAATTCACATTCTCAAACGCTTCTTAACCAGGCGTTCCTTTTATGTCATGCAAGGCCGAAACCGAAGCTCAATCCGGCCCGTGGAAGCTGGTGTACCTCAGGGGTCTTTACTCTCCCCAATTCTGTACGCAGTATACACAAATGACATCCCATCCCGTGTCAACAACCATCTCGCGTTATACGCGGATGACACTGCAGTATTCAACTCGCACCGAAACCTCCAATTTATCGCTCTGAACCTCACACGTCACCTAGAACAGATCACTCAATGGAGCAACATATGGAAAATAAAAATTAATGCCGACAAGACACAGGCCATCCTCTTTACAAACAAACGAACGCCGCCGGCTCGCCTGGTAGAGCTGGAAGGCCGACGCATACCATGGTCTCAGACAGTAACCTACCTTGGTCTCACCTTCGACAGCCGCCTCACATGGAAACCCCATGTTGATGGCGTCTGCCACAAGGCTTACGGAATGACACACAAACTCTACCCTCTGTTGAAGAGCCCAGGCCTTTCGACACAATCTAAGCTACTCATCTGGACGTCCTGTGTCCTCTCACTCCTACTATATGGCTGTGAACTGTGGGGACTAGCAGCTGACACACATGTTCTCCAGGTACAAATAGTACAAAGCAAATCACTTAGGATCATATCAAACGCTCCACGATATGTCTCCAACAACGATATCCGTAGACTTCTCCACATTCCTCCGCTGGTCCAGCAAATTCGCCTTCGCGCCTCAAACACCCTCGCCTTCCTACAAAATTCACCACATGATCACCTCACAGTCCTTCGTCGTCCTGTTGGAGATATTCCCTACGCCCATCCGACGCTGATACTCCAGCGCCGATACCGTACCAACTGACGGTTTCACCGCAGTTGGGTCACTCCTGATCTTTTAATCTATCAATTTTTACCATTTATACCGACCTAGAAACATAACAAAGCCATTTCGAACCTAATCACTCATTCTGAAGGCAGGCCAAGAGCGATCCTTCAGCACATAAGCGGACGAAAGTCCCGTCAAGTTTTGCCGTGCCGTGCCGTGCCGGCGGGTGCCACTGTGTGGGGAGACGCTGACTAGAGCGGAGCGCTTGCTACTGGTGTTGCTGCTGCCGTACGTTGGTTCGAGATGCCGCCCAAGACTAGCGGGAAGGCCGCCAAGAAGGCTGGCAAGGCGCAGAAGAACATTTCGAAGGGCGACAAGAAGAAGAAGCGCAAGAGGAAGGAGAGCTATGCCATCTACATCTACAAGGTGCTGAAGCAGGTGCACCCTGACACGGGCATCTCGTCGAAGGCGATGAGCATCATGAACAGCTTCGTGAACGACATTTTCGAGCGCATTGCGGCCGAGGCTTCTCGCCTGGCGCACTACAACAAGCGCTCGACCATCACGTCCCGCGAGATCCAGACCGCTGTGCGGCTGTTGCTGCCTGGCGAGCTGGCCAAGCACGCCGTGAGCGAGGGCACGAAGGCGGTGACCAAGTACACGAGCTCCAAGTAAGGAGGTGGCTCTGGAATGGAAGGAAGGATGGAGAAGGCTCCTCCGTTGCGAGAGCGGCAAAACGGCCCTTTTCAGGGCCACCAACTTGCCTTTTGCGGGAAGGGCGGAATTGTTGTTGTTGTTGTTTGTGTGGACGGCTGTGATGTATGTGTGCATTTTGATTGTGGGTGGGGGGGGCGCGTCAAAGCGTGTTGCGCGGGGTACGGCCACGAGGTTGGTCGCCGTGGCGTGGAATGGTGGCACGCCTCGTTGGCGTGGTTTTTGACCCATTGGTGTTGTTGGTGTGTGTGTGTGTGTGTGTGTGTGTGTGTGTGTGTGTGTGTGTGTGTGTGTGTTACCCGTCTGCGAGGGGGGACAGTGCGATCGGCGACTTTTGTGTCACCGTAACGACGGCCGTTTGCGGGTTTGTTTTTTTTTGCACATCATACATGGCGAGGGTGAAATGTGAAATGTTTTTGTTTGGTTTTTTTTTTTTTTTGCCGCCCACTATTCCCTTTGCTGTGCGCCGAGTTTGACAATGGTGCGACGAAACTGCAGCGTGGAGGTGTGTGAGTGACGTTGAAATGAACGTGCCATTAAGACGCATTGTTGTTGTATTGTACTGTACGTGTACGGCGACACGCACGATGATGTACCATTCGACTCTGATGTTTGATAGCCGTGTCTGACTGATTGCGTACGACGCACGCACACCGATGTCGTCATTCAAGATGCACGCGTGTCCAGTGCAGTACAGTAAGCGCGACGACGGCGGCGGCGGCGGCGGCGGTCGTTTGTTTGGCGAATGTCTGTACACGTGTTTGTCTGTGTCCATCCGGTATGTATTTGTTTGTTTGAAAGTGTTTTGTGTGTCGGTGACGTGGTCCGATCCGTCGCCCCCTGAGTAACTGTCGATCGGCGCGATAGACCGGCGTCACGCAACTGAACCGAAGTCGTGGGCACACCCGTCATACTGTTGTACACCGTCGCGCTGAGAACGGTAACGAAAGGTTGACTTTGATCGGTCGAATGTCTGGGCAGAACGTGAGGAATGAGGCACGAGTGCAAGGAGGGGGGGCAAAAGAGAGAGGAAGGGAAAAAGGGGAGAAACGCATTCGTAGAGCAACGGAACGTTCCCGTGTCGGAGGCGTATTGGAGCCGCACTGAAATGCGTTTAACGGCGGCGCGGCTGCAAGTGTCTGCCGTGGTGAACGTTACCTTTGACGGCTGCATTGGGCTTTGCCTTTGCTTTTTTTTTTTGCTTTCGCTTTCGCTTTCGCTTTCCCGGATGTACGTAACGTTTGTTGATATGGTTCTGAGGAAGAGTGTATGACAGTGCCGTGCCGTCCATGTTCGTGTGCCCTCCCATTGTGTGTATGCTATTGTCTGTGTACTTGAATGATGTATGTAGGTGTTAGTGGACATGTTTTACCAGTGGGGGGAAATGGATCGTCGATAGTTGCCGTCACTCTGTCACGGTCGAGATGACGCACCCTCCGTACAGAAAGGTGTCGAGAAAGTGAGTGTGTGTGTGTGTGTGTGTGTGTGTGTGTGTGTGTGTGTGTGTGTGTGTGCGTGCGTGCGTGCGTGCGTCCGTGAATTGGCAGTGTTTGGAGGTGGGCGTGCCCTGCATGTGGCCCGGAAGGCTGTTCGTTAGGCGGTAGTGTTGTGTGGACAGGGGAGGGGCATGCGTAACGCTGCTGGCATGGCATTTCGGGAGATGGGAGGGGGCAAACGAGGAAACGAGGAGCGGCGGCCAAAGACGGGACGGGGAGGGGCGCGGTGTGGGTGGCTTGCGCCTGTGCTCGGCGTTGTGGTTTGTGCAAAAGAGGAGGAGAAAAACAATGTGAGTTGCCAGGGAGGGGAGCGGTGTTGTGTTGTGTTGTGGTTGTCGTGGTGTAGCCGCAGACGCGGCTGTCAGTGAACGTGGCGAGACGGACGGATGCGCGGAGGGGCGGGGGCGGCGCATTTCGCCGGTGCCGTGCCGTGCCGTGCCGTGCCGTGCCATGCCTGAAAGCCGCGTGGTCGCTGTGTTGTTGGTGGCGTGGGGGCGAGGAGAGTACCGTACGGGTGTGCTTGTGCGCCGGAAATGGCACACTGCGCCCGCCCGTCTTGGAGGCTGATGGCTGTGGTGTGGAAATGGGGCGCGGTGATGTTGAAGCAGTTGAAGAACAGAAAAGAAACCAAGAAAACGGAAGGCGTGATGCGGCGGTGGTGGTGAGAGCGGGAAAAACAAAACAAAAAAAAAAACAACAAAAAAAAAGAAGGAAAAACAACAAGAAAACAAAAAGTCTATCAATATTAAAATGTAAATGGAAATGGAAATGGACCCAGGTATAACCTCCCTGCACAAATAGCAGAGAGTCCGATGATAATAAAAATGTGCCAGAATGTTAACGTCCCTACAAAACAAACCCAACGATAATATTAATGAAAGAGTGAACCGTATGTAACATTGCAACAGACATAATGAAACCTGATAAATTGTATAAGGGCAGCAGCGTTGACCTTTGGCCCTGTATTCAGAATAAAAAGAGCCAAAGATCGTTACCCCAATGAAAAAGACACTGAAACACGTATGTAACATAGTAGCGATGGCGAGACATTGTAGCATCTGTGACCAGAGAGTTTGCGCTGGACTGCGCGAGTGTTGCGAGCGGTTCTCAGTCAGTCAGTCAGTAGTTGTTGCGAGTCCGTAGCTCTGTGTAGTTGAGGGCTGTACTCTGTCAGTAGTCGTCGCGTGCAGTACGCTAATAGTCGTCATGCAGAGCGGTCGGTCAGTAGTAGCAGCCGAGTGCGGTTGTGTGATGTAGGCGGTCGGCAACACTGGTCAAGATGGTGAATAAGGTATACTGTTAATTAATATAATCATTAGATAATGAAAAATTGTATTTATTGTAATTATTCTCCAACAAGTTCCCCAATAATAATTTTTATTTCAAAAGCATTTTTCAAACATTTAATTGTTTATTGAACTAAAGAGTTCGTTGCACTTCACATTTCATTCCACTTCTTTGAAGAAAAATGTCACTAAAATCACAAAAAAAGAGAATATTATTATTTGCAATGCAGTTCCTCCAAGCGCTGCGCAACAACCAGAGCAGAAATGTGACATCCATTTATTCGGAGGTAAGACTTTAAGTCTGATTGTTTTGCACAGGGCCAAAGACCGATATTTCGGTTTAATTGAAGTTTCTTGTCACTGAACGGACTTTTTTAAATGTTGTGTGAAGACTTTATATTTGAGTCAGATTGCGAATTTCACATTTTTGTTGCCATTTTCAATACCTCTCATTGTGGGCGAGGTTACAATTAGCGCAATGTCCATTAGCATCCGTAAATAACATTGTCCATTATTTTAAATTTTGCTGGGAGGTTACAACACACACACACACAAAAAAAAAAACAAAAAAAACAAAAAATTGCATTTATATCCGCTCCTCAATTGTAGATACCCCTTACACAGCTGTGTGCAATGAATGAGTGCTGGCTGGTAATTAATTGCACTCCTTGGAGGGAAATGCCATAGGAAGTAGTCTTTAAAAAGTGAATGTTTTTCGTTAAGAGACAAAAGTTACTTTAGAAAAAAAGTAATAGTGGGGCTTTTGTTGTTGAACAAAATAAGTACAATGAACATACGTTATCAGATTTGCGCAATGCAGCGTCACACCACCTTTTGATTATAACACAATAGACTATACATCGTCCCGAACCGTGACCAGAGTCGCGAGACGAGCAGAGCACGCCGCCGACGCCCGCTCAGTACAACCGTCCACCCGCTACTACTGTCGACCGACTACTACCTCTCCCGACTCGCGCTACAATATATATATAACAACTGTTCCTGGCGACCCGGTGCGTGCCACTACTGTCGTCTGGCGCGGTCCAAGCGCCGACTAGCAGCGATAAAGAACTCTCTGGTCAGACAGAGATGCTGTCATGCCTCGCCATCGCTCTGGTAATGAATACATACGTGTTGCAGCGTGCGTACCACCGGAACACGCAGTGGCGGAGCCAAAGACTGTGTTGTCGAGGTCGAGTGCGAGCGGGAAGAGAGGCAGCGTCGGCACGGAGATGCAAGCGAGCGCGAGACGCACGGGGGCTGCGGCGTGGCGCGTTTGCGGTCGGCGCCTTTGGTGGCAACGGCCGGGACAAGCAGCGGTGTATGGTGTGGTGCGGGGCGGACAGGGGCGGAGGCGGCGCGACGACGGCATGGGGGCGAAAACGGGACGGGGGACGGCGGATGTTGAGAGGCGTCACGCGCGGACAGGACACAGACACAGAGACACACAGATTGGAAAGGGAGGGTGCGCGGTAGTAGTTGGGAATGTGCGTACCGTGCGGGATGGGAGTGGGCGAGGAACACGGTCGTGGCCCCTGTTTTGGGTGCGTGTGATGACGTCGGTGTGTTGTGGGAAGGGAAGGTGCTGTGGCGGCGGCGCGTAATGGGCGTAGGCCGAAAAGAGAAAGGAACGTGGGCAGTGTGTTGGCAAGCGTCGGTTCGACTGCGACGTTGATGGGCAGGGCAGGGCAGGGCAAGGTTAATGGTGGTAGGAGTAGGCGTGTGGGCGCAAAAAATCTGCCGCTGCAGGCGGTGCCGTAACCGCCATGGCGGGAAGGAGAGAGGGCCAAAGAAAGAAAGAAAGAAAGAAAGAAAGAAAGAAGAAAACAAAAAAAAAAAAAAAAAAAGGAGGGGGGGGGGCGAAAGTGGAGAGGCGGTGGTGTGAGAAGGGCGGGGGCGGAAGGAAGGCAGGAAGGACAAGAGGCGAGGCGACGGCTTGCTTTGTGTATCGGTCGGTCTCTGGCTATGCTTCGTTTTCTGCAGCAGGGTCGGTGCGCGGCGTGGCTCGCGGCAGTGGGAACGCCTGGTGGCTGGACGGCCAGCAATGCGGTTGGATGGGCGGCCACAGCACCGCACCTGTGCCCGAGGAGGAGACGCTGGCGGCGGGCCCTGAGGTGAGGCCGGCTCGGCTGGGGCTGTGGATGTGTAGGTGTGCGCCGCTGCTGCAACAACGAGTAAAACGCGAGAAGAAGGGATGGCGGTAGAGAGAGAGAGAGAAAAAAAAAAGGTCGTGTTGTGTTGATGCGCAGGCAGACGCGTACAGAGGGACGAGCCCGGTCTGCAGCAGGGTGTGGCCGTGCCGAGTGCAGAGCAGCGGCGGCTCGGTTCGGTTCGGCCCGGCCCGGCGGGCCGCGCTGTTGTCGCGGACGTGAGCGCCCCCTGGCGGGTGGCCGGAGGCGGCGCGGCGTGTTGGACGTGTGGCTGGTGGCAGTGCACAATTTGCGAGTGGCTGGCGGTGTGGTGTGGCGGTTGGCGCGTCGGGCGGCGGAGAGGTATGTGTTGCGGGCGCCCTTTGCTGCGCTGCGTCGTTGCGTGTGCCGTACAGGGCGGGCGCTTGTCGACTGTGTGGGCGGTGTGGCGAATTGGCGTGAAACGGCTGCCGAGAGGGTGTGTGGTAGCGAGCCGGTCGGTGGTGTCAGTGCGAAGGGGAATGTGCGTGCGTGTTTGGCGGTTTCGGTGTGCTTTTTGCGGCGTGAGAGTGGGAATTAGTGGGGCCGGCTGTTGTGTTGGTTCCTTGTGTCTTGTGTCGCGTAGCTTGATGGCAACGTGGAAGGACGCCGGTTTCGTTTTCGTTTCGAGCCTTGCGTGTGGTTGTCGACGTTGACTGGTTGGCGTGTGCCGATGCACGTGCATGTGTGGGTCGCGAGTGCGTTTTTGGCTGGCTGTGTGTGTGTGTGTGTGTGTGTGTGTGTGTGTTTTGGGGGGGGAAGGGGGAGGCGGTGGTGAAAGTGCAGTCGTCGGGTGGGGCTGGGGCTGTGCGTCGTGGCGGAAAGGTGGTAGGTTGCGGGAAGCGAGCCCGTCGTTGACGGTGTCGCGTGAGTTGTGAATCGAGTGGGGCGCGGGGCGCGGGACAGGAGCAGCGTGCCGCTGCGTCGTGGTCGTCAGCAGAGGCTGTGCGTGTGCTTGTCCTTTTTGTGGGCGGTTCGTGCGAGGCGTTTTTGTTTTGTGTTGCCCTAGTTGTTAGTTTATTTTGTTTGTGTTTGTTATTTTGAGACGACGACTGGTTGGTGGCGTGCGCGCGAAGTGGCGGTGTGCGCTTCCCGTGTCGTTTGTGTTGTTTTGTTTTTTTGTTTTTGTGTGTTTTTTTTTGCACTGGGCCCCGGTGGGTGGGTGCGTGTGTGTCGATTGCCGGCTGGCGAAAGGTGCGCCATCGGCGGGGTGGGTCGCCGGCACAAGTAGAGGCGGCGGCGTTGTTGCTGTTGTTGTGTGGTGTTTGTTTTGTTCGGCTGTGTCGGCGAGCTGTGTTGCGGTGCGTGTGAATGGTGGTGCAAAAGTGCTGGCGTTGGGGCTGCGACTGCGACGGCGGCGAGCCGCGGGCGCGCCATTGATAGTGATGTTGTGAACAGCGGCTGTGTACGGTAGTGGTGTTGTTGTAGCACGACGTGCATCCGGGCCGGCGCGGAAAGCGCAGTTGCGGGCGGTTGCCCTTCGGTGCCAGCCATGTCGCGTGAGCGGCGGGTTGCTCTGGTGTCGACACGTGGTGCTCTGGGTTGTTGTGTGGTGCCCTTTGGCCGGTGGGGGTGGTTCGCGTGTGTCTCGTTCGCGCTCGGTGTCTGGTCGTGGTCGTGCTGCTCCCCCGTCTGTCGGCGGTTTCCGACGTCGTCTGTACGTTTTTGTTCGTTTGCGGCGTGCCTGCCGACGTCGTCCCGTCGCGACCTTTCAACCGAAAGTGTGGCGCCCGAAGGTGAACGAACGTAACCCTGACCTCGGCGCTTTACGCTGAGCCGAGCGAACCGAACCGAACCTAACCTGTGGTGTGGTGTGGCGAGGTGAGCTCAGCCTGTGAGCCCCTAACGTCTACGTAAGGTAAGCTGTCCGGCTCACGCCTCACGTTTGAACGCTTTTTTAACCTACGTTTGACGCTTCTTAACCTAGCACTGACCCCTTAACCTAACGTGTAACCTAACCTAACCTAACCTAACCTCTGACGCCTGACGTGTTTGAATGCTTAACCTAAGTTTGACGCTTAACCTAACCCAAGTCCCCTTAACCTAACCCACGTCCACCTAACCTAACCTAACGTAGACGTGTAAACGTAATGTGTAACGCGTAACGTGTAAGGTCGGCTGTCGTGTGTGCTTGACGGCAGATTGGGTTGGTCTGTAGATTCGGATTGCGGTTTGCCTCGGTCGAGGGGTTGGGTCGGAAGCGGCGAGGGGCGGCGGCGCCTGTTGCGCAGGCGGCGTCCGTTTGCGGCGGGCAATTGTTGAGAAACGGCTGTGAATGTTGGCGGGCGAGAGGAGGAGGACGGCGCGCGATGTGGCCCGACGGCTGCGGGCCGATCGGGAAACGGCGGGAGGGCGACGGAAGGCGATGGGGCGGCGGAGGCGCGTTTGCACGGCCGTCATCGCCGCACGCCTCGGCTTGTGTGGCTGTGGCGCCGGCCGCGCTGGCCGGGCTGCCGCGGCGACGGTGTGGGAGTTTTGCCGAAGGTTTGGCCATTGTGGCGGGTCGTCGGCTGGGGCTGTGGGGGCGGCATTTGGGCGGGGGCGGCGATTCTCGGCGGGCCGACCCAGGCTGTAGCGCGCGGTAGCTGCAGTTTGGCCGTGGTTTGCGGCGCTGCCGTGGCGACTGGTTGGCGACTGTGGTGTGGCTGTGTGTAGCCCCATCCTCGGTGGTTTGAAAGGCGCGGGCGGTTGTGGCGCAGGTTTGGGGCTGCTCCGCACAGGCTGTCGGACGTTGGGCGGTAGCAAGCGCGGGAGGCGCGGCGCGGCGGCGCGCAGAGTGGCGGCCGCTCTCTCGGCCGTCCGCGCCCGCCCGCGACACTGGCTGGGCCTTGTGATTCTCTGCTCTGCTGCTGTGCTGTGCTTGCGTGCCTGCCGTCCCGCTCGCTCTCGCTGTGTGTTACGCGCGTCGTCGAAATGGCAGATCAGGCGGCTACGAACGAGACTGCTGCGGCACCCGCCGCCACCGGCACTACGAAGAAGGCCAAGTCTGCGTCGTCTGCGAAGAAGCCGCGCGCCAAGCCTGCGCACCCGCGCACCTCTGAGATGGTGACGGCCGCCATCAAGAGTCTGAAGGAGCGCGGCGGGTCGTCGCTGCAGGCGATCAAGAAGTACATAGCCGCGCACTACAAGCTGGACGCGGAGAAGCTGGCGCCGTTTATCAAGAAGTACCTCAAGTCGGCCGTCGTGGCGGGCGAGCTGGTGCAGACGAAGGGGAAGGGCGCGTCCGGCTCGTTCAAGCTTGCCGGCGCCGGCGGCGGGGGGGCGGCCGAGGGCGGCAAGGCTCGTGCTGGCGGTGCCAAGAAGAAGCGCGCCGCTCCGGCCAGCAAGGAGAAGAAGGGCGCCCGTGCGGCCGGCGCAAAGAAGGCTGGTGGCGTGAAGGCGGCGACCGGTCGGAAGGCGGGCGCCGCCAAGAAGGCGTCTGCGGCGTCGGCCGCTCCCGCGGGTGCGAAGAAGGCGGCTGCGGCCAAGCCGGCCAAGGCCAAGTCGCCGTCGAAGGCGAAGAAGGCCGCCAAGGTTCCGACGAAGAAGCCGAAGGCGCCGCGCCCGAAGAAGGCGACGACGCCGTCTAAGGCGAAGGCTTCGCCCAAGAAGAAGAAGTAGAGTAGAGGAGAAAGAGATGGGAAAGGAAGGGTTTGGCGCTTGACTCCGTCGTCCCCACCCCCCGTCGTCGTCTAGTGGCGCGCAAGAGACGCGCGGCCCAAAACGGCCCTTCTCAGGGCCATCAAAGCACGTCGGGGAAGGTTTTGATTGTCGTGTTGCGTCTGGTGTGGGTGTCTGTCTGTCTGGCGTTTCTGTATGCCCGTGGGGATGCTGTTTGCGTGCCGTGGTGGTTGGATTGCGGGGGTCGGTGGCGGGTGTGGGCGGCGGTAGCGGTAAGCGGTGTTGTTGTTGTTGTTGTTGTCGTGGTTGATTGTCGCCGTGTTTGTGGCGGCGGCCGACGGTTGGTTTTCTGTGACGTTGTTTTGTTTGAATACGTTGGTTGGCTTGCCTGCGTTCGTTCTTCTCGGATGTCTGTCTTGTCTAGTCGTGTCTGGTCTTTGTTTTGTTCCTTTGTGTGTGTTATGTTTTGCAACGGGGGGCACGTTGAGATGTGGAAGGAGTCGGCGGGGATTTCGGTGGCGTGTAGAGCGAGCGAGCGCGCCTGCCTGGCCGTTGGCCGTCGGAGTGGAGTGCGGGTTTTTTTTTTTTGTTTTCGAAACGAAAGCGGCGGCCGGCCAGCCAGCCACCCGTGCGGTGTGACGTCGGCCGTTGGGTATTGTGCGCTTTGAGCGCCGGGGAGGGATGATGTGTGATTGTTGCGCGCTGCTAGCAGGCAGGCAGAGTGAGCGGGTGTGGCTGGCGGACGGACGGACGGGAAGTGGTGGTTTTTGTTTTTGGGTTGCGGGGCGAGAGGCAGGCGACCGACAAAGTTTGCTCGCGACGGAGAGATGTTAGTGGCCCTGAAAAGGGCCGTTTTTGTTTGTGCGGTGCGGTGCCGCGGCGCGGTTTAGGCGCGCTCGCCGCGGATGCGGCGCGCGAGCTGGATGTCCTTGGGCATGATGGTGACGCGCTTGGCGTGGATTGCGCACAGGTTGGTGTCTTCGAAGAGGCCGACGAGGTAGGCCTCGCTGGCCTCCTGCAGGGCCATGACTGCGGAGCTCTGGAAGCGCAGGTCGGTCTTGAAGTCCTGGGCGATCTCGCGCACTAGGCGCTGGAATGGCAGCTTGCGGATGAGCAGCTCTGTGCTCTTCTGGTAGCGCCTGATTTCTCGCAGGGCGACGGTGCCCGGCCTGTAGCGGTGGGGCTTCTTGACGCCTCCGGTGGCGGGCGCGCTCTTCCTCGCCGCCTTGGTGGCGAGCTGTTTGCGCGGCGCCTTTCCGCCGGTGGACTTGCGGGCCGTTTGCTTTGTGCGGGCCATGGCGGTAGCGTTGGCGGTAGCGGTAGCGGTAGCGGAGCGGCGTGCGTGGAGGTTAGGTGCGGCGCGGCGTCCGGTGCTGCCTTGACAACGGGCCCGCGCGCCTCCGTGCTGCGCTTATATGCCCTCGGTTGCGCGTGGTGGGGGGAGGGCGGGCCAGAGTCTATATAGGGGGGCGGCGGGCGCGCTGGGCGCAGACCGTAGCCGACTCGCCAGCCGCTGCAGCTGCTGTTTGTGCACGTTTTGCTTTGCCCGAGGAAGGAAGGATGACAGGCCGCGGCAAGGGAGGAAAGGGGCTCGGCAAGGGTGGCGCCAAGCGGCACCGCAAGGTGTTGCGCGACAACATCCAGGGCATCACGAAGCCCGCCATCCGCCGCCTGGCTCGCAGGGGCGGCGTGAAGCGCATCTCTGGTCTGATCTACGAGGAGACCCGCGGGGTGCTGAAGGTGTTCCTGGAGAACGTGATCCGCGACGCGGTGACGTACACTGAGCACGCCAAGCGCAAGACTGTGACGGCCATGGACGTGGTGTACGCCCTGAAGAGGCAGGGGCGCACCCTGTACGGTTTCGGCGGTTAGGCTGCGTCGCAGCGGGCGCTGGCCTTCCCGCGGCCGTGCTTGTGGGTGGGAGAGACTAGAAAACGGCCCTTTTCAGGGCCACCACACTGTTCGGAAGTTGAAAAGTGCGAAAGAGTCTGTGTTGTTGCTGCGTGTGTTTGTTTGTTTGTTTGTTTGTTTCTTTCTTTCTTTCCGTTTGAGCGACGTGATGTGACTGGGGGGGGAGAAGGAAAGGAAACGTGTCATGTGGCTGGCTGTGTGTGGAGCTGCTTCGTTTGTGTGTTTGTTATTGTGTGTCTTTGTATCGATCGCGACGGAGATGGCGGGCTGTGTGTTGTTGTGCGAGAGGCGGTGATTATTTGCTTGCGTGGTTTGGCTCTGTGTGTTTGTTTGCGGCGGCGTTGGGGTTTCCGAGGCAAGGCGTGTGGGCATAGGCGGCCGGATCAGCTGTTTCGTTCGTGTCGACGGCCGTTGCGCGCGGGAAGTGGAGGGCGGTGTGTCGACACGCCTCCCTTTAACAATGGTCATTATTGCTGCCGTTGTCGGTTTGGAAGGCGACTGCGACCGTGCAAAATGTGTGTGTGTGTGTGTGTGTGTGTTGGGCCACACGGGCTGTGTGGACGACAAGATGGCGGACGTGCGCCGGCGGCGGCTGTGCTGTGACAGTGCAAAGTTAAAACAAAACAAGGTGCGGCGAGGACGACTGAAATTTTGCTTTGGACGTAGGTTTGTGTGGTGGCCCTGAAAAGGGCCGATTGTTGTGGGCCGAGCCGGCAAAGCGCGTTGCGTGCAGGGGAGCACGCGGCGCTGCGATTGCCTGGCCTCCTTTAGGCCTTCTTCTCGGTCTTCTTTGGCAGCAGGACGGCCTGGATGTTGGGCAGGACACCACCCTGTGCGATGGTGACGCCCGACAGGAGCTTGTTGAGCTCCTCGTCGTTGCGGATGGCAAGCTGCAGGTGGCGCGGGATGATGCGCGTCTTCTTGTTGTCGCGGGCCGCGTTTCCGGCCAGCTCGAGCACCTCAGCCGCGAGGTACTCCATGACGGCGGCGAGGTAGACGGGCGCCCCGGCGCCGACGCGCTCTGCGTAGTTTCCCTTGCGCAGGAGGCGGTGGATTCTGCCGACCGGGAACTGGAGCCCAGCCCTGCTTGAGCGGGACTTTGACTTGCCCTTGACTTTGCCTCCCTTTCCGCGTCCGGACATGGCGATGGGCTAGCGACGGTGCACACGAAACGGAAACGAAAACGACCGGTGCGAGCGGCAGCGAGTCGAGCAGCGGAGTGCGTGCCGGCGCAGCCTGCTGCTTACATCTAATACTTTCCCCTCTTTGGGGAAGTGTGAGGGGGAGTTTGTAGCCTTTCGGCTTTTACTCCCCTGTGTACTTGTGTGTGTGATTATTTCTGTACTTTTTGGATGTCTGTGAGATGTGATGTTTGTTCTGTGTGAGTCTGGTACTTGCCTGAGGTTTGGCGAGATAGTTGTAGCATTTTGGGTAGGAGTAGGATTTGGGAATGGGTATTGGGATTTTTCTCTTCGACTTAGTCGTCGAAGATCGTCATGGGGCGATTGTGTTTATCGCGGGACATGTCATACCGACCTAGGGAGTGGATGAGAGCGTTTCCCGACCTGGAAGTACCTTCATAGAAGGCCCTTGCCAAGTCTTGAAAACGCTCTCTCAGTAGTGGGATTTCCGCAGCGGCATGCAAATCGTCGATAGGGAATCCAAGGGGTAAACGCAGTGCCCTCCTGAGGGCGCGGTTCTGCAGCCTCTGGAGTTTGTCCAGGTGCTGCTTCGCCGCGTATCCCCAGACAGGACACGCGTATTCCATGACTGGCCGGATCAGGGCCTGGTACACGTTCACTCCTACTGAGCAGGAAAGGGAGCTGGATGAGTTGAGGATTGGGTACAGGATGGACATTCTGGCGCAGACCTTCCTATGGACCTCGTCTATGTGGGGTTTCCACGTAAGACGAGAGTCCAAGGTTACGCCAAGGTACTTGGCGGTTCTGCGCCAGGGGAGTTGGGTTCCGTTTAGGTGAAGGTGGAGGGGGGGCCGTTGGGGAGGTTCGCGCCTTCCGAGCCTACGGGTGATCAGCATCGCCTGCGTCTTTTCAGAATTGATGGTGATTCGCCAGCGACGGGCCCAAGTTTCTGTGTCATCTAAAACCCTTTGTAGCCTACGGATGACCAGATCCTTGTTCGCGTTTCTTGTGTAGAAGGCTGTATCGTCAGCGTACTGTGCAGTGTGCACCAGGGGGGCCGTTGGTGTGTCCGCAGTGTACAGACTGTACAAAACGGGCCCCAGGACCGATCCCTGTGGCACCCCAGCACGAATACGCCTTCTGGTGGAGGTGGACGTTTCTACTTTGACAGAGAAAGTTCTGTTCGAGAGATAGCTTTTAATCTGTTTAACTATACTCCCGGGGAACCCTTGGGTGTACAACTTGTAGAGTAGCCCTCTATGCCATACTGAGTCAAAGGCCTTGGCTACGTCAAGTAGCACTATCCCGCAGTAGCCTCTGTGGTTGAAGCCCTCAGTGGCTGCTTCAACCACTCTCATGATCTGTTGTGGGGCAGAGTGGTTCTGCCGGAATCCGAATTGGAAATCCGGCAGAATTTGCTCTCTGGTGATGTGTTCTTGTATAGGTCTTAGCAGGAGGCGCTCGTAGATCTTGCTGAGAGTTGGCAAGAGGCTAATCGGCCTGTAGTGCTGCGGGAACAGAGGGTCTTTCCCTGGTTTGTGTATTGCGACCACTTCCGCGTGTTTCCAGCAAGCTGGGAACTCGCGGGTACGAGTAATCTCGTTGAAGACGTTCGCGAGGTGTTCGATCGCCGTGGGTGGGAGGTTTTTGACCAACTGGTTGGTGACATTGTCATGTCCTGGCGCCTTTTTGGAGGGGAGGTACCTAATTACTTTTGCCACGTCTTCGGGGGCAAAAACTGTGGGTTCGTCTTCTGGGTCCTCCTCAGCATTGAGGAAGACAGCCAGTTGACGACGGACCACTCTTTCATGATCATCATCCTGGGGTTCAGCCGCTTGGAACTGCTTCTCGAAAGTGTCGGCGAGGGCGTTGGCCTTTTCAGCATGGCTGTAGGCCATACCCCGCTCGCCATGCAGTGGCGGCATCCTAGCGCGTCTTCTTGTGAATTGTTTGGTTGCTTGCCAAAGTGTGTGATCGTCTACTTTGAGGGCTGAGAGGCGGTTTTGCCATTGCTGGTTTCTGTGCTCATTGAGCGCTACCTTCAGTTCTCTCTGTAGACGATTGAGCAGCCTCCTTGTGGCCTGGTTTCTGGTTATCTTCCACTCTTTTGCCACTCTGTTCTTATGTCGAATTTGAGCTAGCAAGTGTTCCGGGAGCTGTATTTGCGGCGGCGGGCCATCCCTTTGTGGAGGGGTGGCTTCTTCCGCTGCCTGCAAGATGGTGCCTGTTAGGTCTTGTAGCGCTTGTTCTACTGTTTCGGCAGTAGGTGGCGGGGCGCGAGCGATATCAGAGGCGACAGTTTCTCGATATCGCTCCCAGTTTGTACGTTTGTAAGACGTCTGGTACCGTGGGAGTGCTACCCATTCTCCCACGTCGACCTCTAGGATCACTGGGTTGTGGTCGGAGGACATTCTGTTGATCGTCCTCGCGGTCACAAACCCCGTAATCCTCCTAGTGAGAGCTATGTCCAACACGTCGGGCCTGCTTCCATTTTTTGGAAAATGTGTGGGCTCGACTGGACCCCAGGTTTCGAAGTGGTGGTTGCGCGCTAGTTGTTGCAATCTGACGCCTGCTCTGGAGGTTACTCTAGAATTCCAATCAGGATGTTTGGCATTGAAGTCGCCCCCTATTATGAGTTTGCCTTCAATTTGCCCTAGAGTAGCTATGTCTCCCTCATCTATCTGGTCTTGTGGGGGTCGGTAGATTGCAACGATAGTTAGGGGTCCAGTGGCAGTGGCTACTTCCACCGCCACTGCTTCGATTTTATTGGTAGCTGGTAAGAATACCTGGTGGTGGGGGATCCCTCTTTTTATGTATATGGCCACTCCTCCGCCTTGGGTTGGCCTGTCTTTGCGATAGCTAACATAGTTGGGGACTGTCGCTTTTATTCCCGGTTTTAAGTGGGTTTCCCCCATCATGCATATGTCGATGGAGAACTCCTTCATGAGTTCTCTGAACTCGACCTCTTGGTTAACAATGCCGTCTGCGTTGAAGACGCACATTGTCAGGCCATGGATGTTTGGTCGTCTATCCATGATGGGGTTTTGAAACTACTGAGGAAGTCGCAGAGGGGAGCGACTGCTGGACTGTTGCCTGGAGGGCAACGAGGATCTGTGTGTTCTGCTTCTGGGCTTCCCTGAATTCCTTCATCATTTCCATGACGAGGTTCATGGTCTGCACCATTACGCCTAACAACTGATCCATGGGGGGGGAGTGTGTGTGTGGTTCCCTAGAGCTTCCTCCGTCGTGGTGGACCTGGCCGTTGGTGCTGTGTATATCCCGGTGTTGTTCTCTTTGTTGTGTCTGGTGTTGTGGTGATTGGGCCACGCTTTCATGGTTCCTCGGGGGAGAAACCACTTCCGCATATGTCGCCCTCGGTGTGTCCGGCCTTGGTTTTACCCAGGCCTTGTCTGTGTGTGTTGTTGTATTTTGTTTTCTTGTGTGAGTGGTTGGGTTTGTGGTGTTCTGTCTGCGTGTGTGGGGGGCGGCCTTTGCGCCCTTTGCCTGCTGTGAGTGTCTTTTGTGGACCTCACAACCTTGGTAACCCGCTGTGTGGTTTTTGCCACACAGCGCGCACCTTATTTGTGGGTCCGTGTGCTGGAGTGTGCATGTCCTGGTGTCGTGGGCCTCAGCGCACTTCCTGCATCTCACTGGCATGTTGCAGTGCGCAGCGATGTGGTTCAGGCCCTGACACCTGAAGCACTGCACCGTCTTGTTTTTACGGCGCAGCGGCTCCGTGGTGACAGGGACTGCCAGGACCATCGTGATCTCCCTCTTGTTTTGTGGTATGTCTGGGAGTGTTACCTGGTACAGCGGCCACTTACTGTTTATGCTGCCCATTTGCTGTACTACCTTGACGACATACCCCCGGGCAGTCAGGTCTGTTTTGATTGCCTGGGGGGATACTCGTCTTGGTAGGTCTCTGATAACTATGTTTCTGTTTCGTGTCTTTGTTGTTGGGAAGGTGTAGTGAGGTATGCTTCTTGTGTTGAACAGTGCTTTGACTGTGTTGTAGTGTTCGAGTGTGTGTACTGTGATTTTAATTTTGTCTCCACCGGCGGGTTTTGCCTGGAAACTGCCTCCCCCGATTTCTGTCTTGAGCAACTCAAAGAGCTCCTCGTAGTTTTGAGGAAACTCTGCGACAATCGGGGGGAGGTGGTGGGCGACTTGATTCTGTGTTTGCGTTGTGTTTTCTGTTAACGCTGGCTCCTCAGCAATCACCTGGAATCTGTTTGGGGTGGGTTCCACTCCCCGGGCTGGCGGAAGCCTCGGCTGGCGAAACGTTTTCTTCGCCAGCACGAAACCATCCGAATCCTGCCCAGTTACATGGTTCCCTTCCAGTTCCGGTGTTTCCTGGTCCCCTCCCAGAACGACGACAGGTGCTGTCGGGGGCGCAGGCTCCTCGGAGGGTGTGGACGTGGTTAGGGTGGGGGTGGTGGATTGCTTCTTCCCCTTGGAGTGCTTCTCCTTCCTATCCTTCCTTACACGCCGCTGCTTTGTTGTGGTGGACTTGTGTGGGGGGGATTTAAGGTATTTGGAACGGGTGGAGGACTGAGACGAGGGGGTGGGTTTGGGGAGGATTTTGGTCGGCAGACGGGGCGTCTGCTTGCCATTCTTCATGGATGTAAGGTACTCGGGAAGTGTGCCGGTGGCGTGGGCAAGCAGGAGCGGAGTTAGGACGAGGTTAGGAGGGGTAGGATTGCAAGTACTGACAATGTATGAGGATGTTGGTGTTTTGTGTAGGGTGGCGTTACTTGCTGTGTTATTTGCCACATCCGGTGCGGTGAGGGGGGGCGCTGCCAGGGGGGTGCCAGTTACAGCCGTCGTTGACACCGTTAGGTAGCCCGGCTGCATTGCTGGCCCTACTACTATAGTGGACGCGGAGGTCTGATCGGCGGCGGCGGAAACCTTCTCTGCGGTTCCGCGGCCGGCTCCCAGGTCCTGGCCCACATTTTCCCTAGCCTTGGGGGGGGCAGAGCCTGGCTCTGCGGCAGCTGGGGCGCTCGAGACGGCCGACGACGCGGCCCGCGGCAACAACAAGACGCGCTTTTTGTCGACAGCGGTTGACCGCTTCGACCCCAAAGCACCACTGGAGCTCGACATCCCGCAGTTGAGAGAGGAAACACGACAATTCTGCTGTCGGGCGTCTCCAAAAATATCCTGCCCGCCGTAAGACCTTACTGCAGACCTTGACTGGGTCCCGCCGATGCTTTAATAAAAGCAAAGCCGTGGATTCCCCTGGTGTGTCACCCGTACAAGCGGGGGCCTATGACTGACAGTGCGCGAGTCAGAGGAGCAAGCTCAACCCTTGACTGCCACTCAGCGAGTGCCGGCGCAGCCGGGGTGGGGGTGCTTTATGGGCTCGGGTGCGGCGGCCGGTTGCGCGCGCGCCCCATTGGTCGGCGGCCGCAACAGGGCGAGCTGGTAAAGGTGCGGCGGCGGCTGGCGGCGGGTGCCACTGTGTGGGGAGACGCTGGCTAGAGCGGAGCGCTTGCTACTGGTGTTGCTGCTGCCGTACGTTGGTTCGAGATGCCGCCCAAGACTAGCGGGAAGGCCGCCAAGAAGGCTGGCAAGGCGCAGAAGAACATTTCGAAGGGCGACAAGAAGAAGAAGCGCAAGAGGAAGGAGAGCTATGCCATCTACATCTACAAGGTGCTGAAGCAGGTGCACCCTGACACGGGCATCTCGTCGAAGGCGATGAGCATCATGAACAGCTTCGTGAACGACATTTTCGAGCGCATTGCGGCCGAGGCTTCTCGCCTGGCGCACTACAACAAGCGCTCGACCATCACGTCCCGCGAGATCCAGACCGCTGTGCGGCTGTTGCTGCCTGGCGAGCTGGCCAAGCACGCCGTGAGCGAGGGCACGAAGGCGGTGACCAAGTACACGAGCTCCAAGTAAGGAGGTGGCTCTGGAATGGAAGGAAGGATGGAGAAGGCTCCTCCGTTGCGAGAGCGGCAAAACGGCCCTTTTCAGGGCCACCAACTTGCCTTTTGCGGGAAGGGCGGAATTGTTGTTGTTGTTGTTTGTGTGGACGGCTGTGATGTATGTGTGCATTTTGATTGTGGGTGGGGGGGGCGCGTCAAAGCGTGTTGCGCGGGGTACGGCCACGAGGTTGGTCGCCGTGGCGTGGAATGGTGGCACGCCTCGTTGGCGTGGTTTTTGACCCATTGGTGTTGTTGGTGTGTGTGTGTGTGTGTGTGTGTGTGTGTGTGTGTGTGTGTGTGTGTGTGTGTTACCCGTCTGCGAGGGGGGACAGTGCGATCGGCGACTTTTGTGTCACCGTAACGACGGCCGTTTGCGGGTTTGTTTTTTTTTGCACATCATACATGGCGAGGGTGAAATGTGAAATGTTTTTGTTTGGTTTTTTTTTTTTTTTTTGCCGCCCACTATTCCCTTTGCTGTGCGCCGAGTTTGACAATGGTGCGACGTAACTGCAGCGTGGAGGTGTGTGAGTGACGTTGAAATGAACGTGCCATTAAGACGCATTGTTGTTGTATTGTACTGTACGTGTACGGCGACACGCACGATGATGTACCATTCGACTCTGATGTTTGATAGCCGTGTCTGACTGATTGCGTACGACGCACGCACACCGATGTCGTCATTCAAGATGCACGCGTGTCCAGTGCAGTACAGTAAGCGCGACGACGGCGGCGGCGGCGGCGGCGGTCGTTTGTTCGGCGAATGTCTGTACACGTGTTTGTCTGTGTCCATCCGGTATGTATTTGTTTGTTTGAAAGTGTTTTGTGTGTCGGTGACGTGGTCCGATCCGTCGCCCCCTGAGTAACTGTCGATCGGCGCGATAGACCGGCGTCACGCAACTGAACCGAAGTCGTGGGCACACCCGTCATACTGTTGTACACCGTCGCGCTGAGAACGGTAACGAAAGGTTGACTTTGATCGGTCGAATGTCTGGGCAGAACGTGAGGAATGAGGCACGAGTGCAAGGAGGGGGGGCAAAAGAGAGAGGAAGGGAAAAAGGGGAGAAACGCATTCGTAGAGCAACGGAACGTTCCCGTGTCGGAGGCGTATTGGAGCCGCACTGAAATGCGTTTAACGGCGGCGCGGCTGCAAGTGTCTGCCGTGGTGAACGTTACCTTTGACGGCTGCATTGGGCTTTGCCTTTGCTTTTTTTGCTTTCGCTTTCGCTTTCCCGGATGTACGTAACGTTTGTTGATATGGTTCTGAGGAAGAGTGTATGACAGTGCCGTGCCGTCCATGTTCGTGTGCCCTCCCATTGTGTGTATGCTATTGTCTGTGTACTTGAATGATGTATGTAGGTGTTAGTGGACATGTTTTACCAGTGGGGGGAAATGGATCGTCGATAGTTGCCGTCACTCTGTCACGGTCGAGATGACGCACCCTCCGTACAGAAAGGTGTCGAGAAAGTGAGTGTGTGTGTGTGTGTGTGTGTGTGTGTGTGTGTGTGTGTGCGTGCGTGCGTGCGTGCGTCCGTGAATTGGCAGTGTTTGGAGGTGGGCGTGCCCTGCATGTGGCCCGGAAGGCTGTTCGTTAGGCGGTAGTGTTGTGTGGACAGGGGAGGGGCATGCGTAACGCTGCTGGCATGGCATTTCGGGAGATGGGAGGGGGCAAACGAGGAAACGAGGAGCGGCGGCCAAAGACGGGACGGGGAGGGGCGCGGTGTGGGTGGCTTGCGCCTGTGCTCGGCGTTGTGGTTTGTGCAAAAGAGGAGGAGAAAAACAATGTGAGTTGCCAGGGAGGGGAGCGGTGTTGTGTTGTGTTGTGGTTGTCGTGGTGTAGCCGCAGACGCGGCTGTCAGTGAACGTGGCGAGACGGACGGATGCGCGGAGGGGCGGGGGCGGCGCATTTCGCCGGTGCCGTGCCGTGCCGTGCCGTGCCGTGCCATGCCTGAAAGCCGCGTGGTCGCTGTGTTGTTGGTGGCGTGGGGGCGAGGAGAGTACCGTACGGGTGTGCTTGTGCGCCGGAAATGGCACACTGCGCCCGCCCGTCTTGGAGGCTGATGGCTGTGGTGTGGAAATGGGGCGCGGTGATGTTGAAGCAGTTGAAGAACAGAAAAGAAACCAAGAAAACGGAAGGCGTGATGCGGCGGTGGTGGTGAGAGCGGGAAAAACAAAACAAAAAAAAAAAACAACAAAAAAAAAGAAGGAAAAACAACAAGAAAACAAAAAGTCTATCAATATTAAAATGTAAATGGAAATGGAAATGGACCCAGGTATAACCTCCCTGCACAAATAGCAGAGAGTCCGATGATAATAAAAATGTGCCAGAATGTTAACGTCCCTACAAAACAAACCCAACGATAATATTAATGAAAGAGTGAACCGTATGTAACATTGCAACAGACATAATGAAACCTGATAAATTGTATAAGGGCAGCAGCGTTGACCTTTGGCCCTGTATTCAGAATAAAAAGAGCCAAAGATCGTTACCCCAATGAAAAAGACACTGAAACACGTATGTAACATAGTAGCGATGGCGAGACATTGTAGCATCTGTGACCAGAGAGTTTGCGCTGGACTGCGCGAGTGTTGCGAGCGGTTCTCAGTCAGTCAGTCAGTAGTTGTTGCGAGTCCGTAGCTCTGTGTAGTTGAGGGCTGTACTCTGTCAGTAGTCGTCGCGTGCAGTACGCTAATAGTCGTCATGCAGAGCGGTCGGTCAGTAGTAGCAGCCGAGTGCGGTTGTGTGATGTAGGCGGTCGGCAACACTGGTCAAGATGGTGAATAAGGTATACTGTTAATTAATATAATCATTAGATAATGAAAAATTGTATTTATTGTAATTATTCTCCAACAAGTTCCCCAATAATAATTTTTATTTCAAAAGCATTTTTCAAACATTTAATTGTTTATTGAACTAAAGAGTTCGTTGCACTTCACATTTCATTCCACTTCTTTGAAGAAAAATGTCACTAAAATCACAAAAAAAGAGAATATTATTATTTGCAATGCAGTTCCTCCAAGCGCTGCGCAACAACCAGAGCAGAAATGTGACATCCATTTATTCGGAGGTAAGACTTTAAGTCTGATTGTTTTGCACAGGGCCAAAGACCGATATTTCGGTTTAATTGAAGTTTCTTGTCACTGAACGGACTTTTTTAAATGTTGTGTGAAGACTTTATATTTGAGTCAGATTGCGAATTTCACATTTTTGTTGCCATTTTCAATACCTCTCATTGTGGGCGAGGTTACAATTAGCGCAATGTCCATTAGCATCCGTAAATAACATTGTCCATTATTTTAAATTTTGCTGGGAGGTTACAACACACACACACACAAAAAAAAATAAAAAAAACAAAAAATTGCATTTATATCCGCTCCTCAATTGTAGATACCCCTTACACAGCTGTGTGCAATGAATGAGTGCTGGCTGGTAATTAATTGCACTCCTTGGAGGGAAATGCCATAGGAAGTAGTCTTTAAAAAGTGAATGTTTTTCGTTAAGAGACAAAAGTTACTTTAGAAAAAAAGTAATAGTGGGGCTTTTGTTGTTGAACAAAATAAGTACAATGAACATACGTTATCAGATTTGCGCAATGCAGCGTCACACCACCTTTTGATTATAACACAATAGACTATACATCGTCCCGAACCGTGACCAGAGTCGCGAGACGAGCAGAGCACGCCGCCGACGCCCGCTCAGTACAACCGTCCACCCGCTACTACTGTCGACCGACTACTACCTCTCCCGACTCGCGCTACAATATATATATAACAACTGTTCCTGGCGACCCGGTGCGTGCCACTACTGTCGTCTGGCGCGGTCCAAGCGCCGACTAGCAGCGATAAAGAACTCTCTGGTCAGACAGAGATGCTGTCATGCCTCGCCATCGCTCTGGTAATGAATACATACGTGTTGCAGCGTGCGTACCACCGGAACACGCAGTGGCGGAGCCAAAGACTGTGTTGTCGAGGTCGAGTGCGAGCGGGAAGAGAGGCAGCGTCGGCACGGAGATGCAAGCGAGCGCGAGACGCACGGGGGCTGCGGCGTGGCGCGTTTGCGGTCGGCGCCTTTGGTGGCAACGGCCGGGACAAGCAGCGGTGTATGGTGTGGTGCGGGGCGGACAGGGGCGGAGGCGGCGCGACGACGGCATGGGGGCGAAAACGGGACGGGGGACGGCGGATGTTGAGAGGCGTCACGCGCGGACAGGACACAGACACAGAGACACACAGATTGGAAAGGGAGGGTGCGCGGTAGTAGTTGGGAATGTGCGTACCGTGCGGGATGGGAGTGGGCGAGGAACACGGTCGTGGCCCCTGTTTTGGGTGCGTGTGATGACGTCGGTGTGTTGTGGGAAGGGAAGGTGCTGTGGCGGCGGCGCGTAATGGGCGTAGGCCGAAAAGAGAAAGGAACGTGGGCAGTGTGTTGGCAAGCGTCGGTTCGACTGCGACGTTGATGGGCAGGGCAGGGCAGGGCAAGGTTAATGGTGGTAGGAGTAGGCGTGTGGGCGCAAAAAATCTGCCGCTGCAGGCGGTGCCGTAACCGCCATGGCGGGAAGGAGAGAGGGCCAAAGAAAGAAAGAAAGAAAGAAAGAAAGAAAGAAGAAAACAAAAAAAAAAAAAAAAAAAAAAAAAGGAGGGGGGGGCGAAAGTGGAGAGGCGGTGGTGTGAGAAGGGCGGGGGCGGAAGGAAGGCAGGAAGGACAAGAGGCGAGGCGACGGCTTGCTTTGTGTATCGGTCGGTCTCTGGCTATGCTTCGTTTTCTGCAGCAGGGTCGGTGCGCGGCGTGGCTCGCGGCAGTGGGAACGCCTGGTGGCTGGACGGCCAGCAATGCGGTTGGATGGGCGGCCACAGCACCGCACCTGTGCCCGAGGAGGAGACGCTGGCGGCGGGCCCTGAGGTGAGGCCGGCTCGGCTGGGGCTGTGGATGTGTAGGTGTGCGCCGCTGCTGCAACAACGAGTAAAACGCGAGAAGAAGGGATGGCGGTAGAGAGAGAGAGAGAAAAAAAAAAGGTCGTGTTGTGTTGATGCGCAGGCAGACGCGTACAGAGGGACGAGCCCGGTCTGCAGCAGGGTGTGGCCGTGCCGAGTGCAGAGCAGCGGCGGCTCGGTTCGGTTCGGCCCGGCCCGGCGGGCCGCGCTGTTGTCGCGGACGTGAGCGCCCCCTGGCGGGTGGCCGGAGGCGGCGCGGCGTGTTGGACGTGTGGCTGGTGGCAGTGCACAATTTGCGAGTGGCTGGCGGTGTGGTGTGGCGGTTGGCGCGTCGGGCGGCGGAGAGGTATGTGTTGCGGGCGCCCTTTGCTGCGCTGCGTCGTTGCGTGTGCCGTACAGGGCGGGCGCTTGTCGACTGTGTGGGCGGTGTGGCGAATTGGCGTGAAACGGCTGCCGAGAGGGTGTGTGGTAGCGAGCCGGTCGGTGGTGTCAGTGCGAAGGGGAATGTGCGTGCGTGTTTGGCGGTTTCGGTGTGCTTTTTGCGGCGTGAGAGTGGGAATTAGTGGGGCCGGCTGTTGTGTTGGTTCCTTGTGTCTTGTGTCGCGTAGCTTGATGGCAACGTGGAAGGACGCCGGTTTCGTTTTCGTTTCGAGCCTTGCGTGTGGTTGTCGACGTTGACTGGTTGGCGTGTGCCGATGCACGTGCATGTGTGGGTCGCGAGTGCGTTTTTGGCTGGCTGTGTGTGTGTGTGTGTGTGTGTGTGTGTTTTGGGGGGGGAAGGGGGAGGCGGTGGTGAAAGTGCAGTCGTCGGGTGGGGCTGGGGCTGTGCGTCGTGGCGGAAAGGTGGTAGGTTGCGGGAAGCGAGCCCGTCGTTGACGGTGTCGCGTGAGTTGTGAATCGAGTGGGGCGCGGGGCGCGGGACAGGAGCAGCGTGCCGCTGCGTCGTGGTCGTCAGCAGAGGCTGTGCGTGTGCTTGTCCTTTTTGTGGGCGGTTCGTGCGAGGCGTTTTTGTTTTGTGTTGCCCTAGTTGTTAGTTTATTTTGTTTGTGTTTGTTATTTTGAGACGACGACTGGTTGGTGGCGTGCGCGCGAAGTGGCGGTGTGCGCTTCCCGTGTCGTTTGTGTTGTTTTGTTTTTTTGTTTTTGTGTGTTTTTTTTTGCACTGGGCCCCGGTGGGTGGGTGCGTGTGTGTCGATTGCCGGCTGGCGAAAGGTGCGCCATCGGCGGGGTGGGTCGCCGGCACAAGTAGAGGCGGCGGCGTTGTTGCTGTTGTTGTGTGGTGTTTGTTTTGTTCGGCTGTGTCGGCGAGCTGTGTTGCGGTGCGTGTGAATGGTGGTGCAAAAGTGCTGGCGTTGGGGCTGCGACTGCGACGGCGGCGAGCCGCGGGCGCGCCATTGATAGTGATGTTGTGAACAGCGGCTGTGTACGGTAGTGGTGTTGTTGTAGCACGACGTGCATCCGGGCCGGCGCGGAAAGCGCAGTTGCGGGCGGTTGCCCTTCGGTGCCAGCCATGTCGCGTGAGCGGCGGGTTGCTCTGGTGTCGACACGTGGTGCTCTGGGTTGTTGTGTGGTGCCCTTTGGCCGGTGGGGGTGGTTCGCGTGTGTCTCGTTCGCGCTCGGTGTCTGGTCGTGGTCGTGCTGCTCCCCCGTCTGTCGGCGGTTTCCGACGTCGTCTGTACGTTTTTGTTCGTTTGCGGCGTGCCTGCCGACGTCGTCCCGTCGCGACCTTTCAACCGAAAGTGTGGCGCCCGAAGGTGAACGAACGTAACCCTGACCTCGGCGCTTTACGCTGAGCCGAGCGAACCGAACCGAACCTAACCTGTGGTGTGGTGTGGCGAGGTGAGCTCAGCCTGTGAGCCCCTAACGTCTACGTAAGGTAAGCTGTCCGGCTCACGCCTCACGTTTGAACGCTTTTTTAACCTACGTTTGACGCTTCTTAACCTAGCACTGACCCCTTAACCTAACGTGTAACCTAACCTAACCTAACCTAACCTCTGACGCCTGACGTGTTTGAATGCTTAACCTAAGTTTGACGCTTAACCTAACCCAAGTCCCCTTAACCTAACCCACGTCCACCTAACCTAACCTAACGTAGACGTGTAAACGTAATGTGTAACGCGTAACGTGTAAGGTCGGCTGTCGTGTGTGCTTGACGGCAGATTGGGTTGGTCTGTAGATTCGGATTGCGGTTTGCCTCGGTCGAGGGGTTGGGTCGGAAGCGGCGAGGGGCGGCGGCGCCTGTTGCGCAGGCGGCGTCCGTTTGCGGCGGGCAATTGTTGAGAAACGGCTGTGAATGTTGGCGGGCGAGAGGAGGAGGACGGCGCGCGATGTGGCCCGACGGCTGCGGGCCGATCGGGAAACGGCGGGAGGGCGACGGAAGGCGATGGGGCGGCGGAGGCGCGTTTGCACGGCCGTCATCGCCGCACGCCTCGGCTTGTGTGGCTGTGGCGCCGGCCGCGCTGGCCGGGCTGCCGCGGCGACGGTGTGGGAGTTTTGCCGAAGGTTTGGCCATTGTGGCGGGTCGTCGGCTGGGGCTGTGGGGGCGGCATTTGGGCGGGGGCGGCGATTCTCGGCGGGCCGACCCAGGCTGTAGCGCGCGGTAGCTGCAGTTTGGCCGTGGTTTGCGGCGCTGCCGTGGCGACTGGTTGGCGACTGTGGTGTGGCTGTGTGTAGCCCCATCCTCGGTGGTTTGAAAGGCGCGGGCGGTTGTGGCGCAGGTTTGGGGCTGCTCCGCACAGGCTGTCGGACGTTGGGCGGTAGCAAGCGCGGGAGGCGCGGCGCGGCGGCGCGCAGAGTGGCGGCCGCTCTCTCGGCCGTCCGCGCCCGCCCGCGACACTGGCTGGGCCTTGTGATTCTCTGCTCTGCTGCTGTGCTGTGCTTGCGTGCCTGCCGTCCCGCTCGCTCTCGCTGTGTGTTACGCGCGTCGTCGAAATGGCAGATCAGGCGGCTACGAACGAGACTGCTGCGGCACCCGCCGCCACCGGCACTACGAAGAAGGCCAAGTCTGCGTCGTCTGCGAAGAAGCCGCGCGCCAAGCCTGCGCACCCGCGCACCTCTGAGATGGTGACGGCCGCCATCAAGAGTCTGAAGGAGCGCGGCGGGTCGTCGCTGCAGGCGATCAAGAAGTACATAGCCGCGCACTACAAGCTGGACGCGGAGAAGCTGGCGCCGTTTATCAAGAAGTACCTCAAGTCGGCCGTCGTGGCGGGCGAGCTGGTGCAGACGAAGGGGAAGGGCGCGTCCGGCTCGTTCAAGCTTGCCGGCGCCGGCGGCGGGGGGGCGGCCGAGGGCGGCAAGGCTCGTGCTGGCGGTGCCAAGAAGAAGCGCGCCGCTCCGGCCAGCAAGGAGAAGGAGGGCGCCCGTGCGGCCGGCGCAAAGAAGGCTGGTGGCGTGAAGGCGGCGACCGGTCGGAAGGCGGGCGCCGCCAAGAAGGCGTCTGCGGCGTCGGCCGCTCCCGCGGGTGCGAAGAAGGCGGCTGCGGCCAAGCCGGCCAAGGCCAAGTCGCCGTCGAAGGCGAAGAAGGCCGCCAAGGTTCCGACGAAGAAGCCGAAGGCGCCGCGCCCGAAGAAGGCGACGACGCCGTCTAAGGCGAAGGCTTCGCCCAAGAAGAAGAAGTAGAGTAGAGGAGAAAGAGATGGGAAAGGAAGGGTTTGGCGCTTGACTCCGTCGTCCCCACCCCCCGTCGTCGTCTAGTGGCGCGCAAGAGACGCGCGGCCCAAAACGGCCCTTCTCAGGGCCATCAAAGCACGTCGGGGAAGGTTTTGATTGTCGTGTTGCGTCTGGTGTGGGTGTCTGTCTGTCTGGCGTTTCTGTATGCCCGTGGGGATGCTGTTTGCGTGCCGTGGTGGTTGGATTGCGGGGGTCGGTGGCGGGTGTGGGCGGCGGTAGCGGTAAGCGGTGTTGTTGTTGTTGTTGTTGTCGTGGTTGATTGTCGCCGTGTTTGTGGCGGCGGCCGACGGTTGGTTTTCTGTGACGTTGTTTTGTTTGAATACGTTGGTTGGCTTGCCTGCGTTCGTTCTTCTCGGATGTCTGTCTTGTCTAGTCGTGTCTGGTCTTTGTTTTGTTCCTTTGTGTGTGTTATGTTTTGCAACGGGGGGCACGTTGAGATGTGGAAGGAGTCGGCGGGGATTTCGGTGGCGTGTAGAGCGAGCGAGCGCGCCTGCCTGGCCGTTGGCCGTCGGAGTGGAGTGCGGGTTTTTTTTTTTTGTTTTCGAAACGAAAGCGGCGGCCGGCCAGCCAGCCACCCGTGCGGTGTGACGTCGGCCGTTGGGTATTGTGCGCTTTGAGCGCCGGGGAGGGATGATGTGTGATTGTTGCGCGCTGCTAGCAGGCAGGCAGAGTGAGCGGGTGTGGCTGGCGGACGGACGGACGGGAAGTGGTGGTTTTTGTTTTTGGGTTGCGGGGCGAGAGGCAGGCGACCGACAAAGTTTGCTCGCGACGGAGAGATGTTAGTGGCCCTGAAAAGGGCCGTTTTTGTTTGTGCGGTGCGGTGCCGCGGCGCGGTTTAGGCGCGCTCGCCGCGGATGCGGCGCGCGAGCTGGATGTCCTTGGGCATGATGGTGACGCGCTTGGCGTGGATTGCGCACAGGTTGGTGTCTTCGAAGAGGCCGACGAGGTAGGCCTCGCTGGCCTCCTGCAGGGCCATGACTGCGGAGCTCTGGAAGCGCAGGTCGGTCTTGAAGTCCTGGGCGATCTCGCGCACTAGGCGCTGGAATGGCAGCTTGCGGATGAGCAGCTCTGTGCTCTTCTGGTAGCGCCTGATTTCTCGCAGGGCGACGGTGCCCGGCCTGTAGCGGTGGGGCTTCTTGACGCCTCCGGTGGCGGGCGCGCTCTTCCTCGCCGCCTTGGTGGCGAGCTGTTTGCGCGGCGCCTTTCCGCCGGTGGACTTGCGGGCCGTTTGCTTTGTGCGGGCCATGGCGGTAGCGGTAGCGGTAGCGGAGCGGCGTGCGTGGAGGTTAGGTGCGGCGCGGCGTCCGGTGCTGCCTTGACAACGGGCCCGCGCGCCTCCGTGCTGCGCTTATATGCCCTCGGTTGCGCGTGGTGGGGGGAGGGCGGGCCAGAGTCTATATAGGGGGGCGGCGGGCGCGCTGGGCGCAGACCGTAGCCGACTCGCCAGCCGCTGCAGCTGCTGTTTGTGCACGTTTTGCTTTGCCCGAGGAAGGAAGGATGACAGGCCGCGGCAAGGGAGGAAAGGGGCTCGGCAAGGGTGGCGCCAAGCGGCACCGCAAGGTGTTGCGCGACAACATCCAGGGCATCACGAAGCCCGCCATCCGCCGCCTGGCTCGCAGGGGCGGCGTGAAGCGCATCTCTGGTCTGATCTACGAGGAGACCCGCGGGGTGCTGAAGGTGTTCCTGGAGAACGTGATCCGCGACGCGGTGACGTACACTGAGCACGCCAAGCGCAAGACTGTGACGGCCATGGACGTGGTGTACGCCCTGAAGAGGCAGGGGCGCACCCTGTACGGTTTCGGCGGTTAGGCTGCGTCGCAGCGGGCGCTGGCCTTCCCGCGGCCGTGCTTGTGGGTGGGAGAGACTAGAAAACGGCCCTTTTCAGGGCCACCACACTGTTCGGAAGTTGAAAAGTGCGAAAGAGTCTGTGTTGTTGCTGCGTGTGTTTGTTTGTTTGTTTGTTTGTTTCTTTCTTTCTTTCCGTTTGAGCGACGTGATGTGACTGGGAGGGGAGAAGGAAAGGAAACGTGTCATGTGGCTGGCTGTGTGTGGAGCTGCTTCGTTTGTGTGTTTGTTATTGTGTGTCTTTGTATCGATCGCGACGGAGATGGCGGGCTGTGTGTTGTTGTGCGAGAGGCGGTGATTATTTGCTTGCGTGGTTTGGCTCTGTGTGTTTGTTTGCGGCGGCGTTGGGGTTTCCGAGGCAAGGCGTGTGGGCATAGGCGGCCGGATCAGCTGTTTCGTTCGTGTCGACGGCCGTTGCGCGCGGGAAGTGGAGGGCGGTGTGTCGACACGCCTCCCTTTAACAATGGTCATTATTGCTGCCGTTGTCGGTTTGGAAGGCGACTGCGACCGTGCAAAATGTGTGTGTGTGTGTGTGTGTGTTGGGCCACACGGGATGTGTGGACGACAAGATGGCGGACGTGCGCCGGCGGCGGCTGTGCTGTGACAGTGCAAAGTTAAAACAAAACAAGGTGCGGCGAGGACGACTGAAATTTTGCTTTGGACGTAGGTTTGTGTGGTGGCCCTGAAAAGGGCCGATTGTTGTGGGCCGAGCCGGCAAAGCGCGTTGCGTGCAGGGGAGCACGCGGCGCTGCGATTGCCTGGCCTCCTTTAGGCCTTCTTCTCGGTCTTCTTTGGCAGCAGGACGGCCTGGATGTTGGGCAGGACACCACCCTGTGCGATGGTGACGCCCGACAGGAGCTTGTTGAGCTCCTCGTCGTTGCGGATGGCAAGCTGCAGGTGGCGCGGGATGATGCGCGTCTTCTTGTTGTCGCGGGCCGCGTTTCCGGCCAGCTCGAGCACCTCAGCCGCGAGGTACTCCATGACGGCGGCGAGGTAGACGGGCGCCCCGGCGCCGACGCGCTCTGCGTAGTTTCCCTTGCGCAGGAGGCGGTGGATTCTGCCGACCGGGAACTGGAGCCCAGCCCTGCTTGAGCGGGACTTTGACTTGCCCTTGACTTTGCCTCCCTTTCCGCGTCCGGACATGGCGATGGGCTAGCGACGGTGCACACGAAACGGAAACGAAAACGACCGGTGCGAGCGGCAGCGAGTCGAGCAGCGGAGTGCGTGCCGGCGCGCGCGCGCGGCCTCCTTTCGTCTGGACTGGGTGTGGAACATCCCAGGCTATCGTGAACGTAGGGTTTACCTAGAGGCATTTCCTACCAAGGCTGCAGGGTGTGGTTGGCGGTGGTCAGCGCGTATGATATCTGGAAGTCGCTGAGAGGAAGAAGTGGTGGTGAGTCTTCTGGGCTGACCTGATTATTCGATCAGGGCAACGGGCCGCCTGTAGTGGTCGTGATGGTCATTATGTCGTCCTAACCTCCGGACGAGGGGATTGTCTGAAGTGCGGGTGGCATTATAAAACCGGCGCGCTGCGTCTTTAAATCTCTCCCGGACGAGGGGTTCCTCAGCCGCCTGATGGAGGGGGCGATGAGGGAAATCACGCGGCACATGGTAAACTCGGCGCAAGAGCTTGTTTTGTAGTTGCTGGAGCCTCTGAATATGGGAGGGGGCAGCATTGCCCCAGACTTCACAGGCATAGTCCATAACCGGACGAATGCACGTGCGATAGATATGCAGTCCGTTGGCGACAGGGAGCGAGGAAGTTTCGTTGAGCATGGGGTACAATGCCCCAGCCCTCTGAGATGTCTTCCGGTGTACAGCGGTGACGTGAGGCTTCCATGTCAGGGTGCGATCGAGAATGACCCCGAGGTAGGTAGCAGTCGTGGTCCAGGCGATGGCCTGATTACAAAGCACCAGGGGCGGCACGTCAGGTGGGAGACGGCGAGTGAGGAGCATCGCCTGAGATTTGGTGGCGTTGAAGCCGATCCGCCAGTCGGCGGCCCAGCGCTCGAGGTCCTGCAGAGCAGCTTGCAGACGTCGGAGGACGGCGTCGATGTTGCGATGGCGCGAGAAAAGGGCCGTGTCATCAGCATAGATGGCACGACCAACCCTCGGGGAAATCGGCAGGTCAGAGGTGTAGACAGCATACAATATCGGGCCCAGAACACTCCCTTGTGGCACTCCAGCAAGGACCGGGCGAACAGAGGAAGTCGTGCTGCCAACTCGGACGACAAATGTACGGCCCTCAAGGTAGGTGCCAAGTAGGCGGACGAAGCACGAAGGGATGCCGAGATGGAACAACTTGAAGAGCAGGCCGTGGTGCCAGACGGTGTCGAAGGCCTTGGACACATCAAGCAAGACAAGGCCGCAAAACTCCCGATTGTTGAACGCCAGTGTCGCCTCCTCTACGACGCGGAGCAACTGTTGGGTGGTGGAGTGATGCTGGCGGAAGCCAAACTGTTCCCGAGGAATGATGTTGTCCTGGTGAAGCAGCCGGCCGAACCTAGAGAGGAGGATCCTCTCGAAAACTTTACTCAGCGTCGGGAGGAGACTGATGGGGCGATAATGCTCCGGTACTGTCCTGTTTTTGCCCGGCTTCGGGACCGCCACGACGACAGCCTTCTTCCAAGCTTCGGGGTACTGCAGTTGGTGAAAGATGGCGTTAAAGAGAGCGACCACATACAGGATGGCAATCCTGGGCAGCATGCGGAGGACTCTCCCGTCAACGTTGTCGTGCCCCGGGGCCTTCGTCTGGGGAAGTCGGCGAAGATGGTCAGTGACCTCCCTTTCCGATGTTGGGACAATGGTGGCGTCACCGTGATCGCCGTGGAGGAAGGCAGCAAGTCTGGTTTCAACTGTGCGGACGTTCTCGTTGTCGACCGGCGCCGCAAGGGGCCGGAAGTTGGCCTCAAAAGTCGTCGCCAGGGCCTCGGCTTTAGCGGCGGGCGTGTAAGCAGGTCCATCGGTAGTTGTGAGCGGCGGCATGTGTGGGCGGTGCCGTGTGAGGGAACGGACCAACTCCCACGTGTCGGCCCCAGGATCAACTGAGGCAAGCTTCTCCTCCCACCGGCGGATACGGTGAGCAGCAAGGGCAGCCTTGATGACGCGGCGGAGATGATTGATACGCCGCTGCGTGCCGGCGCAGCCGGGGTGGGGGTGCTTTATGGGCTCGGGTGCGGCGGCCGGTTGCGCGCGCGCCCCATTGGTCGGCGGCCGCAACAGGGCGAGCTGGTAAAGGTGCGGCGGCGGCTGGCGGCGGGTGCCACTGTGTGGGGAGACGCTGACTAGAGCGGAGCGCTTGCTACTGGTGTTGCTGCTGCCGTACGTTGGTTCGAGATGCCGCCCAAGACTAGCGGGAAGGCCGCCAAGAAGGCTGGCAAGGCGCAGAAGAACATTTCGAAGGGCGACAAGAAGAAGAAGCGCAAGAGGAAGGAGAGCTATGCCATCTACATCTACAAGGTGCTGAAGCAGGTGCACCCTGACACGGGCATCTCGTCGAAGGCGATGAGCATCATGAACAGCTTCGTGAACGACATTTTCGAGCGCATTGCGGCCGAGGCTTCTCGCCTGGCGCACTACAACAAGCGCTCGACCATCACGTCCCGCGAGATCCAGACCGCTGTGCGGCTGTTGCTGCCTGGCGAGCTGGCCAAGCACGCCGTGAGCGAGGGCACGAAGGCGGTGACCAAGTACACGAGCTCCAAGTAAGGAGGTGGCTCTGGAATGGAAGGAAGGATGGAGAAGGCTCCTCCGTTGCGAGAGCGGCAAAACGGCCCTTTTCAGGGCCACCAACTTGCCTTTAGCGGGAAGGGCGGAATTGTTGTTGTTGTTGTTTGTGTGGACGGCTGTGATGTATGTGTGCATTTTGATTGTGGGTGGGGGGGGCGCGTCAAAGCGTGTTGCGCGGGGTACGGCCACGAGGTTGGTCGCCGTGGCGTGGAATGGTGGCACGCCTCGTTGGCGTGGTTTTTGACCCATTGGTGTTGTTGGTGTGTGTGTGTGTGTGTGTGTGTGTGTGTGTGTGTGTGTGTGTGTGTTACCCGTCTGCGAGGGGGGACAGTGCGATCGGCGACTTTTGTGTCACCGTAACGACGGCCGTTTGCGGGTTTGTTTTTTTTTGCACATCATACATGGCGAGGGTGAAATGTGAAATGTTTTTGTTTGGTTTTTTTTTTTTTTTTTGCCGCCCACTATTCCCTTTGCTGTGCGCCGAGTTTGACAATGGTGCGACGTAACTGCAGCGTGGAGGTGTGTGAGTGACGTTGAAATGAACGTGCCATTAAGACGCATTGTTGTTGTATTGTACTGTACGTGTACGGCGACACGCACGATGATGTACCATTCGACTCTGATGTTTGATAGCCGTGTCTGACTGATTGCGTACGACGCACGCACACCGATGTCGTCATTCAAGATGCACGCGTGTCCAGTGCAGTACAGTAAGCGCGACGACGGCGGCGGCGGCGGCGGCGGTCGTTTGTTTGGCGAATGTCTGTACACGTGTTTGTCTGTGTCCATCCGGTATGTATTTGTTTGTTTGAAAGTGTTTTGTGTGTCGGTGACGTGGTCCGATCCGTCGCCCCCTGAGTAACTGTCGATCGGCGCGATAGACCGGCGTCACGCAACTGAACCGAAGTCGTGGGCACACCCGTCATACTGTTGTACACCGTCGCGCTGAGAACGGTAACGAAAGGTTGACTTTGATCGGTCGAATGTCTGGGCAGAACGTGAGGAATGAGGCACGAGTGCAAGGAGGGGGGGCAAAAGAGAGAGGAAGGGAAAAAGGGGAGAAACGCATTCGTAGAGCAACGGAACGTTCCCGTGTCGGAGGCGTATTGGAGCCGCACTGAAATGCGTTTAACGGCGGCGCGGCTGCAAGTGTCTGCCGTGGTGAACGTTACCTTTGACGGCTGCATTGGGCTTTGCCTTTGCTTTTTTTGCTTTCGCTTTCGCTTTCGCTTTCCCGGATGTACGTAACGTTTGTTGATATGGTTCTGAGGAAGAGTGTATGACAGTGCCGTGCCGTCCATGTTCGTGTGCCCTCCCATTGTGTGTATGCTATTGTCTGTGTACTTGAATGATGTATGTAGGTGTTAGTGGACATGTTTTACCAGTGGGGGGAAATGGATCGTCGATAGTTGCCGTCACTCTGTCACGGTCGAGATGACGCACCCTCCGTACAGAAAGGTGTCGAGAAAGTGAGTGTGTGTGTGTGTGTGTGTGTGTGTGTGTGTGTGTGTGTGTGTGCGTGCGTGCGTGCGTGCGTCCGTGAATTGGCAGTGTTTGGAGGTGGGCGTGCCCTGCATGTGGCCCGGAAGGCTGTTCGTTAGGCGGTAGTGTTGTGTGGACAGGGGAGGGGCATGCGTAACGCTGCTGGCATGGCATTTCGGGAGATGGGAGGGGGCAAACGAGGAAACGAGGAGCGGCGGCCAAAGACGGGACGGGGAGGGGCGCGGTGTGGGTGGCTTGCGCCTGTGCTCGGCGTTGTGGTTTGTGCAAAAGAGGAGGAGAAAAACAATGTGAGTTGCCAGGGAGGGGAGCGGTGTTGTGTTGTGTTGTGGTTGTCGTGGTGTAGCCGCAGACGCGGCTGTCAGTGAACGTGGCGAGACGGACGGATGCGCGGAGGGGCGGGGGCGGCGCATTTCGCCGGTGCCGTGCCGTGCCGTGCCGTGCCGTGCCATGCCTGAAAGCCGCGTGGTCGCTGTGTTGTTGGTGGCGTGGGGGCGAGGAGAGTACCGTACGGGTGTGCTTGTGCGCCGGAAATGGCACACTGCGCCCGCCCGTCTTGGAGGCTGATGGCTGTGGTGTGGAAATGGGGCGCGGTGATGTTGAAGCAGTTGAAGAACAGAAAAGAAACCAAGAAAACGGAAGGCGTGATGCGGCGGTGGTGGTGAGAGCGGGAAAAACAAAACAAAAAAAAAAAACAACAAAAAAAAAGAAGGAAAAACAACAAGAAAACAAAAAGTCTATCAATATTAAAATGTAAATGGAAATGGAAATGGACCCAGGTATAACCTCCCTGCACAAATAGCAGAGAGTCCGATGATAATAAAAATGTGCCAGAATGTTAACGTCCCTACAAAACAAACCCAACGATAATATTAATGAAAGAGTGAACCGTATGTAACATTGCAACAGACATAATGAAACCTGATAAATTGTATAAGGGCAGCAGCGTTGACCTTTGGCCCTGTATTCAGAATAAAAAGAGCCAAAGATCGTTACCCCAATGAAAAAGACACTGAAACACGTATGTAACATAGTAGCGATGGCGAGACATTGTAGCATCTGTGACCAGAGAGTTTGCGCTGGACTGCGCGAGTGTTGCGAGCGGTTCTCAGTCAGTCAGTCAGTAGTTGTTGCGAGTCCGTAGCTCTGTGTAGTTGAGGGCTGTACTCTGTCAGTAGTCGTCGCGTGCAGTACGCTAATAGTCGTCATGCAGAGCGGTCGGTCAGTAGTAGCAGCCGAGTGCGGTTGTGTGATGTAGGCGGTCGGCAACACTGGTCAAGATGGTGAATAAGGTATACTGTTAATTAATATAATCATTAGATAATGAAAAATTGTATTTATTGTAATTATTCTCCAACAAGTTCCCCAATAATAATTTTTATTTCAAAAGCATTTTTCAAACATTTAATTGTTTATTGAACTAAAGAGTTCGTTGCACTTCACATTTCATTCCACTTCTTTGAAGAAAAATGTCACTAAAATCACAAAAAAAGAGAATATTATTATTTGCAATGCAGTTCCTCCAAGCGCTGCGCAACAACCAGAGCAGAAATGTGACATCCATTTATTCGGAGGTAAGACTTTAAGTCTGATTGTTTTGCACAGGGCCAAAGACCGATATTTCGGTTTAATTGAAGTTTCTTGTCACTGAACGGACTTTTTTAAATGTTGTGTGAAGACTTTATATTTGAGTCAGATTGCGAATTTCACATTTTTGTTGCCATTTTCAATACCTCTCATTGTGGGCGAGGTTACAATTAGCGCAATGTCCATTAGCATCCGTAAATAACATTGTCCATTATTTTAAATTTTGCTGGGAGGTTACAACACACACACACACACAAAAAAAAACAAAAAAAACAAAAAATTGCATTTATATCCGCTCCTCAATTGTAGATACCCCTTACACAGCTGTGTGCAATGAATGAGTGCTGGCTGGTAATTAATTGCACTCCTTGGAGGGAAATGCCATAGGAAGTAGTCTTTAAAAAGTGAATGTTTTTCGTTAAGAGACAAAAGTTACTTTAGAAAAAAAGTAATAGTGGGGCTTTTGTTGTTGAACAAAATAAGTACAATGAACATACGTTATCAGATTTGCGCAATGCAGCGTCACACCACCTTTTGATTATAACACAATAGACTATACATCGTCCCGAACCGTGACCAGAGTCGCGAGACGAGCAGAGCACGCCGCCGACGCCCGCTCAGTACAACCGTCCACCCGCTACTACTGTCGACCGACTACTACCTCTCCCGACTCGCGCTACAATATATATATAACAACTGTTCCTGGCGACCCGGTGCGTGCCACTACTGTCGTCTGGCGCGGTCCAAGCGCCGACTAGCAGCGATAAAGAACTCTCTGGTCAGACAGAGATGCTGTCATGCCTCGCCATCGCTCTGGTAATGAATACATACGTGTTGCAGCGTGCGTACCACCGGAACACGCAGTGGCGGAGCCAAAGACTGTGTTGTCGAGGTCGAGTGCGAGCGGGAAGAGAGGCAGCGTCGGCACGGAGATGCAAGCGAGCGCGAGACGCACGGGGGCTGCGGCGTGGCGCGTTTGCGGTCGGCGCCTTTGGTGGCAACGGCCGGGACAAGCAGCGGTGTATGGTGTGGTGCGGGGCGGACAGGGGCGGAGGCGGCGCGACGACGGCATGGGGGCGAAAACGGGACGGGGGACGGCGGATGTTGAGAGGCGTCACGCGCGGACAGGACACAGACACAGAGACACACAGATTGGAAAGGGAGGGTGCGCGGTAGTAGTTGGGAATGTGCGTACCGTGCGGGATGGGAGTGGGCGAGGAACACGGTCGTGGCCCCTGTTTTGGGTGCGTGTGATGACGTCGGTGTGTTGTGGGAAGGGAAGGTGCTGTGGCGGCGGCGCGTAATGGGCGTAGGCCGAAAAGAGAAAGGAACGTGGGCAGTGTGTTGGCAAGCGTCGGTTCGACTGCGACGTTGATGGGCAGGGCAGGGCAGGGCAAGGTTAATGGTGGTAGGAGTAGGCGTGTGGGCGCAAAAAATCTGCCGCTGCAGGCGGTGCCGTAACCGCCATGGCGGGAAGGAGAGAGGGCCAAAGAAAGAAAGAAAGAAAGAAAGAAAGAAAGAAGAAAACAAAAAAAAAAAAAAAAAAAAAAGGAGGGGGGGGGCGAAAGTGGAGAGGCGGTGGTGTGAGAAGGGCGGGGGCGGAAGGAAGGCAGGAAGGACAAGAGGCGAGGCGACGGCTTGCTTTGTGTATCGGTCGGTCTCTGGCTATGCTTCGTTTTCTGCAGCAGGGTCGGTGCGCGGCGTGGCTCGCGGCAGTGGGAACGCCTGGTGGCTGGACGGCCAGCAATGCGGTTGGATGGGCGGCCACAGCACCGCACCTGTGCCCGAGGAGGAGACGCTGGCGGCGGGCCCTGAGGTGAGGCCGGCTCGGCTGGGGCTGTGGATGTGTAGGTGTGCGCCGCTGCTGCAACAACGAGTAAAACGCGAGAAGAAGGGATGGCGGTAGAGAGAGAGAGAGAAAAAAAAAAGGTCGTGTTGTGTTGATGCGCAGGCAGACGCGTACAGAGGGACGAGCCCGGTCTGCAGCAGGGTGTGGCCGTGCCGAGTGCAGAGCAGCGGCGGCTCGGTTCGGTTCGGCCCGGCCCGGCGGGCCGCGCTGTTGTCGCGGACGTGAGCGCCCCCTGGCGGGTGGCCGGAGGCGGCGCGGCGTGTTGGACGTGTGGCTGGTGGCAGTGCACAATTTGCGAGTGGCTGGCGGTGTGGTGTGGCGGTTGGCGCGTCGGGCGGCGGAGAGGTATGTGTTGCGGGCGCCCTTTGCTGCGCTGCGTCGTTGCGTGTGCCGTACAGGGCGGGCGCTTGTCGACTGTGTGGGCGGTGTGGCGAATTGGCGTGAAACGGCTGCCGAGAGGGTGTGTGGTAGCGAGCCGGTCGGTGGTGTCAGTGCGAAGGGGAATGTGCGTGCGTGTTTGGCGGTTTCGGTGTGCTTTTTGCGGCGTGAGAGTGGGAATTAGTGGGGCCGGCTGTTGTGTTGGTTCCTTGTGTCTTGTGTCGCGTAGCTTGATGGCAACGTGGAAGGACGCCAGTTTCGTTTTCGTTTCGAGCCTTGCGTGTGGTTGTCGACGTTGACTGGTTGGCGTGTGCCGATGCACGTGCATGTGTGGGTCGCGAGTGCGTTTTTGGCTGGCTGTGTGTGTGTGTGTGTGTGTGTGTGTTTTGGGGCGGGAAGGGGGAGGCGGTGGTGAAAGTGCAGTCGTCGGGTGGGGCTGGGGCTGTGCGTCGTGGCGGAAAGGTGGTAGGTTGCGGGAAGCGAGCCCGTCGTTGACGGTGTCGCGTGAGTTGTGAATCGAGTGGGGCGCGGGGCGCGGGACAGGAGCAGCGTGCCGCTGCGTCGTGGTCGTCAGCAGAGGCTGTGCGTGTGCTTGTCCTTTTTGTGGGCGGTTCGTGCGAGGCGTTTTTGTTTTGTGTTGCCCTAGTTGTTAGTTTATTTTGTTTGTGTTTGTTATTTTGAGACGACGACTGGTTGGTGGCGTGCGCGCGAAGTGGCGGTGTGCGCTTCCCGTGTCGTTTGTGTTGTTTTGTTTTTTTGTTTTTGTGTGTTTTTTTTTGCACTGGGCCCCGGTGGGTGGGTGCGTGTGTGTCGATTGCCGGCTGGCGAAAGGTGCGCCATCGGCGGGGTGGGTCGCCGGCACAAGTAGAGGCGGCGGCGTTGTTGCTGTTGTTGTGTGGTGTTTGTTTTGTTCGGCTGTGTCGGCGAGCTGTGTTGCGGTGCGTGTGAATGGTGGTGCAAAAGTGCTGGCGTTGGGGCTGCGACTGCGACGGCGGCGAGCCGCGGGCGCGCCATTGATAGTGATGTTGTGAACAGCGGCTGTGTACGGTAGTGGTGTTGTTGTAGCACGACGTGCATCCGGGCCGGCGCGGAAAGCGCAGTTGCGGGCGGTTGCCCTTCGGTGCCAGCCATGTCGCGTGAGCGGCGGGTTGCTCTGGTGTCGACACGTGGTGCTCTGGGTTGTTGTGTGGTGCCCTTTGGCCGGTGGGGGTGGTTCGCGTGTGTCTCGTTCGCGCTCGGTGTCTGGTCGTGGTCGTGCTGCTCCCCCGTCTGTCGGCGGTTTCCGACGTCGTCTGTACGTTTTTGTTCGTTTGCGGCGTGCCTGCCGACGTCGTCCCGTCGCGACCTTTCAACCGAAAGTGTGGCGCCCGAAGGTGAACGAACGTAACCCTGACCTCGGCGCTTTACGCTGAGCCGAGCGAACCGAACCGAACCTAACCTGTGGTGTGGTGTGGCGAGGTGAGCTCAGCCTGTGAGCCCCTAACGTCTACGTAAGGTAAGCTGTCCGGCTCACGCCTCACGTTTGAACGCTTTTTTAACCTACGTTTGACGCTTCTTAACCTAGCACTGACCCCTTAACCTAACGTGTAACCTAACCTAACCTAACCTAACCTCTGACGCCTGACGTGTTTGAATGCTTAACCTAAGTTTGACGCTTAACCTAACCCAAGTCCCCTTAACCTAACCCACGTCCACCTAACCTAACCTAACGTAGACGTGTAAACGTAATGTGTAACGCGTAACGTGTAAGGTCGGCTGTCGTGTGTGCTTGACGGCAGATTGGGTTGGTCTGTAGATTCGGATTGCGGTTTGCCTCGGTCGAGGGGTTGGGTCGGAAGCGGCGAGGGGCGGCGGCGCCTGTTGCGCAGGCGGCGTCCGTTTGCGGCGGGCAATTGTTGAGAAACGGCTGTGAATGTTGGCGGGCGAGAGGAGGAGGACGGCGCGCGATGTGGCCCGACGGCTGCGGGCCGATCGGGAAACGGCGGGAGGGCGACGGAAGGCGATGGGGCGGCGGAGGCGCGTTTGCACGGCCGTCATCGCCGCACGCCTCGGCTTGTGTGGCTGTGGCGCCGGCCGCGCTGGCCGGGCTGCCGCGGCGACGGTGTGGGAGTTTTGCCGAAGGTTTGGCCATTGTGGCGGGTCGTCGGCTGGGGCTGTGGGGGCGGCATTTGGGCGGGGGCGGCGATTCTCGGCGGGCCGACCCAGGCTGTAGCGCGCGGTAGCTGCAGTTTGGCCGTGGTTTGCGGCGCTGCCGTGGCGACTGGTTGGCGACTGTGGTGTGGCTGTGTGTAGCCCCATCCTCGGTGGTTTGAAAGGCGCGGGCGGTTGTGGCGCAGGTTTGGGGCTGCTCCGCACAGGCTGTCGGACGTTGGGCGGTAGCAAGCGCGGGAGGCGCGGCGCGGCGGCGCGCAGAGTGGCGGCCGCTCTCTCGGCCGTCCGCGCCCGCCCGCGACACTGGCTGGGCCTTGTGATTCTCTGCTCTGCTGCTGTGCTGTGCTTGCGTGCCTGCCGTCCCGCTCGCTCTCGCTGTGTGTTACGCGCGTCGTCGAAATGGCAGATCAGGCGGCTACGAACGAGACTGCTGCGGCACCCGCCGCCACCGGCACTACGAAGAAGGCCAAGTCTGCGTCGTCTGCGAAGAAGCCGCGCGCCAAGCCTGCGCACCCGCGCACCTCTGAGATGGTGACGGCCGCCATCAAGAGTCTGAAGGAGCGCGGCGGGTCGTCGCTGCAGGCGATCAAGAAGTACATAGCCGCGCACTACAAGCTGGACGCGGAGAAGCTGGCGCCGTTTATCAAGAAGTACCTCAAGTCGGCCGTCGTGGCGGGCGAGCTGGTGCAGACGAAGGGGAAGGGCGCGTCCGGCTCGTTCAAGCTTGCCGGCGCCGGCGGCGGGGGGGCGGCCGAGGGCGGCAAGGCTCGTGCTGGCGGTGCCAAGAAGAAGCGCGCCGCTCCGGCCAGCAAGGAGAAGAAGGGCGCCCGTGCGGCCGGCGCAAAGAAGGCTGGTGGCGTGAAGGCGGCGACCGGTCGGAAGGCGGGCGCCGCCAAGAAGGCGTCTGCGGCGTCGGCCGCTCCCGCGGGTGCGAAGAAGGCGGCTGCGGCCAAGCCGGCCAAGGCCAAGTCGCCGTCGAAGGCGAAGAAGGCCGCCAAGGTTCCGACGAAGAAGCCGAAGGCGCCGCGCCCGAAGAAGGCGACGACGCCGTCTAAGGCGAAGGCTTCGCCCAAGAAGAAGAAGTAGAGTAGAGGAGAAAGAGATGGGAAAGGAAGGGTTTGGCGCTTGACTCCGTCGTCCCCACCCCCCGTCGTCGTCTAGTGGCGCGCAAGAGACGCGCGGCCCAAAACGGCCCTTCTCAGGGCCATCAAAGCACGTCGGGGAAGGTTTTGATTGTCGTGTTGCGTCTGGTGTGGGTGTCTGTCTGTCTGGCGTTTCTGTATGCCCGTGGGGATGCTGTTTGCGTGCCGTGGTGGTTGGATTGCGGGGGTCGGTGGCGGGTGTGGGCGGCGGTAGCGGTAAGCGGTGTTGTTGTTGTTGTTGTTGTCGTGGTTGATTGTCGCCGTGTTTGTGGCGGCGGCCGACGGTTGGTTTTCTGTGACGTTGTTTTGTTTGAATACGTTGGTTGGCTTGCCTGCGTTCGTTCTTCTCGGATGTCTGTCTTGTCTAGTCGTGTCTGGTCTTTGTTTTGTTCCTTTGTGTGTGTTATGTTTTGCAACGGGGGGCACGTTGAGATGTGGAAGGAGTCGGCGGGGATTTCGGTGGCGTGTAGAGCGAGCGAGCGCGCCTGCCTGGCCGTTGGCCGTCGGAGTGGAGTGCGGGTTTTTTTTTTTTGTTTTCGAAACGAAAGCGGCGGCCGGCCAGCCAGCCACCCGTGCGGTGTGACGTCGGCCGTTGGGTATTGTGCGCTTTGAGCGCCGGGGAGGGATGATGTGTGATTGTTGCGCGCTGCTAGCAGGCAGGCAGAGTGAGCGGGTGTGGCTGGCGGACGGACGGACGGGAAGTGGTGGTTTTTGTTTTTGGGTTGCGGGGCGAGAGGCAGGCGACCGACAAAGTTTGCTCGCGACGGAGAGATGTTAGTGGCCCTGAAAAGGGCCGTTTTTGTTTGTGCGGTGCGGTGCCGCGGCGCGGTTTAGGCGCGCTCGCCGCGGATGCGGCGCGCGAGCTGGATGTCCTTGGGCATGATGGTGACGCGCTTGGCGTGGATTGCGCACAGGTTGGTGTCTTCGAAGAGGCCGACGAGGTAGGCCTCGCTGGCCTCCTGCAGGGCCATGACTGCGGAGCTCTGGAAGCGCAGGTCGGTCTTGAAGTCCTGGGCGATCTCGCGCACTAGGCGCTGGAATGGCAGCTTGCGGATGAGCAGCTCTGTGCTCTTCTGGTAGCGCCTGATTTCTCGCAGGGCGACGGTGCCCGGCCTGTAGCGGTGGGGCTTCTTGACGCCTCCGGTGGCGGGCGCGCTCTTCCTCGCCGCCTTGGTGGCGAGCTGTTTGCGCGGCGCCTTTCCGCCGGTGGACTTGCGGGCCGTTTGCTTTGTGCGGGCCATGGCGGTAGCGGTAGCGGAGCGGCGTGCGTGGAGGTTAGGTGCGGCGCGGCGTCCGGTGCTGCCTTGACAACGGGCCCGCGCGCCTCCGTGCTGCGCTTATATGCCCTCGGTTGCGCGTGGTGGGGGGAGGGCGGGCCAGAGTCTATATAGGGGGGCGGCGGGCGCGCTGGGCGCAGACCGTAGCCGACTCGCCAGCCGCTGCAGCTGCTGTTTGTGCACGTTTTGCTTTGCCCGAGGAAGGAAGGATGACAGGCCGCGGCAAGGGAGGAAAGGGGCTCGGCAAGGGTGGCGCCAAGCGGCACCGCAAGGTGTTGCGCGACAACATCCAGGGCATCACGAAGCCCGCCATCCGCCGCCTGGCTCGCAGGGGCGGCGTGAAGCGCATCTCTGGTCTGATCTACGAGGAGACCCGCGGGGTGCTGAAGGTGTTCCTGGAGAACGTGATCCGCGACGCGGTGACGTACACTGAGCACGCCAAGCGCAAGACTGTGACGGCCATGGACGTGGTGTACGCCCTGAAGAGGCAGGGGCGCACCCTGTACGGTTTCGGCGGTTAGGCTGCGTCGCAGCGGGCGCTGGCCTTCCCGCGGCCGTGCTTGTGGGTGGGAGAGACTAGAAAACGGCCCTTTTCAGGGCCACCACACTGTTCGGAAGTTGAAAAGTGCGAAAGAGTCTGTGTTGTTGCTGCGTGTGTTTGTTTGTTTGTTTGTTTGTTTCTTTCTTTCTTTCCGTTTGAGCGACGTGATGTGACTGGGAGGGGAGAAGGAAAGGAAACGTGTCATGTGGCTGGCTGTGTGTGGAGCTGCTTCGTTTGTGTGTTTGTTATTGTGTGTCTTTGTATCGATCGCGACGGAGATGGCGGGCTGTGTGTTGTTGTGCGAGAGGCGGTGATTATTTGCTTGCGTGGTTTGGCTCTGTGTGTTTGTTTGCGGCGGCGTTGGGGTTTCCGAGGCAAGGCGTGTGGGCATAGGCGGCCGGATCAGCTGTTTCGTTCGTGTCGACGGCCGTTGCGCGCGGGAAGTGGAGGGCGGTGTGTCGACACGCCTCCCTTTAACAATGGTCATTATTGCTGCCGTTGTCGGTTTGGAAGGCGACTGCGACCGTGCAAAATGTGTGTGTGTGTGTGTGTGTGTTGGGCCACACGGGCTGTGTGGACGACAAGATGGCGGACGTGCGCCGGCGGCGGCTGTGCTGTGACAGTGCAAAGTTAAAACAAAACAAGGTGCGGCGAGGACGACTGAAATTTTGCTTTGGACGTAGGTTTGTGTGGTGGCCCTGAAAAGGGCCGATTGTTGTGGGCCGAGCCGGCAAAGCGCGTTGCGTGCAGGGGAGCACGCGGCGCTGCGATTGCCTGGCCTCCTTTAGGCCTTCTTCTCGGTCTTCTTTGGCAGCAGGACGGCCTGGATGTTGGGCAGGACACCACCCTGTGCGATGGTGACGCCCGACAGGAGCTTGTTGAGCTCCTCGTCGTTGCGGATGGCAAGCTGCAGGTGGCGCGGGATGATGCGCGTCTTCTTGTTGTCGCGGGCCGCGTTTCCGGCCAGCTCGAGCACCTCAGCCGCGAGGTACTCCATGACGGCGGCGAGGTAGACGGGCGCCCCGGCGCCGACGCGCTCTGCGTAGTTTCCCTTGCGCAGGAGGCGGTGGATTCTGCCGACCGGGAACTGGAGCCCAGCCCTGCTTGAGCGGGACTTTGACTTGCCCTTGACTTTGCCTCCCTTTCCGCGTCCGGACATGGCGATGGGCTAGCGACGGTGCACACGAAACGGAAACGAAAACGACCGGTGCGAGCGGCAGCGAGTCGAGCAGCGGAGTGCGTGCCGGCGCAGCCGGGGTGGGGGTGCTTTATGGGCTCGGGTGCGGCGGCCGGTTGCGCGCGCGCCCCATTGGTCGGCGGCCGCAACAGGGCGAGCTGGTAAAGGTGCGGCGGCGGCTGGCGGCGGGTGCCACTGTGTGGGGAGACGCTGACTAGAGCGGAGCGCTTGCTACTGGTGTTGCTGCTGCCGTACGTTGGTTCGAGATGCCGCCCAAGACTAGCGGGAAGGCCGCCAAGAAGGCTGGCAAGGCGCAGAAGAACATTTCGAAGGGCGACAAGAAGAAGAAGCGCAAGAGGAAGGAGAGCTATGCCATCTACATCTACAAGGTGCTGAAGCAGGTGCACCCTGACACGGGCATCTCGTCGAAGGCGATGAGCATCATGAACAGCTTCGTGAACGACATTTTCGAGCGCATTGCGGCCGAGGCTTCTCGCCTGGCGCACTACAACAAGCGCTCGACCATCACGTCCCGCGAGATCCAGACCGCTGTGCGGCTGTTGCTGCCTGGCGAGCTGGCCAAGCACGCCGTGAGCGAGGGCACGAAGGCGGTGACCAAGTACACGAGCTCCAAGTAAGGAGGTGGCTCTGGAATGGAAGGAAGGATGGAGAAGGCTCCTCCGTTGCGAGAGCGGCAAAACGGCCCTTTTCAGGGCCACCAACTTGCCTTTTGCGGGAAGGGCGGAATTGTTGTTGTTGTTGTTTGTGTGGACGGCTGTGATGTATGTGTGCATTTTGATTGTGGGTGGGGGGGGCGCGTCAAAGCGTGTTGCGCGGGGTACGGCCACGAGGTTGGTCGCCGTGGCGTGGAATGGTGGCACGCCTCGTTGGCGTGGTTTTTGACCCATTGGTGTTGTTGGTGTGTGTGTGTGTGTGTGTGTGTGTGTGTGTGTGTGTGTGTGTGTGTGTTACCCGTCTGCGAGGGGGGACAGTGCGATCGGCGACTTTTGTGTCACCGTAACGACGGCCGTTTGCGGGTTTGTTTTTTTTTGCACATCATACATGGCGAGGGTGAAATGTGAAATGTTTTTGTTTGGTTTTTTTTTTTTTTTTTGCCGCCCACTATTCCCTTTGCTGTGCGCCGAGTTTGACAATGGTGCGACGTAACTGCAGCGTGGAGGTGTGTGAGTGACGTTGAAATGAACGTGCCATTAAGACGCATTGTTGTTGTATTGTACTGTACGTGTACGGCGACACGCACGATGATGTACCATTCGACTCTGATGTTTGATAGCCGTGTCTGACTGATTGCGTACGACGCACGCACACCGATGTCGTCATTCAAGATGCACGCGTGTCCAGTGCAGTACAGTAAGCGCGACGACGGCGGCGGCGGCGGCGGCGGTCGTTTGTTTGGCGAATGTCTGTACACGTGTTTGTCTGTGTCCATCCGGTATGTATTTGTTTGTTTGAAAGTGTTTTGTGTGTCGGTGACGTGGTCCGATCCGTCGCCCCCTGAGTAACTGTCGATCGGCGCGATAGACCGGCGTCACGCAACTGAACCGAAGTCGTGGGCACACCCGTCATACTGTTGTACACCGTCGCGCTGAGAACGGTAACGAAAGGTTGACTTTGATCGGTCGAATGTCTGGGCAGAACGTGAGGAATGAGGCACGAGTGCAAGGAGGGGGGGCAAAAGAGAGAGGAAGGGAAAAAGGGGAGAAACGCATTCGTAGAGCAACGGAACGTTCCCGTGTCGGAGGCGTATTGGAGCCGCACTGAAATGCGTTTAACGGCGGCGCGGCTGCAAGTGTCTGCCGTGGTGAACGTTACCTTTGACGGCTGCATTGGGCTTTGCCTTTGCTTTTTTTGCTTTCGCTTTCGCTTTCCCGGATGTACGTAACGTTTGTTGATATGGTTCTGAGGAAGAGTGTATGACAGTGCCGTGCCGTCCATGTTCGTGTGCCCTCCCATTGTGTGTATGCTATTGTCTGTGTACTTGAATGATGTATGTAGGTGTTAGTGGACATGTTTTACCAGTGGGGGGAAATGGATCGTCGATAGTTGCCGTCACTCTGTCACGGTCGAGATGACGCACCCTCCGTACAGAAAGGTGTCGAGAAAGTGAGTGTGTGTGTGTGTGTGTGTGTGTGTGTGTGTGTGTGTGTGTGTGTGCGTGCGTGCGTGCGTGCGTCCGTGAATTGGCAGTGTTTGGAGGTGGGCGTGCCCTGCATGTGGCCCGGAAGGCTGTTCGTTAGGCGGTAGTGTTGTGTGGACAGGGGAGGGGCATGCGTAACGCTGCTGGCATGGCATTTCGGGAGATGGGAGGGGGCAAACGAGGAAACGAGGAGCGGCGGCCAAAGACGGGACGGGGAGGGGCGCGGTGTGGGTGGCTTGCGCCTGTGCTCGGCGTTGTGGTTTGTGCAAAAGAGGAGGAGAAAAACAATGTGAGTTGCCAGGGAGGGGAGCGGTGTTGTGTTGTGTTGTGGTTGTCGTGGTGTAGCCGCAGACGCGGCTGTCAGTGAACGTGGCGAGACGGACGGATGCGCGGAGGGGCGGGGGCGGCGCATTTCGCCGGTGCCGTGCCGTGCCGTGCCGTGCCGTGCCATGCCTGAAAGCCGCGTGGTCGCTGTGTTGTTGGTGGCGTGGGGGCGAGGAGAGTACCGTACGGGTGTGCTTGTGCGCCGGAAATGGCACACTGCGCCCGCCCGTCTTGGAGGCTGATGGCTGTGGTGTGGAAATGGGGCGCGGTGATGTTGAAGCAGTTGAAGAACAGAAAAGAAACCAAGAAAACGGAAGGCGTGATGCGGCGGTGGTGGTGAGAGCGGGAAAAACAAAACAAAAAAAAAAAACAACAAAAAAAAAGAAGGAAAAACAACAAGAAAACAAAAAGTCTATCAATATTAAAATGTAAATGGAAATGGAAATGGACCCAGGTATAACCTCCCTGCACAAATAGCAGAGAGTCCGATGATAATAAAAATGTGCCAGAATGTTAACGTCCCTACAAAACAAACCCAACGATAATATTAATGAAAGAGTGAACCGTATGTAACATTGCAACAGACATAATGAAACCTGATAAATTGTATAAGGGCAGCAGCGTTGACCTTTGGCCCTGTATTCAGAATAAAAAGAGCCAAAGATCGTTACCCCAATGAAAAAGACACTGAAACACGTATGTAACATAGTAGCGATGGCGAGACATTGTAGCATCTGTGACCAGAGAGTTTGCGCTGGACTGCGCGAGTGTTGCGAGCGGTTCTCAGTCAGTCAGTCAGTAGTTGTTGCGAGTCCGTAGCTCTGTGTAGTTGAGGGCTGTACTCTGTCAGTAGTCGTCGCGTGCAGTACGCTAATAGTCGTCATGCAGAGCGGTCGGTCAGTAGTAGCAGCCGAGTGCGGTTGTGTGATGTAGGCGGTCGGCAACACTGGTCAAGATGGTGAATAAGGTATACTGTTAATTAATATAATCATTAGATAATGAAAAATTGTATTTATTGTAATTATTCTCCAACAAGTTCCCCAATAATAATTTTTATTTCAAAAGCATTTTTCAAACATTTAATTGTTTATTGAACTAAAGAGTTCGTTGCACTTCACATTTCATTCCACTTCTTTGAAGAAAAATGTCACTAAAATCACAAAAAAAGAGAATATTATTATTTGCAATGCAGTTCCTCCAAGCGCTGCGCAACAACCAGAGCAGAAATGTGACATCCATTTATTCGGAGGTAAGACTTTAAGTCTGATTGTTTTGCACAGGGCCAAAGACCGATATTTCGGTTTAATTGAAGTTTCTTGTCACTGAACGGACTTTTTTAAATGTTGTGTGAAGACTTTATATTTGAGTCAGATTGCGAATTTCACATTTTTGTTGCCATTTTCAATACCTCTCATTGTGGGCGAGGTTACAATTAGCGCAATGTCCATTAGCATCCGTAAATAACATTGTCCATTATTTTAAATTTTGCTGGGAGGTTACAACACACACACACACAAAAAAAAAAAACAAAAAAAACAAAAAATTGCATTTATATCCGCTCCTCAATTGTAGATACCCCTTACACAGCTGTGTGCAATGAATGAGTGCTGGCTGGTAATTAATTGCACTCCTTGGAGGGAAATGCCATAGGAAGTAGTCTTTAAAAAGTGAATGTTTTTCGTTAAGAGACAAAAGTTACTTTAGAAAAAAAGTAATAGTGGGGCTTTTGTTGTTGAACAAAATAAGTACAATGAACATACGTTATCAGATTTGCGCAATGCAGCGTCACACCACCTTTTGATTATAACACAATAGACTATACATCGTCCCGAACCGTGACCAGAGTCGCGAGACGAGCAGAGCACGCCGCCGACGCCCGCTCAGTACAACCGTCCACCCGCTACTACTGTCGACCGACTACTACCTCTCCCGACTCGCGCTACAATATATATATAACAACTGTTCCTGGCGACCCGGTGCGTGCCACTACTGTCGTCTGGCGCGGTCCAAGCGCCGACTAGCAGCGATAAAGAACTCTCTGGTCAGACAGAGATGCTGTCATGCCTCGCCATCGCTCTGGTAATGAATACATACGTGTTGCAGCGTGCGTACCACCGGAACACGCAGTGGCGGAGCCAAAGACTGTGTTGTCGAGGTCGAGTGCGAGCGGGAAGAGAGGCAGCGTCGGCACGGAGATGCAAGCGAGCGCGAGACGCACGGGGGCTGCGGCGTGGCGCGTTTGCGGTCGGCGCCTTTGGTGGCAACGGCCGGGACAAGCAGCGGTGTATGGTGTGGTGCGGGGCGGACAGGGGCGGAGGCGGCGCGACGACGGCATGGGGGCGAAAACGGGACGGGGGACGGCGGATGTTGAGAGGCGTCACGCGCGGACAGGACACAGACACAGAGACACACAGATTGGAAAGGGAGGGTGCGCGGTAGTAGTTGGGAATGTGCGTACCGTGCGGGATGGGAGTGGGCGAGGAACACGGTCGTGGCCCCTGTTTTGGGTGCGTGTGATGACGTCGGTGTGTTGTGGGAAGGGAAGGTGCTGTGGCGGCGGCGCGTAATGGGCGTAGGCCGAAAAGAGAAAGGAACGTGGGCAGTGTGTTGGCAAGCGTCGGTTCGACTGCGACGTTGATGGGCAGGGCAGGGCAGGGCAAGGTTAATGGTGGTAGGAGTAGGCGTGTGGGCGCAAAAAATCTGCCGCTGCAGGCGGTGCCGTAACCGCCATGGCGGGAAGGAGAGAGGGCCAAAGAAAGAAAGAAAGAAAGAAAGAAAGAAAGAAGAAAACAAAAAAAAAAAAAAAAAAAGGAGGGGGGGGCGAAAGTGGAGAGGCGGTGGTGTGAGAAGGGCGGGGGCGGAAGGAAGGCAGGAAGGACAAGAGGCGAGGCGACGGCTTGCTTTGTGTATCGGTCGGTCTCTGGCTATGCTTCGTTTTCTGCAGCAGGGTCGGTGCGCGGCGTGGCTCGCGGCAGTGGGAACGCCTGGTGGCTGGACGGCCAGCAATGCGGTTGGATGGGCGGCCACAGCACCGCACCTGTGCCCGAGGAGGAGACGCTGGCGGCGGGCCCTGAGGTGAGGCCGGCTCGGCTGGGGCTGTGGATGTGTAGGTGTGCGCCGCTGCTGCAACAACGAGTAAAACGCGAGAAGAAGGGATGGCGGTAGAGAGAGAGAGAGAAAAAAAAAAGGTCGTGTTGTGTTGATGCGCAGGCAGACGCGTACAGAGGGACGAGCCCGGTCTGCAGCAGGGTGTGGCCGTGCCGAGTGCAGAGCAGCGGCGGCTCGGTTCGGTTCGGCCCGGCCCGGCGGGCCGCGCTGTTGTCGCGGACGTGAGCGCCCCCTGGCGGGTGGCCGGAGGCGGCGCGGCGTGTTGGACGTGTGGCTGGTGGCAGTGCACAATTTGCGAGTGGCTGGCGGTGTGGTGTGGCGGTTGGCGCGTCGGGCGGCGGAGAGGTATGTGTTGCGGGCGCCCTTTGCTGCGCTGCGTCGTTGCGTGTGCCGTACAGGGCGGGCGCTTGTCGACTGTGTGGGCGGTGTGGCGAATTGGCGTGAAACGGCTGCCGAGAGGGTGTGTGGTAGCGAGCCGGTCGGTGGTGTCAGTGCGAAGGGGAATGTGCGTGCGTGTTTGGCGGTTTCGGTGTGCTTTTTGCGGCGTGAGAGTGGGAATTAGTGGGGCCGGCTGTTGTGTTGGTTCCTTGTGTCTTGTGTCGCGTAGCTTGATGGCAACGTGGAAGGACGCCGGTTTCGTTTTCGTTTCGAGCCTTGCGTGTGGTTGTCGACGTTGACTGGTTGGCGTGTGCCGATGCACGTGCATGTGTGGGTCGCGAGTGCGTTTTTGGCTGGCTGTGTGTGTGTGTGTGTGTGTGTGTGTTTTGGGGGGGGAAGGGGGAGGCGGTGGTGAAAGTGCAGTCGTCGGGTGGGGCTGGGGCTGTGCGTCGTGGCGGAAAGGTGGTAGGTTGCGGGAAGCGAGCCCGTCGTTGACGGTGTCGCGTGAGTTGTGAATCGAGTGGGGCGCGGGGCGCGGGACAGGAGCAGCGTGCCGCTGCGTCGTGGTCGTCAGCAGAGGCTGTGCGTGTGCTTGTCCTTTTTGTGGGCGGTTCGTGCGAGGCGTTTTTGTTTTGTGTTGCCCTAGTTGTTAGTTTATTTTGTTTGTGTTTGTTATTTTGAGACGACGACTGGTTGGTGGCGTGCGCGCGAAGTGGCGGTGTGCGCTTCCCGTGTCGTTTGTGTTGTTTTGTTTTTTTGTTTTTGTGTGTTTTTTTTTGCACTGGGCCCCGGTGGGTGGGTGCGTGTGTGTCGATTGCCGGCTGGCGAAAGGTGCGCCATCGGCGGGGTGGGTCGCCGGCACAAGTAGAGGCTTCGGCGTTGTTGCTGTTGTTGTGTGGTGTTTGTTTTGTTCGGCTGTGTCGGCGAGCTGTGTTGCGGTGCGTGTGAATGGTGGTGCAAAAGTGCTGGCGTTGGGGCTGCGACTGCGACGGCGGCGAGCCGCGGGCGCGCCATTGATAGTGATGTTGTGAACAGCGGCTGTGTACGGTAGTGGTGTTGTTGTAGCACGACGTGCATCCGGGCCGGCGCGGAAAGCGCAGTTGCGGGCGGTTGCCCTTCGGTGCCAGCCATGTCGCGTGAGCGGCGGGTTGCTCTGGTGTCGACACGTGGTGCTCTGGGTTGTTGTGTGGTGCCCTTTGGCCGGTGGGGGTGGTTCGCGTGTGTCTCGTTCGCGCTCGGTGTCTGGTCGTGGTCGTGCTGCTCCCCCGTCTGTCGGCGGTTTCCGACGTCGTCTGTACGTTTTTGTTCGTTTGCGGCGTGCCTGCCGACGTCGTCCCGTCGCGACCTTTCAACCGAAAGTGTGGCGCCCGAAGGTGAACGAACGTAACCCTGACCTCGGCGCTTTACGCTGAGCCGAGCGAACCGAACCGAACCTAACCTGTGGTGTGGTGTGGCGAGGTGAGCTCAGCCTGTGAGCCCCTAACGTCTACGTAAGGTAAGCTGTCCGGCTCACGCCTCACGTTTGAACGCTTTTTTAACCTACGTTTGACGCTTCTTAACCTAGCACTGACCCCTTAACCTAACGTGTAACCTAACCTAACCTAACCTAACCTCTGACGCCTGACGTGTTTGAATGCTTAACCTAAGTTTGACGCTTAACCTAACCCAAGTCCCCTTAACCTAACCCACGTCCACCTAACCTAACCTAACGTAGACGTGTAAACGTAATGTGTAACGCGTAACGTGTAAGGTCGGCTGTCGTGTGTGCTTGACGGCAGATTGGGTTGGTCTGTAGATTCGGATTGCGGTTTGCCTCGGTCGAGGGGTTGGGTCGGAAGCGGCGAGGGGCGGCGGCGCCTGTTGCGCAGGCGGCGTCCGTTTGCGGCGGGCAATTGTTGAGAAACGGCTGTGAATGTTGGCGGGCGAGAGGAGGAGGACGGCGCGCGATGTGGCCCGACGGCTGCGGGCCGATCGGGAAACGGCGGGAGGGCGACGGAAGGCGATGGGGCGGCGGAGGCGCGTTTGCACGGCCGTCATCGCCGCACGCCTCGGCTTGTGTGGCTGTGGCGCCGGCCGCGCTGGCCGGGCTGCCGCGGCGACGGTGTGGGAGTTTTGCCGAAGGTTTGGCCATTGTGGCGGGTCGTCGGCTGGGGCTGTGGGGGCGGCATTTGGGCGGGGGCGGCGATTCTCGGCGGGCCGACCCAGGCTGTAGCGCGCGGTAGCTGCAGTTTGGCCGTGGTTTGCGGCGCTGCCGTGGCGACTGGTTGGCGACTGTGGTGTGGCTGTGTGTAGCCCCATCCTCGGTGGTTTGAAAGGCGCGGGCGGTTGTGGCGCAGGTTTGGGGCTGCTCCGCACAGGCTGTCGGACGTTGGGCGGTAGCAAGCGCGGGAGGCGCGGCGCGGCGGCGCGCAGAGTGGCGGCCGCTCTCTCGGCCGTCCGCGCCCGCCCGCGACACTGGCTGGGCCTTGTGATTCTCTGCTCTGCTGCTGTGCTGTGCTTGCGTGCCTGCCGTCCCGCTCGCTCTCGCTGTGTGTTACGCGCGTCGTCGAAATGGCAGATCAGGCGGCTACGAACGAGACTGCTGCGGCACCCGCCGCCACCGGCACTACGAAGAAGGCCAAGTCTGCGTCGTCTGCGAAGAAGCCGCGCGCCAAGCCTGCGCACCCGCGCACCTCTGAGATGGTGACGGCCGCCATCAAGAGTCTGAAGGAGCGCGGCGGGTCGTCGCTGCAGGCGATCAAGAAGTACATAGCCGCGCACTACAAGCTGGACGCGGAGAAGCTGGCGCCGTTTATCAAGAAGTACCTCAAGTCGGCCGTCGTGGCGGGCGAGCTGGTGCAGACGAAGGGGAAGGGCGCGTCCGGCTCGTTCAAGCTTGCCGGCGCCGGCGGCGGGGGGGCGGCCGAGGGCGGCAAGGCTCGTGCTGGCGGTGCCAAGAAGAAGCGCGCCGCTCCGGCCAGCAAGGAGAAGAAGGGCGCCCGTGCGGCCGGCGCAAAGAAGGCTGGTGGCGTGAAGGCGGCGACCGGTCGGAAGGCGGGCGCCGCCAAGAAGGCGTCTGCGGCGTCGGCCGCTCCCGCGGGTGCGAAGAAGGCGGCTGCGGCCAAGCCGGCCAAGGCCAAGTCGCCGTCGAAGGCGAAGAAGGCCGCCAAGGTTCCGACGAAGAAGCCGAAGGCGCCGCGCCCGAAGAAGGCGACGACGCCGTCTAAGGCGAAGGCTTCGCCCAAGAAGAAGAAGTAGAGTAGAGGAGAAAGAGATGGGAAAGGAAGGGTTTGGCGCTTGACTCCGTCGTCCCCACCCCCCGTCGTCGTCTAGTGGCGCGCAAGAGACGCGCGGCCCAAAACGGCCCTTCTCAGGGCCATCAAAGCACGTCGGGGAAGGTTTTGATTGTCGTGTTGCGTCTGGTGTGGGTGTCTGTCTGTCTGGCGTTTCTGTATGCCCGTGGGGATGCTGTTTGCGTGCCGTGGTGGTTGGATTGCGGGGGTCGGTGGCGGGTGTGGGCGGCGGTAGCGGTAAGCGGTGTTGTTGTTGTTGTTGTTGTCGTGGTTGATTGTCGCCGTGTTTGTGGCGGCGGCCGACGGTTGGTTTTCTGTGACGTTGTTTTGTTTGAATACGTTGGTTGGCTTGCCTGCGTTCGTTCTTCTCGGATGTCTGTCTTGTCTAGTCGTGTCTGGTCTTTGTTTTGTTCCTTTGTGTGTGTTATGTTTTGCAACGGGGGGCACGTTGAGATGTGGAAGGAGTCGGCGGGGATTTCGGTGGCGTGTAGAGCGAGCGAGCGCGCCTGCCTGGCCGTTGGCCGTCGGAGTGGAGTGCGGGTTTTTTTTTTTTGTTTTCGAAACGAAAGCGGCGGCCGGCCAGCCAGCCACCCGTGCGGTGTGACGTCGGCCGTTGGGTATTGTGCGCTTTGAGCGCCGGGGAGGGATGATGTGTGATTGTTGCGCGCTGCTAGCAGGCAGGCAGAGTGAGCGGGTGTGGCTGGCGGACGGACGGACGGGAAGTGGTGGTTTTTGTTTTTGGGTTGCGGGGCGAGAGGCAGGCGACCGACAAAGTTTGCTCGCGACGGAGAGATGTTAGTGGCCCTGAAAAGGGCCGTTTTTGTTTGTGCGGTGCGGTGCCGCGGCGCGGTTTAGGCGCGCTCGCCGCGGATGCGGCGCGCGAGCTGGATGTCCTTGGGCATGATGGTGACGCGCTTGGCGTGGATTGCGCACAGGTTGGTGTCTTCGAAGAGGCCGACGAGGTAGGCCTCGCTGGCCTCCTGCAGGGCCATGACTGCGGAGCTCTGGAAGCGCAGGTCGGTCTTGAAGTCCTGGGCGATCTCGCGCACTAGGCGCTGGAATGGCAGCTTGCGGATGAGCAGCTCTGTGCTCTTCTGGTAGCGCCTGATTTCTCGCAGGGCGACGGTGCCCGGCCTGTAGCGGTGGGGCTTCTTGACGCCTCCAGTGGCGGGCGCGCTCTTCCTCGCCGCCTTGGTGGCGAGCTGTTTGCGCGGCGCCTTTCCGCCGGTGGACTTGCGGGCCGTTTGCTTTGTGCGGGCCATGGCGGTAGCGGTAGCGGTAGCGGAGCGGCGTGCGTGGAGGTTAGGTGCGGCGCGGCGTCCGGTGCTGCCTTGACAACGGGCCCGCGCGCCTCCGTGCTGCGCTTATATGCCCTCGGTTGCGCGTGGTGGGGGGAGGGCGGGCCAGAGTCTATATAGGGGGGCGGCGGGCGCGCTGGGCGCATCATGTTGCATACTATTGCAGCATGCCATCCCGCTGCGTTAAGTGCGCTGGAGATCATCAAAGCCGGGACTGCGCGAAAAAGAGGGAAGAACCCCCGCAGTGCTGCAACTGTGGCGAGCCACATGTGGCCAGCTACAGGGGCTGCACTATATTTAAGCGCACAAGCAGACCCCAAGGGAAAAAGCCCCCCTCGCGCAAGGTACAACCAGGCACAAACTACGCTGCCGCTGCCAAGGGGACCACTGCCACCCCATCGCGCCAGCCAGCACAGAAGTCTCCGCCGCAACACCAAAACGCGGAGACAAACCTCACGGCCACAGGATTGCTGGACATGCCCTTGTCCAGCAACACAGGGTGCGGACACCCCCAAGTGCCCCCCACCACCAGCAACCCACTGCAAAGTGCGGAGCGTCCTACGCGGCGACCGGTAGCGGCGTCGCAGCCGCAAACCGTAGCCGCCACCTCGGCGCCCGCCCATGCAGCCGCCACTTCCCCAGGTAGCGATGCAACCAGTTTGGGTGAGCTACTACGCTCACTCAACACTCTACTCACCCAACTGCCAGTACTAGTCACGGCAGTAACGGGGGCCCTCCAGGCTGTCACCGTTCCCTCAGCAGCTCACCATGGATAGACAGCAAATCCATGGTCTATCGGTATGCGTATTCAACGCAAACGGCCTGGTAAAACAACAAGGTGAGTTTCGCCAATTTATACAGGACGAGGCAGTCGACCTGTGCCTAGTGTGCGAAACTCACCTGAAACCAGGAGTCCAGGTAAAGGTAGCGAACTACGCCTGCTACCGCCACGACAGGCCAACCGCCGGAGGAGGTACTGCCATCTATGTCAGGACCTCCCTCCGACACCACCAGATCCATCTCCCAGCCCTGGCAACCCTTGAAGCCACAGGCGTCAATGTCTCCTCCATGGTGGGACAGATCACCTTCGTGGCTGCCTACAGGCCGCCACGGGGTAATCTCTTGGAGGCAGACTTTGACACACTACTGACGATTGGGGGACGGGTTTTCCTGGCTGGCGACTTTAACGCTAAGCACACGGAGTGGAACTCCCGTCTCACCAACGTCAGCGGTCGTCGACTCCTCCGTGCCGCCCTCCGCAACGGCGCCATCGCGCTCGGACCCCAGGACCACACCATCTATCCACACCGAGGACAGTCAGATGTGCTCGATATCGCCATTATTAAGGGCATCGGGAACCACATGACCGCTGCCACCCGGTGTGCACTGTCGTCAGACCACCTACCAGTGGTCTACGACATCGACGTAAGGGGGGCCACCCTCCCACCCCGCCGTAGGAACTACCACCGTATGGACAGCGAGAGGTTTCAGGAGAACGTCCTGGAACTTCTCTCGGATGCTCCTGACCCCACGGAAGTGGGGGTAGATAACGCACTACGGTACCTCAACCGCCAGCTGCTACTTGCAGCTGAAGTAGCATCACCTCCTCCCCCACGCCAGCCAAAGGACTTCGCCCGTAGCCTCCCGTTGCACATACGGGAGACTATACGGGAGAAGAACAGAGTGTTCCGCGAATGGCAACTTACGCGACAACCTGCCACCAAACGCCTCCTAAACAGGATGAGGAGGGAGATCAAGGCGGCGGTTGAGGAACACAGAAACCGCGACTGGGCCGACCTAGTCGCCACCCTCAACACACAGGACGGCAGTGCTTGGCGAGTCGTCAAGTCATTCCTGCGCCGGCGGCAGCGAGTCCCACCGCTGCAGGCTGGGCAGATGGTCGTCTGTAGTCCAGATGGGAAAGCAGGATTACTGGCCGACCACTTCGAGTCGTCATTCACCCCAGTGGATGACAATCTCGATGTGGCCCACATTAGCAGAGTGGAGGAAGAGCTCCCCATCTTCCTAGCAGCAAGAGATGAAGGGGACAGGATCGACCCAATCTCAGAGGAGGAAGTGGCTGAACAGATACGGACGCTCAACACCAAAAGGGCGGGAGGCGCCGACGGCGTCAACAACCACCTGCTGAAGAACTTGCCGGAAGGGGCCCACCAGCTCCTTACAGGCATCTTCAATCAGGTCCTCCGCTCTGGGATCTACCCCTCTGAGTGGAAACACGCGGAGGTGGTAGCCATACCCAAAGCGAATAAGGACGCAAGGCAGGCTGAAAACTACAGGCCAATCAGCCTCCTCCCATCCCTCTCCAAGGTGTTCGAGCGTCTGTACGCCAAGAGACTGCTCCGACATGTGACGGTCGAGGGCATCATCCCGGACGAACAGTTCGGATTCAGGAGTGGTCATTCCACCACCCACCAGCTCCTGCGGCTGGTGGAAGAAGCCATGCGCGCCCTGGAGACCAGGGAATACCTTGGGGCCGTATTCCTTGATGTCTCCAGAGCCTTCGACTCCGTGTGGCACGACGGCCTCGTGTACAAACTCTTTGTGCACGGGGTACCGACATCACATGGAGTCCTCATCAGCTCCTACCTGGCCGACCGGACCTTCCACGTCCGACTAGATGATGGCACCTCGACCCACAGGCCGATACGAGCAGGAGTGCCACAGGGGTCCGTACTTGGCCCCCTGCTGTACTCCATTTTCACTGCAGACGCCCCACGAGTGGCGCCGGTGAAATTAGCACTCTACGCTGACGACACCGCGCTATTCGTGCGGAGCATGAACGTGAGGGAAATGCGACGCCTCCTCCAGATTGGCTGCGACACCCTGGGCGCGTGGTCAACTAAGTGGCGGCTCAAACAGAACGCCGCAAAGAGCCAGGCAGTAGTATTCACTAGAAGGCTACTGCCTCCCGATTTGCCGCCGGTTACTATCACGGGAAGCCCCGTGCCGTGGAGTAAAACCGGCAAATACCTCGGGGTCACACTCGACCAGAGGCTTACCTGGAGACCACACGTCCAGAACGTTAGGAGCAGGGCTATAGGGCGACTTCACACCCTGTACCCCCTGCTTAACCCATCGTCAACGCTGGCCCCCCAGCACGGCATCACCCTGTACCTAGCGCTGGTCAGACCAGTGCTAGAGTACGCAGCCGTGGTGTGGGGTATGGCAGCTGACACCCATATAGGCACACTACAGAGGGTGCAGAACAGAGCCCTAAAGCTCGCCCTGCGCCTTCCACGAAGATATTCCTCCACTCTGCTACACGAACAGACCGGCATCCTGCATCTGCGGGACCGATTCAGACAGTCGGCGCGACTGTTCTACAGTAAGGCTGAGAACTCAGAAAACCGGCTCATACAGGGCCTGGGCCACAACATACACCACAGGCCAACCACACGTTGGCCTGACTTACTGAGGGACTAACAACCCTCAGCAGGCAGGATGCAAATGTATCCCCATAGGCCGAATCACTAAATCAGGCACCATAATCAAACCAACAGGCATAGCAGGAACAACAAAGCATTGTTTACCCTGCTCCTACGCGAGCAAAGGACAGCTCGTAAGGAAGAAGCGAAGCGAAGCGCTGGGCGCAGACCGTAGCCGACTCGCCAGCCGCTGCAGCTGCTGTTTGTGCACGTTTTGCTTTGCCCGAGGAAGGAAGGATGACAGGCCGCGGCAAGGGAGGAAAGGGGCTCGGCAAGGGTGGCGCCAAGCGGCACCGCAAGGTGTTGCGCGACAACATCCAGGGCATCACGAAGCCCGCCATCCGCCGCCTGGCTCGCAGGGGCGGCGTGAAGCGCATCTCTGGTCTGATCTACGAGGAGACCCGCGGGGTGCTGAAGGTGTTCCTGGAGAACGTGATCCGCGACGCGGTGACGTACACTGAGCACGCCAAGCGCAAGACTGTGACGGCCATGGACGTGGTGTACGCCCTGAAGAGGCAGGGGCGCACCCTGTACGGTTTCGGCGGTTAGGCTGCGTCGCAGCGGGCGCTGGCCTTCCCGCGGCCGTGCTTGTGGGTGGGAGAGACTAGAAAACGGCCCTTTTCAGGGCCACCACACTGTTCGGAAGTTGAAAAGTGCGAAAGAGTCTGTGTTGTTGCTGCGTGTGTTTGTTTGTTTGTTTGTTTGTTTCTTTCTTTCTTTCCGTTTGAGCGACGTGATGTGACTGGGAGGGGAGAAGGAAAGGAAACGTGTCATGTGGCTGGCTGTGTGTGGAGCTGCTTCGTTTGTGTGTTTGTTATTGTGTGTCTTTGTATCGATCGCGACGGAGATGGCGGGCTGTGTGTTGTTGTGCGAGAGGCGGTGATTATTTGCTTGCGTGGTTTGGCTCTGTGTGTTTGTTTGCGGCGGCGTTGGGGTTTCCGAGGCAAGGCGTGTGGGCATAGGCGGCCGGATCAGCTGTTTCGTTCGTGTCGACGGCCGTTGCGCGCGGGAAGTGGAGGGCGGTGTGTCGACACGCCTCCCTTTAACAATGGTCATTATTGCTGCCGTTGTCGGTTTGGAAGGCGACTGCGACCGTGCAAAATGTGTGTGTGTGTGTGTGTGTGTTGGGCCACACGGGCTGTGTGGACGACAAGATGGCGGACGTGCGCCGGCGGCGGCTGTGCTGTGACAGTGCAAAGTTAAAACAAAACAAGGTGCGGCGAGGACGACTGAAATTTTGCTTTGGACGTAGGTTTGTGTGGTGGCCCTGAAAAGGGCCGATTGTTGTGGGCCGAGCCGGCAAAGCGCGTTGCGTGCAGGGGAGCACGCGGCGCTGCGATTGCCTGGCCTCCTTTAGGCCTTCTTCTCGGTCTTCTTTGGCAGCAGGACGGCCTGGATGTTGGGCAGGACACCACCCTGTGCGATGGTGACGCCCGACAGGAGCTTGTTGAGCTCCTCGTCGTTGCGGATGGCAAGCTGCAGGTGGCGCGGGATGATGCGCGTCTTCTTGTTGTCGCGGGCCGCGTTTCCGGCCAGCTCGAGCACCTCAGCCGCGAGGTACTCCATGACGGCGGCGAGGTAGACGGGCGCCCCGGCGCCGACGCGCTCTGCGTAGTTTCCCTTGCGCAGGAGGCGGTGGATTCTGCCGACCGGGAACTGGAGCCCAGCCCTGCTTGAGCGGGACTTTGACTTGCCCTTGACTTTGCCTCCCTTTCCGCGTCCGGACATGGCGATGGGCTAGCGACGGTGCACACGAAACGGAAACGAAAACGACCGGTGCGAGCGGCAGCGAGTCGAGCAGCGGAGTGCGTGCCGGCGCAGCCGGGGTGGGGGTGCTTTATGGGCTCGGGTGCGGCGGCCGGTTGCGCGCGCGCCCCATTGGTCGGCGGCCGCAACAGGGCGAGCTGGTAAAGGTGCGGCGGCGGCTGGCGGCGGGTGCCAGGCCACTGATTCCGAGGTGGGACTGCGAAGCGGACGGACGTGCGTCTACCTGTGCTCCGCGCCGCTATTGTGCTCCCAGCCCTGGAAATTCCCACCGCGCGCTCTCGCCGCCTTTGTCCAGAGCACGCCTCGTTGCTTGCTTCTCGTGTGCTTGGTCGTCGCCTTGCGTGCTCGCGCCATAGCGGCGTGTTTCGCCGGCGCTGTTTTTCTGGGTTTCCGGACGTGGTCGGGCGTGTGCTATCTGAAAAAGCAAATTGTCGTGTCGAGAAAAGCAAAAGTCGTGTTGCACACGTACGACACGGGACGGAGCTCTAGACTACTTGGGCGCTCGTTCGGACGAATGGCATAGCTCGAGGAGAAGAAGAAAAGAAGAACATCCCGCCTAGAGAAGGTGGCTGTAAATCACCATCTTTCGAGAATTTCGGTGCCATAGGCGTTAGGGAAGTTGCAGTCCAGGGACCCGCCGAGCCACACAGTCAAACAGCCTGACTGTGAGGCCCGTGGTGGCATCCCGCGCCTGCCAGGTGTAGGGAAAATACATTGGCACGGAAATTGTCGAAATATAGGGAAGTACTAGTAAACCATTACATATCGTGGCTACCCCTCCATGGAGCGCCCGCACGACTTTGAACATCAGGAGGCCAAAATGGACCCACCTGCAAACCTGTCAATATCATCTTCTGCCCCACATCCCCCACTAATCTCACCAATTCATACACCCTCACTGAGCAGCAGCTCTGACTCAGATAAGCTCATAGTAGACACCGACTCTTCTGGCTCTGACAGCACCTCCAATTCCTCAACACCTGGAATTGAACCAAATTCTCCCCTCCATCTCCGAAACGGAAAGAGAGTGACACTTATGAGGCAAGAGCAACAACTGCCTACAACCAAAAACATCGCGGAGCCAGCCCAAAAAGTGGCGCAAGGCAACCACAAAACCATCCCGCAAGAAACGAGCAGGCGCGATGCAGCGAATCAGGAACCAACTACATCACAACAAGGAGAGTTGGACACTGCCCAGCCTGCACCGCAAGACAAAGACACACAAGTCACCCAAATACCAAAGGCATCACAAGCCAGGGGAAGAAAAATACCCCCCATTACAGTTTTCGAGACAAAGGGGTATACAACTTTTATCGGCCAGATACAAGGCAAGCTAAAAGGGGCCCTCAGCACAACATACAAGGGAGACAGTATTGTCTACCAGGCGACAAACTCAGAAGACTTCTATTTCCTAAAGCAGGAATTCCGTAAAAGACAAATAGAATTCTATACATATAATGATGACCCAAAACACACACTAAAAGTGGTCATAAAGAGATTAACCCCACATTGGACCCCTGACGAAGTGAAGCAGGCCCTACTAGAAAGCGGCTTTCAGGTGCAGGGCGTGTACCAGGTGGCGCAGCCACAAACAGAAATAGACGCAGAAGGTAGAGTCATCTCTGCCCCACGCAGGAAGACCAGGAACTTCCAAGTAAATTTACTAAATACAGCAGAATCCAGAAAGATTTTCAAGCTGCAAAGACTGCTGCACATGACGATCGCAGTAGAGCTTTATAAAAAACCAGCAGGTCCAACCCAATGCTACATCTGCCAACGCTTCAGGCACGGAGCTCAGCAATGCAACATGGCCCCAAGGTGTGTGAAGTGTGCTGGACCACACCTGTCGAGCACCTGCACAAAATCGAGGGACACGCCAGCCACTTGCGCAAACTGTGGAGGGGCTCACCCTGCATCCTATGGGGGATGCCCAGTACGTATCAAGCTTGTCGAGGCCTGGGAAGCGAGACACACGACCACAGCCAGAAATGCCCCACCCCCACCCCCCCCACCATCAATCTTGGAGGAAGCGCACTTCCCCACGCCACCAACACCCGCAAACGCGGGAAGAAACCCTAATAACCAAACCACTTCACCACCTCCTCCGCAAGATTGCACAACAGGACCACCTAAAGAACACAGAAACGATAACCGCACCTTAGCCCAGGTGGTAAAAACAAACCCCCAACCGGCAAAGGTGACAAAACCAGAAGCCCAACCACGACCCCAACGTCTACCAGCAGCGCAAAGACGCCCAGCCACCCCACCAAACCAACCAGTTACCACCCAGGTCTCACGGCCCTCCCCCAAAAGGACAAAAACCCCCCCTCTGCCCACAAACCCTGCCAACAATCCAGACTCACCAACTCTCCCCACACCCATGCTATCACCAGCAGCAACATCCACAGAAGTACCTCCCCTGCCACTACTGGCACCAACCACCACAACAACTCCACCACCACAAACAGCATCCCAGCAGCTCCTGCAAGCCCCCATCTCTTCCACAACACCCCACACAGAATCAGATATCAGAACTGTCGAGATCACAGCATCTCCAATACAGCACCAATCACCACATATCCAACAAAACCGAAATACCCAGGAGCATAGTCCAAACCAAAACCAGCCCTGGGACTTCGTCAAGAAGGTTATAAACCTTATCCAGAAATTATTAACCACCGACTTCTTCACGAAAGTGAAAAAAGCAATAAGCCAAATCCTAGCTGCTCCAGACACCTTCACGAAGGTATCAATGTTTCTCACCACCATTCTCCCACTGTTTTCCGATGGCGAATAGAAAACGACACATCACCATCGCCATCTGGAATGCAGACGGAGTATTCCACGACCGACACGAACTGGAAATGTTTCTAGAAGATTACGGCATCGACGTAGCACTAGTAAATGAAACCCATCTAACCCCTGATGAACAATTTCGAGTCAAAAATTACAATCTAATCCGGACTGACCGTCCTAACAGACCAGGTGGCGGAACTGGAGTCCTCATAAAACACCGGATATGCCACCGACAAGTCACCATCCCACCTCTAATCAACACAGAGGCAACTGCAATAGAACTCATGTTAAACCAGCACCCAACTGTCCTGGTGGCAACCTACCACCCTCCAAACGAACGCTTCCATCACAGTGACCTCGACAGCTTGCTAAATGTGAACAACAGGACCATAGTAGGGGGGGACCTGAATGCCAAGCACAGGGCATGGGGTTGCCGCACTGGAAATACAAGTGGGAACCAGCTACTGAGATACCTGGATACCCACCCAGCAGTTCAAGTGGTAGCCCCAGATGAACCCACCCACTTCCCGTACAACTCACGCCATCTGCCAGACAAGCTGGATATATTCTTACTAAAAAAATATTGACCTGGGCACAAGCACAGAAGTCATAAACACGCTGAACTCTGACCATAACCCAGACATCTTAAGATTCGAAAATGACCACATCATACCAACAGAAAGCATCCACACTACGTACCACACAAACTGGGTACGATATAAAGAACTAGTGGCACATCACATACCAGACCCAGCACCGGAATATGCATCGCCAGAAGACATAGACAAAGCCGCAGCAGACTTTACTAACATCATCAAAAGCTGTGCCCAAATCACAACTATCAAACTCACACAAAATAGGGTCAGGACCAACTTACCACCAGACCTAGCCCAATTGATAACAGACAAAAACCGGACCAGGAAGCGATGGCAAACATACCGTTACCCTCAAGATAGGAGGATAATGGACCAAATGGCCCGCGAAATCAAAACCAGACTGCATATGCTCCGGTGCAGCAGGTACCAACAGAGCTTGCAGGCAGCCGAATCAAACCCTGAACAATTCTGGCGAATCATAAAGGCTAGGCGGCAACCCCAGACAGCCACAAGACCACTGCATGGGCAACAGGGGCTGGTTTACACCCCTGCAGATAAGGCGGCCGCCATGTCAGACACCTACGAACTCCAGTTCCAAGAAAACATAGTAGAGAACGACGAGGGAGAAGCAGAGAGGCTAGAGAGGAGAATCGAGAGGCACCTCGCACGAAAACTCAATGAGAGGATTAACACCACCTTCGCAGACACCAATGAACGCGAAATAACTGCTTACATCAGGCGGATCGGCAATGCAAAGGCCCCTGGTCCTGACCTTATAAAACCCCCACTTCTTAAACACCTTCCACAACCTGCCATTTCCCATCTATCAAATATCCTCAACCACTGTCTCAAACTACAATATTTCCCTTCAGCCTGGAAGGTTGCCAAGATCATCTCAATCCCCAAACCCAATAAAGACCATCTATTCCCACAAAACTATCGTCCTATCTCGCTATTAAATCACTTATCAAAACTTCTCGAAATCCTCATCCTAAACGCCCTACTTAAATTCCTAAACGATAACACTATCCTTACCCCGGAACAATTCGGTTTTCGTGCTGGCCATAGCACCACCCAGCAAGCCATCCGCCTGGTGGAGCACATCTGTGCCGAGAAACAACATGGAGACAGCACAGCAGCCATATTCCTCGACATAGAGAAGGCGTTTGACCGTGTCTGGCATGACGGCCTACTCTACAAGCTGTCGAAGCTAAATTGCCCCAATCACCTGTTAAAAATGATTCACTCATTCCTGACAGACAGGAGGTTTTTCGCTTCAGTTGATGGAGCGAAAAGTCCAATAACTAATATAGAAGCAGGTGTCCCACAGGGATCTGTGCTTGGCCCCCTCCTCTATCTTGTGTTCACAAATGATATCCCAAAAGAGCCGGGTGGGAACATAGCGCTCTACGCTGATGACACAGCGCTATACCACAGCGGGCGTAACATAAATCGTATAACGTGTAGTCTCCAGCGGCACCTCAACAAGGTCGACCACTGGTGTAACTTGTGGAAAGTAAAAGTAAATCCGGACAAGTGCCAAGCCATAATTTTCACACACAAAATAACGAGACCCATCAGAAATCTCAACCATAATGGACAACAACTCCCATGGAGAAAAGTTATAAAATACCTGGGACTGAACGTAGACAAAAATCTCACGTTCAAACAGCATATAACAGAGGCCAAAAACAAAGGTTCCGCCCGGCTCTACCAACTGTATCCCCTTCTTAAGGGCAGGGGCTTATCAACAGAGGCGAAGCTCCGAATATGGAAAACAATAATTTTGCCAGTTATTCTTTATGGATCGGAGGTGTGGAGCATGGCGGCAAACACACACCTGGCCTCACTAGAAGTGATACAAAATAAGACGTTTAGAATAATCACAGATGCCCCCTGGTTCTCCAGTAACGAGGAAATTAGAGGTATGCTAGGCCAACCAGCATTTAACCATCTCATAAAAATCAAGTCAACGAAATTCTATGAAACATCTCATTCTTCACCTTTCCCCCTCATTAGATCCCTGGGACCAGATATTCTCCCTACACACAGAACTCCCATCACTACCATTCACCGTCAGTTCAGATGACGAGCTACACTGACTTTCATCCACTCATATCATAACCATCATTAATCAAACACAGTTCATATACCCGGGGAAGACCCCCAATCAAATACAGACAAAAAGCCAATCTTAACCTAAAGGTACCATCTCGAAAGTCAGGGCATCAATAGGATGCCGGTACTTCAATTAACAAAGGGGGAAAATACCCCAAACATATCAGGTCGGTCGGCGGGTGCCACTGTGTGGGGAGACGCTGACTAGAGCGGAGCGCTTGCTACTGGTGTTGCTGCTGCCGTACGTTGGTTCGAGATGCCGCCCAAGACTAGCGGGAAGGCCGCCAAGAAGGCTGGCAAGGCGCAGAAGAACATTTCGAAGGGCGACAAGAAGAAGAAGCGCAAGAGGAAGGAGAGCTATGCCATCTACATCTACAAGGTGCTGAAGCAGGTGCACCCTGACACGGGCATCTCGTCGAAGGCGATGAGCATCATGAACAGCTTCGTGAACGACATTTTCGAGCGCATTGCGGCCGAGGCTTCTCGCCTGGCGCACTACAACAAGCGCTCGACCATCACGTCCCGCGAGATCCAGACCGCTGTGCGGCTGTTGCTGCCTGGCGAGCTGGCCAAGCACGCCGTGAGCGAGGGCACGAAGGCGGTGACCAAGTACACGAGCTCCAAGTAAGGAGGTGGCTCTGGAATGGAAGGAAGGATGGAGAAGGCTCCTCCGTTGCGAGAGCGGCAAAACGGCCCTTTTCAGGGCCACCAACTTGCCTTTTGCGGGAAGGGCGGAATTGTTGTTGTTGTTGTTTGTGTGGACGGCTGTGATGTATGTGTGCATTTTGATTGTGGGTGGGGGGGGGCGCGTCAAAGCGTGTTGCGCGGGGTACGGCCACGAGGTTGGTCGCCGTGGCGTGGAATGGTGGCACGCCTCGTTGGCGTGGTTTTTGACCCATTGGTGTTGTTGGTGTGTGTGTGTGTGTGTGTGTGTGTGTGTGTGTGTGTGTGTGTGTGTGTGTGTTACCCGTCTGCGAGGGGGGACAGTGCGATCGGCGACTTTTGTGTCACCGTAACGACGGCCGTTTGCGGGTTTGTTTTTTTTTGCACATCATACATGGCGAGGGTGAAATGTGAAATGTTTTTGTTTGGTTTTTTTTTTTTTTTTGCCGCCCACTATTCCCTTTGCTGTGCGCCGAGTTTGACAATGGTGCGACGTAACTGCAGCGTGGAGGTGTGTGAGTGACGTTGAAATGAACGTGCCATTAAGACGCATTGTTGTTGTATTGTACTGTACGTGTACGGCGACACGCACGATGATGTACCATTCGACTCTGATGTTTGATAGCCGTGTCTGACTGATTGCGTACGACGCACGCACACCGATGTCGTCATTCAAGATGCACGCGTGTCCAGTGCAGTACAGTAAGCGCGACGACGGCGGCGGCGGCGGCGGCGGTCGTTTGTTTGGCGAATGTCTGTACACGTGTTTGTCTGTGTCCATCCGGTATGTATTTGTTTGTTTGAAAGTGTTTTGTGTGTCGGTGACGTGGTCCGATCCGTCGCCCCCTGAGTAACTGTCGATCGGCGCGATAGACCGGCGTCACGCAACTGAACCGAAGTCGTGGGCACACCCGTCATACTGTTGTACACCGTCGCGCTGAGAACGGTAACGAAAGGTTGACTTTGATCGGTCGAATGTCTGGGCAGAACGTGAGGAATGAGGCACGAGTGCAAGGAGGGGGGGCAAAAGAGAGAGGAAGGGAAAAAGGGGAGAAACGCATTCGTAGAGCAACGGAACGTTCCCGTGTCGGAGGCGTATTGGAGCCGCACTGAAATGCGTTTAACGGCGGCGCGGCTGCAAGTGTCTGCCGTGGTGAACGTTACCTTTGACGGCTGCATTGGGCTTTGCCTTTGCTTTTTTTGCTTTCGCTTTCGCTTTCCCGGATGTACGTAACGTTTGTTGATATGGTTCTGAGGAAGAGTGTATGACAGTGCCGTGCCGTCCATGTTCGTGTGCCCTCCCATTGTGTGTATGCTATTGTCTGTGTACTTGAATGATGTATGTAGGTGTTAGTGGACATGTTTTACCAGTGGGGGGAAATGGATCGTCGATAGTTGCCGTCACTCTGTCACGGTCGAGATGACGCACCCTCCGTACAGAAAGGTGTCGAGAAAGTGAGTGTGTGTGTGTGTGTGTGTGTGTGTGTGTGTGTGTGTGTGTGTGTGTGTGCGTGCGTGCGTGCGTGCGTCCGTGAATTGGCAGTGTTTGGAGGTGGGCGTGCCCTGCATGTGGCCCGGAAGGCTGTTCGTTAGGCGGTAGTGTTGTGTGGACAGGGGAGGGGCATGCGTAACGCTGCTGGCATGGCATTTCGGGAGATGGGAGGGGGCAAACGAGGAAACGAGGAGCGGCGGCCAAAGACGGGACGGGGAGGGGCGCGGTGTGGGTGGCTTGCGCCTGTGCTCGGCGTTGTGGTTTGTGCAAAAGAGGAGGAGAAAAACAATGTGAGTTGCCAGGGAGGGGAGCGGTGTTGTGTTGTGTTGTGGTTGTCGTGGTGTAGCCGCAGACGCGGCTGTCAGTGAACGTGGCGAGACGGACGGATGCGCGGAGGGGCGGGGGCGGCGCATTTCGCCGGTGCCGTGCCGTGCCGTGCCGTGCCGTGCCATGCCTGAAAGCCGCGTGGTCGCTGTGTTGTTGGTGGCGTGGGGGCGAGGAGAGTACCGTACGGGTGTGCTTGTGCGCCGGAAATGGCACACTGCGCCCGCCCGTCTTGGAGGCTGATGGCTGTGGTGTGGAAATGGGGCGCGGTGATGTTGAAGCAGTTGAAGAACAGAAAAGAAACCAAGAAAACGGAAGGCGTGATGCGGCGGTGGTGGTGAGAGCGGGAAAAACAAAACAAAAAAAAAACAACAAAAAAAAGAAGGAAAAACAACAAGAAAACAAAAAGTCTATCAATATTAAAATGTAAATGGAAATGGAAATGGACCCAGGTATAACCTCCCTGCACAAATAGCAGAGAGTCCGATGATAATAAAAATGTGCCAGAATGTTAACGTCCCTACAAAACAAACCCAACGATAATATTAATGAAAGAGTGAACCGTATGTAACATTGCAACAGACATAATGAAACCTGATAAATTGTATAAGGGCAGCAGCGTTGACCTTTGGCCCTGTATTCAGAATAAAAAGAGCCAAAGATCGTTACCCCAATGAAAAAGACACTGAAACACGTATGTAACATAGTAGCGATGGCGAGACATTGTAGCATCTGTGACCAGAGAGTTTGCGCTGGACTGCGCGAGTGTTGCGAGCGGTTCTCAGTCAGTCAGTCAGTAGTTGTTGCGAGTCCGTAGCTCTGTGTAGTTGAGGGCTGTACTCTGTCAGTAGTCGTCGCGTGCAGTACGCTAATAGTCGTCATGCAGAGCGGTCGGTCAGTAGTAGCAGCCGAGTGCGGTTGTGTGATGTAGGCGGTCGGCAACACTGGTCAAGATGGTGAATAAGGTATACTGTTAATTAATATAATCATTAGATAATGAAAAATTGTATTTATTGTAATTATTCTCCAACAAGTTCCCCAATAATAATTTTTATTTCAAAAGCATTTTTCAAACATTTAATTGTTTATTGAACTAAAGAGTTCGTTGCACTTCACATTTCATTCCACTTCTTTGAAGAAAAATGTCACTAAAATCACAAAAAAAGAGAATATTATTATTTGCAATGCAGTTCCTCCAAGCGCTGCGCAACAACCAGAGCAGAAATGTGACATCCATTTATTCGGAGGTAAGACTTTAAGTCTGATTGTTTTGCACAGGGCCAAAGACCGATATTTCGGTTTAATTGAAGTTTCTTGTCACTGAACGGACTTTTTTAAATGTTGTGTGAAGACTTTATATTTGAGTCAGATTGCGAATTTCACATTTTTGTTGCCATTTTCAATACCTCTCATTGTGGGCGAGGTTACAATTAGCGCAATGTCCATTAGCATCCGTAAATAACATTGTCCATTATTTTAAATTTTGCTGGGAGGTTACAACACACACACACACAAAAAAAAAACAAAAAAAACAAAAAATTGCATTTATATCCGCTCCTCAATTGTAGATACCCCTTACACAGCTGTGTGCAATGAATGAGTGCTGGCTGGTAATTAATTGCACTCCTTGGAGGGAAATGCCATAGGAAGTAGTCTTTAAAAAGTGAATGTTTTTCGTTAAGAGACAAAAGTTACTTTAGAAAAAAAGTAATAGTGGGGCTTTTGTTGTTGAACAAAATAAGTACAATGAACATACGTTATCAGATTTGCGCAATGCAGCGTCACACCACCTTTTGATTATAACACAATAGACTATACATCGTCCCGAACCGTGACCAGAGTCGCGAGACGAGCAGAGCACGCCGCCGACGCCCGCTCAGTACAACCGTCCACCCGCTACTACTGTCGACCGACTACTACCTCTCCCGACTCGCGCTACAATATATATATAACAACTGTTCCTGGCGACCCGGTGCGTGCCACTACTGTCGTCTGGCGCGGTCCAAGCGCCGACTAGCAGCGATAAAGAACTCTCTGGTCAGACAGAGATGCTGTCATGCCTCGCCATCGCTCTGGTAATGAATACATACGTGTTGCAGCGTGCGTAGCACCGGAACACGCAGTGGCGGAGCCAAAGACTGTGTTGTCGAGGTCGAGTGCGAGCGGGAAGAGAGGCAGCGTCGGCACGGAGATGCAAGCGAGCGCGAGACGCACGGGGGCTGCGGCGTGGCGCGTTTGCGGTCGGCGCCTTTGGTGGCAACGGCCGGGACAAGCAGCGGTGTATGGTGTGGTGCGGGGCGGACAGGGGCGGAGGCGGCGCGACGACGGCATGGGGGCGAAAACGGGACGGGGGACGGCGGATGTTGAGAGGCGTCACGCGCGGACAGGACACAGACACAGAGACACACAGATTGGAAAGGGAGGGTGCGCGGTAGTAGTTGGGAATGTGCGTACCGTGCGGGATGGGAGTGGGCGAGGAACACGGTCGTGGCCCCTGTTTTGGGTGCGTGTGATGACGTCGGTGTGTTGTGGGAAGGGAAGGTGCTGTGGCGGCGGCGCGTAATGGGCGTAGGCCGAAAAGAGAAAGGAACGTGGGCAGTGTGTTGGCAAGCGTCGGTTCGACTGCGACGTTGATGGGCAGGGCAGGGCAGGGCAAGGTTAATGGTGGTAGGAGTAGGCGTGTGGGCGCAAAAAATCTGCCGCTGCAGGCGGTGCCGTAACCGCCATGGCGGGAAGGAGAGAGGGCCAAAGAAAGAAAGAAAGAAAGAAAGAAAGAAAGAAGAAAACAAAAAAAAAAAAAAAAAAAAAAAAGGAGGGGGGGGGCGAAAGTGGAGAGGCGGTGGTGTGAGAAGGGCGGGGGCGGAAGGAAGGCAGGAAGGACAAGAGGCGAGGCGACGGCTTGCTTTGTGTATCGGTCGGTCTCTGGCTATGCTTCGTTTTCTGCAGCAGGGTCGGTGCGCGGCGTGGCTCGCGGCAGTGGGAACGCCTGGTGGCTGGACGGCCAGCAATGCGGTTGGATGGGCGGCCACAGCACCGCACCTGTGCCCGAGGAGGAGACGCTGGCGGCGGGCCCTGAGGTGAGGCCGGCTCGGCTGGGGCTGTGGATGTGTAGGTGTGCGCCGCTGCTGCAACAACGAGTAAAACGCGAGAAGAAGGGATGGCGGTAGAGAGAGAGAGAGAAAAAAAAAAGGTCGTGTTGTGTTGATGCGCAGGCAGACGCGTACAGAGGGACGAGCCCGGTCTGCAGCAGGGTGTGGCCGTGCCGAGTGCAGAGCAGCGGCGGCTCGGTTCGGTTCGGCCCGGCCCGGCGGGCCGCGCTGTTGTCGCGGACGTGAGCGCCCCCTGGCGGGTGGCCGGAGGCGGCGCGGCGTGTTGGACGTGTGGCTGGTGGCAGTGCACAATTTGCGAGTGGCTGGCGGTGTGGTGTGGCGGTTGGCGCGTCGGGCGGCGGAGAGGTATGTGTTGCGGGCGCCCTTTGCTGCGCTGCGTCGTTGCGTGTGCCGTACAGGGCGGGCGCTTGTCGACTGTGTGGGCGGTGTGGCGAATTGGCGTGAAACGGCTGCCGAGAGGGTGTGTGGTAGCGAGCCGGTCGGTGGTGTCAGTGCGAAGGGGAATGTGCGTGCGTGTTTGGCGGTTTCGGTGTGCTTTTTGCGGCGTGAGAGTGGGAATTAGTGGGGCCGGCTGTTGTGTTGGTTCCTTGTGTCTTGTGTCGCGTAGCTTGATGGCAACGTGGAAGGACGCCGGTTTCGTTTTCGTTTCGAGCCTTGCGTGTGGTTGTCGACGTTGACTGGTTGGCGTGTGCCGATGCACGTGCATGTGTGGGTCGCGAGTGCGTTTTTGGCTGGCTGTGTGTGTGTGTGTGTGTGTGTGTGTTTTGGGGGGGGAAGGGGGAGGCGGTGGTGAAAGTGCAGTCGTCGGGTGGGGCTGGGGCTGTGCGTCGTGGCGGAAAGGTGGTAGGTTGCGGGAAGCGAGCCCGTCGTTGACGGTGTCGCGTGAGTTGTGAATCGAGTGGGGCGCGGGGCGCGGGACAGGAGCAGCGTGCCGCTGCGTCGTGGTCGTCAGCAGAGGCTGTGCGTGTGCTTGTCCTTTTTGTGGGCGGTTCGTGCGAGGCGTTTTTGTTTTGTGTTGCCCTAGTTGTTAGTTTATTTTGTTTGTGTTTGTTATTTTGAGACGACGACTGGTTGGTGGCGTGCGCGCGAAGTGGCGGTGTGCGCTTCCCGTGTCGTTTGTGTTGTTTTGTTTTTTTGTTTTTGTGTGTTTTTTTTTGCACTGGGCCCCGGTGGGTGGGTGCGTGTGTGTCGATTGCCGGCTGGCGAAAGGTGCGCCATCGGCGGGGTGGGTCGCCGGCACAAGTAGAGGCGGCGGCGTTGTTGCTGTTGTTGTGTGGTGTTTGTTTTGTTCGGCTGTGTCGGCGAGCTGTGTTGCGGTGCGTGTGAATGGTGGTGCAAAAGTGCTGGCGTTGGGGCTGCGACTGCGACGGCGGCGAGCCGCGGGCGCGCCATTGATAGTGATGTTGTGAACAGCGGCTGTGTACGGTAGTGGTGTTGTTGTAGCACGACGTGCATCCGGGCCGGCGCGGAAAGCGCAGTTGCGGGCGGTTGCCCTTCGGTGCCAGCCATGTCGCGTGAGCGGCGGGTTGCTCTGGTGTCGACACGTGGTGCTCTGGGTTGTTGTGTGGTGCCCTTTGGCCGGTGGGGGTGGTTCGCGTGTGTCTCGTTCGCGCTCGGTGTCTGGTCGTGGTCGTGCTGCTCCCCCGTCTGTCGGCGGTTTCCGACGTCGTCTGTACGTTTTTGTTCGTTTGCGGCGTGCCTGCCGACGTCGTCCCGTCGCGACCTTTCAACCGAAAGTGTGGCGCCCGAAGGTGAACGAACGTAACCCTGACCTCGGCGCTTTACGCTGAGCCGAGCGAACCGAACCGAACCTAACCTGTGGTGTGGTGTGGCGAGGTGAGCTCAGCCTGTGAGCCCCTAACGTCTACGTAAGGTAAGCTGTCCGGCTCACGCCTCACGTTTGAACGCTTTTTTAACCTACGTTTGACGCTTCTTAACCTAGCACTGACCCCTTAACCTAACGTGTAACCTAACCTAACCTAACCTAACCTCTGACGCCTGACGTGTTTGAATGCTTAACCTAAGTTTGACGCTTAACCTAACCCAAGTCCCCTTAACCTAACCCACGTCCACCTAACCTAACCTAACGTAGACGTGTAAACGTAATGTGTAACGCGTAACGTGTAAGGTCGGCTGTCGTGTGTGCTTGACGGCAGATTGGGTTGGTCTGTAGATTCGGATTGCGGTTTGCCTCGGTCGAGGGGTTGGGTCGGAAGCGGCGAGGGGCGGCGGCGCCTGTTGCGCAGGCGGCGTCCGTTTGCGGCGGGCAATTGTTGAGAAACGGCTGTGAATGTTGGCGGGCGAGAGGAGGAGGACGGCGCGCGATGTGGCCCGACGGCTGCGGGCCGATCGGGAAACGGCGGGAGGGCGACGGAAGGCGATGGGGCGGCGGAGGCGCGTTTGCACGGCCGTCATCGCCGCACGCCTCGGCTTGTGTGGCTGTGGCGCCGGCCGCGCTGGCCGGGCTGCCGCGGCGACGGTGTGGGAGTTTTGCCGAAGGTTTGGCCATTGTGGCGGGTCGTCGGCTGGGGCTGTGGGGGCGGCATTTGGGCGGGGGCGGCGATTCTCGGCGGGCCGACCCAGGCTGTAGCGCGCGGTAGCTGCAGTTTGGCCGTGGTTTGCGGCGCTGCCGTGGCGACTGGTTGGCGACTGTGGTGTGGCTGTGTGTAGCCCCATCCTCGGTGGTTTGAAAGGCGCGGGCGGTTGTGGCGCAGGTTTGGGGCTGCTCCGCACAGGCTGTCGGACGTTGGGCGGTAGCAAGCGCGGGAGGCGCGGCGCGGCGGCGCGCAGAGTGGCGGCCGCTCTCTCGGCCGTCCGCGCCCGCCCGCGACACTGGCTGGGCCTTGTGATTCTCTGCTCTGCTGCTGTGCTGTGCTTGCGTGCCTGCCGTCCCGCTCGCTCTCGCTGTGTGTTACGCGCGTCGTCGAAATGGCAGATCAGGCGGCTACGAACGAGACTGCTGCGGCACCCGCCGCCACCGGCACTACGAAGAAGGCCAAGTCTGCGTCGTCTGCGAAGAAGCCGCGCGCCAAGCCTGCGCACCCGCGCACCTCTGAGATGGTGACGGCCGCCATCAAGAGTCTGAAGGAGCGCGGCGGGTCGTCGCTGCAGGCGATCAAGAAGTACATAGCCGCGCACTACAAGCTGGACGCGGAGAAGCTGGCGCCGTTTATCAAGAAGTACCTCAAGTCGGCCGTCGTGGCGGGCGAGCTGGTGCAGACGAAGGGGAAGGGCGCGTCCGGCTCGTTCAAGCTTGCCGGCGCCGGCGGCGGGGGGGCGGCCGAGGGCGGCAAGGCTCGTGCTGGCGGTGCCAAGAAGAAGCGCGCCGCTCCGGCCAGCAAGGAGAAGAAGGGCGCCCGTGCGGCCGGCGCAAAGAAGGCTGGTGGCGTGAAGGCGGCGACCGGTCGGAAGGCGGGCGCCGCCAAGAAGGCGTCTGCGGCGTCGGCCGCTCCCGCGGGTGCGAAGAAGGCGGCTGCGGCCAAGCCGGCCAAGGCCAAGTCGCCGTCGAAGGCGAAGAAGGCCGCCAAGGTTCCGACGAAGAAGCCGAAGGCGCCGCGCCCGAAGAAGGCGACGACGCCGTCTAAGGCGAAGGCTTCGCCCAAGAAGAAGAAGTAGAGTAGAGGAGAAAGAGATGGGAAAGGAAGGGTTTGGCGCTTGACTCCGTCGTCCCCACCCCCCGTCGTCGTCTAGTGGCGCGCAAGAGACGCGCGGCCCAAAACGGCCCTTCTCAGGGCCATCAAAGCACGTCGGGGAAGGTTTTGATTGTCGTGTTGCGTCTGGTGTGGGTGTCTGTCTGTCTGGCGTTTCTGTATGCCCGTGGGGATGCTGTTTGCGTGCCGTGGTGGTTGGATTGCGGGGGTCGGTGGCGGGTGTGGGCGGCGGTAGCGGTAAGCGGTGTTGTTGTTGTTGTTGTTGTCGTGGTTGATTGTCGCCGTGTTTGTGGCGGCGGCCGACGGTTGGTTTTCTGTGACGTTGTTTTGTTTGAATACGTTGGTTGGCTTGCCTGCGTTCGTTCTTCTCGGATGTCTGTCTTGTCTAGTCGTGTCTGGTCTTTGTTTTGTTCCTTTGTGTGTGTTATGTTTTGCAACGGGGGGCACGTTGAGATGTGGAAGGAGTCGGCGGGGATTTCGGTGGCGTGTAGAGCGAGCGAGCGCGCCTGCCTGGCCGTTGGCCGTCGGAGTGGAGTGCGGGTTTTTTTTTTTTGTTTTCGAAACGAAAGCGGCGGCCGGCCAGCCAGCCACCCGTGCGGTGTGACGTCGGCCGTTGGGTATTGTGCGCTTTGAGCGCCGGGGAGGGATGATGTGTGATTGTTGCGCGCTGCTAGCAGGCAGGCAGAGTGAGCGGGTGTGGCTGGCGGACGGACGGACGGGAAGTGGTGGTTTTTGTTTTTGGGTTGCGGGGCGAGAGGCAGGCGACCGACAAAGTTTGCTCGCGACGGAGAGATGTTAGTGGCCCTGAAAAGGGCCGTTTTTGTTTGTGCGGTGCGGTGCCGCGGCGCGGTTTAGGCGCGCTCGCCGCGGATGCGGCGCGCGAGCTGGATGTCCTTGGGCATGATGGTGACGCGCTTGGCGTGGATTGCGCACAGGTTGGTGTCTTCGAAGAGGCCGACGAGGTAGGCCTCGCTGGCCTCCTGCAGGGCCATGACTGCGGAGCTCTGGAAGCGCAGGTCGGTCTTGAAGTCCTGGGCGATCTCGCGCACTAGGCGCTGGAATGGCAGCTTGCGGATGAGCAGCTCTGTGCTCTTCTGGTAGCGCCTGATTTCTCGCAGGGCGACGGTGCCCGGCCTGTAGCGGTGGGGCTTCTTGACGCCTCCGGTGGCGGGCGCGCTCTTCCTCGCCGCCTTGGTGGCGAGCTGTTTGCGCGGCGCCTTTCCGCCGGTGGACTTGCGGGCCGTTTGCTTTGTGCGGGCCATGGCGGTAGCGGTAGCGGTAGCGGAGCGGCGTGCGTGGAGGTTAGGTGCGGCGCGGCGTCCGGTGCTGCCTTGACAACGGGCCCGCGCGAGCGAGCGACATGTCGAATGGGTGCAGGGACCCCTTGGTATTGAAGGTTCAGGCTTCAGTTAGCTCATGCCTTCTGTCAGAATGTTACGGGGAACGAAGCTAATTGGTTTTTGATGTAGGAAGTGTTGTGTTTTTGAGTTCTTGTGTGATGTTTAGTGGTGGCGTCTAGATGTTAAAGATGCGAGCGGTCGTCATTTTCGGAAATTTGGTTATGTGATGGTCTGGTACGATGCCTATGTTACGAATGAGTGGGTAAGGAGAATTCAGCGAGTTGCGAAAGAATGTTTCTGATTTTCTGATGATGATGTCTGTGATTGAGGGGAAGTTTGTGTTGTTGTATAAGTCTCTGTTTGACAGATAACGGGGCGCATTTGACGCCAATCTAAGGAATTTGTTTTGGACTACTTTGACTCTTCTGATGTTGGTGTCACTGGCTAGCGACCAGAGTTCCGATCCATATAGTATTGCTGGTAGTACTATAGTTTTATACATCTTGAGTTTCGACTTGACCGTGAGGCCGTTTCCTTTTAGCAGAGGGTATAGTTGATAAATGAACTGTGAGCCCTTGTTGCATATCTGTGTGATATGGTCCTTGAATGTCAGTCTTTTGTCGAATACTATTCCTAAATATCTAATGTTGTCTTTCCAAGGTAGGACTACATTGTTGAATGTTATACTAACGTTGGGGCTCATTCTGCGGTGGGTAAACATTATTGCCTGTGTCTTAGTGCTATTTACTGTTATTTTCCACAGGTTTGCCCAATCCTGTATGGCTGCGAGATGTTGTTCCAGCTTTTTTGCGATGAAGAGAAGGTTTGGGCTGCTCCTATAGATGGCAGTATCGTCGGCGAAGAGTGAGAGATGACCTCCTGGTTGTTTCGGGATGTCATTGGTGTAGATGGAGTAGAGGACTGGGCCCATAACTGAGCCCTGTGGGACTCCAGCCTCTATGTCCTTGGTGGTGCTGTCTGCACCAGAAAGATGTACGAAGAAAGTGCGGTTCCTCAGGAACGAAGCAATAATGTTGGTGATGTGCCTTGGACACCCTTGATTATGCAGTTTGTATACTAAACCCTGGTGCCAGACACGGTCAAAGGCTTTCTCGATATCGAGAAAGACTGCTCCCGTGCTGCTCCGTATATTTTTGGCCACACAGATTGTTTCCGTCAGACGCATGGCTTGGTGTATGGTACTATGTTCACTGCGGAATCCAAACTGTTCTGCTATGATGATGTTTTTGTCCTTCAGAAATCTCTGGAGCTCTTTTAGTATGATTCTCTCCAGGATTTTCCCCAGGAAACACAGGAGTGATATTGGTCTGTGATTCTGGGGAAAGAGGTGGTCCTTGTGTGGTTTGGGTATAGTTATTATTTTTGCTTTTTTCCATGGCAGGGGAAAATAGTGGTGATCCAGGCAGGCATTTAGTATGGATGTGATAAATTGTATTGCATTCGGCGCCAGGTGTTTCAGATGAAGAGGACTAATGTTGTCTGGCCCTGTAGCTTTCTTGCTTCCTATGGTGTTGATGATGGTGGTGATTTCATCTTGATCTACGTGTGTGAAGGATGTGGTGCATGGGGTTCTGGAGATTCTGTTAAGTTGGCGCAACACCTGCTCCTCGTGGTCATCGCTTTCCTGATCTTCTGTGTTTGGTGTCCTAAATTGTAATTCCAGAGAGTCAGCCATTGCCTCTGCTCTTTCTTGGGGGTCGTAGACTATACCGTTGCGTCCGTGTAATGGTGTTAGGGCTGTGTTCTCCTTTTTCCTCGATTTAATCATCCGCCAGAATTTGTCAGGGCAGGTTTCCATGTCCGATAGGACAGTTTCCCAGCAGTTACTACGGTGAGTTTGTAGTTCTGTTCTGGCTCTCCTGGCTAACCTGTACATCCTGGTCCTGTCAGCAGGATCCCTATAGTCTTGCCATCTACGTCTGTAGTATTTCTTTTCGGCGAGGAGGTCCTGGATATGGGCAGGGAGGTCTGTTCTAGATGTTGTATGGGTTATTGTTATGGTCGAATTTTTAGCACAGTCCTGGATAATTTCGGTTATTTCTTCTATAGCCCTGTTAATTTCTCTTCTTGTTCGCAGTGGGGCTACAGGAGGTGTCTTCTGGTGTGACATGAAAGTGAACTTTTCCCAGTTGAAGTGCTTGGTTTTGATGTTTCTCGAGTCCAGCTGTCTGACTGCATCCCTGTTTACTGACAGAATCACAGGATTATGGTCTGAGTTTAGGTCATTTATGACCGAAACCGACGTCTGGAGTGCGAAATTTTTGGCTAGAAATATGTCTAGTATGTCTGGTCTGTTCCTGTCGTAGTGGGAATAGTGGGTCGGAACGTCTGGCGCAATGACTGTTGTGTCTCTCCGAGTGTTGAGGTATGGTCGGAGTATCCTGCCATTTGTGTTAGTAGTCCTGCAATTCCAATCCGCATGCTTGGAGTTGAAATCTCCTCCTAGTAGTACTGTGTCACCCAGGTTAAGGAGGGCGTCTAGGTCTCCTCTCTGTAGGTTTGGGGCGCCAGGTGGGTTGTATACTGCTGCCAGTTGTAGTAATTTTCCTCCAATTTTTGTTTCTATAGCGGTCGCTTCCGCCCTGATTAACCTGGGTGGCTGAATTTTCCTGTGTGCTAGTCTGTTTTTAACAAGTATAGCAGTGCCTCCTCCAGGTCTGTTTGGCCTGTCAGTCCTGGTAATATTGTAGTTTCTAATTTTTAGAGTTTCCTCTGGGTTGAGGTGAGTCTCTGTGATTAGTGCAATGTCGACACTGTGTGCATCTAGGAATTCCTGCAATTCGATTTTTTGTTGTAGGATGCCATTGGCATTCCAGTTCATGATTATGGTTTCATTATTAAGGGCTGAGAATGGACATCACAGCAGTGCAGATAATACTAAATTTTGTGACTGGGTCGGCGGCTTGTCGTAGCTGTGCCGCAGTGTCCTGGACGGTTCTGATTATTTTCGGTATATTGAATTTTGTAAGGAGGCCAAGAATTTCCTGAAGATCAGCACCTATTCCTGGTGATGTGGAAGGTGCTGTGTCACTCTGAGGTTGGTTTGTTGGCGTTGTGGTAGAAGTGGAAGCGGTGTTCCATGCAAAAGTTGTTTTATGAGTTTTCCTGGATCGAATAGTAGGAAAGTTTTTGACATCGTTGGCTGGGGCTGGAGGTGGGGGCGGCACTTTTTGCGCAGCCTTTGTTTGTTTCCTTTCCTGCCTGGCTTTCACTATTGCTAATCTTGCAGGGCATTTGGAGTAGTTTGCAGTATGTGGACCTTCGGGCCCGCGCGCCTCCGTGCTGCGCTTATATGCCCTCGGTTGCGCGTGGTGGGGGGAGGGCGGGCCAGAGTCTATATAGGGGGGCGGCGGGCGCGCTGGGCGCAGACCGTAGCCGACTCGCCAGCCGCTGCAGCTGCTGTTTGTGCACGTTTTGCTTTGCCCGAGGAAGGAAGGATGACAGGCCGCGGCAAGGGAGGAAAGGGGCTCGGCAAGGGTGGCGCCAAGCGGCACCGCAAGGTGTTGCGCGACAACATCCAGGGCATCACGAAGCCCGCCATCCGCCGCCTGGCTCGCAGGGGCGGCGTGAAGCGCATCTCTGGTCTGATCTACGAGGAGACCCGCGGGGTGCTGAAGGTGTTCCTGGAGAACGTGATCCGCGACGCGGTGACGTACACTGAGCACGCCAAGCGCAAGACTGTGACGGCCATGGACGTGGTGTACGCCCTGAAGAGGCAGGGGCGCACCCTGTACGGTTTCGGCGGTTAGGCTGCGTCGCAGCGGGCGCTGGCCTTCCCGCGGCCGTGCTTGTGGGTGGGAGAGACTAGAAAACGGCCCTTTTCAGGGCCACCACACTGTTCGGAAGTTGAAAAGTGCGAAAGAGTCTGTGTTGTTGCTGCGTGTGTTTGTTTGTTTGTTTGTTTGTTTCTTTCTTTCTTTCCGTTTGAGCGACGTGATGTGACTGGGAGGGGAGAAGGAAAGGAAACGTGTCATGTGGCTGGCTGTGTGTGGAGCTGCTTCGTTTGTGTGTTTGTTATTGTGTGTCTTTGTATCGATCGCGACGGAGATGGCGGGCTGTGTGTTGTTGTGCGAGAGGCGGTGATTATTTGCTTGCGTGGTTTGGCTCTGTGTGTTTGTTTGCGGCGGCGTTGGGGTTTCCGAGGCAAGGCGTGTGGGCATAGGCGGCCGGATCAGCTGTTTCGTTCGTGTCGACGGCCGTTGCGCGCGGGAAGTGGAGGGCGGTGTGTCGACACGCCTCCCTTTAACAATGGTCATTATTGCTGCCGTTGTCGGTTTGGAAGGCGACTGCGACCGTGCAAAATGTGTGTGTGTGTGTGTGTGTGTTGGGCCACACGGGCTGTGTGGACGACAAGATGGCGGACGTGCGCCGGCGGCGGCTGTGCTGTGACAGTGCAAAGTTAAAACAAAACAAGGTGCGGCGAGGACGACTGAAATTTTGCTTTGGACGTAGGTTTGTGTGGTGGCCCTGAAAAGGGCCGATTGTTGTGGGCCGAGCCGGCAAAGCGCGTTGCGTGCAGGGGAGCACGCGGCGCTGCGATTGCCTGGCCTCCTTTAGGCCTTCTTCTCGGTCTTCTTTGGCAGCAGGACGGCCTGGATGTTGGGCAGGACACCACCCTGTGCGATGGTGACGCCCGACAGGAGCTTGTTGAGCTCCTCGTCGTTGCGGATGGCAAGCTGCAGGTGGCGCGGGATGATGCGCGTCTTCTTGTTGTCGCGGGCCGCGTTTCCGGCCAGCTCGAGCACCTCAGCCGCGAGGTACTCCATGACGGCGGCGAGGTAGACGGGCGCCCCGGCGCCGACGCGCTCTGCGTAGTTTCCCTTGCGCAGGAGGCGGTGGATTCTGCCGACCGGGAACTGGAGCCCAGCCCTGCTTGAGCGGGACTTTGACTTGCCCTTGACTTTGCCTCCCTTTCCGCGTCCGGACATGGCGATGGGCTAGCGACGGTGCACACGAAACGGAAACGAAAACGACCGGTGCGAGTGGCAGCGAGTCGAGCAGCGGAGTGCGTGCCGGCGCAGCCGGGGTGGGGGTGCTTTATGGGCTCGGGTGCGGCGGCCGGTTGCGCGCGCGCCCCATTGGTCGGCGGCCGCAACAGGGCGAGCTGGTAAAGGTGCGGCGGCGGCTGGCGGCGGGTGCCACTGTGTGGGGAGACGCTGACTAGAGCGGAGCGCTTGCTACTGGTGTTGCTGCTGCCGTACGTTGGTTCGAGATGCCGCCCAAGACTAGCGGGAAGGCCGCCAAGAAGGCTGGCAAGGCGCAGAAGAACATTTCGAAGGGCGACAAGAAGAAGAAGCGCAAGAGGAAGGAGAGCTATGCCATCTACATCTACAAGGTGCTGAAGCAGGTGCACCCTGACACGGGCATCTCGTCGAAGGCGATGAGCATCATGAACAGCTTCGTGAACGACATTTTCGAGCGCATTGCGGCCGAGGCTTCTCGCCTGGCGCACTACAACAAGCGCTCGACCATCACGTCCCGCGAGATCCAGACCGCTGTGCGGCTGTTGCTGCCTGGCGAGCTGGCCAAGCACGCCGTGAGCGAGGGCACGAAGGCGGTGACCAAGTACACGAGCTCCAAGTAAGGAGGTGGCTCTGGAATGGAAGGAAGGATGGAGAAGGCTCCTCCGTTGCGAGAGCGGCAAAACGGCCCTTTTCAGGGCCACCAACTTGCCTTTTGCGGGAAGGGCGGAATTGTTGTTGTTGTTGTTTGTGTGGACGGCTGTGATGTATGTGTGCATTTTGATTGTGGGTGGGGGGGGCGCGTCAAAGCGTGTTGCGCGGGGTACGGCCACGAGGTTGGTCGCCGTGGCGTGGAATGGTGGCACGCCTCGTTGGCGTGGTTTTTGACCCATTGGTGTTGTTGGTGTGTGTGTGTGTGTGTGTGTGTGTGTGTGTGTGTGTGTGTGTGTGTGTGTGTGTGTTACCCGTCTGCGAGGGGGGACAGTGCGATCGGCGACTTTTGTGTCACCGTAACGACGGCCGTTTGCGGGTTTGTTTTTTTTTGCACATCATACATGGCGAGGGTGAAATGTGAAATGTTTTTGTTTGGTTTTTTTTTTTTTTTTTGCCGCCCACTATTCCCTTTGCTGTGCGCCGAGTTTGACAATGGTGCGACGTAACTGCAGCGTGGAGGTGTGTGAGTGACGTTGAAATGAACGTGCCATTAAGACGCATTGTTGTTGTATTGTACTGTACGTGTACGGCGACACGCACGATGATGTACCATTCGACTCTGATGTTTGATAGCCGTGTCTGACTGATTGCGTACGACGCACGCACACCGATGTCGTCATTCAAGATGCACGCGTGTCCAGTGCAGTACAGTAAGCGCGACGACGGCGGCGGCGGCGGCGGCGGTCGTTTGTTTGGCGAATGTCTGTACACGTGTTTGTCTGTGTCCATCCGGTATGTATTTGTTTGTTTGAAAGTGTTTTGTGTGTCGGTGACGTGGTCCGATCCGTCGCCCCCTGAGTAACTGTCGATCGGCGCGATAGACCGGCGTCACGCAACTGAACCGAAGTCGTGGGCACACCCGTCATACTGTTGTACACCGTCGCGCTGAGAACGGTAACGAAAGGTTGACTTTGATCGGTCGAATGTCTGGGCAGAACGTGAGGAATGAGGCACGAGTGCAAGGAGGGGGGGCAAAAGAGAGAGGAAGGGAAAAAGGGGAGAAACGCATTCGTAGAGCAACGGAACGTTCCCGTGTCGGAGGCGTATTGGAGCCGCACTGAAATGCGTTTAACGGCGGCGCGGCTGCAAGTGTCTGCCGTGGTGAACGTTACCTTTGACGGCTGCATTGGGCTTTGCCTTTGCTTTTTTTGCTTTCGCTTTCGCTTTCGCTTTCCCGGATGTACGTAACGTTTGTTGATATGGTTCTGAGGAAGAGTGTATGACAGTGCCGTGCCGTCCATGTTCGTGTGCCCTCCCATTGTGTGTATGCTATTGTCTGTGTACTTGAATGATGTATGTAGGTGTTAGTGGACATGTTTTACCAGTGGGGGGAAATGGATCGTCGATAGTTGCCGTCACTCTGTCACGGTCGAGATGACGCACCCTCCGTACAGAAAGGTGTCGAGAAAGTGAGTGTGTGTGTGTGTGTGTGTGTGTGTGTGTGTGTGTGTGTGTGTGTGTGCGTGCGTGCGTGCGTGCGTCCGTGAATTGGCAGTGTTTGGAGGTGGGCGTGCCCTGCATGTGGCCCGGAAGGCTGTTCGTTAGGCGGTAGTGTTGTGTGGACAGGGGAGGGGCATGCGTAACGCTGCTGGCATGGCATTTCGGGAGATGGGAGGGGGCAAACGAGGAAACGAGGAGCGGCGGCCAAAGACGGGACGGGGAGGGGCGCGGTGTGGGTGGCTTGCGCCTGTGCTCGGCGTTGTGGTTTGTGCAAAAGAGGAGGAGAAAAACAATGTGAGTTGCCAGGGAGGGGAGCGGTGTTGTGTTGTGTTGTGGTTGTCGTGGTGTAGCCGCAGACGCGGCTGTCAGTGAACGTGGCGAGACGGACGGATGCGCGGAGGGGCGGGGGCGGCGCATTTCGCCGGTGCCGTGCCGTGCCGTGCCGTGCCGTGCCATGCCTGAAAGCCGCGTGGTCGCTGTGTTGTTGGTGGCGTGGGGGCGAGGAGAGTACCGTACGGGTGTGCTTGTGCGCCGGAAATGGCACACTGCGCCCGCCCGTCTTGGAGGCTGATGGCTGTGGTGTGGAAATGGGGCGCGGTGATGTTGAAGCAGTTGAAGAACAGAAAAGAAACCAAGAAAACGGAAGGCGTGATGCGGCGGTGGTGGTGAGAGCGGGAAAAACAAAACAAAAAAAAAAAACAACAAAAAAAAAGAAGGAAAAACAACAAGAAAACAAAAAGTCTATCAATATTAAAATGTAAATGGAAATGGAAATGGACCCAGGTATAACCTCCCTGCACAAATAGCAGAGAGTCCGATGATAATAAAAATGTGCCAGAATGTTAACGTCCCTACAAAACAAACCCAACGATAATATTAATGAAAGAGTGAACCGTATGTAACATTGCAACAGACATAATGAAACCTGATAAATTGTATAAGGGCAGCAGCGTTGACCTTTGGCCCTGTATTCAGAATAAAAAGAGCCAAAGATCGTTACCCCAATGAAAAAGACACTGAAACACGTATGTAACATAGTAGCGATGGCGAGACATTGTAGCATCTGTGACCAGAGAGTTTGCGCTGGACTGCGCGAGTGTTGCGAGCGGTTCTCAGTCAGTCAGTCAGTAGTTGTTGCGAGTCCGTAGCTCTGTGTAGTTGAGGGCTGTACTCTGTCAGTAGTCGTCGCGTGCAGTACGCTAATAGTCGTCATGCAGAGCGGTCGGTCAGTAGTAGCAGCCGAGTGCGGTTGTGTGATGTAGGCGGTCGGCAACACTGGTCAAGATGGTGAATAAGGTATACTGTTAATTAATATAATCATTAGATAATGAAAAATTGTATTTATTGTAATTATTCTCCAACAAGTTCCCCAATAATAATTTTTATTTCAAAAGCATTTTTCAAACATTTAATTGTTTATTGAACTAAAGAGTTCGTTGCACTTCACATTTCATTCCACTTCTTTGAAGAAAAATGTCACTAAAATCACAAAAAAAGAGAATATTATTATTTGCAATGCAGTTCCTCCAAGCGCTGCGCAACAACCAGAGCAGAAATGTGACATCCATTTATTCGGAGGTAAGACTTTAAGTCTGATTGTTTTGCACAGGGCCAAAGACCGATATTTCGGTTTAATTGAAGTTTCTTGTCACTGAACGGACTTTTTTAAATGTTGTGTGAAGACTTTATATTTGAGTCAGATTGCGAATTTCACATTTTTGTTGCCATTTTCAATACCTCTCATTGTGGGCGAGGTTACAATTAGCGCAATGTCCATTAGCATCCGTAAATAACATTGTCCATTATTTTAAATTTTGCTGGGAGGTTACAACACACACACACACAAAAAAAAAAACAAAAAAAACAAAAAATTGCATTTATATCCGCTCCTCAATTGTAGATACCCCTTACACAGCTGTGTGCAATGAATGAGTGCTGGCTGGTAATTAATTGCACTCCTTGGAGGGAAATGCCATAGGAAGTAGTCTTTAAAAAGTGAATGTTTTTCGTTAAGAGACAAAAGTTACTTTAGAAAAAAAGTAATAGTGGGGCTTTTGTTGTTGAACAAAATAAGTACAATGAACATACGTTATCAGATTTGCGCAATGCAGCGTCACACCACCTTTTGATTATAACACAATAGACTATACATCGTCCCGAACCGTGACCAGAGTCGCGAGACGAGCAGAGCACGCCGCCGACGCCCGCTCAGTACAACCGTCCACCCGCTACTACTGTCGACCGACTACTACCTCTCCCGACTCGCGCTACAATATATATATAACAACTGTTCCTGGCGACCCGGTGCGTGCCACTACTGTCGTCTGGCGCGGTCCAAGCGCCGACTAGCAGCGATAAAGAACTCTCTGGTCAGACAGAGATGCTGTCATGCCTCGCCATCGCTCTGGTAATGAATACATACGTGTTGCAGCGTGCGTACCACCGGAACACGCAGTGGCGGAGCCAAAGACTGTGTTGTCGAGGTCGAGTGCGAGCGGGAAGAGAGGCAGCGTCGGCACGGAGATGCAAGCGAGCGCGAGACGCACGGGGGCTGCGGCGTGGCGCGTTTGCGGTCGGCGCCTTTGGTGGCAACGGCCGGGACAAGCAGCGGTGTATGGTGTGGTGCGGGGCGGACAGGGGCGGAGGCGGCGCGACGACGGCATGGGGGCGAAAACGGGACGGGGGACGGCGGATGTTGAGAGGCGTCACGCGCGGACAGGACACAGACACAGAGACACACAGATTGGAAAGGGAGGGTGCGCGGTAGTAGTTGGGAATGTGCGTACCGTGCGGGATGGGAGTGGGCGAGGAACACGGTCGTGGCCCCTGTTTTGGGTGCGTGTGATGACGTCGGTGTGTTGTGGGAAGGGAAGGTGCTGTGGCGGCGGCGCGTAATGGGCGTAGGCCGAAAAGAGAAAGGAACGTGGGCAGTGTGTTGGCAAGCGTCGGTTCGACTGCGACGTTGATGGGCAGGGCAGGGCAGGGCAAGGTTAATGGTGGTAGGAGTAGGCGTGTGGGCGCAAAAAATCTGCCGCTGCAGGCGGTGCCGTAACCGCCATGGCGGGAAGGAGAGAGGGCCAAAGAAAGAAAGAAAGAAAGAAAGAAAGAAAGAAGAAAACAAAAAAAAAAAAAAAAAAAAAAAAAGGAGGGGGGGGGCGAAAGTGGAGAGGCGGTGGTGTGAGAAGGGCGGGGGCGGAAGGAAGGCAGGAAGGACAAGAGGCGAGGCGACGGCTTGCTTTGTGTATCGGTCGGTCTCTGGCTATGCTTCGTTTTCTGCAGCAGGGTCGGTGCGCGGCGTGGCTCGCGGCAGTGGGAACGCCTGGTGGCTGGACGGCCAGCAATGCGGTTGGATGGGCGGCCACAGCACCGCACCTGTGCCCGAGGAGGAGACGCTGGCGGCGGGCCCTGAGGTGAGGCCGGCTCGGCTGGGGCTGTGGATGTGTAGGTGTGCGCCGCTGCTGCAACAACGAGTAAAACGCGAGAAGAAGGGATGGCGGTAGAGAGAGAGAGAGAAAAAAAAAAGGTCGTGTTGTGTTGATGCGCAGGCAGACGCGTACAGAGGGACGAGCCCGGTCTGCAGCAGGGTGTGGCCGTGCCGAGTGCAGAGCAGCGGCGGCTCGGTTCGGTTCGGCCCGGCCCGGCGGGCCGCGCTGTTGTCGCGGACGTGAGCGCCCCCTGGCGGGTGGCCGGAGGCGGCGCGGCGTGTTGGACGTGTGGCTGGTGGCAGTGCACAATTTGCGAGTGGCTGGCGGTGTGGTGTGGCGGTTGGCGCGTCGGGCGGCGGAGAGGTATGTGTTGCGGGCGCCCTTTGCTGCGCTGCGTCGTTGCGTGTGCCGTACAGGGCGGGCGCTTGTCGACTGTGTGGGCGGTGTGGCGAATTGGCGTGAAACGGCTGCCGAGAGGGTGTGTGGTAGCGAGCCGGTCGGTGGTGTCAGTGCGAAGGGGAATGTGCGTGCGTGTTTGGCGGTTTCGGTGTGCTTTTTGCGGCGTGAGAGTGGGAATTAGTGGGGCCGGCTGTTGTGTTGGTTCCTTGTGTCTTGTGTCGCGTAGCTTGATGGCAACGTGGAAGGACGCCGGTTTCGTTTTCGTTTCGAGCCTTGCGTGTGGTTGTCGACGTTGACTGGTTGGCGTGTGCCGATGCACGTGCATGTGTGGGTCGCGAGTGCGTTTTTGGCTGGCTGTGTGTGTGTGTGTGTGTGTGTGTGTGTTTTGGGGGGGGAAGGGGGAGGCGGTGGTGAAAGTGCAGTCGTCGGGTGGGGCTGGGGCTGTGCGTCGTGGCGGAAAGGTGGTAGGTTGCGGGAAGCGAGCCCGTCGTTGACGGTGTCGCGTGAGTTGTGAATCGAGTGGGGCGCGGGGCGCGGGACAGGAGCAGCGTGCCGCTGCGTCGTGGTCGTCAGCAGAGGCTGTGCGTGTGCTTGTCCTTTTTGTGGGCGGTTCGTGCGAGGCGTTTTTGTTTTGTGTTGCCCTAGTTGTTAGTTTATTTTGTTTGTGTTTGTTATTTTGAGACGACGACTGGTTGGTGGCGTGCGCGCGAAGTGGCGGTGTGCGCTTCCCGTGTCGTTTGTGTTGTTTTGTTTTTTTGTTTTTGTGTGTTTTTTTTTGCACTGGGCCCCGGTGGGTGGGTGCGTGTGTGTCGATTGCCGGCTGGCGAAAGGTGCGCCATCGGCGGGGTGGGTCGCCGGCACAAGTAGAGGCGGCGGCGTTGTTGCTGTTGTTGTGTGGTGTTTGTTTTGTTCGGCTGTGTCGGCGAGCTGTGTTGCGGTGCGTGTGAATGGTGGTGCAAAAGTGCTGGCGTTGGGGCTGCGACTGCGACGGCGGCGAGCCGCGGGCGCGCCATTGATAGTGATGTTGTGAACAGCGGCTGTGTACGGTAGTGGTGTTGTTGTAGCACGACGTGCATCCGGGCCGGCGCGGAAAGCGCAGTTGCGGGCGGTTGCCCTTCGGTGCCAGCCATGTCGCGTGAGCGGCGGGTTGCTCTGGTGTCGACACGTGGTGCTCTGGGTTGTTGTGTGGTGCCCTTTGGCCGGTGGGGGTGGTTCGCGTGTGTCTCGTTCGCGCTCGGTGTCTGGTCGTGGTCGTGCTGCTCCCCCGTCTGTCGGCGGTTTCCGACGTCGTCTGTACGTTTTTGTTCGTTTGCGGCGTGCCTGCCGACGTCGTCCCGTCGCGACCTTTCAACCGAAAGTGTGGCGCCCGAAGGTGAACGAACGTAACCCTGACCTCGGCGCTTTACGCTGAGCCGAGCGAACCGAACCGAACCTAACCTGTGGTGTGGTGTGGCGAGGTGAGCTCAGCCTGTGAGCCCCTAACGTCTACGTAAGGTAAGCTGTCCGGCTCACGCCTCACGTTTGAACGCTTTTTTAACCTACGTTTGACGCTTCTTAACCTAGCACTGACCCCTTAACCTAACGTGTAACCTAACCTAACCTAACCTAACCTCTGACGCCTGACGTGTTTGAATGCTTAACCTAAGTTTGACGCTTAACCTAACCCAAGTCCCCTTAACCTAACCCACGTCCACCTAACCTAACCTAACGTAGACGTGTAAACGTAATGTGTAACGCGTAACGTGTAAGGTCGGCTGTCGTGTGTGCTTGACGGCAGATTGGGTTGGTCTGTAGATTCGGATTGCGGTTTGCCTCGGTCGAGGGGTTGGGTCGGAAGCGGCGAGGGGCGGCGGCGCCTGTTGCGCAGGCGGCGTCCGTTTGCGGCGGGCAATTGTTGAGAAACGGCTGTGAATGTTGGCGGGCGAGAGGAGGAGGACGGCGCGCGATGTGGCCCGACGGCTGCGGGCCGATCGGGAAACGGCGGGAGGGCGACGGAAGGCGATGGGGCGGCGGAGGCGCGTTTGCACGGCCGTCATCGCCGCACGCCTCGGCTTGTGTGGCTGTGGCGCCGGCCGCGCTGGCCGGGCTGCCGCGGCGACGGTGTGGGAGTTTTGCCGAAGGTTTGGCCATTGTGGCGGGTCGTCGGCTGGGGCTGTGGGGGCGGCATTTGGGCGGGGGCGGCGATTCTCGGCGGGCCGACCCAGGCTGTAGCGCGCGGTAGCTGCAGTTTGGCCGTGGTTTGCGGCGCTGCCGTGGCGACTGGTTGGCGACTGTGGTGTGGCTGTGTGTAGCCCCATCCTCGGTGGTTTGAAAGGCGCGGGCGGTTGTGGCGCAGGTTTGGGGCTGCTCCGCACAGGCTGTCGGACGTTGGGCGGTAGCAAGCGCGGGAGGCGCGGCGCGGCGGCGCGCAGAGTGGCGGCCGCTCTCTCGGCCGTCCGCGCCCGCCCGCGACACTGGCTGGGCCTTGTGATTCTCTGCTCTGCTGCTGTGCTGTGCTTGCGTGCCTGCCGTCCCGCTCGCTCTCGCTGTGTGTTACGCGCGTCGTCGAAATGGCAGATCAGGCGGCTACGAACGAGACTGCTGCGGCACCCGCCGCCACCGGCACTACGAAGAAGGCCAAGTCTGCGTCGTCTGCGAAGAAGCCGCGCGCCAAGCCTGCGCACCCGCGCACCTCTGAGATGGTGACGGCCGCCATCAAGAGTCTGAAGGAGCGCGGCGGGTCGTCGCTGCAGGCGATCAAGAAGTACATAGCCGCGCACTACAAGCTGGACGCGGAGAAGCTGGCGCCGTTTATCAAGAAGTACCTCAAGTCGGCCGTCGTGGCGGGCGAGCTGGTGCAGACGAAGGGGAAGGGCGCGTCCGGCTCGTTCAAGCTTGCCGGCGCCGGCGGCGGGGGGGCGGCCGAGGGCGGCAAGGCTCGTGCTGGCGGTGCCAAGAAGAAGCGCGCCGCTCCGGCCAGCAAGGAGAAGAAGGGCGCCCGTGCGGCCGGCGCAAAGAAGGCTGGTGGCGTGAAGGCGGCGACCGGTCGGAAGGCGGGCGCCGCCAAGAAGGCGTCTGCGGCGTCGGCCGCTCCCGCGGGTGCGAAGAAGGCGGCTGCGGCCAAGCCGGCCAAGGCCAAGTCGCCGTCGAAGGCGAAGAAGGCCGCCAAGGTTCCGACGAAGAAGCCGAAGGCGCCGCGCCCGAAGAAGGCGACGACGCCGTCTAAGGCGAAGGCTTCGCCCAAGAAGAAGAAGTAGAGTAGAGGAGAAAGAGATGGGAAAGGAAGGGTTTGGCGCTTGACTCCGTCGTCCCCACCCCCCGTCGTCGTCTAGTGGCGCGCAAGAGACGCGCGGCCCAAAACGGCCCTTCTCAGGGCCATCAAAGCACGTCGGGGAAGGTTTTGATTGTCGTGTTGCGTCTGGTGTGGGTGTCTGTCTGTCTGGCGTTTCTGTATGCCCGTGGGGATGCTGTTTGCGTGCCGTGGTGGTTGGATTGCGGGGGTCGGTGGCGGGTGTGGGCGGCGGTAGCGGTAAGCGGTGTTGTTGTTGTTGTTGTTGTCGTGGTTGATTGTCGCCGTGTTTGTGGCGGCGGCCGACGGTTGGTTTTCTGTGACGTTGTTTTGTTTGAATACGTTGGTTGGCTTGCCTGCGTTCGTTCTTCTCGGATGTCTGTCTTGTCTAGTCGTGTCTGGTCTTTGTTTTGTTCCTTTGTGTGTGTTATGTTTTGCAACGGGGGGCACGTTGAGATGTGGAAGGAGTCGGCGGGGATTTCGGTGGCGTGTAGAGCGAGCGAGCGCGCCTGCCTGGCCGTTGGCCGTCGGAGTGGAGTGCGGGTTTTTTTTTTTTTGTTTTCGAAACGAAAGCGGCGGCCGGCCAGCCAGCCACCCGTGCGGTGTGACGTCGGCCGTTGGGTATTGTGCGCTTTGAGCGCCGGGGAGGGATGATGTGTGATTGTTGCGCGCTGCTAGCAGGCAGGCAGAGTGAGCGGGTGTGGCTGGCGGACGGACGGACGGGAAGTGGTGGTTTTTGTTTTTGGGTTGCGGGGCGAGAGGCAGGCGACCGACAAAGTTTGCTCGCGACGGAGAGATGTTAGTGGCCCTGAAAAGGGCCGTTTTTGTTTGTGCGGTGCGGTGCCGCGGCGCGGTTTAGGCGCGCTCGCCGCGGATGCGGCGCGCGAGCTGGATGTCCTTGGGCATGATGGTGACGCGCTTGGCGTGGATTGCGCACAGGTTGGTGTCTTCGAAGAGGCCGACGAGGTAGGCCTCGCTGGCCTCCTGCAGGGCCATGACTGCGGAGCTCTGGAAGCGCAGGTCGGTCTTGAAGTCCTGGGCGATCTCGCGCACTAGGCGCTGGAATGGCAGCTTGCGGATGAGCAGCTCTGTGCTCTTCTGGTAGCGCCTGATTTCTCGCAGGGCGACGGTGCCCGGCCTGTAGCGGTGGGGCTTCTTGACGCCTCCGGTGGCGGGCGCGCTCTTCCTCGCCGCCTTGGTGGCGAGCTGTTTGCGCGGCGCCTTTCCGCCGGTGGACTTGCGGGCCGTTTGCTTTGTGCGGGCCATGGCGGTAGCGGTAGCGGTAGCGGAGCGGCGTGCGTGGAGGTTAGGTGCGGCGCGGCGTCCGGTGCTGCCTTGACAACGGGCCCGCGCACTCACTCACTCACTCACTTTTCCTAACGAGCTTTCCTTGCTCGTGGTCTGGCAGGGTGAGCGTCTATCGCTATTCCTGCAGAACATGACTTTCTGACTTAAGAGAACTGTCTTACTCTTGAACCGGCCTTACGGATGCATGGCACCCTTTGACTGTTACGAGATTTTAGTCTCGCAACAGGTCAGGCCAACGTGTCGTCGGCCTGTGGTGGATGTTTTGGCCCAGTGCCTGTACGAGCCTGTTCTGTGACCTATTGGTCTCCTGGTAGAACTGTCGTGCCGTCTGGCGAAATCTGTCCTTGAGCAGCGGAATCCCGGTCTGCTCATGTAATTGGGCTGTCGGGTAGCGCCATGGCAACCGGAGGGCGAGCCGAAGAGCCCGGTTCTGAACCCTCTGGAGCTCGGCAATGTGAGTCTCGGCTGCATTGCCCCACACCACGGCTGCGTACTCCAGCACTGGACGGACCAGTGCTAAGTACAGGGTGATGCCGTGGCGGGGGGGAAGCGTCGAGGTCGGATTAAGTAGGGGGTATAGGGTCCGTAGACGTCCTATAGCCCTACCCTTTGTATCCTGGATGTGAGGGCGAAACGTCAGTCTCTGATCGAGGGTAACCCCGAGGTATCGAGCTGTTTTGCACCACGGGACGGGGCCTCCCGCGATCGTGACCGGCTCGAGATCAGGTGGAAGCAGTCGTTTGGTGAACACGACTGCTTGACTTTTTGCGGCATTGAATTTGAGCCTCCATTTTGTGGACCACCTTCCAAGCTCTTCGCAGCCAAGCTGGAGTCGGCGCCTCATTTCATGAACATTCATGCTGCGGACGAGTAGCGCCGTATCGTCGGCATATAGCGCCAGCGACACTTGCGCCACTCGTGGAGCGTCAGCAGTGTAGAGGGAGTACAGTAGAGGTCCGAGTACGGACCCCTGTGGCACTCCAGCCCGAATTGGGCGTTGGGTGGACGCTCCCTCCTCCAAGCGCACGTGGAAAGTGCGGTTTTCCAGATACGATTTGAGTAACACCGCGTGAGGCGTCGGGACCCCGTGCACAAAAAGTTTGTACACGAGGCCGTCGTGCCACACCGAGTCGAATGCCCTGGAGACATCCAGGAACACCACCCCTAGGTATTCCCGGGTTTCCAGGGCTCGCATGGCCTCCTCCACGAGTCGCAAGAGTTGGTGTGCGGTGGAGTGGCCTTTGCGAAAACCGAATTGCTCATCTGGAAGCAGGTGTTCGGCTTCCACGTGCCTGAGGAGCCGCTTTGCATATATGCGCTCGAAAACCTTAGACAGCGTGGGCAGCAGGCTCACGGGACGGTAGGATGCCGCTTGTCTGGGGTCCTTGTCTGCTTTGGGGATTGCTACCACTTCCGCATGCTTCCACGCGGAAGGGTAGATCCCCGTACGCAGGATCATGTTGAATATGTCGGTCACGCTCTGGTGGGCCCCCGCTGGAAGATTGCGCAAGAGGATGCCGACAATGCCGTCATCCCCTCCCGCCTTTTTGGGGCTGAGTGTCCGCAGCTGCTCGGCCACTTCTTCCACCGATATCGGTTCGATTTCATCTCCCTCTTCCCTGGCTGCCAGGAAGGTGGGCAGTTGCGTTTGAACTAGGCGGACGTGCTCCACGTCCACGACGTCTTCCATTGGGGTGAAAGACGCTGCGAAGTGGTCAGCCAGCACGTTCGCCTTCTCATCTGGGTGGCTGATAACGTCGTGTCCTACCTGGATAGGTGGGACGCGACGGCGACGTCTCAGGAACGACTTTGCGACGCGCCACGCATTGCCGTCTGCAGGGTCTAGTGTTGCCACTAGGTCTGCCCATTCCCTATTGCGGTTCGCCTCCACCGCTGCCTTTATCTCGCGGCGCATGTGATTTAGGCGGGCTTTGGTGCGAGGCTGTCGTGTCAATTGCCATTCTCTAAACAGTCTGTTTTTCTCCCTGATCGTCTCCCTGATTTCTGGCGGGAGGCGATGGGAGTGTACCGGTGGATGCCGTGGGGGCGTCGGAGCAGCTGCCTCCGCGGCCCTGAGGATTTTTTGGGTGAGGTGCTGCAGCGCAGCGTTTGTGCCGACTGCAGCAGGATCTGGGGCACCATCCAAGAGAGAGAGGACCTCCTCTTGGTAGCGCTCCGTGTTCATGCGCCTGAAGTTGGGGCGGCGTGGTGGAAGGGCAGCACCGACGATGTCCACGTCGTATATCACTGGCACGTGGTCTGAAGATAGCGCACAGCGTGTCGAGGCAGAGATGTGGTGCCCAATGCCCTTTATCAGGGCAATGTCCAGCACATCCGACATCAGACCTTGTTGAGCGGGGAATATCGTATGCTCGTATGGCCCCAGCGCTATGGCGTCGTTTCTCTGGGCAGCCCTGAGAAGGCGACGGCCACTGGCATTCGTCAGGCGGGAGTTCCATTCCGAGTGCTTCGCATTGAAGTCACCCGCAATGAAGACCCGCCCACCGGCCGCCAGCAGTGCGTCGACATCCTGATCGGAGATGATCGCCCGTGGGGGCTTGTAGGCCGCCACGAAGGTGATCTGACCTATGGCTGTGGATACGCTGACCGCTGTAGCTTCCATGGCTACGAGGTCAGGGAGGTGGATGGAGTGGTGCTTGAGAGTGCGCCGTACGTAGACAGCCGTCCCGCCTCCGGCGGTCGGTCTGTCAGACCGGTAACAGGCGTAGTTTGCAGCCCGGACTTGGACGCCGGGCTTAAGATGAGTTTCGCAGACTAGGCAGATGTCAATTGCCTCTTCCTGTAGGAAGTCGCGAAACTCACCTTGCTGCCTCACCAGGCCGTTTGCATTAAATCCGCAAACTGTAAGACCATGAATGTGTGGATTATCCATGATGGTTTGGTGTTGGGACGGTACTGGCCTGAAGGGCCGCCGTGACTGCCTGGACAAGTATGGGCAGTTGGTGTAGCATCGAGTTTAAGGAAAGCAGGAGCGCATTCAGTTGGGTCTTGTCCACTCCGGTGTTGCTGGGTTGTTCTGGGGCAGCCCTCTTGGTAGATGCAGCCGCCGGTGTAGGTGTGGCAGTTGCCATAGGTTCACCCACCTGCGCCGCTACTTGCCTGGCTTGGGGGGAAGGGAGGGGGCGTTCGGGGCCCCTTCTGCTTCCTTCGGTGTCCGCTGGGGACGGTTGGGGGCCAGCTGTGGCAGCTGGCAGCGGTCTTACTACCGCAGGCGCTTTAGTGGGGTTGGGGGGTGGTTTCTGCTGCCGCTGGTGGGCAGAATCTTTGCCCTTTGCAGCTGCAGCGTAACTTGTCCCCTGTTGAACCGGCCGTGACGCGGCTCTCCGGCCGCGACCTCGATGGTTTGTTCTCCTGAACAGGTTGCAGCCCCTGTAGCTCGCTACATAGGGTTCGCTGCAGTTACAGCACTTTGGTGGCTCTTCTTTGGGTTTCTTACACTCTCTGCTTTGATGCGATCCCGCGCATTTCACGCAGCGGGCCGGCATCGTGCAGAAGTTAGCCATGTGGTCGAGGCCCTGGCATGAATAGCACTGGGCCCTCCTTCCTTTTGCTCTGAGCGGCTCTACCTCGACGTTCACCGTCGCTACCGTCTTCAGTTGGAAGATTTTGCGTGCCTCAACGCTATCGACCAGCACAACCAGGAACAGAGGCATGTCCCTCCGCGTCCTGGGCGATTTCATGAGGCCCGCGGAGCGAACCCCGTATCCCAAGGAGGTAAGTTCCTCCTTGAGGTGCGATGGTTCCATACTCATGGGTAAGTGTCTGAAGACTACCTTTAGGAGAGGAAGTCGTTCCGCATCGTGTGTGTAGCAGAACAGCCCCTCGTCCCTGATCTTTTTCATGGTAGCTCGGTAGTCTTCCATGTTGGCTAGCGTGATTCGCAATAGCTCGCGCCCGGCTGTCTTTACTTTGGGAGGTGCGGACAGGCCTTCCTTGAATTTGGCTAGGAAGGCGTGAAAGGTGCCCTTCCATAGAATGTTAATTGGAGGAGGTGCCGCCCTTTTTGGCGGAACAGTTGTTGCCTCCATGGCATCGTTCTCTGCCTCTGCTGGCTCGCACTCGAACGAGTTTGCCGTCGGAAGCGGCTGCACCTGCTCGAGCTTTCTTGTTCGGGCCGTGTGCCTCCGCTTCGGGACGACAAACCCCTCTTCGTCTTCTTGGGCGGCGTCGTCGTCCGCTGTGGCGCCCTCAGACGCGATTGGCTTCTTCTTCTGCTGTGACCTGTGGGCATAAGAAGTGTCTGCGGACGTTTCGTCGTCATCCGCTGGTCTTTTTCTGGATGGTGCAGGTACTTCCATGGCTTCCTCTTCGAGAATGAGTGTCTCTAGATTTGCCTCTGGAATGGTCGCATCCTCTCGAGATTCTGCTGGCAGGTCAGCAGCCTCTTGATTGGCCTGTACCGTGGGAGGAGCCAGCAGGGCAGTGGGTGCTTGCGGCGCCACGCCTGGTGGCTCTGCTCCCTTCGGGGCCGCCTCCGGCAGTGCAGTGTCCTCTTGCGTGGACACGCCTGGCGGGGCTCCCGGCGGTACCTTGGCCTCTTCACTGGCTGCGCCTGGCAGTGCGGCGGCGAGGTCGTACTGTAAGAACCTTATGTATGCCTTTTCCGCGGCCTCGCGTTCTGAGACGGTGGCGGCTTTGGCCATGCGGTTCATTACAACAAAGAGTTCGACCGATGTGAGTGGGCGATACCCTGGAGGAGCGGTCGCGGGGGTCGGGGCATTGGAGGCCACCGCCAGAGCGTGCTCTGACGCGGCGACCACCGCCGCGACGTTCGCAGCGATGTTATTGCCTTCCATGGGGAAAACAGGAGCTCTTGTGGGTAGGTGCTAAGCGAGTGAGCGCGGACTGGTCCCACGTGAAGGGGGTCCTGACTCACGGCGTGCCCTAACAGTCCCTAGGCGCAATACAAATTGATACTGATCAATTTGTATTGCAGCCACGATAAACGTAACACACAATTTTGCCGCTAGACGAACTCGCAAGCGAGTCGTTAGCTGGAAAAGTCCGCTACCGCTTCTGCCACGTGGCCACCTTCGGCCCGCGTGCCTTGACAAAGGCGCGCGGAAACAAAGGCGCTCGTGAACAAAGGCGCGCGACGGACAAAGCGCTGCGAGGAGCCCAAGCGACCTGACGCTGCGGCGGCTCGGCGCAGACTCGCGTACGGGCCCGCGCGCCTCCGTGCTGCGCTTATATGCCCTCGGTTGCGCGTGGTGGGGGGAGGGCGGGCCAGAGTCTATACAGGGGGGCGGCGGGCGCGCTGGGCGCAGACCGTAGCCGACTCGCCAGCCGCTGCAGCTGCTGTTTGTGCACGTTTTGCTTTGCCCGAGGAAGGAAGGATGACAGGCCGCGGCAAGGGAGGAAAGGGGCTCGGCAAGGGTGGCGCCAAGCGGCACCGCAAGGTGTTGCGCGACAACATCCAGGGCATCACGAAGCCCGCCATCCGCCGCCTGGCTCGCAGGGGCGGCGTGAAGCGCATCTCTGGTCTGATCTACGAGGAGACCCGCGGGGTGCTGAAGGTGTTCCTGGAGAACGTGATCCGCGACGCGGTGACGTACACTGAGCACGCCAAGCGCAAGACTGTGACGGCCATGGACGTGGTGTACGCCCTGAAGAGGCAGGGGCGCACCCTGTACGGTTTCGGCGGTTAGGCTGCGTCGCAGCGGGCGCTGGCCTTCCCGCGGCCGTGCTTGTGGGTGGGAGAGACTAGAAAACGGCCCTTTTCAGGGCCACCACACTGTTCGGAAGTTGAAAAGTGCGAAAGAGTCTGTGTTGTTGCTGCGTGTGTTTGTTTGTTTGTTTGTTTGTTTCTTTCTTTCTTTCCGTTTGAGCGACGTGATGTGACTGGGAGGGGAGAAGGAAAGGAAACGTGTCATGTGGCTGGCTGTGTGTGGAGCTGCTTCGTTTGTGTGTTTGTTATTGTGTGTCTTTGTATCGATCGCGACGGAGATGGCGGGCTGTGTGTTGTTGTGCGAGAGGCGGTGATTATTTGCTTGCGTGGTTTGGCTCTGTGTGTTTGTTTGCGGCGGCGTTGGGGTTTCCGAGGCAAGGCGTGTGGGCATAGGCGGCCGGATCAGCTGTTTCGTTCGTGTCGACGGCCGTTGCGCGCGGGAAGTGGAGGGCGGTGTGTCGACACGCCTCCCTTTAACAATGGTCATTATTGCTGCCGTTGTCGGTTTGGAAGGCGACTGCGACCGTGCAAAATGTGTGTGTGTGTGTGTGTGTTGGGCCACACGGGCTGTGTGGACGACAAGATGGCGGACGTGCGCCGGCGGCGGCTGTGCTGTGACAGTGCAAAGTTAAAACAAAACAAGGTGCGGCGAGGACGACTGAAATTTTGCTTTGGACGTAGGTTTGTGTGGTGGCCCTGAAAAGGGCCGATTGTTGTGGGCCGAGCCGGCAAAGCGCGTTGCGTGCAGGGGAGCACGCGGCGCTGCGATTGCCTGGCCTCCTTTAGGCCTTCTTCTCGGTCTTCTTTGGCAGCAGGACGGCCTGGATGTTGGGCAGGACACCACCCTGTGCGATGGTGACGCCCGACAGGAGCTTGTTGAGCTCCTCGTCGTTGCGGATGGCAAGCTGCAGGTGGCGCGGGATGATGCGCGTCTTCTTGTTGTCGCGGGCCGCGTTTCCGGCCAGCTCGAGCACCTCAGCCGCGAGGTACTCCATGACGGCGGCGAGGTAGACGGGCGCCCCGGCGCCGACGCGCTCTGCGTAGTTTCCCTTGCGCAGGAGGCGGTGGATTCTGCCGACCGGGAACTGGAGCCCAGCCCTGCTTGAGCGGGACTTTGACTTGCCCTTGACTTTGCCTCCCTTTCCGCGTCCGGACATGGCGATGGGCTAGCGACGGTGCACACGAAACGGAAACGAAAACGACCGGTGCGAGCGGCAGCGAGTCGAGCAGCGGAGTGCGTGCCGGCGCGCGCGGCCTCCTGTCGTCTGGACTGGGTGTGGAACATCCCAGGCTATCGTGAATGTAGGGTTTACCTAGAGGCATTTCCTACCAAGGCTGCAGGGTGTGGTTGGCGGTGGTCAGCGCGTATGATATCTGGAAGTCGCTGAGAGGAAGAAGTGGTGGTGAGTCTTCTGGGCTGACCTGATTATTCGATCAGGTCAACGGGCCGCCTGTAGTGGTCGTGATGGTCATTATGTCGTCCTAACCTCCGGACGAGGGGATTGTCTGAAGTGCGGGTGGCAGTATAAAACCGGCGCGCTGCGTCTTTAAATCTCTCCCGGACGAGGGGTTCCTCAGCCGCCTGATGGAGGGGGCGATGAGGAAAATCACGCGGCACATGGTAAACTCGGCGCAAGAGCTTGTTTTGTAGTTGCTGGAGCCTCTGAATATGGGAGGGGGCAGCATTGCCCCAGACTTCACAGGCATAGTCCATAACCGGACGAATGCACGTGCGATAGATATGCAGTCCGTTGGCGACAGGGAGCGAGGAAGTTTCGTTGAGCATGGGGTACAATGCCCCAGCCCTCTGAGATGTCTTCCGGTGTACAGCGGTGACGTGAGGCTTCCATGTCAGGGTGCGATCGAGAATGACCCCGAGGTAGGTAGCAGTCGTGGTCCAGGTGATGGCCTGATTACAAAGCACCAGGGGCGGCACGTCAGGTGGGAGACGGCGAGTGAGGAGCATCGCCTGAGATTTGGTGGCGTTGAAGCCGATCCGCCAGTCGGCGGCCCAGCGCTCGAGGTCCTGCAGAGCAGCTTGCAGACGTCGGAGGACGGCGTCGATGTTGCGATGGCGCGAGAAAAGGGCCGTGTCATCAGCATAGATGGCACGACCAACCCTCGGGGAAATCGGCAGGTCAGAGGTGTAGACAGCATACAATATCGGGCCCAGAACACTCCCTTGTGGCACTCCAGCAAGGACCGGGCGAACAGAGGAAGTCGTGCTGTCAACTCGGACGACAAATGTACGGCCCTCAAGGTAGGTGCCAAGTAGGCGGACGAAGCACGAAGGGATGCCGAGATGGAACAACTTGAAGAGCAGGCCGTGGTGCCAGACGGTGTCAAAGGCCTTGGACACATCAAGCAAGACAAGGCCGCAAAACTCCCGATTGTTGAACGCCAGTGTCGCCTCCTCGACGACGCGGAGCAACTGTTGGGTGGTGGAGTGGTGCTGGCGGAAGCCAAACTGTTCCCGAGGAATGATGTTGTCCTGGTGAAGCAGCCGGCCGAACCTAGAGAGGAGGATCCTCTCGAAAACTTTGCTCAGCGTCGGGAGGAGACTAATGGGGCGATAATGCTCCGGTACTGTCCTGTTTTTGCCCGGCTTCGGGACCGCCACAACGACAGCCTTCTTCCAAGCGTCTGGGTACTGCAGTTGGTGAAAGACGGCGTTGAAGAGAGCGACCACGTACAGGATGGCAATCCTGGGCAGCATGCGGAGGACTCTCCCGTCAACGTTGTCGTGCCCCGGGGCCTTCGTCTGGGGAAGCCGGCGAAGATGGTCAGTGACCTCCCTTTCCGACGTTGGCACAATGGTGGCGTCACCGTGGTCGCCGTGGAGGAAGGCAGCAAGTCTGGTCTCAACTGTGCGGACGTTCTCGTTGTCGACCGGCGCCGCAAGGGGCCGGAAGTTGGCCGCAAAAGTCGTCGCCAGGGCCTCGGCTTTAGCGGCGGGCGTGTAAGCAGGTCCATCGGTAGTTGTGAGCGGCGGCATGTGTGGGCGATGCCGTGTGAGGGAACGGACCAACTCCCACGTGTCGGCTCCAGGATCAACTGAGGCAAGCTTCTCCTCCCACCGGCGGATACGGTGAGCAGCAAGGGCAGCCTTGATGACGCGGCGGAGATGATTGATGCGCCGCTTCAGCACGGGCTGGCGTGTTTCATGCCAAACTCTGTTGAGACGGTTTCGTTCTCGGATAAGGTCCCGTAAGTCGGCAGGGAGTGCTGGAGCTGCCACTGAAGAAACCCGTGGAGGCGGGGTGGAGTCAGCAACAGCCGTGGTGAGAGCCGCAGTCAGGGTGTGAAGAGCAGCATTAACATCCGTGTCCAGTGGAGGTGACTCATCTGGGAGGCGTTGCAGAACAAGCTGCCGGAAGCGCGGCCAGTCGGTCTTCCGGGTGTCGAGCTTCGCCGCTGGTGGAAGCGGAGTGACGTGTAGTCGAAAGAGCACCGGCAAGTGGTCGGAGCTCAAGGCGTGCAGAACTTCGGGGGTGACAAACCAGTCGACACCCTTGACGAGACAAATGTCCAAAACGTCGGGAGCAGAGCCGTTCGAAGGGTAGTGCGTCGGCTCAGCAGGTCCATACACAGAAGCTCGTGCCCTCTCAGCGGCGTGATAGAGCCGCCTCCCACTGACGTTCAGCGTCCGAGAATTCCAGAGCTGGTGCTTGGCATTCAGGTCTCCGGCGAGGAAGAGCTTGACCCCAGCACGAAGGAGAGTGTCAGCATCATGGACGGTGAGGTGGCCTCGTGGCGGCCGGTACACGGAGAGTAAGATGACCGTTCCAAGGGACGTCTCCACTGCAACGGCCGTGGCTTCACAGGAGTCCAACCTCGGCAGAGGGACACGATAGTGTCGGAGTGTCCGCTTGACATAGATGGCTGTCCCACCGCCAGCCGTCAGCCTGTCGTCGCGATAGCAGACGTAATTCGGTGCGTTCGCTCGAAGTCCAGGCTTGAGATGCGTCTCGGTGAGGAGACACACATCCACGCTGTAATCCTGGAGGAACTGCCGGAATTCGAGAAGCGCAGGAAAGAGGCCATTCGCGTTCCACGTTACAGCCGTGAAGGTCTGGCGGCGCCTAAGGTTGTGAGCCATGGCCAGCGGATGCGATCGCCGTGGCAGTGGGGAAACTTCGGAGGGCTGCATGGACTGCAGCAGTGATGGCGGTCGGCAGCTGGGCCAGAGCGGCAGAAACAGCCACGAGGGTGGCCTGGACTTCTTGCAAGACCGCGATGAAATCAGCAGCTGCAGCAGGTGGAGCAGGCCCGTCTTCAGAGCGTCGCAGAGGCTGGACAGCAGGGGCAGGAGGAGGCGTCGTCCGGCCCTGGAGGACGTCGGCGTAACCAAGGTCCGCCCGAGCAGCAAGCAGGCGCCGCTGGGCGGGTTGCCGCGGAGGAGTAGCAGGTGGAGCAGGCGGTGGCGCAGCTCGGCGCCGCTGCTGTTGGCCATCGGAGCGGGACGTCGGCCGCAAGGGAGGTAGTCCACGCTGGCGGCGGCTGGCTGCCTTGTGGACAGCGCAACCGCGGTAACTCGCAGGATGAGCCCGCTTGCACAGGGCACAGGTGGCTGGTTCGTCCCGGGACCGGGTACACTGCTGGCTGAGGTGACCCTCGCCACACTTGACACATCGGGGCCTCATGCGACAGAGGCGGGAAGTGTGGCCCGGCTCCTGGCAATTGTAGCATTGGACGAGGCCCTTCCGTGCGCGTAACTTCTCGACAGTCACCGAGAGGTCATAAAACCGGGTGACTTGGTAGATTTGCCTGTTATCAGGCGTATCAGGCAACACGATCTCCATCAGAGGGATGGGGCGCTGGGTACCAGGCATCTTCATCCGGGTGACTGCAGTAGGCGCGAAACCCATGGTGATGAGGCCGTCCTTAAAGGCGTCCGCCTTCATCTTCAGCGGTATGCCTCGCATGGCAACCTTGAGAACTTTGGGTCGTACGGTGGGGAAGGTGTAGTTTGGGATCCCACGTGCACCAACCATATCCATAACAGCCACGTAATCTTCAGTAGTGGCGACTGTCAGCTTCAGGCGGTCTTCGCCGCAGTGTTTGGCGGTAAAAGCGTTCTTGAGGTTGGCCTGGAGCCAGTCCCGAAGCGTCAGATAATCGTCAGGGTAGTCGATAACAATCGGCGGCAGCTTAGGGCCGGAGCGAGGTGTAGCATCGTCGGCGGCCGCCGGTGGAGGCTCGTCAGGATCTTCAGAGTCGGCGCCATCCTGTAGGGCGTCGTACTGATTGGCAGTAGGCACAGGGACAACGGCCGGGCGCCGTCGTGGCGCCGCCCTCTTCTTAGGTGGCGGTTTCTTGAATCCAGCGTCACTCGTACCAGAAGTGTGTGGGTCATCACTGGCGGACGTGACAGCCGATCGCTTGCGCTGAAGCACCCTCTGCGGGGCGCCGGCAGCGCAGTCCTCACGGGGAGGGTCGGTAGAGTAGTCCATCTCATCGTCCTGGTCGCGCGTAGTCGTCATATACTCTTGGTCCTCCTGGGGTTGCCGGGTCGTCATAAGTGGAGCGTCCGATGGGGCCGCCGACGGCGCAGGCGCCGCCGGACGGCGATCAGACAGCTCCGGCGCGGCGGCGGCAGCTGCCGCGACCGCGCGCGCGTCACAAACGTCTTGCTCGCTCGCCATCTCGAACACGAGTCGCGTGCGCGTGCGTGCGTACGTGTGCCGGCGCAGCCGGGGTGGGGGTGCTTTATGGGCTCGGGTGCGGCGGCCGGTTGCGCGCGCGCCCCATTGGTCGGCGGCCGCAACAGGGCGAGCTGGTAAAGGTGCGGCGGCGGCTGGCGGCGGGTGCCACTGTGTGGGGAGACGCTGACTAGAGCGGAGCGCTTGCTACTGGTGTTGCTGCTGCCGTACGTTGGTTCGAGATGCCGCCCAAGACTAGCGGGAAGGCCGCCAAGAAGGCTGGCAAGGCGCAGAAGAACATTTCGAAGGGCGACAAGAAGAAGAAGCGCAAGAGGAAGGAGAGCTATGCCATCTACATCTACAAGGTGCTGAAGCAGGTGCACCCTGACACGGGCATCTCGTCGAAGGCGATGAGCATCATGAACAGCTTCGTGAACGACATTTTCGAGCGCATTGCGGCCGAGGCTTCTCGCCTGGCGCACTACAACAAGCGCTCGACCATCACGTCCCGCGAGATCCAGACCGCTGTGCGGCTGTTGCTGCCTGGCGAGCTGGCCAAGCACGCCGTGAGCGAGGGCACGAAGGCGGTGACCAAGTACACGAGCTCCAAGTAAGGAGGTGGCTCTGGAATGGAAGGAAGGATGGAGAAGGCTCCTCCGTTGCGAGAGCGGCAAAACGGCCCTTTTCAGGGCCACCAACTTGCCTTTTGCGGGAAGGGCGGAATTGTTGTTGTTGTTGTTTGTGTGGACGGCTGTGATGTATGTGTGCATTTTGATTGTGGGTGGGGGGGGCGCGTCAAAGCGTGTTGCGCGGGGTACGGCCACGAGGTTGGTCGCCGTGGCGTGGAATGGTGGCACGCCTCGTTGGCGTGGTTTTTGACCCATTGGTGATGTTGGTGTGTGTGTGTGTGTGTGTGTGTGTGTGTGTGTGTGTGTGTGTGTGTGTGTGTTACCCGTCTGCGAGGGGGGACAGTGCGATCGGCGACTTTTGTGTCACCGTAACGACGGCCGTTTGCGGGTTTGTTTTTTTTTGCACATCATACATGGCGAGGGTGAAATGTGAAATGTTTTTGTTTGGTTTTTTTTTTTTTTTTTTTTGCCGCCCACTATTCCCTTTGCTGTGCACCGAGTTTGACAATGGTGCGACGTAACTGCAGCGTGGAGGTGTGTGAGTGACGTTGAAATGAACGTGCCATTAAGACGCATTGTTGTTGTATTGTACTGTACGTGTACGGCGACACGCACGATGATGTACCATTCGACTCTGATGTTTGATAGCCGTGTCTGACTGATTGCGTACGACGCACGCACACCGATGTCGTCATTCAAGATGCACGCGTGTCCAGTGCAGTACAGTAAGCGCGACGACGGCGGCGGCGGCGGTCGTTTGTTTGGCGAATGTCTGTACACGTGTTTGTCTGTGTCCATCCGGTATGTATTTGTTTGTTTGAAAGTGTTTTGTGTGTCGGTGACGTGGTCCGATCCGTCGCCCCCTGAGTAACTGTCGATCGGCGCGATAGACCGGCGTCACGCAACTGAACCGAAGTCTTGGGCACACCCGTCATACTGTTGTACACCGTCGCGCTGAGAACGGTAACGAAAGGTTGACTTTGATCGGTCGAATGTCTGGGCAGAACGTGAGGAATGAGGCACGAGTGCAAGGAGGGGGGGCAAAAGAGAGAGGAAGGGAAAAAGGGGAGAAACGCATTCGTAGAGCAACGGAACGTTCCCGTGTCGGAGGCGTATTGGAGCCGCACTGAAATGCGTTTAACGGCGGCGCGGCTGCAAGTGTCTGCCGTGGTGAACGTTACCTTTGACGGCTGCATTGGGCTTTGCCTTTGCTTTTTTTGCTTTCGCTTTCGCTTTCGCTTTCCCGGATGTACGTAACGTTTGTTGATATGGTTCTGAGGAAGAGTGTATGACAGTGCCGTGCCGTCCATGTTCGTGTGCCCTCCCATTGTGTGTATGCTATTGTCTGTGTACTTGAATGATGTATGTAGGTGTTAGTGGACATGTTTTACCAGTGGGGGGAAATGGATCGTCGATAGTTGCCGTCACTCTGTCACGGTCGAGATGACGCACCCTCCGTACAGAAAGGTGTCGAGAAAGTGAGTGTGTGTGTGTGTGTGTGTGTGTGTGTGTGTGTGTGTGTGTGTGTGTGTGTGTGCGTGCGTGCGTGCGTGCGTCCGTGAATTGGCAGTGTTTGGAGGTGGGCGTGCCCTGCATGTGGCCCGGAAGGCTGTTCGTTAGGCGGTAGTGTTGTGTGGACAGGGGAGGGGCATGCGTAACGCTGCTGGCATGGCATTTCGGGAGATGGGAGGGGGCAAACGAGGAAACGAGGAGCGGCGGCCAAAGACGGGACGGGGAGGGGCGCGGTGTGGGTGGCTTGCGCCTGTGCTCGGCGTTGTGGTTTGTGCAAAAGAGGAGGAGAAAAACAATGTGAGTTGCCAGGGAGGGGAGCGGTGTTGTGTTGTGTTGTGGTTGTCGTGGTGTAGCCGCAGACGCGGCTGTCAGTGAACGTGGCGAGACGGACGGATGCGCGGAGGGGCGGGGGCGGCGCATTTCGCCGGTGCCGTGCCGTGCCGTGCCGTGCCGTGCCATGCCTGAAAGCCGCGTGGTCGCTGTGTTGTTGGTGGCGTGGGGGCGAGGAGAGTACCGTACGGGTGTGCTTGTGCGCCGGAAATGGCACACTGCGCCCGCCCGTCTTGGAGGCTGATGGCTGTGGTGTGGAAATGGGGCGCGGTGATGTTGAAGCAGTTGAAGAACAGAAAAGAAACCAAGAAAACGGAAGGCGTGATGCGGCGGTGGTGGTGAGAGCGGGAAAAACAAAACAAAAAAAAAAAACAACAAAAAAAAAGAAGGAAAAACAACAAGAAAACAAAAAGTCTATCAATATTAAAATGTAAATGGAAATGGAAATGGACCCAGGTATAACCTCCCTGCACAAATAGCAGAGAGTCCGATGATAATAAAAATGTGCCAGAATGTTAACGTCCCTACAAAACAAACCCAACGATAATATTAATGAAAGAGTGAACCGTATGTAACATTGCAACAGACATAATGAAACCTGATAAATTGTATAAGGGCAGCAGCGTTGACCTTTGGCCCTGTATTCAGAATAAAAAGAGCCAAAGATCGTTACCCCAATGAAAAAGACACTGAAACACGTATGTAACATAGTAGCGATGGCGAGACATTGTAGCATCTGTGACCAGAGAGTTTGCGCTGGACTGCGCGAGTGTTGCGAGCGGTTCTCAGTCAGTCAGTCAGTAGTTGTTGCGAGTCCGTAGCTCTGTGTAGTTGAGGGCTGTACTCTGTCAGTAGTCGTCGCGTGCAGTACGCTAATAGTCGTCATGCAGAGCGGTCGGTCAGTAGTAGCAGCCGAGTGCGGTTGTGTGATGTAGGCGGTCGGCAACACTGGTCAAGATGGTGAATAAGGTATACTGTTAATTAATATAATCATTAGATAATGAAAAATTGTATTTATTGTAATTATTCTCCAACAAGTTCCCCAATAATAATTTTTATTTCAAAAGCATTTTTCAAACATTTAATTGTTTATTGAACTAAAGAGTTCGTTGCACTTCACATTTCATTCCACTTCTTTGAAGAAAAATGTCACTAAAATCACAAAAAAAGAGAATATTATTATTTGCAATGCAGTTCCTCCAAGCGCTGCGCAACAACCAGAGCAGAAATGTGACATCCATTTATTCGGAGGTAAGACTTTAAGTCTGATTGTTTTGCACAGGGCCAAAGACCGATATTTCGGTTTAATTGAAGTTTCTTGTCACTGAACGGACTTTTTTAAATGTTGTGTGAAGACTTTATATTTGAGTCAGATTGCGAATTTCACATTTTTGTTGCCATTTTCAATACCTCTCATTGTGGGCGAGGTTACAATTAGCGCAATGTCCATTAGCATCCGTAAATAACATTGTCCATTATTTTAAATTTTGCTGGGAGGTTACAACACACACACACACAAAAAAAAAAACAAAAAAAACAAAAAATTGCATTTATATCCGCTCCTCAATTGTAGATACCCCTTACACAGCTGTGTGCAATGAATGAGTGCTGGCTGGTAATTAATTGCACTCCTTGGAGGGAAATGCCATAGGAAGTAGTCTTTAAAAAGTGAATGTTTTTCGTTAAGAGACAAAAGTTACTTTAGAAAAAAAGTAATAGTGGGGCTTTTGTTGTTGAACAAAATAAGTACAATGAACATACGTTATCAGATTTGCGCAATGCAGCGTCACACCACCTTTTGATTATAACACAATAGACTATACATCGTCCCGAACCGTGACCAGAGTCGCGAGACGAGCAGAGCACGCCGCCGACGCCCGCTCAGTACAACCGTCCACCCGCTACTACTGTCGACCGACTACTACCTCTCCCGACTCGCGCTACAATATATATATAACAACTGTTCCTGGCGACCCGGTGCGTGCCACTACTGTCGTCTGGCGCGGTCCAAGCGCCGACTAGCAGCGATAAAGAACTCTCTGGTCAGACAGAGATGCTGTCATGCCTCGCCATCGCTCTGGTAATGAATACATACGTGTTGCAGCGTGCGTACCACCGGAACACGCAGTGGCGGAGCCAAAGACTGTGTTGTCGAGGTCGAGTGCGAGCGGGAAGAGAGGCAGCGTCGGCACGGAGATGCAAGCGAGCGCGAGACGCACGGGGGCTGCGGCGTGGCGCGTTTGCGGTCGGCGCCTTTGGTGGCAACGGCCGGGACAAGCAGCGGTGTATGGTGTGGTGCGGGGCGGACAGGGGCGGAGGCGGCGCGACGACGGCATGGGGGCGAAAACGGGACGGGGGACGGCGGATGTTGAGAGGCGTCACGCGCGGACAGGACACAGACACAGAGACACACAGATTGGAAAGGGAGGGTGCGCGGTAGTAGTTGGGAATGTGCGTACCGTGCGGGATGGGAGTGGGCGAGGAACACGGTCGTGGCCCCTGTTTTGGGTGCGTGTGATGACGTCGGTGTGTTGTGGGAAGGGAAGGTGCTGTGGCGGCGGCGCGTAATGGGCGTAGGCCGAAAAGAGAAAGGAACGTGGGCAGTGTGTTGGCAAGCGTCGGTTCGACTGCGACGTTGATGGGCAGGGCAGGGCAGGGCAAGGTTAATGGTGGTAGGAGTAGGCGTGTGGGCGCAAAAAATCTGCCGCTGCAGGCGGTGCCGTAACCGCCATGGCGGGAAGGAGAGAGGGCCAAAGAAAGAAAGAAAGAAAGAAAGAAAGAAAGAAGAAAACAAAAAAAAAAAAAAAAAAAAAAGGAGGGGGGGGGCGAAAGTGGAGAGGCGGTGGTGTGAGAAGGGCGGGGGCGGAAGGAAGGCAGGAAGGACAAGAGGCGAGGCGACGGCTTGCTTTGTGTATCGGTCGGTCTCTGGCTATGCTTCGTTTTCTGCAGCAGGGTCGGTGCGCGGCGTGGCTCGCGGCAGTGGGAACGCCTGGTGGCTGGACGGCCAGCAATGCGGTTGGATGGGCGGCCACAGCACCGCACCTGTGCCCGAGGAGGAGACGCTGGCGGCGGGCCCTGAGGTGAGGCCGGCTCGGCTGGGGCTGTGGATGTGTAGGTGTGCGCCGCTGCTGCAACAACGAGTAAAACGCGAGAAGAAGGGATGGCGGTAGAGAGAGAGAGAGAAAAAAAAAAGGTCGTGTTGTGTTGATGCGCAGGCAGACGCGTACAGAGGGACGAGCCCGGTCTGCAGCAGGGTGTGGCCGTGCCGAGTGCAGAGCAGCGGCGGCTCGGTTCGGTTCGGCCCGGCCCGGCGGGCCGCGCTGTTGTCGCGGACGTGAGCGCCCCCTGGCGGGTGGCCGGAGGCGGCGCGGCGTGTTGGACGTGTGGCTGGTGGCAGTGCACAATTTGCGAGTGGCTGGCGGTGTGGTGTGGCGGTTGGCGCGTCGGGCGGCGGAGAGGTATGTGTTGCGGGCGCCCTTTGCTGCGCTGCGTCGTTGCGTGTGCCGTACAGGGCGGGCGCTTGTCGACTGTGTGGGCGGTGTGGCGAATTGGCGTGAAACGGCTGCCGAGAGGGTGTGTGGTAGCGAGCCGGTCGGTGGTGTCAGTGCGAAGGGGAATGTGCGTGCGTGTTTGGCGGTTTCGGTGTGCTTTTTGCGGCGTGAGAGTGGGAATTAGTGGGGCCGGCTGTTGTGTTGGTTCCTTGTGTCTTGTGTCGCGTAGCTTGATGGCAACGTGGAAGGACGCCGGTTTCGTTTTCGTTTCGAGCCTTGCGTGTGGTTGTCGACGTTGACTGGTTGGCGTGTGCCGATGCACGTGCATGTGTGGGTCGCGAGTGCGTTTTTGGCTGGCTGTGTGTGTGTGTGTGTGTGTGTGTGTGTTTTGGGGGGGGAAGGGGGAGGCGGTGGTGAAAGTGCAGTCGTCGGGTGGGGCTGGGGCTGTGCGTCGTGGCGGAAAGGTGGTAGGTTGCGGGAAGCGAGCCCGTCGTTGACGGTGTCGCGTGAGTTGTGAATCGAGTGGGGCGCGGGGCGCGGGACAGGAGCAGCGTGCCGCTGCGTCGTGGTCGTCAGCAGAGGCTGTGCGTGTGCTTGTTCTTTTTGTGGGCGGTTCGTGCGAGGCGTTTTTGTTTTGTGTTGCCCTAGTTGTTAGTTTATTTTGTTTGTGTTTGTTATTTTGAGACGACGACTGGTTGGTGGCGTGCGCGCGAAGTGGCGGTGTGCGCTTCCCGTGTCGTTTGTGTTGTTTTGTTTTTTTGTTTTTGTGTGTTTTTTTTTGCACTGGGCCCCGGTGGGTGGGTGCGTGTGTGTCGATTGCCAGCTGGCGAAAGGTGCGCCATCGGCGGGGTGGGTCGCCGGCACAAGTAGAGGCGGCGGCGTTGTTGCTGTTGTTGTGTGGTGTTTGTTTTGTTCGGCTGTGTCGGCGAGCTGTGTTGCGGTGCGTGTGAATGGTGGTGCAAAAGTGCTGGCGTTGGGGCTGCGACTGCGACGGCGGCGAGCCGCGGGCGCGCCATTGATAGTGATGTTGTGAACAGCGGCTGTGTACGGTAGTGGTGTTGTTGTAGCACGACGTGCATCCGGGCCGGCGCGGAAAGCGCAGTTGCGGGCGGTTGCCCTTCGGTGCCAGCCATGTCGCGTGAGCGGCGGGTTGCTCTGGTGTCGACACGTGGTGCTCTGGGTTGTTGTGTGGTGCCCTTTGGCCGGTGGGGGTGGTTCGCGTGTGTCTCGTTCGCGCTCGGTGTCTGGTCGTGGTCGTGCTGCTCCCCCGTCTGTCGGCGGTTTCCGACGTCGTCTGTACGTTTTTGTTCGTTTGCGGCGTGCCTGCCGACGTCGTCCCGTCGCGACCTTTCAACCGAAAGTGTGGCGCCCGAAGGTGAACGAACGTAACCCTGACCTCGGCGCTTTACGCTGAGCCGAGCGAACCGAACCGAACCTAACCTGTGGTGTGGTGTGGCGAGGTGAGCTCAGCCTGTGAGCCCCTAACGTCTACGTAAGGTAAGCTGTCCGGCTCACGCCTCACGTTTGAACGCTTTTTTAACCTACGTTTGACGCTTCTTAACCTAGCACTGACCCCTTAACCTAACGTGTAACCTAACCTAACCTAACCTAACCTCTGACGCCTGACGTGTTTGAATGCTTAACCTAAGTTTGACGCTTAACCTAACCCAAGTCCCCTTAACCTAACCCACGTCCACCTAACCTAACCTAACGTAGACGTGTAAACGTAATGTGTAACGCGTAACGTGTAAGGTCGGCTGTCGTGTGTGCTTGACGGCAGATTGGGTTGGTCTGTAGATTCGGATTGCGGTTTGCCTCGGTCGAGGGGTTGGGTCGGAAGCGGCGAGGGGCGGCGGCGCCTGTTGCGCAGGCGGCGTCCGTTTGCGGCGGGCAATTGTTGAGAAACGGCTGTGAATGTTGGCGGGCGAGAGGAGGAGGACGGCGCGCGATGTGGCCCGACGGCTGCGGGCCGATCGGGAAACGGCGGGAGGGCGACGGAAGGCGATGGGGCGGCGGAGGCGCGTTTGCACGGCCGTCATCGCCGCACGCCTCGGCTTGTGTGGCTGTGGCGCCGGCCGCGCTGGCCGGGCTGCCGCGGCGACGGTGTGGGAGTTTTGCCGAAGGTTTGGCCATTGTGGCGGGTCGTCGGCTGGGGCTGTGGGGGCGGCATTTGGGCGGGGGCGGCGATTCTCGGCGGGCCGACCCAGGCTGTAGCGCGCGGTAGCTGCAGTTTGGCCGTGGTTTGCGGCGCTGCCGTGGCGACTGGTTGGCGACTGTGGTGTGGCTGTGTGTAGCCCCATCCTCGGTGGTTTGAAAGGCGCGGGCGGTTGTGGCGCAGGTTTGGGGCTGCTCCGCACAGGCTGTCGGACGTTGGGCGGTAGCAAGCGCCCATCCGCCAGTCGTTATGTCCCAAGAAGAGGAGAGCAACACAGGATTTACCTGACGGCATTGCCTGCATTCGTCAGAGGAGAGAGGGTGTGTTGAACTTCTTTATTTGTTGTATGGCATCGGGGTATGCGGGATCATAAAAAGAAAATCATAGGGACGGAGCTGCAAGCAGCGTCCGCTTGGTGCACTCCCGAGTCTCAGCGGTCGAGGAGTGCAACAGGCCGCTGATAGCGGTCACGAACATCTTGAGGTGCGCCAACGTCTCGAATGAGTGGATTGGCAGAGGCGCGCGACCGTCGGTAAAAACGGCTGGCATTCTGCTGTATGCGGGGCATCACTTCCAGTTCATCAGCTGCATGGTGGAGGTACTGATGCGGAAACTGCGGGTGTACATGGAAGACCCGCCGGAGGATCTTATTCTGTTGCGCCTGAAGACGCTGAATATGCGTGGGAGCCGCATTGCCCCAGGCCTCACACGCATAGTCCACAATTGGTCGTATAAATAAGCGGAAGATGAGGAGGCCATTCCGGATGGAGAGGTCAGACCCTTCATTAAGGAATGGGTACAGCGCACCCATCCGCTGGTGGACTTTGGTACGGACGGCGTCGATGTGTGGCTTCCACAGTAGGCGATCGTCCATGATAACGCCCAGGTACCGGACGGTCTTCTGCCAGGGGAGGGCGGTCCCATAGAGTCGAAGTGGCGGGGCCGGCATCGTCGTCTTCCTCGTAAAGACGATGGCCTGCGTCTTCAGGGGGTTGAACCGGATGCGCCAGCGAGCTGCCCAGATCTCGAGGTCGTCGCATGCCTGCTGCAACCGGGAATGCATGGCGGCATGCCACCGGCTCCTGGTGTAGAGCATCGTATCGTCGGCGTAGACGGCTTTCTCCACTCGGGGCGACGTCGGAAGGTCCGAGGTAAATATAGTATAAAGGACGGGGCCCAGGACGGAGCCCTGCGGCACCCCGGCGACGATAGGTCTGGCAGTGGAGAGAGCCGCGTCAACGCGGACAGCGAAAGTACGGTGCTGCAGGTACGACGCAATGAGGCGCACGTACGCTCTGGGAAACCCAAGGTGGTCCATCTTCCAGAGAAGTCCAGCATGCCAAACACTGTCAAAGGCCTTCGTGACATCTAGAAGAACCGCTCCACAGTATTCCCGGTTGTTGAAGGCGCGAGTGATGTACTCCACAACACGTACAATCTGCTGGGTCGTGGAGTGTCCGCTGCGGAATCCAAACTGTTCCGGGGGGAGGATTTCCCGAATATCCAGGATGGTCCGGAGTCGCTGAAGAAGAAGCCGCTCAAACAGCTTGCTGATGTGTGTAAGCAAACTGATAGGCCGGTAGGATTTTGGGTCCTTCCGATCCTTGCCCGGCTTAGGAACAGCAATAACGATGGAGTGCTTCCACGCTGCAGGGTAGGTGCGAGTCCGCAGAACCCAATTGAAGATGGCAGTGAGATGAACCACAGCCAGGAGCGGCAGGTTCTTCAGGACCCGGCCGGTAATGTCGTCAACACCTGGAGCCTTGGACGCCGGGAGAGCCTTGATGCTTGCACGGACTTCGGCCACTGAAATAGGTGGTATGTCGTCACGGTCCTCCTCCCCATCCCCGTGGAGGATGGTCTGCACTGCTGCGTCAACCTGGTCGACGTGTAGCTGGTCCACATCTTCTTGAAGGGGGGTAAAATTCTCCTGAAAGATGTCCGCAAGGAGATTCGCCTTATCCTCATGTAGATAGGCCGTCCCAGTCGGTGTTGCAAGAGGGGGCATCCGTGTCCTGCGCTTCGTAAAAAAGCGGACCGCATTCCAGTGCATGGGGTCAGGGGTGAACGCCTGCAGTTTCTCAGCCCAGCGTCGATTCTTATGCTGGACAATTGCGGCCTTGATGTCACGGCGCAGGCTGTTGATGTGGCGCTTCAGCTGTGGGTCCCTGGTCACACGCCATTCCTTGCAGAGGCGATTACGTGTGCGTATGTCCTGGAGGATTTCCGCTGGGAGAGCGGAAGATGCGACTGTGCTGGTGCGCGGGCGGGGCGACGCTCCCACCAGAGCTGCTGTGAGTGTATCAGCAAACTGGGCTGCAGAGGCCTCGTGAACGCCGACGCCATCCACCTGTCGCTGCAGGGCTGCAGTAACTCGACGCTGAAAGCACGGCCAGTCCGTGCGGTTGAGATTGAGCCGGCTCGTACTCTGCACCGGGGCGACGTCCAGTTGAAAGAGAACTGGCAGGTGGTCGGAGTTCAGTTCGTGAAGGACTTCAGCAGTCAGGAACTGATTAAGTCCCCGAGTAATGGCGATGTCAAGAATGTCGGGCCTCCCTCTGCTAGGATAACACGTCGGCTCCACGGGCCCACAGACATACGCGTTCACCTCTTCAGTGGCCTGGAGTAGAAGGCGCCCATTACGATTGGTGACCAATGAATTCCAGGCCGCATGTTTGCAATTAAGGTCACCTGCGATGAAATATTTGCCTGGAGTCCGCAGAAGGAGACGGGCATCATCGATGAGGAGCTGGCGGCGAGGGCTCCGGTAGACAGCCATAAACGTGACCGGTCCAGTGGCTGTGTCAACCTGGACAGCAGTGACTTCTATAGACCCGATGGCAGGCGGTTGAATTTCACAATGCGGGATGGAGGAGCGGATGAAGATCGCCGTGCCACCCCCCTGCGTCGGTCTGTCGGTCCGAAAGCAGCGGTAGTTTGCGATGTTGGAGCGGATGCCTGGTTTGAGAAACGTCTCATTCACCAGGCATATGTCCACGTCATGTTCAAACAAGAACTGCCGAAGCTCCTCAAGGTCGTAGGTGAGGTTGGCGGCATTATAAGCCACTATGCGGAAATCATCCAAGCGGCGGCGTCTAGGCATGCTGGGCTACTGAAGTGTCGGCAGTGGGAGCCCGAAGGCTGCGTGAGATCGTCGCCTCCACTGTGGCGGCGATGGTTGCAGGCAGGTTGACGATGGCGGTGGTCAACTCGGTCACCATCGTGGTCAGATGCTGCAGCAGCTGGAAAACGTCTTGGAGTCCAACAGTAGGCACAGCTGTAGGCGAAGGAGAAGCTGGCTGGCGGTCCTGGCGTGCAGGAGGCGGTGGGACGCTGGGCACCTCGGCAGCCGCGGTCGCCCGTGGTTGGGAGACGCCCTTTAGTGCATCTGCCACTGTGACACCGGGCTGGATCATCGCGGACCGGCGTTCAAGTAGGGAGGGCCACGTACGCTTGTCACTGGCCGGCCGTGTGGGCGGCGGTTGTCGCCTCCGTCGGGTATCAGCACGTCGGGAAGGCGGGACGGGCGGAAGACCCCGCTGCCGACGGCTAGCCTCCTTATGCTTCGCGCAGGAACGAAAATTGGCAGGATGACTGCCTCCACACAGGCCACAGACGGGCGGCTCATCCTTGCTTCGTGGACAAAGGCGGCTGTCGTGGCCAGCACCACACTTGACGCACATGGGCGGCATAGTGCAGTGACGGGCCACGTGGTTGAACCCTTGGCACCGGAAGCATTGGACCGGGCCACGGGACTTCCGCAGACGTTCCACGGTGACGGAGAGGTCGTAAATCCTGGTTAGCTGGAATATTTCCCGATGCCGAGGAGTGTCCTGCAGGACGACGACGCGGTGGCCAGTAAGCTGATTGGTCCCGGGCATACGATGGGAATCCACCACCGTCGCGACGAAGCCGAGGTCCTCCAGTTCTTCCTTCAGTTCGTCATGGGTGAGAGACGCCGGAATGTGCTTCAACAGCGCCTTCAGAGTCGGCGGACGGACCGCTGGATAGGTATACATGGGGATACCCTCTCGCCCAACCATATCCATTACAGTCACATAATCCTCAGTACAGGAGAGGTTGAGTTTGAGGGTATCACCCCCCGTCTGCTTGGCAGTAAACGACTGCTTACAGTGTTCCTTTAACCACGTGTGCAGTTGCTTGTAGGAATTCTTAAACTGCAACACAATGGGCGGCACCTTCCGCTGCAGCTGAGGCTGGGACGGTGGCTGCTGCGCCCCCTGCTGTTGCTGTTGCTGCTGGGGCGGTGGAACGTCGTCCGCGCCGTCTTGGATGACGTCGTAGCGGTTAGACGTTGGCACCGCGTCCGTGTCAGGCCGCCGCTGCGGCTGCTTCGAGACCTTCTTCTTTGGTGGCTTCCGGAAACCGTCATCTGCCCCGGTGGCGGCGTCGCCGGTGCGCTTACGACTATGCTGCTGGTGGCCGTCGTCATCTTCACCCGAAGAGTCATGAGTGCAATCCATACCGAGATCCAAAGTCCTTGCACAGGTCGTCAACAGATCGTTTTCACGGAGGCGTTGCCTGGTCATCATAGGTGGGGGGCCGGATGAGGCCGCCGACGAAGTATTCTCCGCCGGACGGCGATCCGCCACACCCTCAGCCGGAGTAGCGTCCGTAGACATAACGAGCTCTCGCGCGACACGTCCGCTCTCGTCGGAAGACTAACTCCGAATGGGTAGCAAGCGCGGGAGGCGCGGCGCGGCGGCGCGCAGAGTGGCGGCCGCTCTCTCGGCCGTCCGCGCCCGCCCGCGACACTGGCTGGGCCTTGTGATTCTCTGCTCTGCTGCTGTGCTGTGCTTGCGTGCCTGCCGTCCCGCTCGCTCTCGCTGTGTGTTACGCGCGTCGTCGAAATGGCAGATCAGGCGGCTACGAACGAGACTGCTGCGGCACCCGCCGCCACCGGCACTACGAAGAAGGCCAAGTCTGCGTCGTCTGCGAAGAAGCCGCGCGCCAAGCCTGCGCACCCGCGCACCTCTGAGATGGTGACGGCCGCCATCAAGAGTCTGAAGGAGCGCGGCGGGTCGTCGCTGCAGGCGATCAAGAAGTACATAGCCGCGCACTACAAGCTGGACGCGGAGAAGCTGGCGCCGTTTATCAAGAAGTACCTCAAGTCGGCCGTCGTGGCGGGCGAGCTGGTGCAGACGAAGGGGAAGGGCGCGTCCGGCTCGTTCAAGCTTGCCGGCGCCGGCGGCGGGGGGGCGGCCGAGGGCGGCAAGGCTCGTGCTGGCGGTGCCAAGAAGAAGCGCGCCGCTCCGGCCAGCAAGGAGAAGAAGGGCGCCCGTGCGGCCGGCGCAAAGAAGGCTGGTGGCGTGAAGGCGGCGACCGGTCGGAAGGCGGGCGCCGCCAAGAAGGCGTCTGCGGCGTCGGCCGCTCCCGCGGGTGCGAAGAAGGCGGCTGCGGCCAAGCCGGCCAAGGCCAAGTCGCCGTCGAAGGCGAAGAAGGCCGCCAAGGTTCCGACGAAGAAGCCGAAGGCGCCGCGCCCGAAGAAGGCGACGACGCCGTCTAAGGCGAAGGCTTCGCCCAAGAAGAAGAAGTAGAGTAGAGGAGAAAGAGATGGGAAAGGAAGGGTTTGGCGCTTGACTCCGTCGTCCCCACCCCCCGTCGTCGTCTAGTGGCGCGCAAGAGACGCGCGGCCCAAAACGGCCCTTCTCAGGGCCATCAAAGCACGTCGGGGAAGGTTTTGATTGTCGTGTTGCGTCTGGTGTGGGTGTCTGTCTGTCTGGCGTTTCTGTATGCCCGTGGGGATGCTGTTTGCGTGCCGTGGTGGTTGGATTGCGGGGGTCGGTGGCGGGTGTGGGCGGCGGTAGCGGTAAGCGGTGTTGTTGTTGTTGTTGTTGTCGTGGTTGATTGTCGCCGTGTTTGTGGCGGCGGCCGACGGTTGGTTTTCTGTGACGTTGTTTTGTTTGAATACGTTGGTTGGCTTGCCTGCGTTCGTTCTTCTCGGATGTCTGTCTTGTCTAGTCGTGTCTGGTCTTTGTTTTGTTCCTTTGTGTGTGTTATGTTTTGCAACGGGGGGCACGTTGAGATGTGGAAGGAGTCGGCGGGGATTTCGGTGGCGTGTAGAGCGAGCGAGCGCGCCTGCCTGGCCGTTGGCCGTCGGAGTGGAGTGCGGGTTTTTTTTTTTTGTTTTCGAAACGAAAGCGGCGGCCGGCCAGCCAGCCACCCGTGCGGTGTGACGTCGGCCGTTGGGTATTGTGCGCTTTGAGCGCCGGGGAGGGATGATGTGTGATTGTTGCGCGCTGCTAGCAGGCAGGCAGAGTGAGCGGGTGTGGCTGGCGGACGGACGGACGGGAAGTGGTGGTTTTTGTTTTTTGGGTTGCGGGGCGAGAGGCAGGCGACCGACAAAGTTTGCTCGCGACGGAGAGATGTTAGTGGCCCTGAAAAGGGCCGTTTTTGTTTGTGCGGTGCGGTGCCGCGGCGCGGTTTAGGCGCGCTCGCCGCGGATGCGGCGCGCGAGCTGGATGTCCTTGGGCATGATGGTGACGCGCTTGGCGTGGATTGCGCACAGGTTGGTGTCTTCGAAGAGGCCGACGAGGTAGGCCTCGCTGGCCTCCTGCAGGGCCATGACTGCGGAGCTCTGGAAGCGCAGGTCGGTCTTGAAGTCCTGGGCGATCTCGCGCACTAGGCGCTGGAATGGCAGCTTGCGGATGAGCAGCTCTGTGCTCTTCTGGTAGCGCCTGATTTCTCGCAGGGCGACGGTGCCCGGCCTGTAGCGGTGGGGCTTCTTGACGCCTCCGGTGGCGGGCGCGCTCTTCCTCGCCGCCTTGGTGGCGAGCTGTTTGCGCGGCGCCTTTCCGCCGGTGGACTTGCGGGCCGTTTGCTTTGTGCGGGCCATGGCGGTAGCGGTAGCGGTAGCGGAGCGGCGTGCGTGGAGGTTAGGTGCGGCGCGGCGTCCGGTGCTGCCTTGACAACGGGCCCGCGCGCCTCCGTGCTGCGCTTATATGCCCTCGGTTGCGCGTGGTGGGGGGAGGGCGGGCCAGAGTCTATATAGGGGGGCGGCGGGCGCGCTGGGCGCAGACCGTAGCCGACTCGCCAGCCGCTGCAGCTGCTGTTTGTGCACGTTTTGCTTTGCCCGAGGAAGGAAGGATGACAGGCCGCGGCAAGGGAGGAAAGGGGCTCGGCAAGGGTGGCGCCAAGCGGCACCGCAAGGTGTTGCGCGACAACATCCAGGGCATCACGAAGCCCGCCATCCGCCGCCTGGCTCGCAGGGGCGGCGTGAAGCGCATCTCTGGTCTGATCTACGAGGAGACCCGCGGGGTGCTGAAGGTGTTCCTGGAGAACGTGATCCGCGACGCGGTGACGTACACTGAGCACGCCAAGCGCAAGACTGTGACGGCCATGGACGTGGTGTACGCCCTGAAGAGGCAGGGGCGCACCCTGTACGGTTTCGGCGGTTAGGCTGCGTCGCAGCGGGCGCTGGCCTTCCCGCGGCCGTGCTTGTGGGTGGGAGAGACTAGAAAACGGCCCTTTTCAGGGCCACCACACTGTTCGGAAGTTGAAAAGTGCGAAAGAGTCTGTGTTGTTGCTGCGTGTGTTTGTTTGTTTGTTTGTTTGTTTCTTTCTTTCTTTCCGTTTGAGCGACGTGATGTGACTGGGAGGGGAGAAGGAAAGGAAACGTGTCATGTGGCTGGCTGTGTGTGGAGCTGCTTCGTTTGTGTGTTTGTTATTGTGTGTCTTTGTATCGATCGCGACGGAGATGGCGGGCTGTGTGTTGTTGTGCGAGAGGCGGTGATTATTTGCTTGCGTGGTTTGGCTCTGTGTGTTTGTTTGCGGCGGCGTTGGGGTTTCCGAGGCAAGGCGTGTGGGCATAGGCGGCCGGATCAGCTGTTTCGTTCGTGTCGACGGCCGTTGCGCGCGGGAAGTGGAGGGCGGTGTGTCGACACGCCTCCCTTTAACAATGGTCATTATTGCTGCCGTTGTCGGTTTGGAAGGCGACTGCGACCGTGCAAAATGTGTGTGTGTGTGTGTGTGTGTTGGGCCACACGGGCTGTGTGGACGACAAGATGGCGGACGTGCGCCGGCGGCGGCTGTGCTGTGACAGTGCAAAGTTAAAACAAAACAAGGTGCGGCGAGGACGACTGAAATTTTGCTTTGGACGTAGGTTTGTGTGGTGGCCCTGAAAAGGGCCGATTGTTGTGGGCCGAGCCGGCAAAGCGCGTTGCGTGCAGGGGAGCACGCGGCGCTGCGATTGCCTGGCCTCCTTTAGGCCTTCTTCTCGGTCTTCTTTGGCAGCAGGACGGCCTGGATGTTGGGCAGGACACCACCCTGTGCGATGGTGACGCCCGACAGGAGCTTGTTGAGCTCCTCGTCGTTGCGGATGGCAAGCTGCAGGTGGCGCGGGATGATGCGCGTCTTCTTGTTGTCGCGGGCCGCGTTTCCGGCCAGCTCGAGCACCTCAGCCGCGAGGTACTCCATGACGGCGGCGAGGTAGACGGGCGCCCCGGCGCCGACGCGCTCTGCGTAGTTTCCCTTGCGCAGGAGGCGGTGGATTCTGCCGACCGGGAACTGGAGCCCAGCCCTGCTTGAGCGGGACTTTGACTTGCCCTTGACTTTGCCTCCCTTTCCGCGTCCGGACATGGCGATGGGCTAGCGACGGTGCACACGAAACGGAAACGAAAACGACCGGTGCGAGCGGCAGCGAGTCGAGCAGCGGAGTGCGTGCCGGCGCAGCCGGGGTGGGGGTGCTTTATGGGCTCGGGTGCGGCGGCCGGTTGCGCGCGCGCCCCATTGGTCGGCGGCCGCAACAGGGCGAGCTGGTAAAGGTGCGGCGGCGGCTGGCGGCGGGTGCCACTGTGTGGGGAGACGCTGACTAGAGCGGAGCGCTTGCTACTGGTGTTGCTGCTGCCGTACGTTGGTTCGAGATGCCGCCCAAGACTAGCGGGAAGGCCGCCAAGAAGGCTGGCAAGGCGCAGAAGAACATTTCGAAGGGCGACAAGAAGAAGAAGCGCAAGAGGAAGGAGAGCTATGCCATCTACATCTACAAGGTGCTGAAGCAGGTGCACCCTGACACGGGCATCTCGTCGAAGGCGATGAGCATCATGAACAGCTTCGTGAACGACATTTTCGAGCGCATTGCGGCCGAGGCTTCTCGCCTGGCGCACTACAACAAGCGCTCGACCATCACGTCCCGCGAGATCCAGACCGCTGTGCGGCTGTTGCTGCCTGGCGAGCTGGCCAAGCACGCCGTGAGCGAGGGCACGAAGGCGGTGACCAAGTACACGAGCTCCAAGTAAGGAGGTGGCTCTGGAATGGAAGGAAGGATGGAGAAGGCTCCTCCGTTGCGAGAGCGGCAAAACGGCCCTTTTCAGGGCCACCAACTTGCCTTTTGCGGGAAGGGCGGAATTGTTGTTGTTGTTGTTTGTGTGGACGGCTGTGATGTATGTGTGCATTTTGATTGTGGGTGGGGGGGGCGCGTCAAAGCGTGTTGCGCGGGGTACGGCCACGAGGTTGGTCGCCGTGGCGTGGAATGGTGGCACGCCTCGTTGGCGTGGTTTTTGACCCATTGGTGTTGTTGGTGTGTGTGTGTGTGTGTGTGTGTGTGTGTGTGTGTGTTACCCGTCTGCGAGGGGGGACAGTGCGATCGGCGACTTTTGTGTCACCGTAACGACGGCCGTTTGCGGGTTTGTTTTTTTTTGCACATCATACATGGCGAGGGTGAAATGTGAAATGTTTTTGTTTGGTTTTTTTTTTTTTTTTGCCGCCCACTATTCCCTTTGCTGTGCGCCGAGTTTGACAATGGTGCGACGTAACTGCAGCGTGGAGGTGTGTGAGTGACGTTGAAATGAACGTGCCATTAAGACGCATTGTTGTTGTATTGTACTGTACGTGTACGGCGACACGCACGATGATGTACCATTCGACTCTGATGTTTGATAGCCGTGTCTGACTGATTGCGTACGACGCACGCACACCGATGTCGTCATTCAAGATGCACGCGTGTCCAGTGCAGTACAGTAAGCGCGACGACGGCGGCGGCGGCGGCGGCGGTCGTTTGTTTGGCGAATGTCTGTACACGTGTTTGTCTGTGTCCATCCGGTATGTATTTGTTTGTTTGAAAGTGTTTTGTGTGTCGGTGACGTGGTCCGATCCGCCGCCCCCTGAGTAACTGTCGATCGGCGCGATAGACCGGCGTCACGCAACTGAACCGAAGTCGTGGGCACACCCGTCATACTGTTGTACACCGTCGCGCTGAGAACGGTAACGAAAGGTTGACTTTGATCGGTCGAATGTCTGGGCAGAACGTGAGGAATGAGGCACGAGTGCAAGGAGGGGGGGCAAAAGAGAGAGGAAGGGAAAAAGGGGAGAAACGCATTCGTAGAGCAACGGAACGTTCCCGTGTCGGAGGCGTATTGGAGCCGCACTGAAATGCGTTTAACGGCGGCGCGGCTGCAAGTGTCTGCCGTGGTGAACGTTACCTTTGACGGCTGCATTGGGCTTTGCCTTTGCTTTTTTTGCTTTCGCTTTCGCTTTCGCTTTCCCGGATGTACGTAACGTTTGTTGATATGGTTCTGAGGAAGAGTGTATGACAGTGCCGTGCCGTCCATGTTCGTGTGCCCTCCCATTGTGTGTATGCTATTGTCTGTGTACTTGAATGATGTATGTAGGTGTTAGTGGACATGTTTTACCAGTGGGGGGAAATGGATCGTCGATAGTTGCCGTCACTCTGTCACGGTCGAGATGACGCACCCTCCGTACAGAAAGGTGTCGAGAAAGTGAGTGTGTGTGTGTGTGTGTGTGTGTGTGTGTGTGTGTGTGTGTGTGTGTGTGTGCGTGCGTGCGTGCGTGCGTCCGTGAATTGGCAGTGTTTGGAGGTGGGCGTGCCCTGCATGTGGCCCGGAAGGCTGTTCGTTAGGCGGTAGTGTTGTGTGGACAGGGGAGGGGCATGCGTAACGCTGCTGGCATGGCATTTCGGGAGATGGGAGGGGGCAAACGAGGAAACGAGGAGCGGCGGCCAAAGACGGGACGGGGAGGGGCGCGGTGTGGGTGGCTTGCGCCTGTGCTCGGCGTTGTGGTTTGTGCAAAAGAGGAGGAGAAAAACAATGTGAGTTGCCAGGGAGGGGAGCGGTGTTGTGTTGTGTTGTGGTTGTCGTGGTGTAGCCGCAGACGCGGCTGTCAGTGAACGTGGCGAGACGGACGGATGCGCGGAGGGGCGGGGGCGGCGCATTTCGCCGGTGCCGTGCCGTGCCGTGCCGTGCCGTGCCATGCCTGAAAGCCGCGTGGTCGCTGTGTTGTTGGTGGCGTGGGGGCGAGGAGAGTACCGTACGGGTGTGCTTGTGCGCCGGAAATGGCACACTGCGCCCGCCCGTCTTGGAGGCTGATGGCTGTGGTGTGGAAATGGGGCGCGGTGATGTTGAAGCAGTTGAAGAACAGAAAAGAAACCAAGAAAACGGAAGGCGTGATGCGGCGGTGGTGGTGAGAGCGGGAAAAACAAAACAAAAAAAAAAAACAACAAAAAAAAAGAAGGAAAAACAACAAGAAAACAAAAAGTCTATCAATATTAAAATGTAAATGGAAATGGAAATGGACCCAGGTATAACCTCCCTGCACAAATAGCAGAGAGTCCGATGATAATAAAAATGTGCCAGAATGTTAACGTCCCTACAAAACAAACCCAACGATAATATTAATGAAAGAGTGAACCGTATGTAACATTGCAACAGACATAATGAAACCTGATAAATTGTATAAGGGCAGCAGCGTTGACCTTTGGCCCTGTATTCAGAATAAAAAGAGCCAAAGATCGTTACCCCAATGAAAAAGACACTGAAACACGTATGTAACATAGTAGCGATGGCGAGACATTGTAGCATCTGTGACCAGAGAGTTTGCGCTGGACTGCGCGAGTGTTGCGAGCGGTTCTCAGTCAGTCAGTCAGTAGTTGTTGCGAGTCCGTAGCTCTGTGTAGTTGAGGGCTGTACTCTGTCAGTAGTCGTCGCGTGCAGTACGCTAATAGTCGTCATGCAGAGCGGTCGGTCAGTAGTAGCAGCCGAGTGCGGTTGTGTGATGTAGGCGGTCGGCAACACTGGTCAAGATGGTGAATAAGGTATACTGTTAATTAATATAATCATTAGATAATGAAAAATTGTATTTATTGTAATTATTCTCCAACAAGTTCCCCAATAATAATTTTTATTTCAAAAGCATTTTTCAAACATTTAATTGTTTATTGAACTAAAGAGTTCGTTGCACTTCACATTTCATTCCACTTCTTTGAAGAAAAATGTCACTAAAATCACAAAAAAAGAGAATATTATTATTTGCAATGCAGTTCCTCCAAGCGCTGCGCAACAACCAGAGCAGAAATGTGACATCCATTTATTCGGAGGTAAGACTTTAAGTCTGATTGTTTTGCACAGGGCCAAAGACCGATATTTCGGTTTAATTGAAGTTTCTTGTCACTGAACGGACTTTTTTAAATGTTGTGTGAAGACTTTATATTTGAGTCAGATTGCGAATTTCACATTTTTGTTGCCATTTTCAATACCTCTCATTGTGGGCGAGGTTACAATTAGCGCAATGTCCATTAGCATCCGTAAATAACATTGTCCATTATTTTAAATTTTGCTGGGAGGTTACAACACACACACACACACAAAAAAAAAAACAAAAAAAACAAAAAATTGCATTTATATCCGCTCCTCAATTGTAGATACCCCTTACACAGCTGTGTGCAATGAATGAGTGCTGGCTGGTAATTAATTGCACTCCTTGGAGGGAAATGCCATAGGAAGTAGTCTTTAAAAAGTGAATGTTTTTCGTTAAGAGACAAAAGTTACTTTAGAAAAAAAGTAATAGTGGGGCTTTTGTTGTTGAACAAAATAAGTACAATGAACATACGTTATCAGATTTGCGCAATGCAGCGTCACACCACCTTTTGATTATAACACAATAGACTATACATCGTCCCGAACCGTGACCAGAGTCGCGAGACGAGCAGAGCACGCCGCCGACGCCCGCTCAGTACAACCGTCCACCCGCTACTACTGTCGACCGACTACTACCTCTCCCGACTCGCGCTACAATATATATATAACAACTGTTCCTGGCGACCCGGTGCGTGCCACTACTGTCGTCTGGCGCGGTCCAAGCGCCGACTAGCAGCGATAAAGAACTCTCTGGTCAGACAGAGATGCTGTCATGCCTCGCCATCGCTCTGGTAATGAATACATACGTGTTGCAGCGTGCGTACCACCGGAACACGCAGTGGCGGAGCCAAAGACTGTGTTGTCGAGGTCGAGTGCGAGCGGGAAGAGAGGCAGCGTCGGCACGGAGATGCAAGCGAGCGCGAGACGCACGGGGGCTGCGGCGTGGCGCGTTTGCGGTCGGCGCCTTTGGTGGCAACGGCCGGGACAAGCAGCGGTGTATGGTGTGGTGCGGGGCGGACAGGGGCGGAGGCGGCGCGACGACGGCATGGGGGCGAAAACGGGACGGGGGACGGCGGATGTTGAGAGGCGTCACGCGCGGACAGGACACAGACACAGAGACACACAGATTGGAAAGGGAGGGTGCGCGGTAGTAGTTGGGAATGTGCGTACCGTGCGGGATGGGAGTGGGCGAGGAACACGGTCGTGGCCCCTGTTTTGGGTGCGTGTGATGACGTCGGTGTGTTGTGGGAAGGGAAGGTGCTGTGGCGGCGGCGCGTAATGGGCGTAGGCCGAAAAGAGAAAGGAACGTGGGCAGTGTGTTGGCAAGCGTCGGTTCGACTGCGACGTTGATGGGCAGGGCAGGGCAGGGCAAGGTTAATGGTGGTAGGAGTAGGCGTGTGGGCGCAAAAAATCTGCCGCTGCAGGCGGTGCCGTAACCGCCATGGCGGGAAGGAGAGAGGGCCAAAGAAAGAAAGAAAGAAAGAAAGAAAGAAAGAAGAAAACAAAAAAAAAAAAAAAAAAAAAGGAGGGGGGGGGCGAAAGTGGAGAGGCGGTGGTGTGAGAAGGGCGGGGGCGGAAGGAAGGCAGGAAGGACAAGAGGCGAGGCGACGGCTTGCTTTGTGTATCGGTCGGTCTCTGGCTATGCTTCGTTTTCTGCAGCAGGGTCGGTGCGCGGCGTGGCTCGCGGCAGTGGGAACGCCTGGTGGCTGGACGGCCAGCAATGCGGTTGGATGGGCGGCCACAGCACCGCACCTGTGCCCGAGGAGGAGACGCTGGCGGCGGGCCCTGAGGTGAGGCCGGCTCGGCTGGGGCTGTGGATGTGTAGGTGTGCGCCGCTGCTGCAACAACGAGTAAAACGCGAGAAGAAGGGATGGCGGTAGAGAGAGAGAGAGAGAAAAAAAAAAGGTCGTGTTGTGTTGATGCGCAGGCAGACGCGTACAGAGGGACGAGCCCGGTCTGCAGCAGGGTGTGGCCGTGCCGAGTGCAGAGCAGCGGCGGCTCGGTTCGGTTCGGCCCGGCCCGGCGGGCCGCGCTGTTGTCGCGGACGTGAGCGCCCCCTGGCGGGTGGCCGGAGGCGGCGCGGCGTGTTGGACGTGTGGCTGGTGGCAGTGCACAATTTGCGAGTGGCTGGCGGTGTGGTGTGGCGGTTGGCGCGTCGGGCGGCGGAGAGGTATGTGTTGCGGGCGCCCTTTGCTGCGCTGCGTCGTTGCGTGTGCCGTACAGGGCGGGCGCTTGTCGACTGTGTGGGCGGTGTGGCGAATTGGCGTGAAACGGCTGCCGAGAGGGTGTGTGGTAGCGAGCCGGTCGGTGGTGTCAGTGCGAAGGGGAATGTGCGTGCGTGTTTGGCGGTTTCGGTGTGCTTTTTGCGGCGTGAGAGTGGGAATTAGTGGGGCCGGCTGTTGTGTTGGTTCCTTGTGTCTTGTGTCGCGTAGCTTGATGGCAACGTGGAAGGACGCCGGTTTCGTTTTCGTTTCGAGCCTTGCGTGTGGTTGTCGACGTTGACTGGTTGGCGTGTGCCGATGCACGTGCATGTGTGGGTCGCGAGTGCGTTTTTGGCTGGCTGTGTGTGTGTGTGTGTGTGTGTGTGTGTTTTGGGGGGGGAAGGGGGAGGCGGTGGTGAAAGTGCAGTCGTCGGGTGGGGCTGGGGCTGTGCGTCGTGGCGGAAAGGTGGTAGGTTGCGGGAAGCGAGCCCGTCGTTGACGGTGTCGCGTGAGTTGTGAATCGAGTGGGGCGCGGGGCGCGGGACAGGAGCAGCGTGCCGCTGCGTCGTGGTCGTCAGCAGAGGCTGTGCGTGTGCTTGTCCTTTTTGTGGGCGGTTCGTGCGAGGCGTTTTTGTTTTGTGTTGCCCTAGTTGTTAGTTTATTTTGTTTGTGTTTGTTATTTTGAGACGACGACTGGTTGGTGGCGTGCGCGCGAAGTGGCGGTGTGCGCTTCCCGTGTCGTTTGTGTTGTTTTGTTTTTTTGTTTTTGTGTGTTTTTTTTTGCACTGGGCCCCGGTGGGTGGGTGCGTGTGTGTCGATTGCCGGCTGGCGAAAGGTGCGCCATCGGCGGGGTGGGTCGCCGGCACAAGTAGAGGCGGCGGCGTTGTTGCTGTTGTTGTGTGGTGTTTGTTTTGTTCGGCTGTGTCGGCGAGCTGTGTTGCGGTGCGTGTGAATGGTGGTGCAAAAGTGCTGGCGTTGGGGCTGCGACTGCGACGGCGGCGAGCCGCGGGCGCGCCATTGATAGTGATGTTGTGAACAGCGGCTGTGTACGGTAGTGGTGTTGTTGTAGCACGACGTGCATCCGGGCCGGCGCGGAAAGCGCAGTTGCGGGCGGTTGCCCTTCGGTGCCAGCCATGTCGCGTGAGCGGCGGGTTGCTCTGGTGTCGACACGTGGTGCTCTGGGTTGTTGTGTGGTGCCCTTTGGCCGGTGGGGGTGGTTCGCGTGTGTCTCGTTCGCGCTCGGTGTCTGGTCGTGGTCGTGCTGCTCCCCCGTCTGTCGGCGGTTTCCGACGTCGTCTGTACGTTTTTGTTCGTTTGCGGCGTGCCTGCCGACGTCGTCCCGTCGCGACCTTTCAACCGAAAGTGTGGCGCCCGAAGGTGAACGAACGTAACCCTGACCTCGGCGCTTTACGCTGAGCCGAGCGAACCGAACCGAACCTAACCTGTGGTGTGGTGTGGCGAGGTGAGCTCAGCCTGTGAGCCCCTAACGTCTACGTAAGGTAAGCTGTCCGGCTCACGCCTCACGTTTGAACGCTTTTTTAACCTACGTTTGACGCTTCTTAACCTAGCACTGACCCCTTAACCTAACGTGTAACCTAACCTAACCTAACCTAACCTCTGACGCCTGACGTGTTTGAATGCTTAACCTAAGTTTGACGCTTAACCTAACCCAAGTCCCCTTAACCTAACCCACGTCCACCTAACCTAACCTAACGTAGACGTGTAAACGTAATGTGTAACGCGTAACGTGTAAGGTCGGCTGTCGTGTGTGCTTGACGGCAGATTGGGTTGGTCTGTAGATTCGGATTGCGGTTTGCCTCGGTCGAGGGGTTGGGTCGGAAGCGGCGAGGGGCGGCGGCGCCTGTTGCGCAGGCGGCGTCCGTTTGCGGCGGGCAATTGTTGAGAAACGGCTGTGAATGTTGGCGGGCGAGAGGAGGAGGACGGCGCGCGATGTGGCCCGACGGCTGCGGGCCGATCGGGAAACGGTGGGAGGGCGACGGAAGGCGATGGGGCGGCGGAGGCGCGTTTGCACGGCCGTCATCGCCGCACGCCTCGGCTTGTGTGGCTGTGGCGCCGGCCGCGCTGGCCGGGCTGCCGCGGCGACGGTGTGGGAGTTTTGCCGAAGGTTTGGCCATTGTGGCGGGTCGTCGGCTGGGGCTGTGGGGGCGGCATTTGGGCGGGGGCGGCGATTCTCGGCGGGCCGACCCAGGCTGTAGCGCGCGGTAGCTGCAGTTTGGCCGTGGTTTGCGGCGCTGCCGTGGCGACTGGTTGGCGACTGTGGTGTGGCTGTGTGTAGCCCCATCCTCGGTGGTTTGAAAGGCGCGGGCGGTTGTGGCGCAGGTTTGGGGCTGCTCCGCACAGGCTGTCGGACGTTGGGCGGTAGCAAGCGCGGGAGGCGCGGCGCGGCGGCGCACAGAGTGGCGGCCGCTCTCTCGGCCGTCCGCGCCCGCCCGCGACACTGGCTGGGCCTTGTGATTCTCTGCTCTGCTGCTGTGCTGTGCTTGCGTGCCTGCCGTCCCGCTCGCTCTCGCTGTGTGTTACGCGCGTCGTCGAAATGGCAGATCAGGCGGCTACGAACGAGACTGCTGCGGCACCCGCCGCCACCGGCACTACGAAGAAGGCCAAGTCTGCGTCGTCTGCGAAGAAGCCGCGCGCCAAGCCTGCGCACCCGCGCACCTCTGAGATGGTGACGGCCGCCATCAAGAGTCTGAAGGAGCGCGGCGGGTCGTCGCTGCAGGCGATCAAGAAGTACATAGCCGCGCACTACAAGCTGGACGCGGAGAAGCTGGCGCCGTTTATCAAGAAGTACCTCAAGTCGGCCGTCGTGGCGGGCGAGCTGGTGCAGACGAAGGGGAAGGGCGCGTCCGGCTCGTTCAAGCTTGCCGGCGCCGGCGGCGGGGGGGCGGCCGAGGGCGGCAAGGCTCGTGCTGGCGGTGCCAAGAAGAAGCGCGCCGCTCCGGCCAGCAAGGAGAAGAAGGGCGCCCGTGCGGCCGGCGCAAAGAAGGCTGGTGGCGTGAAGGCGGCGACCGGTCGGAAGGCGGGCGCCGCCAAGAAGGCGTCTGCGGCGTCGGCCGCTCCCGCGGGTGCGAAGAAGGCGGCTGCGGCCAAGCCGGCCAAGGCCAAGTCGCCGTCGAAGGCGAAGAAGGCCGCCAAGGTTCCGACGAAGAAGCCGAAGGCGCCGCGCCCGAAGAAGGCGACGACGCCGTCTAAGGCGAAGGCTTCGCCCAAGAAGAAGAAGTAGAGTAGAGGAGAAAGAGATGGGAAAGGAAGGGTTTGGCGCTTGACTCCGTCGTCCCCACCCCCCGTCGTCGTCTAGTGGCGCGCAAGAGACGCGCGGCCCAAAACGGCCCTTCTCAGGGCCATCAAAGCACGTCGGGGAAGGTTTTGATTGTCGTGTTGCGTCTGGTGTGGGTGTCTGTCTGTCTGGCGTTTCTGTATGCCCGTGGGGATGCTGTTTGCGTGCCGTGGTGGTTGGATTGCGGGGGTCGGTGGCGGGTGTGGGCGGCGGTAGCGGTAAGCGGTGTTGTTGTTGTTGTTGTTGTCGTGGTTGATTGTCGCCGTGTTTGTGGCGGCGGCCGACGGTTGGTTTTCTGTGACGTTGTTTTGTTTGAATACGTTGGTTGGCTTGCCTGCGTTCGTTCTTCTCGGATGTCTGTCTTGTCTAGTCGTGTCTGGTCTTTGTTTTGTTCCTTTGTGTGTGTTATGTTTTGCAACGGGGGGCACGTTGAGATGTGGAAGGAGTCGGCGGGGATTTCGGTGGCGTGTAGAGCGAGCGAGCGCGCCTGCCTGGCCGTTGGCCGTCGGAGTGGAGTGCGGGTTTTTTTTTTTTTGTTTTCGAAACGAAAGCGGCGGCCGGCCAGCCAGCCACCCGTGCGGTGTGACGTCGGCCGTTGGGTATTGTGCGCTTTGAGCGCCGGGGAGGGATGATGTGTGATTGTTGCGCGCTGCTAGCAGGCAGGCAGAGTGAGCGGGTGTGGCTGGCGGACGGACGGACGGGAAGTGGTGGTTTTTGTTTTTGGGTTGCGGGGCGAGAGGCAGGCGACCGACAAAGTTTGCTCGCGACGGAGAGATGTTAGTGGCCCTGAAAAGGGCCGTTTTTGTTTGTGCGGTGCGGTGCCGCGGCGCGGTTTAGGCGCGCTCGCCGCGGATGCGGCGCGCGAGCTGGATGTCCTTGGGCATGATGGTGACGCGCTTGGCGTGGATTGCGCACAGGTTGGTGTCTTCGAAGAGGCCGACGAGGTAGGCCTCGCTGGCCTCCTGCAGGGCCATGACTGCGGAGCTCTGGAAGCGCAGGTCGGTCTTGAAGTCCTGGGCGATCTCGCGCACTAGGCGCTGGAATGGCAGCTTGCGGATGAGCAGCTCTGTGCTCTTCTGGTAGCGCCTGATTTCTCGCAGGGCGACGGTGCCCGGCCTGTAGCGGTGGGGCTTCTTGACGCCTCCGGTGGCGGGCGCGCTCTTCCTCGCCGCCTTGGTGGCGAGCTGTTTGCGCGGCGCCTTTCCGCCGGTGGACTTGCGGGCCGTTTGCTTTGTGCGGGCCATGGCGGTAGCGGTAGCGGTAGCGGAGCGGCGTGCGTGGAGGTTAGGTGCGGCGCGGCGTCCGGTGCTGCCTTGACAACGGGCCCGCGCGCCTCCGTGCTGCGCTTATATGCCCTCGGTTGCGCGTGGTGGGGGGAGGGCGGGCCAGAGTCTATATAGGGGGGCGGCGGGCGCGCTGGGCGCAGACCGTAGCCGACTCGCCAGCCGCTGCAGCTGCTGTTTGTGCACGTTTTGCTTTGCCCGAGGAAGGAAGGATGACAGGCCGCGGCAAGGGAGGAAAGGGGCTCGGCAAGGGTGGCGCCAAGCGGCACCGCAAGGTGTTGCGCGACAACATCCAGGGCATCACGAAGCCCGCCATCCGCCGCCTGGCTCGCAGGGGCGGCGTGAAGCGCATCTCTGGTCTGATCTACGAGGAGACCCGCGGGGTGCTGAAGGTGTTCCTGGAGAACGTGATCCGCGACGCGGTGACGTACACTGAGCACGCCAAGCGCAAGACTGTGACAGCCATGGACGTGGTGTACGCCCTGAAGAGGCAGGGGCGCACCCTGTACGGTTTCGGCGGTTAGGCTGCGTCGCAGCGGGCGCTGGCCTTCCCGCGGCCGTGCTTGTGGGTGGGAGAGACTAGAAAACGGCCCTTTTCAGGGCCACCACACTGTTCGGAAGTTGAAAAGTGCGAAAGAGTCTGTGTTGTTGCTGCGTGTGTTTGTTTGTTTGTTTGTTTGTTTCTTTCTTTCTTTCCGTTTGAGCGACGTGATGTGACTGGGAGGGGAGAAGGAAAGGAAACGTGTCATGTGGCTGGCTGTGTGTGGAGCTGCTTCGTTTGTGTGTTTGTTATTGTGTGTCTTTGTATCGATCGCGACGGAGATGGCGGGCTGTGTGTTGTTGTGCGAGAGGCGGTGATTATTTGCTTGCGTGGTTTGGCTCTGTGTGTTTGTTTGCGGCGGCGTTGGGGTTTCCGAGGCAAGGCGTGTGGGCATAGGCGGCCGGATCAGCTGTTTCGTTCGTGTCGACGGCCGTTGCGCGCGGGAAGTGGAGGGCGGTGTGTCGACACGCCTCCCTTTAACAATGGTCATTATTGCTGCCGTTGTCGGTTTGGAAGGCGACTGCGACCGTGCAAAATGTGTGTGTGTGTGTGTGTGTGTTGGGCCACACGGGCTGTGTGGACGACAAGATGGCGGACGTGCGCCGGCGGCGGCTGTGCTGTGACAGTGCAAAGTTAAAACAAAACAAGGTGCGGCGAGGACGACTGAAATTTTGCTTTGGACGTAGGTTTGTGTGGTGGCCCTGAAAAGGGCCGATTGTTGTGGGCCGAGCCGGCAAAGCGCGTTGCGTGCAGGGGAGCACGCGGCGCTGCGATTGCCTGGCCTCCTTTAGGCCTTCTTCTCGGTCTTCTTTGGCAGCAGGACGGCCTGGATGTTGGGCAGGACACCACCCTGTGCGATGGTGACGCCCGACAGGAGCTTGTTGAGCTCCTCGTCGTTGCGGATGGCAAGCTGCAGGTGGCGCGGGATGATGCGCGTCTTCTTGTTGTCGCGGGCCGCGTTTCCGGCCAGCTCGAGCACCTCAGCCGCGAGGTACTCCATGACGGCGGCGAGGTAGACGGGCGCCCCGGCGCCGACGCGCTCTGCGTAGTTTCCCTTGCGCAGGAGGCGGTGGATTCTGCCGACCGGGAACTGGAGCCCAGCCCTGCTTGAGCGGGACTTTGACTTGCCCTTGACTTTGCCTCCCTTTCCGCGTCCGGACATGGCGATGGGCTAGCGACGGTGCACACGAAACGGAAACGAAAACGACCGGTGCGAGCGGCAGCGAGTCGAGCAGCGGAGTGCGTGCCGGCGCAGCCGGGGTGGGGGTGCTTTATGGGCTCGGGTGCGGCGGCCGGTTGCGCGCGCGCCCCATTGGTCGGCGGCCGCAACAGGGCGAGCTGGTAAAGGTGCGGCGGCGGCTGGCGGCGGGTGCCACTGTGTGGGGAGACGCTGACTAGAGCGGAGCGCTTGCTACTGGTGTTGCTGCTGCCGTACGTTGGTTCGAGATGCCGCCCAAGACTAGCGGGAAGGCCGCCAAGAAGGCTGGCAAGGCGCAGAAGAACATTTCGAAGGGCGACAAGAAGAAGAAGCGCAAGAGGAAGGAGAGCTATGCCATCTACATCTACAAGGTGCTGAAGCAGGTGCACCCTGACACGGGCATCTCGTCGAAGGCGATGAGCATCATGAACAGCTTCGTGAACGACATTTTCGAGCGCATTGCGGCCGAGGCTTCTCGCCTGGCGCACTACAACAAGCGCTCGACCATCACGTCCCGCGAGATCCAGACCGCTGTGCGGCTGTTGCTGCCTGGCGAGCTGGCCAAGCACGCCGTGAGCGAGGGCACGAAGGCGGTGACCAAGTACACGAGCTCCAAGTAAGGAGGTGGCTCTGGAATGGAAGGAAGGATGGAGAAGGCTCCTCCGTTGCGAGAGCGGCAAAACGGCCCTTTTCAGGGCCACCAACTTGCCTTTTGCGGGAAGGGCGGAATTGTTGTTGTTGTTGTTTGTGTGGACGGCTGTGATGTATGTGTGCATTTTGATTGTGGGTGGGGGGGGCGCGTCAAAGCGTGTTGCGCGGGGTACGGCCACGAGGTTGGTCGCCGTGGCGTGGAATGGTGGCACGCCTCGTTGGCGTGGTTTTTGACCCATTGGTGTTGTTGGTGTGTGTGTGTGTGTGTGTGTGTGTGTGTGTGTGTGTGTGTTACCCGTCTGCGAGGGGGGACAGTGCGATCGGCGACTTTTGTGTCACCGTAACGACGGCCGTTTGCGGGTTTGTTTTTTTTTGCACATCATACATGGCGAGGGTGAAATGTGAAATGTTTTTGTTTGGTTTTTTTTTTTTTTTTTGCCGCCCACTATTCCCTTTGCTGTGCGCCGAGTTTGACAATGGTGCGACGTAACTGCAGCGTGGAGGTGTGTGAGTGACGTTGAAATGAACGTGCCATTAAGACGCATTGTTGTTGTATTGTACTGTACGTGTACGGCGACACGCACGATGATGTACCATTCGACTCTGATGTTTGATAGCCGTGTCTGACTGATTGCGTACGACGCACGCACACCGATGTCGTCATTCAAGATGCACGCGTGTCCAGTGCAGTACAGTAAGCGCGACGACGGCGGCGGCGGCGGCGGCGGTCGTTTGTTTGGCGAATGTCTGTACACGTGTTTGTCTGTGTCCATCCGGTATGTATTTGTTTGTTTGAAAGTGTTTTGTGTGTCGGTGACGTGGTCCGATCCGTCGCCCCCTGAGTAACTGTCGATCGGCGCGATAGACCGGCGTCACGCAACTGAACCGAAGTCGTGGGCACACCCGTCATACTGTTGTACACCGTCGCGCTGAGAACGGTAACGAAAGGTTGACTTTGATCGGTCGAATGTCTGGGCAGAACGTGAGGAATGAGGCACGAGTGCAAGGAGGGGGGGCAAAAGAGAGAGGAAGGGAAAAAGGGGAGAAACGCATTCGTAGAGCAACGGAACGTTCCCGTGTCGGAGGCGTATTGGAGCCGCACTGAAATGCGTTTAACGGCGGCGCGGCTGCAAGTGTCTGCCGTGGTGAACGTTACCTTTGACGGCTGCATTGGGCTTTGCCTTTGCTTTTTTTGCTTTCGCTTTCGCTTTCGCTTTCCCGGATGTACGTAACGTTTGTTGATATGGTTCTGAGGAAGAGTGTATGACAGTGCCGTGCCGTCCATGTTCGTGTGCCCTCCCATTGTGTGTATGCTATTGTCTGTGTACTTGAATGATGTATGTAGGTGTTAGTGGACATGTTTTACCAGTGGGGGGAAATGGATCGTCGATAGTTGCCGTCACTCTGTCACGGTCGAGATGACGCACCCTCCGTACAGAAAGGTGTCGAGAAAGTGAGTGTGTGTGTGTGTGTGTGTGTGTGTGTGTGTGTGTGTGTGTGTGTGTGTGCGTGCGTGCGTGCGTGCGTCCGTGAATTGGCAGTGTTTGGAGGTGGGCGTGCCCTGCATGTGGCCCGGAAGGCTGTTCGTTAGGCGGTAGTGTTGTGTGGACAGGGGAGGGGCATGCGTAACGCTGCTGGCATGGCATTTCGGGAGATGGGAGGGGGCAAACGAGGAAACGAGGAGCGGCGGCCAAAGACGGGACGGGGAGGGGCGCGGTGTGGGTGGCTTGCGCCTGTGCTCGGCGTTGTGGTTTGTGCAAAAGAGGAGGAGAAAAACAATGTGAGTTGCCAGGGAGGGGAGCGGTGTTGTGTTGTGTTGTGGTTGTCGTGGTGTAGCCGCAGACGCGGCTGTCAGTGAACGTGGCGAGACGGACGGATGCGCGGAGGGGCGGGGGCGGCGCATTTCGCCGGTGCCGTGCCGTGCCGTGCCGTGCCGTGCCATGCCTGAAAGCCGCGTGGTCGCTGTGTTGTTGGTGGCGTGGGGGCGAGGAGAGTACCGTACGGGTGTGCTTGTGCGCCGGAAATGGCACACTGCGCCCGCCCGTCTTGGAGGCTGATGGCTGTGGTGTGGAAATGGGGCGCGGTGATGTTGAAGCAGTTGAAGAACAGAAAAGAAACCAAGAAAACGGAAGGCGTGATGCGGCGGTGGTGGTGAGAGCGGGAAAAACAAAACAAAAAAAAAAACAACAAAAAAAAAAAGAAGGAAAAACAACAAGAAAACAAAAAGTCTATCAATATTAAAATGTAAATGGAAATGGAAATGGACCCAGGTATAACCTCCCTGCACAAATAGCAGAGAGTCCGATGATAATAAAAATGTGCCAGAATGTTAACGTCCCTACAAAACAAACCCAACGATAATATTAATGAAAGAGTGAACCGTATGTAACATTGCAACAGACATAATGAAACCTGATAAATTGTATAAGGGCAGCAGCGTTGACCTTTGGCCCTGTATTCAGAATAAAAAGAGCCAAAGATCGTTACCCCAATGAAAAAGACACTGAAACACGTATGTAACATAGTAGCGATGGCGAGACATTGTAGCATCTGTGACCAGAGAGTTTGCGCTGGACTGCGCGAGTGTTGCGAGCGGTTCTCAGTCAGTCAGTCAGTAGTTGTTGCGAGTCCGTAGCTCTGTGTAGTTGAGGGCTGTACTCTGTCAGTAGTCGTCGCGTGCAGTACGCTAATAGTCGTCATGCAGAGCGGTCGGTCAGTAGTAGCAGCCGAGTGCGGTTGTGTGATGTAGGCGGTCGGCAACACTGGTCAAGATGGTGAATAAGGTATACTGTTAATTAATATAATCATTAGATAATGAAAAATTGTATTTATTGTAATTATTCTCCAACAAGTTCCCCAATAATAATTTTTATTTCAAAAGCATTTTTCAAACATTTAATTGTTTATTGAACTAAAGAGTTCGTTGCACTTCACATTTCATTCCACTTCTTTAAAAGAAAAATGTCACTAAAATCACAAAAAAAGAGAATATTATTATTTGCAATGCAGTTCCTCCAAGCGCTGCGCAACAACCAGAGCAGAAATGTGACATCCATTTATTCGGAGGTAAGACTTTAAGTCTGATTGTTTTGCACAGGGCCAAAGACCGATATTTCGGTTTAATTGAAGTTTCTTGTCACTGAACGGACTTTTTTAAATGTTGTGTGAAGACTTTATATTTGAGTCAGATTGCGAATTTCACATTTTTGTTGCCATTTTCAATACCTCTCATTGTGGGCGAGGTTACAATTAGCGCAATGTCCATTAGCATCCGTAAATAACATTGTCCATTATTTTAAATTTTGCTGGGAGGTTACAACACACACACACACAAAAAAAAAACAAAAAAAACAAAAAATTGCATTTATATCCGCTCCTCAATTGTAGATACCCCTTACACAGCTGTGTGCAATGAATGAGTGCTGGCTGGTAATTAATTGCACTCCTTGGAGGGAAATGCCATAGGAAGTAGTCTTTAAAAAGTGAATGTTTTTCGTTAAGAGACAAAAGTTACTTTAGAAAAAAAGTAATAGTGGGGCTTTTGTTGTTGAACAAAATAAGTACAATGAACATACGTTATCAGATTTGCGCAATGCAGCGTCACACCACCTTTTGATTATAACACAATAGACTATACATCGTCCCGAACCGTGACCAGAGTCGCGAGACGAGCAGAGCACGCCGCCGACGCCCGCTCAGTACAACCGTCCACCCGCTACTACTGTCGACCGACTACTACCTCTCCCGACTCGCGCTACAATATATATATAACAACTGTTCCTGGCGACCCGGTGCGTGCCACTACTGTCGTCTGGCGCGGTCCAAGCGCCGACTAGCAGCGATAAAGAACTCTCTGGTCAGACAGAGATGCTGTCATGCCTCGCCATCGCTCTGGTAATGAATACATACGTGTTGCAGCGTGCGTACCACCGGAACACGCAGTGGCGGAGCCAAAGACTGTGTTGTCGAGGTCGAGTGCGAGCGGGAAGAGAGGCAGCGTCGGCACGGAGATGCAAGCGAGCGCGAGACGCACGGGGGCTGCGGCGTGGCGCGTTTGCGGTCGGCGCCTTTGGTGGCAACGGCCGGGACAAGCAGCGGTGTATGGTGTGGTGCGGGGCGGACAGGGGCGGAGGCGGCGCGACGACGGCATGGGGGCGAAAACGGGACGGGGGACGGCGGATGTTGAGAGGCGTCACGCGCGGACAGGACACAGACACAGAGACACACAGATTGGAAAGGGAGGGTGCGCGGTAGTAGTTGGGAATGTGCGTACCGTGCGGGATGGGAGTGGGCGAGGAACACGGTCGTGGCCCCTGTTTTGGGTGCGTGTGATGACGTCGGTGTGTTGTGGGAAGGGAAGGTGCTGTGGCGGCGGCGCGTAATGGGCGTAGGCCGAAAAGAGAAAGGAACGTGGGCAGTGTGTTGGCAAGCGTCGGTTCGACTGCGACGTTGATGGGCAGGGCAGGGCAGGGCAAGGTTAATGGTGGTAGGAGTAGGCGTGTGGGCGCAAAAAATCTGCCGCTGCAGGCGGTGCCGTAACCGCCATGGCGGGAAGGAGAGAGGGCCAAAGAAAGAAAGAAAGAAAGAAAGAAAGAAAGAAGAAAACAAAAAAAAAAAAAAAAAAAAAGGAGGGGGGGGGCGAAAGTGGAGAGGCGGTGGTGTGAGAAGGGCGGGGGCGGAAGGAAGGCAGGAAGGACAAGAGGCGAGGCGACGGCTTGCTTTGTGTATCGGTCGGTCTCTGGCTATGCTTCGTTTTCTGCAGCAGGGTCGGTGCGCGGCGTGGCTCGCGGCAGTGGGAACGCCTGGTGGCTGGACGGCCAGCAATGCGGTTGGATGGGCGGCCACAGCACCGCACCTGTGCCCGAGGAGGAGACGCTGGCGGCGGGCCCTGAGGTGAGGCCGGCTCGGCTGGGGCTGTGGATGTGTAGGTGTGCGCCGCTGCTGCAACAACGAGTAAAACGCGAGAAGAAGGGATGGCGGTAGAGAGAGAGAGAGAAAAAAAAAAGGTCGTGTTGTGTTGATGCGCAGGCAGACGCGTACAGAGGGACGAGCCCGGTCTGCAGCAGGGTGTGGCCGTGCCGAGTGCAGAGCAGCGGCGGCTCGGTTCGGTTCGGCCCGGCCCGGCGGGCCGCGCTGTTGTCGCGGACGTGAGCGCCCCCTGGCGGGTGGCCGGAGGCGGCGCGGCGTGTTGGACGTGTGGCTGGTGGCAGTGCACAATTTGCGAGTGGCTGGCGGTGTGGTGTGGCGGTTGGCGCGTCGGGCGGCGGAGAGGTATGTGTTGCGGGCGCCCTTTGCTGCGCTGCGTCGTTGCGTGTGCCGTACAGGGCGGGCGCTTGTCGACTGTGTGGGCGGTGTGGCGAATTGGCGTGAAACGGCTGCCGAGAGGGTGTGTGGTAGCGAGCCGGTCGGTGGTGTCAGTGCGAAGGGGAATGTGCGTGCGTGTTTGGCGGTTTCGGTGTGCTTTTTGCGGCGTGAGAGTGGGAATTAGTGGGGCCGGCTGTTGTGTTGGTTCCTTGTGTCTTGTGTCGCGTAGCTTGATGGCAACGTGGAAGGACGCCGGTTTCGTTTTCGTTTCGAGCCTTGCGTGTGGTTGTCGACGTTGACTGGTTGGCGTGTGCCGATGCACGTGCATGTGTGGGTCGCGAGTGCGTTTTTGGCTGGCTGTGTGTGTGTGTGTGTGTGTGTGTGTTTTGGGGGGGGGAAGGGGGAGGCGGTGGTGAAAGTGCAGTCGTCGGGTGGGGCTGGGGCTGTGCGTCGTGGCGGAAAGGTGGTAGGTTGCGGGAAGCGAGCCCGTCGTTGACGGTGTCGCGTGAGTTGTGAATCGAGTGGGGCGCGGGGCGCGGGACAGGAGCAGCGTGCCGCTGCGTCGTGGTCGTCAGCAGAGGCTGTGCGTGTGCTTGTCCTTTTTGTGGGCGGTTCGTGCGAGGCGTTTTTGTTTTGTGTTGCCCTAGTTGTTAGTTTATTTTGTTTGTGTTTGTTATTTTGAGACGACGACTGGTTGGTGGCGTGCGCGCGAAGTGGCGGTGTGCGCTTCCCGTGTCGTTTGTGTTGTTTTGTTTTTTTGTTTTTGTGTGTTTTTTTTTGCACTGGGCCCCGGTGGGTGGGTGCGTGTGTGTCGATTGCCGGCTGGCGAAAGGTGCGCCATCGGCGGGGTGGGTCGCCGGCACAAGTAGAGGCGGCGGCGTTGTTGCTGTTGTTGTGTGGTGTTTGTTTTGTTCGGCTGTGTCGGCGAGCTGTGTTGCGGTGCGTGTGAATGGTGGTGCAAAAGTGCTGGCGTTGGGGCTGCGACTGCGACGGCGGCGAGCCGCGGGCGCGCCATTGATAGTGATGTTGTGAACAGCGGCTGTGTACGGTAGTGGTGTTGTTGTAGCACGACGTGCATCCGGGCCGGCGCGGAAAGCGCAGTTGCGGGCGGTTGCCCTTCGGTGCCAGCCATGTCGCGTGAGCGGCGGGTTGCTCTGGTGTCGACACGTGGTGCTCTGGGTTGTTGTGTGGTGCCCTTTGGCCGGTGGGGGTGGTTCGCGTGTGTCTCGTTCGCGCTCGGTGTCTGGTCGTGGTCGTGCTGCTCCCCCGTCTGTCGGCGGTTTCCGACGTCGTCTGTACGTTTTTGTTCGTTTGCGGCGTGCCTGCCGACGTCGTCCCGTCGCGACCTTTCAACCGAAAGTGTGGCGCCCGAAGGTGAACGAACGTAACCCTGACCTCGGCGCTTTACGCTGAGCCGAGCGAACCGAACCGAACCTAACCTGTGGTGTGGTGTGGCGAGGTGAGCTCAGCCTGTGAGCCCCTAACGTCTACGTAAGGTAAGCTGTCCGGCTCACGCCTCACGTTTGAACGCTTTTTTAACCTACGTTTGACGCTTCTTAACCTAGCACTGACCCCTTAACCTAACGTGTAACCTAACCTAACCTAACCTAACCTCTGACGCCTGACGTGTTTGAATGCTTAACCTAAGTTTGACGCTTAACCTAACCCAAGTCCCCTTAACCTAACCCACGTCCACCTAACCTAACCTAACGTAGACGTGTAAACGTAATGTGTAACGCGTAACGTGTAAGGTCGGCTGTCGTGTGTGCTTGACGGCAGATTGGGTTGGTCTGTAGATTCGGATTGCGGTTTGCCTCGGTCGAGGGGTTGGGTCGGAAGCGGCGAGGGGCGGCGGCGCCTGTTGCGCAGGCGGCGTCCGTTTGCGGCGGGCAATTGTTGAGAAACGGCTGTGAATGTTGGCGGGCGAGAGGAGGAGGACGGCGCGCGATGTGGCCCGACGGCTGCGGGCCGATCGGGAAACGGCGGGAGGGCGACGGAAGGCGATGGGGCGGCGGAGGCGCGTTTGCACGGCCGTCATCGCCGCACGCCTCGGCTTGTGTGGCTGTGGCGCCGGCCGCGCTGGCCGGGCTGCCGCGGCGACGGTGTGGGAGTTTTGCCGAAGGTTTGGCCATTGTGGCGGGTCGTCGGCTGGGGCTGTGGGGGCGGCATTTGGGCGGGGGCGGCGATTCTCGGCGGGCCGACCCAGGCTGTAGCGCGCGGTAGCTGCAGTTTGGCCGTGGTTTGCGGCGCTGCCGTGGCGACTGGTTGGCGACTGTGGTGTGGCTGTGTGTAGCCCCATCCTCGGTGGTTTGAAAGGCGCGGGCGGTTGTGGCGCAGGTTTGGGGCTGCTCCGCACAGGCTGTCGGACGTTGGGCGGTAGCAAGCGCGGGAGGCGCGGCGCGGCGGCGCGCAGAGTGGCGGCCGCTCTCTCGGCCGTCCGCGCCCGCCCGCGACACTGGCTGGGCCTTGTGATTCTCTGGCATCGGACTCCGAGCAGCTTGTGCTGTGTGTCGATCACCTAGGGGCGGCGTTATTACTTCGCACCTGGTGATCGGAGCGCAAAATTGTCGTGGCGTCAGGGTGTTAGGGCGAGATAGGTGGCAGGAGAACGTGCCCGGACTAGCTGGGACTAGTAATGAGTAGTACAGGGAAAGATGAAGACCCAGGGCCTCAGACGCGGGGGCCCGACCGGGAGCAGGCCGGCCCCCCGCGCGCTGTACGTCCGCGGCCTTCGAGGCAAAGATTTAGTAGTAGGGCCGAGGCCGAGCTCGCGGGTAGGTCTGAGCCTAACTCCAACACCACACAAGATACAGACGTAGAACTAGCAATACGACAGCAGATTCAAAAATTACAAGCACAACAAGACAGAAACATGGAGACACTTCGAAATGATCAACCAGCCAATCACGACTCACCACGTTCGGACACTGACAAAAATTCAACAAATGAAGACACCAACCAAACATATGACGACGATAACTGCTCACAATATTACCGCTCATCCGACTCTGAAATTTCTGAAACAGAAGACATGGAACAGGACGATGGGGTAGGGGAATTCCAAACCCCTCCCCCACGTAAAACAGCGAAGAGGAAAAACACAGAAGATGACACCGTACCACACAAACAATTCTCCATCCAAACTGAAAATAGATTTGAACCTCTTTCACCTCCACCTCAGCGAAGCAATAGCAATGTAAATCCAGTACCGGCACCCCATCCAACTCCATCATCATCAACTGCTCCCCAAGCTACCGCCAGAAAACCAAGAATCCCGCCTATCACAATTCAGTACAAGGGACATTACTTAAAGCTCAATGCCGCACTCAAGAAACATATGGACGGACCAATACAGGCGATCTACAAAGGAGACACAATCAAGTATCATTTCGATTCATTGAAGGACCAAAGAACAGCACTCGACTTTTTCCAGCACCACAACATTTCCAACTTCACGCACCAACCACAGCACGAAAGACAGTTAAAAGTAGTAATCAAAGGTCTACCTGAAACAGTGACAGAAGCTGAAGTAGATAAAGACTTACGAGACCTCAACTTTATGCCGCGCAACGTCCACCAATACAAGAAGAGAGATAATAACACGAAACAACTCAGACCCATGGATGTATTCTGTGTAACGCTGGACCGGAAACCAGAAAACGATGCCATCTACCATGTCCGATACATCCTTGATACAAAAGTAACAGTCGAATCATACCAGAACAAAGATGGTCCTCCGCAATGCAAAAAGTGCCAGGGATTCTTCCACACTGCAAATTACTGCTCCATGCCCACTCGCTGTGTCCGCTGCGGTGGCGCACATAGAGCACGAGACTGTAACCTTCCAGTTAATGCCACCTCACACTGCGTTAATTGCAAACAAGACGGCCACCCCGCATCTTTTCGCGGCTGCGAAGAATTTCAGAAAGCAATCCGGATATACAACGCACAACGACCAAGAACCACCAATCCCACAGTAGCGACAATCCAACCAACCATTAAACACACACCAATGCCAACTCCAGCTGAAGCCAGCCGCAGAGGACGGAAAACATGGACAAATATTCAGACAACCCAGGAATCACCTTCAACCACCCAGGCTCACCAGACAACAAACTCAACCTCAAACCAATCAACTGGACCTGCTTCCTTCCTCGACTTCCTAAATCATATGACAAATTTCTGGAAGAATTCACAGTGGACGAACTTCATTTCAATCATTACCACCACATTTCAAACTTTCATGACTGCACCAGACTTAGTATCTAAAGTAATGGCAATTGTCGGCGGAATCATGAAATTCTTTGCAACCGACAATGGAAATTAGACCAACTAAGAGCCAAAACCTCCGTTTTTGTAATTTTAATGCGTCAGGGATTCACAACAAAGCAGACTTACTAAATGAATTTATTGAAGACAATAAGATTGACATACTATTTGCCACGGAAACTCATTTACGTCCATCACAGTCATTTAAACTTCGCAATATGATATGCCACCGAACAGACAGGACTAATCGACGGGGAGGCGGAACAGCCATCTTCATTCGATCTCATATTCGACACAACCCGGAAATCACGCCACAGATGACATCTCTAGAAGCCACAATCGTAAAAATTGAAACAACACAAGGGAAAGTAACCCTGGTGGCTGCATACCTCAGCCCCAGAGTTACACTCGAAGAAAACGACCTACTCCAAATATTTGACAATAACAATAAAATTTTACTGGCCGGTGATTTAAATGCTAAAAACACTACCTGGAACTCGCGAAGGAACAATGCACGTGGAAACACACTTTACAACTTACAAGGAAGACTGAACGCCGTAATTTCCGCTCCTCAAGACATCACCTACATTCCATTCAATCACCGCCAGCAACCCGACGTCCTGGATATCTGTATAACCAAGAACCTCGATCCTGATTTACATCTCCGAACCCTTCAAGACCTCACTTCTGACCACCTACCAGTAATCGGCCACATCGGAAATGCAATAGAACCGCCTCACCCACGACACAAATCCATTATCAATTGGGACCAGTTTCAGAGATGGCTGAATAACAACATTCGTCCCACATTGGACCTAACTACCACACAAAAAATAGAAGAAGCTATCGGATTGTTAACAGACAAAATTAAAACAGCATATAAAAAAGCTTCTGCAACTACAATATTTCCGGAATCAAACACTCACAATCTGCCACCACTCATACAAGATCTAAAATACCTGAAAAATGCAGCTAGACGCCGATGGCTCCACACTCGAAACCCGGACGACAGAAGACAGTTAAACAGACTAAAAAAGCAAATCCATCACCGAGTACAGGAATGGAGAGCCGAGGTCTGGGAAGACCGCATGAGTACACTACAACTTCGTAATACAGATGACTGGAAACTCATCAAGAACCTCCGTCGTACGAAAACACACAAACCGGCTTTACTTCATAATAATAATCTCATATTCGATGCTTTTAGCCAAGCAGAACTTTTCGCAGCCACATATGAACAGCAAAACACCATAGAACCACTTGGAAACCTACAACCCGACATCATACAATATCAACAACATGTCACAACTACAGCACAGAATATCCGTCAGACACCTCCGCGCGATCTACCAGAACTTACCACTCCAGCTGAATTAAAAACGATCATCAACCGACTTGGAAAAAACTCCGCTCCTGGACCGGACCTCATATCCAACATTCATCTCCAGAACCTGCCAAGGAAACCTCTCGTCCTGCTCACCAGAATCATCAATGCCTGCCTAATCAACCAATACTTTCCTCAAGCATGGAAGATTGCTAAAATAGTACCGATACCTAAACCTGGAAAAGACCTGAAGAAACCACAGAACTATAGACCGATAAGCCTTCTCCCTACGATGTCCAAGCTCCTGGAACGTATCCTGCTCCCAAGAATCCGACAACCTTTACTCGATGGCCACATTATCCGACAAGAACAATTTGCATTTCAAGAGAAACTATCAGCCGAACTCCAGATCCTCCGTATTACAGAACACATCACTAAAAACATGAACCTCTCACGATATACAGCCGCAGTTTTTCTAGACGTTGAAAAAGCATATGACAAAGTGTGGAAGGACAACCTACTAACTAAATTAAAAGACCAGACAGACATACCCGAATGTTACATTAAAATCATTGACAGTTTTCTACAGGACCGAAGATGTTTTGTTCAAATTGATAACAAACACTCAGCTCGTAAAACATTACAAGAAGGAATACCGCAGGGTTCGGTGCTCTCGCCGACCCTATTCACAGTATACGTCAATGACATACCAAAAACTGAAACTTCGACAATAGCCCAATTTGCAGACGACACGGCACTCCTCGAGACGCACCGACGGTTAGCAACGACAATAACTAGACTGCAACAACAAGTGGACCTTACAGAAAAATGGGCTAAAAGAAACAGGATTAAACTAAACCCGGAGAAGACAGTTGCCATACTATTTACACGCCGGCGCCCACAGATTCACGACCAAATTGAACTAAATGGAACGCAATTACCATGGAAAACATCCGTCAAATACCTCGGTGTAACAGTTGACAACAAAATGCTCTTCAAGCAGCATATTGAACAAAAACGTCTACGTATTTCAAGAACCATTCACGCCATTTACCCTCTCTTGGCTAGCAAGGAAATGTTCCAAAAAACGAAATTAAACATATACAAAGCAATAGTAATTCCCATGATACTCTACGGCTGCTCGTCGTGGGGCATAACCAGCAGAACAAATCGGAAACCACTCCAAACACTGCAAAATAGATGTCTAAAACTTATCCTGAATGCACCATGGTGGACGAGGACTACTCACATACATGAAGAACTTAACATGCCGACCGTCGACAGTCAAATCATCACCACAACAAGAAGACTAATCGAAAAGATTGAAAGGCTCAGACCTACCACGCAGCAACTACAGGACCTAGCAACTACAGAACCAGCCCAATGGCAAAAAATAAGAGTTCCACTCTCCATCCTTCAAGACAACTAAGAGAGGAAAAAATCAATAGAACAGCTCCATCAGAACAACGAACCTTCAACAAAATATAAAAATACCAAGAACGCGAGCCTAAAGGACCAACATAATGTGCCCAAAGGCTCTCCAAAGCACACAAGGTGTCCCATTTTTGTAAAATAAATGGTGTCCCCAATAAGCAATCCTTACCCCGCACACTTGAGGGGCCAACCTCCTCCGGAGGTAGTACCCTTGCCGACGCACAACACACCAAAAAAAAAAAAAAAAAAAAAAAAAAAAAAAAAAAAAAAAAAAAAAAAAAAAAAAATAAGTGATTCTCTGCTCTGCTGCTGTGCTGTGCTTGCGTGCCTGCCGTCCCGCTCGCTCTCGCTGTGTGTTACGCGCGTCGTCGAAATGGCAGATCAGGCGGCTACGAACGAGACTGCTGCGGCACCCGCCGCCACCGGCACTACGAAGAAGGCCAAGTCTGCGTCGTCTGCGAAGAAGCCGCGCGCCAAGCCTGCGCACCCGCGCACCTCTGAGATGGTGACGGCCGCCATCAAGAGTCTGAAGGAGCGCGGCGGGTCGTCGCTGCAGGCGATCAAGAAGTACATAGCCGCGCACTACAAGCTGGACGCGGAGAAGCTGGCGCCGTTTATCAAGAAGTACCTCAAGTCGGCCGTCGTGGCGGGCGAGCTGGTGCAGACGAAGGGGAAGGGCGCGTCCGGCTCGTTCAAGCTTGCCGGCGCCGGCGGCGGGGGGGCGGCCGAGGGCGGCAAGGCTCGTGCTGGCGGTGCCAAGAAGAAGCGCGCCGCTCCGGCCAGCAAGGAGAAGAAGGGCGCCCGTGCGGCCGGCGCAAAGAAGGCTGGTGGCGTGAAGGCGGCGACCGGTCGGAAGGCGGGCGCCGCCAAGAAGGCGTCTGCGGCGTCGGCCGCTCCCGCGGGTGCGAAGAAGGCGGCTGCGGCCAAGCCGGCCAAGGCCAAGTCGCCGTCGAAGGCGAAGAAGGCCGCCAAGGTTCCGACGAAGAAGCCGAAGGCGCCGCGCCCGAAGAAGGCGACGACGCCGTCTAAGGCGAAGGCTTCGCCCAAGAAGAAGAAGTAGAGTAGAGGAGAAAGAGATGGGAAAGGAAGGGTTTGGCGCTTGACTCCGTCGTCCCCACCCCCCGTCGTCGTCTAGTGGCGCGCAAGAGACGCGCGGCCCAAAACGGCCCTTCTCAGGGCCATCAAAGCACGTCGGGGAAGGTTTTGATTGTCGTGTTGCGTCTGGTGTGGGTGTCTGTCTGTCTGGCGTTTCTGTATGCCCGTGGGGATGCTGTTTGCGTGCCGTGGTGGTTGGATTGCGGGGGTCGGTGGCGGGTGTGGGCGGCGGTAGCGGTAAGCGGTGTTGTTGTTGTTGTTGTTGTCGTGGTTGATTGTCGCCGTGTTTGTGGCGGCGGCCGACGGTTGGTTTTCTGTGACGTTGTTTTGTTTGAATACGTTGGTTGGCTTGCCTGCGTTCGTTCTTCTCGGATGTCTGTCTTGTCTAGTCGTGTCTGGTCTTTGTTTTGTTCCTTTGTGTGTGTTATGTTTTGCAACGGGGGGCACGTTGAGATGTGGAAGGAGTCGGCGGGGATTTCGGTGGCGTGTAGAGCGAGCGAGCGCGCCTGCCTGGCCGTTGGCCGTCGGAGTGGAGTGCGGGTTTTTTTTTTTTGTTTTCGAAACGAAAGCGGCGGCCGGCCAGCCAGCCACCCGTGCGGTGTGACGTCGGCCGTTGGGTATTGTGCGCTTTGAGCGCCGGGGAGGGATGATGTGTGATTGTTGCGCGCTGCTAGCAGGCAGGCAGAGTGAGCGGGTGTGGCTGGCGGACGGACGGACGGGAAGTGGTGGTTTTTGTTTTTGGGTTGCGGGGCGAGAGGCAGGCGACCGACAAAGTTTGCTCGCGACGGAGAGATGTTAGTGGCCCTGAAAAGGGCCGTTTTTGTTTGTGCGGTGCGGTGCCGCGGCGCGGTTTAGGCGCGCTCGCCGCGGATGCGGCGCGCGAGCTGGATGTCCTTGGGCATGATGGTGACGCGCTTGGCGTGGATTGCGCACAGGTTGGTGTCTTCGAAGAGGCCGACGAGGTAGGCCTCGCTGGCCTCCTGCAGGGCCATGACTGCGGAGCTCTGGAAGCGCAGGTCGGTCTTGAAGTCCTGGGCGATCTCGCGCACTAGGCGCTGGAATGGCAGCTTGCGGATGAGCAGCTCTGTGCTCTTCTGGTAGCGCCTGATTTCTCGCAGGGCGACGGTGCCCGGCCTGTAGCGGTGGGGCTTCTTGACGCCTCCGGTGGCGGGCGCGCTCTTCCTCGCCGCCTTGGTGGCGAGCTGTTTGCGCGGCGCCTTTCCGCCGGTGGACTTGCGGGCCGTTTGCTTTGTGCGGGCCATGGCGGTAGCGGTAGCGGTAGCGGAGCGGCGTGCGTGGAGGTTAGGTGCGGCGCGGCGTCCGGTGCTGCCTTGACAACGGGCCCGCGCGCCTCCGTGCTGCGCTTATATGCCCTCGGTTGCGCGTGGTGGGGGGAGGGCGGGCCAGAGTCTATATAGGGGGGCGGCGGGCGCGCTGGGCGCAGACCGTAGCCGACTCGCCAGCCGCTGCAGCTGCTGTTTGTGCACGTTTTGCTTTGCCCGAGGAAGGAAGGATGACAGGCCGCGGCAAGGGAGGAAAGGGGCTCGGCAAGGGTGGCGCCAAGCGGCACCGCAAGGTGTTGCGCGACAACATCCAGGGCATCACGAAGCCCGCCATCCGCCGCCTGGCTCGCAGGGGCGGCGTGAAGCGCATCTCTGGTCTGATCTACGAGGAGACCCGCGGGGTGCTGAAGGTGTTCCTGGAGAACGTGATCCGCGACGCGGTGACGTACACTGAGCACGCCAAGCGCAAGACTGTGACGGCCATGGACGTGGTGTACGCCCTGAAGAGGCAGGGGCGCACCCTGTACGGTTTCGGCGGTTAGGCTGCGTCGCAGCGGGCGCTGGCCTTCCCGCGGCCGTGCTTGTGGGTGGGAGAGACTAGAAAACGGCCCTTTTCAGGGCCACCACACTGTTCGGAAGTTGAAAAGTGCGAAAGAGTCTGTGTTGTTGCTGCGTGTGTTTGTTTGTTTGTTTGTTTGTTTCTTTCTTTCTTTCCGTTTGAGCGACGTGATGTGACTGGGAGGGGAGAAGGAAAGGAAACGTGTCATGTGGCTGGCTGTGTGTGGAGCTGCTTCGTTTGTGTGTTTGTTATTGTGTGTCTTTGTATCGATCGCGACGGAGATGGCGGGCTGTGTGTTGTTGTGCGAGAGGCGGTGATTATTTGCTTGCGTGGTTTGGCTCTGTGTGTTTGTTTGCGGCGGCGTTGGGGTTTCCGAGGCAAGGCGTGTGGGCATAGGCGGCCGGATCAGCTGTTTCGTTCGTGTCGACGGCCGTTGCGCGCGGGAAGTGGAGGGCGGTGTGTCGACACGCCTCCCTTTAACAATGGTCATTATTGCTGCCGTTGTCGGTTTGGAAGGCGACTGCGACCGTGCAAAATGTGTGTGTGTGTGTGTGTGTGTTGGGCCACACGGGCTGTGTGGACGACAAGATGGCGGACGTGCGCCGGCGGCGGCTGTGCTGTGACAGTGCAAAGTTAAAACAAAACAAGGTGCGGCGAGGACGACTGAAATTTTGCTTTGGACGTAGGTTTGTGTGGTGGCCCTGAAAAGGGCCGATTGTTGTGGGCCGAGCCGGCAAAGCGCGTTGCGTGCAGGGGAGCACGCGGCGCTGCGATTGCCTGGCCTCCTTTAGGCCTTCTTCTCGGTCTTCTTTGGCAGCAGGACGGCCTGGATGTTGGGCAGGACACCACCCTGTGCGATGGTGACGCCCGACAGGAGCTTGTTGAGCTCCTCGTCGTTGCGGATGGCAAGCTGCAGGTGGCGCGGGATGATGCGCGTCTTCTTGTTGTCGCGGGCCGCGTTTCCGGCCAGCTCGAGCACCTCAGCCGCGAGGTACTCCATGACGGCGGCGAGGTAGACGGGCGCCCCGGCGCCGACGCGCTCTGCGTAGTTTCCCTTGCGCAGGAGGCGGTGGATTCTGCCGACCGGGAACTGGAGCCCAGCCCTGCTTGAGCGGGACTTTGACTTGCCCTTGACTTTGCCTCCCTTTCCGCGTCCGGACATGGCGATGGGCTAGCGACGGTGCACACGAAACGGAAACGAAAACGACCGGTGCGAGCGGCAGCGAGTCGAGCAGCGGAGTGCGTGCCGGCGCAGCCGGGGTGGGGGTGCTTTATGGGCTCGGGTGCGGCGGCCGGTTGCGCGCGCGCCCCATTGGTCGGCGGCCGCAACAGGGCGAGCTGGTAAAGGTGCGGCGGCGGCTGGCGGCGGGTGCCACTGTGTGGGGAGACGCTGACTAGAGCGGAGCGCTTGCTACTGGTGTTGCTGCTGCCGTACGTTGGTTCGAGATGCCGCCCAAGACTAGCGGGAAGGCCGCCAAGAAGGCTGGCAAGGCGCAGAAGAACATTTCGAAGGGCGACAAGAAGAAGAAGCGCAAGAGGAAGGAGAGCTATGCCATCTACATCTACAAGGTGCTGAAGCAGGTGCACCCTGACACGGGCATCTCGTCGAAGGCGATGAGCATCATGAACAGCTTCGTGAACGACATTTTCGAGCGCATTGCGGCCGAGGCTTCTCGCCTGGCGCACTACAACAAGCGCTCGACCATCACGTCCCGCGAGATCCAGACCGCTGTGCGGCTGTTGCTGCCTGGCGAGCTGGCCAAGCACGCCGTGAGCGAGGGCACGAAGGCGGTGACCAAGTACACGAGCTCCAAGTAAGGAGGTGGCTCTGGAATGGAAGGAAGGATGGAGAAGGCTCCTCCGTTGCGAGAGCGGCAAAACGGCCCTTTTCAGGGCCACCAACTTGCCTTTTGCGGGAAGGGCGGAATTGTTGTTGTTGTTGTTTGTGTGGACGGCTGTGATGTATGTGTGCATTTTGATTGTGGGTGGGGGGGGCGCGTCAAAGCGTGTTGCGCGGGGTACGGCCACGAGGTTGGTCGCCGTGGCGTGGAATGGTGGCACGCCTCGTTGGCGTGGTTTTTGACCCATTGGTGTTGTTGGTGTGTGTGTGTGTGTGTGTGTGTGTGTGTGTGTGTGTGTTACCCGTCTGCGAGGGGGGACAGTGCGATCGGCGACTTTTGTGTCACCGTAACGACGGCCGTTTGCGGGTTTGTTTTTTTTTGCACATCATACATGGCGAGGGTGAAATGTGAAATGTTTTTGTTTGGTTTTTTTTTTTTTTTTGCCGCCCACTATTCCCTTTGCTGTGCGCCGAGTTTGACAATGGTGCGACGTAACTGCAGCGTGGAGGTGTGTGAGTGACGTTGAAATGAACGTGCCATTAAGACGCATTGTTGTTGTATTGTACTGTACGTGTACGGCGACACGCACGATGATGTACCATTCGACTCTGATGTTTGATAGCCGTGTCTGACTGATTGCGTACGACGCACGCACACCGATGTCGTCATTCAAGATGCACGCGTGTCCAGTGCAGTACAGTAAGCGCGACGACGGCGGCGGCGGCGGCGGCGGTCGTTTGTTTGGCGAATGTCTGTACACGTGTTTGTCTGTGTCCATCCGGTATGTATTTGTTTGTTTGAAAGTGTTTTGTGTGTCGGTGACGTGGTCCGATCCGTCGCCCCCTGAGTAACTGTCGATCGGCGCGATAGACCGGCGTCACGCAACTGAACCGAAGTCGTGGGCACACCCGTCATACTGTTGTACACCGTCGCGCTGAGAACGGTAACGAAAGGTTGACTTTGATCGGTCGAATGTCTGGGCAGAACGTGAGGAATGAGGCACGAGTGCAAGGAGGGGGGGCAAAAGAGAGAGGAAGGGAAAAAGGGGAGAAACGCATTCGTAGAGCAACGGAACGTTCCCGTGTCGGAGGCGTATTGGAGCCGCACTGAAATGCGTTTAACGGCGGCGCGGCTGCAAGTGTCTGCCGTGGTGAACGTTACCTTTGACGGCTGCATTGGGCTTTGCCTTTGCTTTTTTTGCTTTCGCTTTCGCTTTCGCTTTCCCGGATGTACGTAACGTTTGTTGATATGGTTCTGAGGAAGAGTGTATGACAGTGCCGTGCCGTCCATGTTCGTGTGCCCTCCCATTGTGTGTATGCTATTGTCTGTGTACTTGAATGATGTAGTAGGTGTTAGTGGACATGTTTTACCAGTGGGGGGAAATGGATCGTCGATAGTTGCCGTCACTCTGTCACGGTCGAGATGACGCACCCTCCGTACAGAAAGGTGTCGAGAAAGTGAGTGTGTGTGTGTGTGTGTGTGTGTGTGTGTGTGTGTGTGTGTGTGTGTGTGTGTGTGTGTGCGTGCGTGCGTGCGTGCGTCCGTGAATTGGCAGTGTTTGGAGGTGGGCGTGCCCTGCATGTGGCCCGGAAGGCTGTTCGTTAGGCGGTAGTGTTGTGTGGACAGGGGAGGGGCATGCGTAACGCTGCTGGCATGGCATTTCGGGAGATGGGAGGGGGCAAACGAGGAAACGAGGAGCGGCGGCCAAAGACGGGACGGGGAGGGGCGCGGTGTGGGTGGCTTGCGCCTGTGCTCGGCGTTGTGGTTTGTGCAAAAGAGGAGGAGAAAAACAATGTGAGTTGCCAGGGAGGGGAGCGGTGTTGTGTTGTGTTGTGGTTGTCGTGGTGTAGCCGCAGACGCGGCTGTCAGTGAACGTGGCGAGACGGACGGATGCGCGGAGGGGCGGGGGCGGCGCATTTCGCCGGTGCCGTGCCGTGCCGTGCCGTGCCGTGCCATGCCTGAAAGCCGCGTGGTCGCTGTGTTGTTGGTGGCGTGGGGGCGAGGAGAGTACCGTACGGGTGTGCTTGTGCGCCGGAAATGGCACACTGCGCCCGCCCGTCTTGGAGGCTGATGGCTGTGGTGTGGAAATGGGGCGCGGTGATGTTGAAGCAGTTGAAGAACAGAAAAGAAACCAAGAAAACGGAAGGCGTGATGCGGCGGTGGTGGTGAGAGCGGGAAAAACAAAACAAAAAAAAAAAACAACAAAAAAAAAGAAGGAAAAACAACAAGAAAACAAAAAGTCTATCAATATTAAAATGTAAATGGAAATGGAAATGGACCCAGGTATAACCTCCCTGCACAAATAGCAGAGAGTCCGATGATAATAAAAATGTGCCAGAATGTTAACGTCCCTACAAAACAAACCCAACGATAATATTAATGAAAGAGTGAACCGTATGTAACATTGCAACAGACATAATGAAACCTGATAAATTGTATAAGGGCAGCAGCGTTGACCTTTGGCCCTGTATTCAGAATAAAAAGAGCCAAAGATCGTTACCCCAATGAAAAAGACACTGAAACACGTATGTAACATAGTAGCGATGGCGAGACATTGTAGCATCTGTGACCAGAGAGTTTGCGCTGGACTGCGCGAGTGTTGCGAGCGGTTCTCAGTCAGTCAGTCAGTAGTTGTTGCGAGTCCGTAGCTCTGTGTAGTTGAGGGCTGTACTCTGTCAGTAGTCGTCGCGTGCAGTACGCTAATAGTCGTCATGCAGAGCGGTCGGTCAGTAGTAGCAGCCGAGTGCGGTTGTGTGATGTAGGCGGTCGGCAACACTGGTCAAGATGGTGAATAAGGTATACTGTTAATTAATATAATCATTAGATAATGAAAAATTGTATTTATTGTAATTATTCTCCAACAAGTTCCCCAATAATAATTTTTATTTCAAAAGCATTTTTCAAACATTTAATTGTTTATTGAACTAAAGAGTTCGTTGCACTTCACATTTCATTCCACTTCTTTGAAGAAAAATGTCACTAAAATCACAAAAAAAGAGAATATTATTATTTGCAATGCAGTTCCTCCAAGCGCTGCGCAACAACCAGAGCAGAAATGTGACATCCATTTATTCGGAGGTAAGACTTTAAGTCTGATTGTTTTGCACAGGGCCAAAGACCGATATTTCGGTTTAATTGAAGTTTCTTGTCACTGAACGGACTTTTTTAAATGTTGTGTGAAGACTTTATATTTGAGTCAGATTGCGAATTTCACATTTTTGTTGCCATTTTCAATACCTCTCATTGTGGGCGAGGTTACAATTAGCGCAATGTCCATTAGCATCCGTAAATAACATTGTCCATTATTTTAAATTTTGCTGGGAGGTTACAACACACACACACACAAAAAAAAAACAAAAAAAACAAAAAATTGCATTTATATCCGCTCCTCAATTGTAGATACCCCTTACACAGCTGTGTGCAATGAATGAGTGCTGGCTGGTAATTAATTGCACTCCTTGGAGGGAAATGCCATAGGAAGTAGTCTTTAAAAAGTGAATGTTTTTCGTTAAGAGACAAAAGTTACTTTAGAAAAAAAGTAATAGTGGGGCTTTTGTTGTTGAACAAAATAAGTACAATGAACATACGTTATCAGATTTGCGCAATGCAGCGTCACACCACCTTTTGATTATAACACAATAGACTATACATCGTCCCGAACCGTGACCAGAGTCGCGAGACGAGCAGAGCACGCCGCCGACGCCCGCTCAGTACAACCGTCCACCCGCTACTACTGTCGACCGACTACTACCTCTCCCGACTCGCGCTACAATATATATATAACAACTGTTCCTGGCGACCCGGTGCGTGCCACTACTGTCGTCTGGCGCGGTCCAAGCGCCGACTAGCAGCGATAAAGAACTCTCTGGTCAGACAGAGATGCTGTCATGCCTCGCCATCGCTCTGGTAATGAATACATACGTGTTGCAGCGTGCGTACCACCGGAACACGCAGTGGCGGAGCCAAAGACTGTGTTGTCGAGGTCGAGTGCGAGCGGGAAGAGAGGCAGCGTCGGCACGGAGATGCAAGCGAGCGCGAGACGCACGGGGGCTGCGGCGTGGCGCGTTTGCGGTCGGCGCCTTTGGTGGCAACGGCCGGGACAAGCAGCGGTGTATGGTGTGGTGCGGGGCGGACAGGGGCGGAGGCGGCGCGACGACGGCATGGGGGCGAAAACGGGACGGGGGACGGCGGATGTTGAGAGGCGTCACGCGCGGACAGGACACAGACACAGAGACACACAGATTGGAAAGGGAGGGTGCGCGGTAGTAGTTGGGAATGTGCGTACCGTGCGGGATGGGAGTGGGCGAGGAACACGGTCGTGGCCCCTGTTTTGGGTGCGTGTGATGACGTCGGTGTGTTGTGGGAAGGGAAGGTGCTGTGGCGGCGGCGCGTAATGGGCGTAGGCCGAAAAGAGAAAGGAACGTGGGCAGTGTGTTGGCAAGCGTCGGTTCGACTGCGACGTTGATGGGCAGGGCAGGGCAGGGCAAGGTTAATGGTGGTAGGAGTAGGCGTGTGGGCGCAAAAAATCTGCCGCTGCAGGCGGTGCCGTAACCGCCATGGCGGGAAGGAGAGAGGGCCAAAGAAAGAAAGAAAGAAAGAAAGAAAGAAAGAAGAAAACAAAAAAAAAAAAAAAAAAAAGGAGGGGGGGGGCGAAAGTGGAGAGGCGGTGGTGTGAGAAGGGCGGGGGCGGAAGGAAGGCAGGAAGGACAAGAGGCGAGGCGACGGCTTGCTTTGTGTATCGGTCGGTCTCTGGCTATGCTTCGTTTTCTGCAGCAGGGTCGGTGCGCGGCGTGGCTCGCGGCAGTGGGAACGCCTGGTGGCTGGACGGCCAGCAATGCGGTTGGATGGGCGGCCACAGCACCGCACCTGTGCCCGAGGAGGAGACGCTGGCGGCGGGCCCTGAGGTGAGGCCGGCTCGGCTGGGGCTGTGGATGTGTAGGTGTGCGCCGCTGCTGCAACAACGAGTAAAACGCGAGAAGAAGGGATGGCGGTAGAGAGAGAGAGAGAAAAAAAAAAGGTCGTGTTGTGTTGATGCGCAGGCAGACGCGTACAGAGGGACGAGCCCGGTCTGCAGCAGGGTGTGGCCGTGCCGAGTGCAGAGCAGCGGCGGCTCGGTTCGGTTCGGCCCGGCCCGGCGGGCCGCGCTGTTGTCGCGGACGTGAGCGCCCCCTGGCGGGTGGCCGGAGGCGGCGCGGCGTGTTGGACGTGTGGCTGGTGGCAGTGCACAATTTGCGAGTGGCTGGCGGTGTGGTGTGGCGGTTGGCGCGTCGGGCGGCGGAGAGGTATGTGTTGCGGGCGCCCTTTGCTGCGCTGCGTCGTTGCGTGTGCCGTACAGGGCGGGCGCTTGTCGACTGTGTGGGCGGTGTGGCGAATTGGCGTGAAACGGCTGCCGAGAGGGTGTGTGGTAGCGAGCCGGTCGGTGGTGTCAGTGCGAAGGGGAATGTGCGTGCGTGTTTGGCGGTTTCGGTGTGCTTTTTGCGGCGTGAGAGTGGGAATTAGTGGGGCCGGCTGTTGTGTTGGTTCCTTGTGTCTTGTGTCGCGTAGCTTGATGGCAACGTGGAAGGACGCCGGTTTCGTTTTCGTTTCGAGCCTTGCGTGTGGTTGTCGACGTTGACTGGTTGGCGTGTGCCGATGCACGTGCATGTGTGGGTCGCGAGTGCGTTTTTGGCTGGCTGTGTGTGTGTGTGTGTGTGTGTGTGTGTGTTTTGGGGGGGGAAGGGGGAGGCGGTGGTGAAAGTGCAGTCGTCGGGTGGGGCTGGGGCTGTGCGTCGTGGCGGAAAGGTGGTAGGTTGCGGGAAGCGAGCCCGTCGTTGACGGTGTCGCGTGAGTTGTGAATCGAGTGGGGCGCGGGGCGCGGGACAGGAGCAGCGTGCCGCTGCGTCGTGGTCGTCAGCAGAGGCTGTGCGTGTGCTTGTCCTTTTTGTGGGCGGTTCGTGCGAGGCGTTTTTGTTTTGTGTTGCCCTAGTTGTTAGTTTATTTTGTTTGTGTTTGTTATTTTGAGACGACGACTGGTTGGTGGCGTGCGCGCGAAGTGGCGGTGTGCGCTTCCCGTGTCGTTTGTGTTGTTTTGTTTTTTTGTTTTTGTGTGTTTTTTTTTGCACTGGGCCCCGGTGGGTGGGTGCGTGTGTGTCGATTGCCGGCTGGCGAAAGGTGCGCCATCGGCGGGGTGGGTCGCCGGCACAAGTAGAGGCGGCGGCGTTGTTGCTGTTGTTGTGTGGTGTTTGTTTTGTTCGGCTGTGTCGGCGAGCTGTGTTGCGGTGCGTGTGAATGGTGGTGCAAAAGTGCTGGCGTTGGGGCTGCGACTGCGACGGCGGCGAGCCGCGGGCGCGCCATTGATAGTGATGTTGTGAACAGCGGCTGTGTACGGTAGTGGTGTTGTTGTAGCACGACGTGCATCCGGGCCGGCGCGGAAAGCGCAGTTGCGGGCGGTTGCCCTTCGGTGCCAGCCATGTCGCGTGAGCGGCGGGTTGCTCTGGTGTCGACACGTGGTGCTCTGGGTTGTTGTGTGGTGCCCTTTGGCCGGTGGGGGTGGTTCGCGTGTGTCTCGTTCGCGCTCGGTGTCTGGTCGTGGTCGTGCTGCTCCCCCGTCTGTCGGCGGTTTCCGACGTCGTCTGTACGTTTTTGTTCGTTTGCGGCGTGCCTGCCGACGTCGTCCCGTCGCGACCTTTCAACCGAAAGTGTGGCGCCCGAAGGTGAACGAACGTAACCCTGACCTCGGCGCTTTACGCTGAGCCGAGCGAACCGAACCGAACCTAACCTGTGGTGTGGTGTGGCGAGGTGAGCTCAGCCTGTGAGCCCCTAACGTCTACGTAAGGTAAGCTGTCCGGCTCACGCCTCACGTTTGAACGCTTTTTTAACCTACGTTTGACGCTTCTTAACCTAGCACTGACCCCTTAACCTAACGTGTAACCTAACCTAACCTAACCTAACCTCTGACGCCTGACGTGTTTGAATGCTTAACCTAAGTTTGACGCTTAACCTAACCCAAGTCCCCTTAACCTAACCCACGTCCACCTAACCTAACCTAACGTAGACGTGTAAACGTAATGTGTAACGCGTAACGTGTAAGGTCGGCTGTCGTGTGTGCTTGACGGCAGATTGGGTTGGTCTGTAGATTCGGATTGCGGTTTGCCTCGGTCGAGGGGTTGGGTCGGAAGCGGCGAGGGGCGGCGGCGCCTGTTGCGCAGGCGGCGTCCGTTTGCGGCGGGCAATTGTTGAGAAACGGCTGTGAATGTTGGCGGGCGAGAGGAGGAGGACGGCGCGCGATGTGGCCCGACGGCTGCGGGCCGATCGGGAAACGGCGGGAGGGCGACGGAAGGCGATGGGGCGGCGGAGGCGCGTTTGCACGGCCGTCATCGCCGCACGCCTCGGCTTGTGTGGCTGTGGCGCCGGCCGCGCTGGCCGGGCTGCCGCGGCGACGGTGTGGGAGTTTTGCCGAAGGTTTGGCCATTGTGGCGGGTCGTCGGCTGGGGCTGTGGGGGCGGCATTTGGGCGGGGGCGGCGATTCTCGGCGGGCCGACCCAGGCTGTAGCGCGCGGTAGCTGCAGTTTGGCCGTGGTTTGCGGCGCTGCCGTGGCGACTGGTTGGCGACTGTGGTGTGGCTGTGTGTAGCCCCATCCTCGGTGGTTTGAAAGGCGCGGGCGGTTGTGGCGCAGGTTTGGGGCTGCTCCGCACAGGCTGTCGGACGTTGGGCGGTAGCAAGCGCGGGAGGCGCGGCGCGGCGGCGCGCAGAGTGGCGGCCGCTCTCTCGGCCGTCCGCGCCCGCCCGCGACACTGGCTGGGCCTTGTGATTCTCTGCTCTGCTGCTGTGCTGTGCTTGCGTGCCTGCCGTCCCGCTCGCTCTCGCTGTGTGTTACGCGCGTCGTCGAAATGGCAGATCAGGCGGCTACGAACGAGACTGCTGCGGCACCCGCCGCCACCGGCACTACGAAGAAGGCCAAGTCTGCGTCGTCTGCGAAGAAGCCGCGCGCCAAGCCTGCGCACCCGCGCACCTCTGAGATGGTGACGGCCGCCATCAAGAGTCTGAAGGAGCGCGGCGGGTCGTCGCTGCAGGCGATCAAGAAGTACATAGCCGCGCACTACAAGCTGGACGCGGAGAAGCTGGCGCCGTTTATCAAGAAGTACCTCAAGTCGGCCGTCGTGGCGGGCGAGCTGGTGCAGACGAAGGGGAAGGGCGCGTCCGGCTCGTTCAAGCTTGCCGGCGCCGGCGGCGGGGGGGCGGCCGAGGGCGGCAAGGCTCGTGCTGGCGGTGCCAAGAAGAAGCGCGCCGCTCCGGCCAGCAAGGAGAAGAAGGGCGCCCGTGCGGCCGGCGCAAAGAAGGCTGGTGGCGTGAAGGCGGCGACCGGTCGGAAGGCGGGCGCCGCCAAGAAGGCGTCTGCGGCGTCGGCCGCTCCCGCGGGTGCGAAGAAGGCGGCTGCGGCCAAGCCGGCCAAGGCCAAGTCGCCGTCGAAGGCGAAGAAGGCCGCCAAGGTTCCGACGAAGAAGCCGAAGGCGCCGCGCCCGAAGAAGGCGACGACGCCGTCTAAGGCGAAGGCTTCGCCCAAGAAGAAGAAGTAGAGTAGAGGAGAAAGAGATGGGAAAGGAAGGGTTTGGCGCTTGACTCCGTCGTCCCCACCCCCCGTCGTCGTCTAGTGGCGCGCAAGAGACGCGCGGCCCAAAACGGCCCTTCTCAGGGCCATCAAAGCACGTCGGGGAAGGTTTTGATTGTCGTGTTGCGTCTGGTGTGGGTGTCTGTCTGTCTGGCGTTTCTGTATGCCCGTGGGGATGCTGTTTGCGTGCCGTGGTGGTTGGATTGCGGGGGTCGGTGGCGGGTGTGGGCGGCGGTAGCGGTAAGCGGTGTTGTTGTTGTTGTTGTTGTCGTGGTTGATTGTCGCCGTGTTTGTGGCGGCGGCCGACGGTTGGTTTTCTGTGACGTTGTTTTGTTTGAATACGTTGGTTGGCTTGCCTGCGTTCGTTCTTCTCGGATGTCTGTCTTGTCTAGTCGTGTCTGGTCTTTGTTTTGTTCCTTTGTGTGTGTTATGTTTTGCAACGGGGGGCACGTTGAGATGTGGAAGGAGTCGGCGGGGATTTCGGTGGCGTGTAGAGCGAGCGAGCGCGCCTGCCTGGCCGTTGGCCGTCGGAGTGGAGTGCGGGTTTTTTTTTTTTTGTTTTCGAAACGAAAGCGGCGGCCGGCCAGCCAGCCACCCGTGCGGTGTGACGTCGGCCGTTGGGTATTGTGCGCTTTGAGCGCCGGGGAGGGATGATGTGTGATTGTTGCGCGCTGCTAGCAGGCAGGCAGAGTGAGCGGGTGTGGCTGGCGGACGGACGGACGGGAAGTGGTGGTTTTTGTTTTTGGGTTGCGGGGCGAGAGGCAGGCGACCGACAAAGTTTGCTCGCGACGGAGAGATGTTAGTGGCCCTGAAAAGGGCCGTTTTTGTTTGTGCGGTGCGGTGCCGCGGCGCGGTTTAGGCGCGCTCGCCGCGGATGCGGCGCGCGAGCTGGATGTCCTTGGGCATGATGGTGACGCGCTTGGCGTGGATTGCGCACAGGTTGGTGTCTTCGAAGAGGCCGACGAGGTAGGCCTCGCTGGCCTCCTGCAGGGCCATGACTGCGGAGCTCTGGAAGCGCAGGTCGGTCTTGAAGTCCTGGGCGATCTCGCGCACTAGGCGCTGGAATGGCAGCTTGCGGATGAGCAGCTCTGTGCTCTTCTGGTAGCGCCTGATTTCTCGCAGGGCGACGGTGCCCGGCCTGTAGCGGTGGGGCTTCTTGACGCCTCCGGTGGCGGGCGCGCTCTTCCTCGCCGCCTTGGTGGCGAGCTGTTTGCGCGGCGCCTTTCCGCCGGTGGACTTGCGGGCCGTTTGCTTTGTGCGGGCCATGGCGGTAGCGGTAGCGGTAGCGGAGCGGCGTGCGTGGAGGTTAGGTGCGGCGCGGCGTCCGGTGCTGCCTTGACAACGGGCCCGCGCGCCTCCGTGCTGCGCTTATATGCCCTCGGTTGCGCGTGGTGGGGGGAGGGCGGGCCAGAGTCTATATAGGGGGGCGGCGGGCGCGCTGGGCGCAGACATGCCGCGTGAGACGGACGCACGCGCCGAGCGCTCCGCGCCACCGCTCGCTAATATGTCGACAGCGGACAGGGCCGCGCCCCTGCACGCATCGGGAGTCGAGTCGAGTACGTCGGGAGAGCACTCGCGGCCTTCCGATAGTACTCCTCCTCCATCGCGTAGCGTTGCCTCCGTAGGCAACGCATCAGCAGACAAGGCCGCGTCCTTGAACGCAACCAGAGTCGGTAGCAACACATCCGCTGAACCGACTGTTGAAACAGCGTGTGCTTCCTCTCAGTCCCTCGATGCAATGGATCTCCAGCGCATTAGAAAGGAGATGAGGGAGGCATGTATGGACAATGAAGGGAGCTACTACGTCCTCGATGACGAGACTCCCGAAACCACAGCCAACACCGCACCTGCAACAACAACGCCTGCAAACCAGGAAGCAGAAAGTGCGGAGGCAGCGCTGAACTCCTTGTTGGCACTCCTGCCGACGTCCAACACATCACTGGCGGCGCACGACAACAGCGCCCCAAACCAGGACAACGCCGGCGACGTCACTGAAATGGAGCACCACACCATTCAGAATAAGAGAAGACATTCTGATGGTGACGCTCCCGTGCCATCTAATGCACGGAAGTTCCGGAAGGCAGCAGGCCCTCCCGCACGGCCGAAGGCGACGGCCAAAGGTCGCAGGCGCAGCAATGGAGAGGTAGTGCAACAGCAGGCAGACGCAGACGGCTTCGAACAAGTGAAGAAACCGGCAAAGCGCGCCAATATCCCGTCCTCCACCCCGATTGCTGTGGATAACCAATATAGCGCTCTGAGCGACGACGACAGCGAAGACGATGTGCAGATGACGCCCGCACCGCCACGCCGCTCTAAACCGCCACCGTTAGTTCTGGATTACCCTGGCACGTTCCGCGAGCTGCAACAACTGCTGCAGAAGGTGCTAGGGAAGAACAACTTCATAATACGAGTGTCTGGGGAGCTATTCAAAGTCCAGACGAATAGCACCACAGACTACATGATGCTCAATAAAACAGTAACAGAAAAGGGCATCAAATTCTACACGTACTCCGCAACGAGAGAGAAACCACTGCGTGTAGTATACCGAGGGTTCTCGTACAAAACGGAACCCAGCCACATCAAAGAGGAGCTGGAGGACTTGGGATATGCTGTGAGCGGCGTCTCCAAAATGAAAAATCCTGGAACGAGAAAAGACTCGCCGCTCTTCTGCGTGTACGCTCCCAACACAGAGCGCAACAGGCAGCTGTTCCAGCTCCGTCTAATAGCCAACTGCAGTGTGACACCCGAAAACCTGCGCAATAAACAACCTTATGCACAGTGCTTCAGGTGTCAGCAACTCGGCCACGTCCAGAAACACTGCAACATGGACGAGAGATGCGTGAGATGCGCAGGGGAACACGCATCTCGCGATTGTACAATCAAAGGTATACCACACAAGGACTTCACACCGAAGTGCGCCCTGTGTGGTGAAAACCACATGGCCGCGTATAGAGGCTGTGAACGGCACATAGCCTTCCTCGAGCGCGCCCAAGGCCAGCAGCTGCGCGGAGGGAAGACGGCCAGAAACGGGAAAACCGCATTCCGCGACTCGCAGAACTGCCCAGCAACCGGTCGGCCACAAAGACGACGACGCCGCCGGACACGTGGAGGTCGACGCGCCGGATACAACCCAGCGCCGCCAGGGGCCAGCACCTCCCGGCCGAGTACGCAGAGGCAGCCGCCAACAGTCGGTAAGGCAGCTCGCAACGCGACCGGCAGTGCAGTCCCAGCCACCTCCCTTACGCGCGAGTCTCAAAACTCGCCGCGAGAGGGCAGCACCTCCCGGACGCATCCGGGAAAGCCAGCCGCCGAGTACAGCTCGACGCCACCAGAGGGCAGCAGCATGCAGACGTTGCAGCCAGCAGCCGGTAAGGCAGCCGCCACGGCTACCTACAACACAATCCCGGAGGCCGCTACCACGACGGAGTCCCGCAACCCGCCGCGTGGTGGCAGCACCTCACGGACACAGCCAGCGGCAAGTGACGCCCAGAGAGGCGCGCCGCTCACAGGTGGCAGCACCGCACGGCCGCAGCCGGCACCCCGTGCTAACGCATGGGCCCGGCAGCGATCAGCTGATCTGACGGCAGCCACTGCTGCTACCGGGCGCGCGCAACGAGCGCGCACAAATAACGAAGACGCAGCCCCCGGGCGGCGCCCTCCGAGATTAGACAGCCCCGTTGACTTCCCGGAAATGCGCCAGCGCGGAAGCCGCTACCAACAGCGGCACATCGACGCGCCCCATCCTCCAAAACAACCACAGGAGGAAGACAAGGCCACCCAAATGCTGCAGCTGTTGGCAGGCCTCATAGACAGGGTCCTCCATGTGATCGAGGACCTTCCAAACAAATACGCGGCGTCTGTGGAGCAGATCACACAGACGATCACCTTGGCCATCTCCACAAAACATCATGGATAGACACGACCGTGGTGTAAAAATCGGCGTCTTTAACGCCAACGGCTTGCGTCACCAGGACGCTGAATTCAGAAGCTTCATCTGCGACGAGAACCTGGACATCTGTCTCGTCGCAGAAACACACCTGAAGCCCGGCGTGAAAGTGGGAGTGGCCAACTACCACTGCTACCGGGACGACCGGCCAACCGCGGGTGGCGGCACGGCGGTATACGTAAGGAGGACGATGCGCCACCACCGGATTCACCTGCCACAACTCGCCACAATAGAGGCCACGGGAGTAGCCGTGCAAACGGATCAAGGACCGATAAACTTCGTGGCAATATACCGACGTCCAAGGGGTCTACTGCAGCCAGATGAGTTCGCGGCGCTGATTTCCCTCCCTGGAAACACATTCCTCGGAGGCGACGTTAACGCCAAGAACATCATCTGGAACTCCAGGACCACAAACACAAGCGGCCGCCGTCTACATCGGGTGGCCGAGCAGCTCGGAGCGGCGGTGATAGGACCGCACCAGCCGACCATCTTCCCGACACGAAGAGGTGCGCAACCGGACGTCATAGACGTGGCCATCGTCCGCGGGGTGAGACACTTCATCTCCGCCACAACGAGGGCCACGATGGCGTCCGACCACGCCCCCGTGGTCTTTGAACTGAATGCGGACATCGTCCAAACGACCAAACGTGGCCACGACATCAGGGGCATCACATGGGACACGTACCAAACAGAAATGGCGGCCAAAATCGGAGACGCGCCGAACCCGACTGAACACGGTGCGCAAGCGGCGCTGCGGCACCTCACCCGAGGAGTCGCAGAAGCTGTGGCGGCAGCCACTCCAAACGGAAGAACAGAGAAGCCACACGCCCGTGAATTCCCGCAACATCTCAAAGCTGCCATCACGGAGAAGAACAGACTTCGCCGCGAATGGCAGCTAACACGGAATCCCGCAACAAAGCGGCAACTGAACAGGATGCAGCGGGAGATTAAAGCAGCCGCCGACGCCCACAGAATCGAGGAGTGGTCGCAGAAAGTCGCCTCCCTGAAGACAGAGGACGGAACAGCCTGGCACGCGGTGAAGGGATTCATCCGCCGCACCGCCAAAATACCGCCACTGCAAGTCGGGAACGTCTTCGTCAGCGAACCGGACGCAAAGGCCAACGCCCTCGCGGACGCGTTCGCTGAAAACTTCACCCCGGTGGAAGACCCCGTAGACCAGGCACACATGGCACTGGTGGAGGAACGACTTCCGGTCTTCTTGGCGGCCGAAGACAACGACACCGTCATCGAGCCGATCGAGGAAGCGGAAGTCGAGATCCAGCTGCGCAATCTCAACGGCAGGAAGGCAGGAGGCCCCGACCACGTCACAAATCAGCTGCTCAAGCAACTGCCGCCCATCGCAATCGGGCACCTCACGGGGATCTTCAATTCCATCATCCGCACTGGCGTATTTCCAGAGTGCTGGAAGCACGCCGAGATCGTGGCCCTTCCCAAGCCAGGGAAGGATCACAGGCGGGCAAACAACTACCGCCCGATCAGCCTGCTGCCAGCACTCTCGAAGGTCTTCGAGAGGTTGTACCTGCGGCGTCTTGGAAATCACATCGACGCGGAGGGCATCCTGCCCGACGAGCAGTTTGGATTCCGGAAGGGACACTCCACCACACAGCAACTACTGCGGCTGACAGAGGAAGCCTTCTGTGCCCTGGACCGACGCGAGTACTTCGGCGCGCTTCTGCTCGACGTGTCTCGTGCATTTGATTCAGTGTGGCACAATGGTCTCCTTTATAAACTATTTACATTGGGGATTCCTGGGCCACACGTGAAACTCCTGCAGAGTTACCTCGCGGGTCGCACGTTTCACGTACGGGCAGACTGTGGAATCTCCACAGAACGCCGAATACTCGCCGGAGTCCCGCAAGGTTCGGTCCTGGGTCCAGTGCTATACTCGCTGTACACTGCCGACCTACCACGCACAGATCGGGTGCAACTCGCTCTGTACGCGGACGATACGGCAGTGTACTGCCGCAGCATGCAGCCGCAACTCCTTCAAAGGCGACTGCAATCCGCAGCCAACAACTTGGAAGACTGGGCGGCAAAGTGGCGGCTGGCGTACAACGCCGCCAAATCACAGGCAATCGTCATTGCCCACCGGAACGTGCCGGCTGACCTCCAGGAGATAACATTACGAGGAAGACCGGTCCCCTGGAGCGCAACGGCAAAATATCTGGGCGTCACACTAGACAAACGTCTAACGTGGCGCCCACACATTGAAGAGACGAGGAAAAAGGCAATGGGGCGCATGAACATGCTGTACCCCATCCTAAACCCACGCTCTTCATTACCAGACCACCTAGGGGTGATCCTCTACAAATCCCTCATACGACCAGTGCTGGAATACGCCGCGGTCGTATGGGGAAACACGGCACCAACCAACTTACAACGAATCCAGGCAGTGCAGAACAGAGCACTGAAATGGGCACTCCATCTGCCGGCGGACTTCCCAACTGAGGAACTCCACCAGATAGCGGACGTCCAGAGACTCCGAAGAAGAATCGAAGAACAGGCTGTAATATTTTACACCACCGCCGAAACTTCGCAGAACGCGAAAGTACGACTACTCGGCAGCCGAGAAGAGTGGAGAGCGCACCTGCGCTGGCCACACCATCTTCGTCAAGCACGCTGACGAAGACGCAATCAATCTCGAAATTATGAAGCACCAAAACATGGACAACCGAAAACTAGGAAACTAAAGATCTCGCAATTGGAAGAAATGGAAGGAAGAGCACATTACGTGCTGAAACTTCGTGAAACCCAGAAACCCACAGAGGAGTTTCAACAAGAGGTGCACAGGCTGGGCGCAGACCGTAGCCGACTCGCCAGCCGCTGCAGCTGCTGTTTGTGCACGTTTTGCTTTGCCCGAGGAAGGAAGGATGACAGGCCGCGGCAAGGGAGGAAAGGGGCTCGGCAAGGGTGGCGCCAAGCGGCACCGCAAGGTGTTGCGCGACAACATCCAGGGCATCACGAAGCCCGCCATCCGCCGCCTGGCTCGCAGGGGCGGCGTGAAGCGCATCTCTGGTCTGATCTACGAGGAGACCCGCGGGGTGCTGAAGGTGTTCCTGGAGAACGTGATCCGCGACGCGGCGACGTACACTGAGCACGCCAAGCGCAAGACTGTGACGGCCATGGACGTGGTGTACGCCCTGAAGAGGCAGGGGCGCACCCTGTACGGTTTCGGCGGTTAGGCTGCGTCGTAGCGGGCGCTGGCCTTCCCGCGGCCGTGCTTGTGGGTGGGAGAGACTAGAAAACGGCCCTTTTCAGGGCCACCACACTGTTCGGAAGTTGAAAAGTGCGAAAGAGTCTGTGTTGTTGCTGCGTGTGTTTGTTTGTTTGTTTGTTTCTTTCTTTCTTTCTTTCCGTTTGAGCGACGTGATGTGACTGGGAGGGGAGAAGGAAAGGAAACGTGTCATGTGGCTGGCTGTGTGTGGAGCTGCTTCGTTTGTGTGTTTGTTATTGTGTGTCTTTGTATCGATCGCGACGGAGATGGCGGGCTGTGTGTTGTTGTGCGAGAGGCGGTGATTATTTGCTTGCGTGGTTTGGCTCTGTGTGTTTGTTTGCGGCGGCGTTGGGGTTTCCGAGGCAAGGCGTGTGGGCATAGGCGGCCGGATCAGCTGTTTCGTTCGTGTCGACGGCCGTTGCGCGCGGGAAGTGGAGGGCGGTGTGTCGACACGCCTCCCTTTAACAATGGTCATTATTGCTGCCGTTGTCGGTTTGGAAGGCGACTGCGACCGTGCAAAATGTGTGTGTGTGTGTGTGTGTGTGTGTGTGTTGGGCCACACGGGCTGTGTGGACGACAAGATGGCGGACGTGCGCCGGCGGCGGCTGTGCTGTGACAGTGCAAAGTTAAAACAAAACAAGGTGCGGCGAGGACGACTGAAATTTTGCTTTGGACGTAGGTTTGTGTGGTGGCCCTGAAAAGGGCCGATTGTTGTGGGCCGAGCCGGCAAAGCGCGTTGCGTGCAGGGGAGCACGCGGCGCTGCGATTGCCTGGCCTCCTTTAGGCCTTCTTCTCGGTCTTCTTTGGCAGCAGGACGGCCTGGATGTTGGGCAGGACACCACCCTGTGCGATGGTGACGCCCGACAGGAGCTTGTTGAGCTCCTCGTCGTTGCGGATGGCAAGCTGCAGGTGGCGCGGGATGATGCGCGTCTTCTTGTTGTCGCGGGCCGCGTTTCCGGCCAGCTCGAGCACCTCAGCCGCGAGGTACTCCATGACGGCGGCGAGGTAGACGGGCGCCCCGGCGCCGACGCGCTCTGCGTAGTTTCCCTTGCGCAGGAGGCGGTGGATTCTGCCGACCGGGAACTGGAGCCCAGCCCTGCTTGAGCGGGACTTTGACTTGCCCTTGACTTTGCCTCCCTTTCCGCGTCCGGACATGGCGATGGGCTAGCGACGGTGCACACGAAACGGAAACGAAAACGACCGGTGCGAGCGGCAGCGAGTCGAGCAGCGGAGTGCGTGCCGGCGCAGCTCTCTCTCTCGCATATATGACGTACTCGGACGTTGAGTAGTCTTGTGGTGGAGGTTCTTTGTCCTTTGACATTTCCTCCAAGCCTGTACGTTAAATTTTGCATGTAGAATGCACCTTACTTTTAGTTTTGTCCTTGCTTTTTATGCTAGTTTTTCTGAACCACTATTTTGTGTTTATGGTAATTATTTTGTGTTTAATTTAGGATGCATTTTGGCCTCCTGTATTTGAGGTTGTAGGTGTTGTAATTGCCTAAGTGTTTAATTAGCTGGTTTTCAGATTGGCTCGCAGTTTGGTAGAATGCTACCGCGAGTTCTCTGAACCTGTCTTTCAGCATCTTTACTTCCGTTGCCTCGTGGGTGTCGGCAGTGGGGAAGCGCGTCCTGACGTGAATTGCCCGTCTGAGTGCCCGATTTTGGACTCTCTGCAGCCTTTGCAGGTGCGTTTTGGCTGCATAGCCCCAGACTGGACAGGCATATTCGATGATGGGGCGGACAAGCGTACAGTACAGCCTCACTCCTGTAGTTGCCGCCAGGCTGCTTTCAGTATTTAGTATGGGGTAAATGTCGTTAAGTCTGGCGCTGGCCTTCCTTCTAATGTCGTCGATATGTGCGCGCCATGTCAGTCTTTTGTCAAGGGTGACACCCAGGTATTTGGCCGTGGCCCTCCATGGGATGTCGCGTCTGTGTAGTCTTAGTTGTCTGTTTTGTCGATGGCGGTGGGCAGGGTTGCGTTTGCCTTTCCTTTGGGTGAGCATTATCGCTTGTGTTTTCTCCCCATTTATTGTAATCCGCCATTTCCTGGCCCAGGCTTCCGTCTGGTGTAGTAGGTTTTGGAGTCTTGTCGTCACTATCCCCCTATTTGTACTAACGGCGAAGAATGCCGTGTCGTCGGCGTATTGGGCTGTCTGAGTCTGTGGGGCAGACGGTGTGTCGGCCGTGTACAGGTTGTACAGTATTGGGCCTAACACCGATCCCTGTGGTACTCCAGCTTTGATGGTGCGCTTTGAGGACCTCGCAGTGTCCACTTTGACGCAAAATGTGCGGTTGGCTAGGTAGCTCTTCAGGAGCTTAACGACATGGCCGGGGAATCCTAACGTGTACAATTTGTACAGTAGTCCAGTGTGCCACACACTGTCGAAGGCCTTGGCTACGTCTAGCAGCACTAGTCCACAGTAGCCTTTCCGGTTAAAGGCTTCTGTTGCGGCTTCGACCACTCGCATGAGTTGTTGGGGTGCTGAGTGTTGGTTGCGAAATCCGAACTGGAATTTGGGGAGCATGTTCTCTCTTCTTATGTGCCTGTCTATGTGCACTAAGATGAGGCGCTCGTACAGCTTACTCAGTGTTGGGAGTAGGCTTATGGGGCGATGGTGCTGGGGAAAGATGGGGTCTTTTCCAGGCTTAGCGATCGCGACCACTTCCGCGTGTTTCCACTGTTTCGGGAATTTTTGTGATCGCGTGATTTCGTTGAACGTTTCTGTCAATTTTTCTATCGCTAGCTGGGGCAGGTGCTTAAGCAGTTCATTGGTGAGGAGATCGTGTCCTGGGGCTTTCTTGTTGGGCAGCGTTTTGATGGCTTTCGCTACCTCCTCCGTGGAGAAGGCAGGTGCATCGTCATCGACGTCGTCATCCGCTGCCAGAAATGCGGTTAGTTGTCTGCGGACCATTCTTTCATGTTCGTGATCCTGCGCCTCTGCTGGTGTGAACTGTTTCTCAAAGACGTCGGCGAGTGCGTTGGCTTTATCTTGGGCGCTGAACACTAGTCCTCTCTCGCCGTGCAGAGGCGGCATTCTTGCGCGTCTTTTAGTGAACTGCTTGGTGGCTTGCCAGAGGCTGTTATCCTGCACTTTGAGAGCTGTAAGGCGGTTTGACCATTGCTGGTTTCTGTGCTCAGTGAGCGCCACCTTAAGTTCTCTCTGTAGCCTATTAAGCAGCTTCCTGGTGTCCGGATTTCGCGTAAGTTTCCATTCCTTCGCGGTCCTGTTTTTGTGCCTAATCTGGGCAAGCAGCTGGGGTGGCAGTCGCTGTGTGTGGGGAGGGGGCGGAGGTAGTTCAGGTGTTGCGCCCTGTGCTGCTTGCAGGACCGCGTCTGTGAAGGTACTCAGCGTTTGTTCTGTGTCCTCTGTCGGGAGCGGGGTGTTGGTGAGTTCTTCCATGACTTGTGTTTTGAATCTTTCCCAGTCGATGCGTTTGTACGAGGTTGTATGCTGGTTGCGCGGTAACCAGCCGCCCATGTCAATCTCGAATGTGACAGGGTTGTGATCGGACGACATTCTATTCAGCGAATGCGCCGTCACAAACCCTGTGAGACCTTTGGTGCTGCACTCATCTTTTGCTTTCCCCTCTTTGGGGAAGTGTGAGGGGGAGTCTGTAGCCTTTCGGCTTTTACTCCCCTGTGAACGTGTGTGTGTGATTTTTCTATAGTTTTTGGTGTCTGTGATTTGTGATGATTGTTGTGAGTGTGTCTGGTACTTGCCTGAGGTAGGCGGAGACCTTTGGTGAGTGGGGGTGCTTTATGGGCTCGGGTGCGGCGGCCGGTTGCGCGCGCGCCCCATTGGTCGGCGGCCGCAACAGGGCGAGCTGGTAAAGGTGCGGCGGCGGCTGGCGGCGGGTGCCACTGTGTGGGGAGACGCTGACTAGAGCGGAGCGCTTGCTACTGGTGTTGCTGCTGCCGTACGTTGGTTCGAGATGCCGCCCAAGACTAGCGGGAAGGCCGCCAAGAAGGCTGGCAAGGCGCAGAAGAACATTTCGAAGGGCGACAAGAAGAAGAAGCGCAAGAGGAAGGAGAGCTATGCCATCTACATCTACAAGGTGCTGAAGCAGGTGCACCCTGACACGGGCATCTCGTCGAAGGCGATGAGCATCATGAACAGCTTCGTGAACGACATTTTCGAGCGCATTGCGGCCGAGGCTTCTCGCCTGGCGCACTACAACAAGCGCTCGACCATCACGTCCCGCGAGATCCAGACCGCTGTGCGGCTGTTGCTGCCTGGCGAGCTGGCCAAGCACGCCGTGAGCGAGGGCACGAAGGCGGTGACCAAGTACACGAGCTCCAAGTAAGGAGGTGGCTCTGGAATGGAAGGAAGGATGGAGAAGGCTCCTCCGTTGCGAGAGCGGCAAAACGGCCCTTTTCAGGGCCACCAACTTGCCTTTTGCGGGAAGGGCGGAATTGTTGTTGTTGTTGTTTGTGTGGACGGCTGTGATGTACGTGTGCATTTTGATTGTGGGTGGGGGGGGCGCGTCAAAGCGTGTTGCGCGGGGTACGGCCACGAGGTTGGTCGCCGTGGCGTGGAATGGTGGCACGCCTCGTTGGCGTGGTTTTTGACCCATTGGTGTTGTTGGTGTGTGTGTGTGTGTGTGTGTGTGTGTGTGTGTGTGTGTGTGTGTGTGTGTTACCCGTCTGCGAGGGGGGACAGTGCGATCGGCGACTTTTGTGTCACCGTAACGACGGCCGTTTGCGGGTTTGTTTTTTTTTGCACATCATACATGGCGAGGGTGAAATGTGAAATGTTTTTGTTTGGTTTTTTTTTTTTTTTTTGCCGCCCACTATTCCCTTTGCTGTGCGCCGAGTTTGACAATGGTGCGACGTAACTGCAGCGTGGAGGTGTGTGAGTGACGTTGAAATGAACGTGCCATTAAGACGCATTGTTGTTGTATTGTACTGTACGTGTACGGCGACACGCACGATGATGTACCATTCGACTCTGATGTTTGATAGCCGTGTCTGACTGATTGCGTACGACGCACGCACACCGATGTCGTCATTCAAGATGCACGCGTGTCCAGTGCAGTACAGTAAGCGCGACGACGGCGGCGGCGGCGGCGGCGGTCGTTTGTTTGGCGAATGTCTGTACACGTGTTTGTCTGTGTCCATCCGGTATGTATTTGTTTGTTTGAAAGTGTTTTGTGTGTCGGTGACGTGGTCCGATCCGTCGCCCCCTGAGTAACTGTCGATCGGCGCGATAGACCGGCGTCACGCAACTGAACCGAAGTCGTGGGCACACCCGTCATACTGTTGTACACCGTCGCGCTGAGAACGGTAACGAAAGGTTGACTTTGATCGGTCGAATGTCTGGGCAGAACGTGAGGAATGAGGCACGAGTGCAAGGAGGGGGGGCAAAAGAGAGAGGAAGGGAAAAAGGGGAGAAACGCATTCGTAGAGCAACGGAACGTTCCCGTGTCGGAGGCGTATTGGAGCCGCACTGAAATGCGTTTAACGGCGGCGCGGCTGCAAGTGTCTGCCGTGGTGAACGTTACCTTTGACGGCTGCATTGGGCTTTGCCTTTGCTTTTTTTGCTTTCGCTTTCGCTTTCGCTTTCCCGGATGTACGTAACGTTTGTTGATATGGTTCTGAGGAAGAGTGTATGACAGTGCCGTGCCGTCCATGTTCGTGTGCCCTCCCATTGTGTGTATGCTATTGTCTGTGTACTTGAATGATGTATGTAGGTGTTAGTGGACATGTTTTACCAGTGGGGGGAAATGGATCGTCGATAGTTGCCGTCACTCTGTCACGGTCGAGATGACGCACCCTCCGTACAGAAAGGTGTCGAGAAAGTGAGTGTGTGTGTGTGTGTGTGTGTGTGTGTGTGTGTGTGTGTGTGTGTGTGTGCGTGCGTGCGTGCGTGCGTCCGTGAATTGGCAGTGTTTGGAGGTGGGCGTGCCCTGCATGTGGCCCGGAAGGCTGTTCGTTAGGCGGTAGTGTTGTGTGGACAGGGGAGGGGCATGCGTAACGCTGCTGGCATGGCATTTCGGGAGATGGGAGGGGGCAAACGAGGAAACGAGGAGCGGCGGCCAAAGACGGGACGGGGAGGGGCGCGGTGTGGGTGGCTTGCGCCTGTGCTCGGCGTTGTGGTTTGTGCAAAAGAGGAGGAGAAAAACAATGTGAGTTGCCAGGGAGGGGAGCGGTGTTGTGTTGTGTTGTGGTTGTCGTGGTGTAGCCGCAGACGCGGCTGTCAGTGAACGTGGCGAGACGGACGGATGCGCGGAGGGGCGGGGGCGGCGCATTTCGCCGGTGCCGTGCCGTGCCGTGCCGTGCCGTGCCATGCCTGAAAGCCGCGTGGTCGCTGTGTTGTTGGTGGCGTGGGGGCGAGGAGAGTACCGTACGGGTGTGCTTGTGCGCCGGAAATGGCACACTGCGCCCGCCCGTCTTGGAGGCTGATGGCTGTGGTGTGGAAATGGGGCGCGGTGATGTTGAAGCAGTTGAAGAACAGAAAAGAAACCAAGAAAACGGAAGGCGTGATGCGGCGGTGGTGGTGAGAGCGGGAAAAACAAAACAAAAAAAAAAACAACAAAAAAAAAAGAAGGAAAAACAACAAGAAAACAAAAAGTCTATCAATATTAAAATGTAAATGGAAATGGAAATGGACCCAGGTATAACCTCCCTGCACAAATAGCAGAGAGTCCGATGATAATAAAAATGTGCCAGAATGTTAACGTCCCTACAAAACAAACCCAACGATAATATTAATGAAAGAGTGAACCGTATGTAACATTGCAACAGACATAATGAAACCTGATAAATTGTATAAGGGCAGCAGCGTTGACCTTTGGCCCTGTATTCAGAATAAAAAGAGCCAAAGATCGTTACCCCAATGAAAAAGACACTGAAACACGTATGTAACATAGTAGCGATGGCGAGACATTGTAGCATCTGTGACCAGAGAGTTTGCGCTGGACTGCGCGAGTGTTGCGAGCGGTTCTCAGTCAGTCAGTCAGTAGTTGTTGCGAGTCCGTAGCTCTGTGTAGTTGAGGGCTGTACTCTGTCAGTAGTCGTCGCGTGCAGTACGCTAATAGTCGTCATGCAGAGCGGTCGGTCAGTAGTAGCAGCCGAGTGCGGTTGTGTGATGTAGGCGGTCGGCAACACTGGTCAAGATGGTGAATAAGGTATACTGTTAATTAATATAATCATTAGATAATGAAAAATTGTATTTATTGTAATTATTCTCCAACAAGTTCCCCAATAATAATTTTTATTTCAAAAGCATTTTTCAAACATTTAATTGTTTATTGAACTAAAGAGTTCGTTGCACTTCACATTTCATTCCACTTCTTTGAAGAAAAATGTCACTAAAATCACAAAAAAAGAGAATATTATTATTTGCAATGCAGTTCCTCCAAGCGCTGCGCAACAACCAGAGCAGAAATGTGACATCCATTTATTCGGAGGTAAGACTTTAAGTCTGATTGTTTTGCACAGGGCCAAAGACCGATATTTCGGTTTAATTGAAGTTTCTTGTCACTGAACGGACTTTTTTAAATGTTGTGTGAAGACTTTATATTTGAGTCAGATTGCGAATTTCACATTTTTGTTGCCATTTTCAATACCTCTCATTGTGGGCGAGGTTACAATTAGCGCAATGTCCATTAGCATCCGTAAATAACATTGTCCATTATTTTAAATTTTGCTGGGAGGTTACAACACACACACACACAAAAAAAAACAAAAAAAACAAAAAATTGCATTTATATCCGCTCCTCAATTGTAGATACCCCTTACACAGCTGTGTGCAATGAATGAGTGCTGGCTGGTAATTAATTGCACTCCTTGGAGGGAAATGCCATAGGAAGTAGTCTTTAAAAAGTGAATGTTTTTCGTTAAGAGACAAAAGTTACTTTAGAAAAAAAGTAATAGTGGGGCTTTTGTTGTTGAACAAAATAAGTACAATGAACATACGTTATCAGATTTGCGCAATGCAGCGTCACACCACCTTTTGATTATAACACAATAGACTATACATCGTCCCGAACCGTGACCAGAGTCGCGAGACGAGCAGAGCACGCCGCCGACGCCCGCTCAGTACAACCGTCCACCCGCTACTACTGTCGACCGACTACTACCTCTCCCGACTCGCGCTACAATATATATATAACAACTGTTCCTGGCGACCCGGTGCGTGCCACTACTGTCGTCTGGCGCGGTCCAAGCGCCGACTAGCAGCGATAAAGAACTCTCTGGTCAGACAGAGATGCTGTCATGCCTCGCCATCGCTCTGGTAATGAATACATACGTGTTGCAGCGTGCGTACCACCGGAACACGCAGTGGCGGAGCCAAAGACTGTGTTGTCGAGGTCGAGTGCGAGCGGGAAGAGAGGCAGCGTCGGCACGGAGATGCAAGCGAGCGCGAGACGCACGGGGGCTGCGGCGTGGCGCGTTTGCGGTCGGCGCCTTTGGTGGCAACGGCCGGGACAAGCAGCGGTGTATGGTGTGGTGCGGGGCGGACAGGGGCGGAGGCGGCGCGACGACGGCATGGGGGCGAAAACGGGACGGGGGACGGCGGATGTTGAGAGGCGTCACGCGCGGACAGGACACAGACACAGAGACACACAGATTGGAAAGGGAGGGTGCGCGGTAGTAGTTGGGAATGTGCGTACCGTGCGGGATGGGAGTGGGCGAGGAACACGGTCGTGGCCCCTGTTTTGGGTGCGTGTGATGACGTCGGTGTGTTGTGGGAAGGGAAGGTGCTGTGGCGGCGGCGCGTAATGGGCGTAGGCCGAAAAGAGAAAGGAACGTGGGCAGTGTGTTGGCAAGCGTCGGTTCGACTGCGACGTTGATGGGCAGGGCAGGGCAGGGCAAGGTTAATGGTGGTAGGAGTAGGCGTGTGGGCGCAAAAAATCTGCCGCTGCAGGCGGTGCCGTAACCGCCATGGCGGGAAGGAGAGAGGGCCAAAGAAAGAAAGAAAGAAAGAAAGAAAGAAAGAAGAAAACAAAAAAAAAAAAAAAAAAAAAAAGGAGGGGGGGGGGCGAAAGTGGAGAGGCGGTGGTGTGAGAAGGGCGGGGGCGGAAGGAAGGCAGGAAGGACAAGAGGCGAGGCGACGGCTTGCTTTGTGTATCGGTCGGTCTCTGGCTATGCTTCGTTTTCTGCAGCAGGGTCGGTGCGCGGCGTGGCTCGCGGCAGTGGGAACGCCTGGTGGCTGGACGGCCAGCAATGCGGTTGGATGGGCGGCCACAGCACCGCACCTGTGCCCGAGGAGGAGACGCTGGCGGCGGGCCCTGAGGTGAGGCCGGCTCGGCTGGGGCTGTGGATGTGTAGGTGTGCGCCGCTGCTGCAACAACGAGTAAAACGCGAGAAGAAGGGATGGCGGTAGAGAGAGAGAGAGAAAAAAAAAAGGTCGTGTTGTGTTGATGCGCAGGCAGACGCGTACAGAGGGACGAGCCCGGTCTGCAGCAGGGTGTGGCCGTGCCGAGTGCAGAGCAGCGGCGGCTCGGTTCGGTTCGGCCCGGCCCGGCGGGCCGCGCTGTTGTCGCGGACGTGAGCGCCCCCTGGCGGGTGGCCGGAGGCGGCGCGGCGTGTTGGACGTGTGGCTGGTGGCAGTGCACAATTTGCGAGTGGCTGGCGGTGTGGTGTGGCGGTTGGCGCGTCGGGCGGCGGAGAGGTATGTGTTGCGGGCGCCCTTTGCTGCGCTGCGTCGTTGCGTGTGCCGTACAGGGCGGGCGCTTGTCGACTGTGTGGGCGGTGTGGCGAATTGGCGTGAAACGGCTGCCGAGAGGGTGTGTGGTAGCGAGCCGGTCGGTGGTGTCAGTGCGAAGGGGAATGTGCGTGCGTGTTTGGCGGTTTCGGTGTGCTTTTTGCGGCGTGAGAGTGGGAATTAGTGGGGCCGGCTGTTGTGTTGGTTCCTTGTGTCTTGTGTCGCGTAGCTTGATGGCAACGTGGAAGGACGCCGGTTTCGTTTTCGTTTCGAGCCTTGCGTGTGGTTGTCGACGTTGACTGGTTGGCGTGTGCCGATGCACGTGCATGTGTGGGTCGCGAGTGCGTTTTTGGCTGGCTGTGTGTGTGTGTGTGTGTGTGTGTGTGTTTTGGGGGGGGAAGGGGGAGGCGGTGGTGAAAGTGCAGTCGTCGGGTGGGGCTGGGGCTGTGCGTCGTGGCGGAAAGGTGGTAGGTTGCGGGAAGCGAGCCCGTCGTTGACGGTGTCGCGTGAGTTGTGAATCGAGTGGGGCGCGGGGCGCGGGACAGGAGCAGCGTGCCGCTGCGTCGTGGTCGTCAGCAGAGGCTGTGCGTGTGCTTGTCCTTTTTGTGGGCGGTTCGTGCGAGGCGTTTTTGTTTTGTGTTGCCCTAGTTGTTAGTTTATTTTGTTTGTGTTTGTTATTTTGAGACGACGACTGGTTGGTGGCGTGCGCGCGAAGTGGCGGTGTGCGCTTCCCGTGTCGTTTGTGTTGTTTTGTTTTTTTGTTTTTGTGTGTTTTTTTTTGCACTGGGCCCCGGTGGGTGGGTGCGTGTGTGTCGATTGCCGGCTGGCGAAAGGTGCGCCATCGGCGGGGTGGGTCGCCGGCACAAGTAGAGGCGGCGGCGTTGTTGCTGTTGTTGTGTGGTGTTTGTTTTGTTCGGCTGTGTCGGCGAGCTGTGTTGCGGTGCGTGTGAATGGTGGTGCAAAAGTGCTGGCGTTGGGGCTGCGGCTGCGACGGCGGCGAGCCGCGGGCGCGCATGATAGTGATGTTGTGAACAGCGGCTGTGTACGGTAGTGGTGTTGTTGTAGCACGACGTGCATCCGGGCCGGCGCGGAAAGCGCAGTTGCGGGCGGTTGCCCTTCGGTGCCAGCCATGTCGCGTGAGCGGCGGGTTGCTCTGGTGTCGACACGTGGTGCTCTGGGTTGTTGTGTGGTGCCCTTTGGCCGGTGGGGGTGGTTCGCGTGTGTCTCGTTCGCGCTCGGTGTCTGGTCGTGGTCGTGCTGCTCCCCCGTCTGTCGGCGGTTTCCGACGTCGTCTGTACGTTTTTGTTCGTTTGCGGCGTGCCTGCCGACGTCGTCCCGTCGCGACCTTTCAACCGAAAGTGTGGCGCCCGAAGGTGAACGAACGTAACCCTGACCTCGGCGCTTTACGCTGAGCCGAGCGAACCGAACCGAACCTAACCTGTGGTGTGGTGTGGCGAGGTGAGCTCAGCCTGTGAGCCCCTAACGTCTACGTAAGGTAAGCTGTCCGGCTCACGCCTCACGTTTGAACGCTTTTTTTTTTTAACCTACGTTTGACGCTTCTTAACCTAGCACTGACCCCTTAACCTAACGTGTAACCTAACCTAACCTAACCTAACCTCTGACGCCTGACGTGTTTGAATGCTTAACCTAAGTTTGACGCTTAACCTAACCCAAGTCCCCTTAACCTAACCCACGTCCACCTAACCTAACCTAACGTAGACGTGTAAACGTAATGTGTAACGCGTAACGTGTAAGGTCGGCTGTCGTGTGTGCTTGACGGCAGATTGGGTTGGTCTGTAGATTCGGATTGCGGTTTGCCTCGGTCGAGGGGTTGGGTCGGAAGCGGCGAGGGGCGGCGGCGCCTGTTGCGCAGGCGGCGTCCGTTTGCGGCGGGCAATTGTTGAGAAACGGCTGTGAATGTTGGCGGGCGAGAGGAGGAGGACGGCGCGCGATGTGGCCCGACGGCTGCGGGCCGATCGGGAAACGGCGGGAGGGCGACGGAAGGCGATGGGGCGGCGGAGGCGCGTTTGCACGGCCGTCATCGCCGCACGCCTCGGCTTGTGTGGCTGTGGCGCCGGCCGCGCTGGCCGGGCTGCCGCGGCGACGGTGTGGGAGTTTTGCCGAAGGTTTGGCCATTGTGGCGGGTCGTCGGCTGGGGCTGTGGGGGCGGCATTTGGGCGGGGGCGGCGATTCTCGGCGGGCCGACCCAGGCTGTAGCGCGCGGTAGCTGCAGTTTGGCCGTGGTTTGCGGCGCTGCCGTGGCGACTGGTTGGCGACTGTGGTGTGGCTGTGTGTAGCCCCATCCTCGGTGGTTTGAAAGGCGCGGGCGGTTGTGGCGCAGGTTTGGGGCTGCTCCGCACAGGCTGTCGGACGTTGGGCGGTAGCAAGCGCGGGAGGCGCGGCGCGGCGGCGCGCAGAGTGGCGGCCGCTCTCTCGGCCGTCCGCGCCCGCCCGCGACACTGGCTGGGCCTTGTGATTCTCTGCTCATTCGAGGGGGTGGATCGGCCGTGAGCGGACGCTATACTGCCGCGCGCTGCTGGGAGATCCCTTGGGAGCGCTACGCTAGCCGTAGCACAGCAAAATTTGTCGTGTGCGTTGTGCGTGCACAACGCAAGCAAAAATTGTCGTGTGTGGGTGCGCACGCTTAGCGATTGCGCCGCAAATTTGTCGTGGTAGGACGCTTACGTGGTCCCTTTGTCGTGCAGCGGCTGCCGGTCTACTGGCAGCGCGGTGGCGGCGAGGGCCGTGGCTTTCTAGTTCACCGGTCGTCTGATCTGCCTCAGACGTGAATCATCCAGATACTGCCGCAGGGCATCCTCCCTGCTCCTCCAAGAGTAGGGAAATTCCTGCGCCAGGGTCCGTGGTACTACCCGGTAACCCGCGTGCAGTCAATGGTAGGGCTGGCGCTGTTCGGGGATACCTAACGGTGCCAACGAACGAACAACCAGTGCCCCTGGGCAGTAAATGTCAGACTTCAAGTTCCGCTGACACAGTCATCTTGGGTAAGCCCAAAGCCCCAGTCCGCTGCGGCACCCAGTCACTGGGTACCCGCGGCCAACCAACTTCAGCCATTAGCAAAGCAAAAACACGCGTACAAGACTCGGACGTAATGCCAGCGCCTAAGCGTCCGGCCCCAAGCCGGCTCGCTGAGGAAACAGAGCAACCTGGGAGTGATGACATGGAAGTAGGGGGTGAAGCTGTTATCGCAAATATACCAACATCAAATAGTTTCGCTCCGATTGACACCGACGGAGCGGAAATGACCGAAACAATGCCTACCCGTCCCTCGACCTCGGGCGCGCAAACGCAATCGAGGCCGAAACGGGAAAAGGTGCCCCCAATTCTTGCCACAATCGTAAACGGTACGATGAAAATCATAAAGGAGGTCGCCCCTCAACTAAAAGGAGGACTAAATACCTCATGCAGGGGGTCCTCCGTAAAATTTCAACCGTCAACCCTGCCCGACTACAGATTTCTTACTGCCTATTTCACGCAGAAGAAAATACCCTACCACACTTACCCGGTCACTGAGAAAAACGCGTACAAGGCGGTGATCAAAGGTCTCCCCAGTGACACTGATCCCGCGGAGATAAAGGAGCTTCTCCTTGCGCGTCACTTCAGGGTTATCGAGGTCAAACAGGAGACCAAGGCATCTGACCCGAGCAACCCGGGAGAGGGGCGCAGGAAGAGAGCTTCCTTCAAAGTAATATTACACCCAGACGAGAGAAATAGAGAACTCCTAAAAATCGAGCTGTTCATGAACTGCAAGGTTACGGTAGAGAGGTATCGCCAACCTGAAGGTCCTGTCCAGTGCCACCAATGCCAGCAGTTGTTCCACTCTGCAGAGCAGTGTCACCATCCTCCAAAGTGTGTCAAGTGTGCCGGCCCACACTTGACAAACACATGTAAGAAGAGCCGTGCAACCCCGGCAAAATGCGCCCTATGTGGGGGCGATCACCCGGCGAACTACAGCCGATGCCCCACACGAATACAGTTGATGTCCACCCGCCCCCCTCGGTCGGTAAACGGTGCTGCCCTGTCTCGAGGCGCTTCCGCCTCCACGACGCCGCCGCTAACATCTGCGGCCAACGCGAAGGCAGCTAGCTCTGCCTCCGCCAGCAGCCGCAGAGCGACTGTGCCGGGGCGAGATGCCTTTCCCTCGCTTCCCCCACCACGCGCCCCGACGGCAGCTGCCGCCTGGCCTCCCCCTCCACGTCACCAGCGCACTGAGGCGCCCGCAGCTGCCGCGCCGCCTCAGTCGGCTGCTGGCCAGCAGCCAGGGACGCCGCTCGGCGTCTTTGACGAGCTGCGCCAACTGTTTGCGGGCTTCAGCCTGACAAACATCATGTTTACAATTAGGGACACCATGGCGCGCGTGCGGGCGGCGCCTGATGGCCTAAGTAAATTCATGGCCCTCGCAGAGGGAGCAATTTCATTATTCGACGCTTTTAATGGATCCCCCTAGATCCAGGAAGTTCACCATTTTAAATTTTAACGCCAATGGCGTAAAAACACAAAAACACATCCTAGAGGAGTTTCTAGACCGGTATGCGATCGACGTTGTGTGCCTGACGGAAACCCACCTTAAGCCCAAGGACCGCTTTTCTGTGAGAAATTACTCCACCCATAGAGTAGACCGCGTAGGCCGCGAGCGCGGCGGAGTAGCGGTCCTTGTAAAAGGCAGAAGGTGTTTCCGCACAGTGGACCTACCGCAGACACCCAGCATCGAGGCAGCCGGTATAGAAATAAAAATTCAAAACATACCATACACCATCATCTCCACCTATCACCCCCCGGGCACCACCATACTGACACAGGACCTTCAGGCTCTGCTGGGTACTGGCGCTCGTGTGATTATGGGAGGGGACCTAAACTCGAAACATGCGGCCTTTGGCTGCCGCGCCGAGAACAGAAGTGGTGTGAGATTGCATGGACTCGTCGAGAGGCGTGCCGCCCTCAGCGTCATCGCACCCGACGAGCCTACGCATATCCCTGCGGACCCGACAAAAAACCCAGATATCCTGGATATTTTTGTCGTTAAAAACTTTGCTCTCGACGCGACAGTCACTGTGCACTACGAGCTGAACTCTGACCACAACCCGGTCGTTCTGGACATAGCCAGTGTCGAAGACGAAGCCGGGAGGATGGCAAAAACAGAAGTAATAACAAATTGGGACCGATACAAATACCTGGTGGGTGAGCACGTGGAGGAAATCCCACAGATGGAAACAAAAGAAGAGATAGACGAAGCAATCACCAACTTCACAGACGCCCTCCACGCCTGTGCTCGCGCTACAAGCGTCAGGCTCACCACAGAGCCTGGCGCCAGGGACCTGCCCCCTGACATCTGGGACCTCATAGTCGCCAAACGCAGGTTGCGTAAGCTGTGGCAGCGTCACCGCGACCCAGCTGACCGCCGCCGGCTGCGGCGACTGGAGGATCATGTGAAACTCCGACTGCAGGAGCACAGGAGCCGCTGCTGGGAGGAGATATTACAAACCGCCGAAACAGAGAGCAGCAAACGCAAGATCTGGCGAATAGCCCGGCAGCGGAAAACCCCCACCAGAGAGAACAGGCCACTCCACGGCGTGAACGGTCTAGTGTACGAAGATCACGATAAGGCGGAAATAATGGCACAATCACTAGAGTCACAATTCCGAACTCACGTCATCGACGATGACGAGAGTGAAAGGCAGGAAAGATTAGTCGTCGGACGAGTGACTCAGATTAGAAATACGCGCCCAAATACAGAATTCGTGCCCGTAAACGAGCCGACAATATGCGCACTTATCAAGCGTCAGGGAAACCACAAAGCTCCAGGCCCTGACCGCATCCGCAGCCCACTCCTAAAGCACCTTCCACCTCCTGCCATAACATTTCTGGCAAGCGTCTTCAACGCTTGCCTAAAGCTCACCTACTTCCCCTCAGTGTGGAAAACTGCGAAAGTAATCACCCTCCCCAAACCTAATAAAAACCTGCTCCTTCCAGAAAGCTATAGACCTATCTCCCTACTAAATGGCATGAGTAAAATACTCGAGCTGCTCATCCTCTCACCCCTTCAACACTTCCTTACTGCACACAACATCCTGATGCCCGAGCAGTTTGGATTCCGCTCTGAACACTCCACAACCCAACAATGCCTGCGCTTGGTAGAGCACATTTGCCTGGCCAGGGCAAAGAGAGAATCTACAGGAGCAGTGTTCCTGGATATAGAGAAGGCATTTGACCGCGTCTGGCACGATGGCCTAATATATAAACTAGACCAAATAGGGTGCCCAGGACATCTAATACAGATCATTGATTCATTTCTTGCGGAGCGTCAATTCTTCGTAAGAAGTGGATCGAGATCGAGCCAGACACGACCGATTGCGGCCGGAGTACCGCAGGGTTCGGTCTTGGGTCCCGTTCTATACTCAGTCTACACTAACGACATACCCAAGCAGGTCGGCGGAGGGATTGCTCTCTACGCCGACGATACAGCAATCTTCAGGAGCTGTCGTAACCTTGCATTCATACGACGCAAGCTACAAGAACACCTCGACGTCATCACTCAGTGGTGCAACATTTGGAAAATCAAGGTTAACCCCGAGAAATCCCAAGCAATATACTTTACGACCAGGCTGAAACTCCCAGACCAACAACTCACCATTGGTGGTCGGGACCTAGCCTGGCGTAACCGTATTACATACTTAGGGCTCGAAATAGACAGGCGTCTTACGTGGCAACAACACGTCCACAAAACTGCCAACAAAGGCTGCGCCCTCCTGTCGCAGCTATACCCCCTCCTAAAGGGTGACGGCCTCACCCTAAGCTGCAAAATGCTTCTCTGGCGCCAGCTCATGCTACCGGCCATCTTGTATGGATCGGAAGTATGGTCGATGGCGTCAGACACCACGCTGGCACGATTACAGCGACTCCAGAACAAAACCTTCCGAGTCATCACAGGCGCTGACAGATACGTCCGAAACACACAAATTAGAGAATTTTTAGGCCACCCAACCATATACTCCCTCATAAAGGAGAAGTCCACCAAACTATATGAGAAAGCACAAACATCGCCCCACAACCTCATACAAAATTTAGGTCGCGAACACCCCGATTTTCAACATAAGCGCCCAAAACTAACACTCACCCGTCAATTTAGAGACATTTAGAGAACACTTACCCACACACAGAACAAACATTTACATAAAAACACGCACATAGCACAATACCTCACTTTCATAAATCCCCAAGCGCATAACTTGAAGTCAGACGGGCACAGCCCAGTGGAACTTCGGTACACTATAACAACCTGAGCATCTCATTCTCTGCTCTGCTGCTGTGCTGTGCTTGCGTGCCTGCCGTCCCGCTCGCTCTCGCTGTGTGTTACGCGCGTCGTCGAAATGGCAGATCAGGCGGCTACGAACGAGACTGCTGCGGCACCCGCCGCCACCGGCACTACGAAGAAGGCCAAGTCTGCGTCGTCTGCGAAGAAGCCGCGCGCCAAGCCTGCGCACCCGCGCACCTCTGAGATGGTGACGGCCGCCATCAAGAGTCTGAAGGAGCGCGGCGGGTCGTCGCTGCAGGCGATCAAGAAGTACATAGCCGCGCACTACAAGCTGGACGCGGAGAAGCTGGCGCCGTTTATCAAGAAGTACCTCAAGTCGGCCGTCGTGGCGGGCGAGCTGGTGCAGACGAAGGGGAAGGGCGCGTCCGGCTCGTTCAAGCTTGCCGGCGCCGGCGGCGGGGGGGCGGCCGAGGGCGGCAAGGCTCGTGCTGGCGGTGCCAAGAAGAAGCGCGCCGCTCCGGCCAGCAAGGAGAAGAAGGGCGCCCGTGCGGCCGGCGCAAAGAAGGCTGGTGGCGTGAAGGCGGCGACCGGTCGGAAGGCGGGCGCCGCCAAGAAGGCGTCTGCGGCGTCGGCCGCTCCCGCGGGTGCGAAGAAGGCGGCTGCGGCCAAGCCGGCCAAGGCCAAGTCGCCGTCGAAGGCGAAGAAGGCCGCCAAGGTTCCGACGAAGAAGCCGAAGGCGCCGCGCCCGAAGAAGGCGACGACGCCGTCTAAGGCGAAGGCTTCGCCCAAGAAGAAGAAGTAGAGTAGAGGAGAAAGAGATGGGAAAGGAAGGGTTTGGCGCTTGACTCCGTCGTCCCCACCCCCCGTCGTCGTCTAGTGGCGCGCAAGAGACGCGCGGCCCAAAACGGCCCTTCTCAGGGCCATCAAAGCACGTCGGGGAAGGTTTTGATTGTCGTGTTGCGTCTGGTGTGGGTGTCTGTCTGTCTGGCGTTTCTGTATGCCCGTGGGGATGCTGTTTGCGTGCCGTGGTGGTTGGATTGCGGGGGTCGGTGGCGGGTGTGGGCGGCGGTAGCGGTAAGCGGTGTTGTTGTTGTTGTTGTTGTCGTGGTTGATTGTCGCCGTGTTTGTGGCGGCGGCCGACGGTTGGTTTTCTGTGACGTTGTTTTGTTTGAATACGTTGGTTGGCTTGCCTGCGTTCGTTCTTCTCGGATGTCTGTCTTGTCTAGTCGTGTCTGGTCTTTGTTTTGTTCCTTTGTGTGTGTTATGTTTTGCAACGGGGGGCACGTTGAGATGTGGAAGGAGTCGGCGGGGATTTCGGTGGCGTGTAGAGCGAGCGAGCGCGCCTGCCTGGCCGTTGGCCGTCGGAGTGGAGTGCGGGTTTTTTTTTTTTGTTTTCGAAACGAAAGCGGCGGCCGGCCAGCCAGCCACCCGTGCGGTGTGACGTCGGCCGTTGGGTATTGTGCGCTTTGAGCGCCGGGGAGGGATGATGTGTGATTGTTGCGCGCTGCTAGCAGGCAGGCAGAGTGAGCGGGTGTGGCTGGCGGACGGACGGACGGGAAGTGGTGGTTTTTGTTTTTGGGTTGCGGGGCGAGAGGCAGGCGACCGACAAAGTTTGCTCGCGACGGAGAGATGTTAGTGGCCCTGAAAAGGGCCGTTTTTGTTTGTGCGGTGCGGTGCCGCGGCGCGGTTTAGGCGCGCTCGCCGCGGATGCGGCGCGCGAGCTGGATGTCCTTGGGCATGATGGTGACGCGCTTGGCGTGGATTGCGCACAGGTTGGTGTCTTCGAAGAGGCCGACGAGGTAGGCCTCGCTGGCCTCCTGCAGGGCCATGACTGCGGAGCTCTGGAAGCGCAGGTCGGTCTTGAAGTCCTGGGCGATCTCGCGCACTAGGCGCTGGAATGGCAGCTTGCGGATGAGCAGCTCTGTGCTCTTCTGGTAGCGCCTGATTTCTCGCAGGGCGACGGTGCCCGGCCTGTAGCGGTGGGGCTTCTTGACGCCTCCGGTGGCGGGCGCGCTCTTCCTCGCCGCCTTGGTGGCGAGCTGTTTGCGCGGCGCCTTTCCGCCGGTGGACTTGCGGGCCGTTTGCTTTGTGCGGGCCATGGCGGTAGCGGTAGCGGTAGCGGAGCGGCGTGCGTGGAGGTTAGGTGCGGCGCGGCGTCCGGTGCTGCCTTGACAACGGGCCCGCGCGAACCTGCACAATGGACTGAGGAAGATATCCTCGACTGAGGGCGAAGTACTAGCGCAACAAGGCGCTTCACCTTCTGGCATGACGGTGTGGCTATCGAAATTTCATGGCGTTATTGTTCTGCTTGATTCTTTGTGCAATATTTTTTTTTTTTTTTTTTTTTTTTTTTTTTTTTTTTTTTTTTTAATTAAAAGAAAGAGGAAAGGATAGTAAGAGAGACAGTGAGAGAAAAGGAAAACGAACGGCCCAATTGACTGGCCGGGAATTACGATTAGTTACAGAAGAAAGGACAGAAGGAGGAATAGTGAGAGTGAGTGAAAGCGAACGGCCATTATCCTGGCCTCTTCTGCTTCGTAGCGGCGACGCGATGGCGGCGGCAAGCATTCTTGACATGGCGAATTGGGGGGAGGGGGAAAGAGAAAGAAGTCAGAGGGTGACAGTGGAAGAAGTGGAAAAAAGAAGGGCCTATCATGATTAGGCCAACATTGGGGGTAGTGTGGGGGGAAGGGGGAGGCGTGTTGGGGGAGCGAATGACATGGCATGTGGGGGGGAATGATCTATGACGTGAGGGAGGTAGTCGGCATGAGATGAGATGAGGGGCCTGGTGCAGGCGAGGTCACGGGGGGCGAAATAAAAGGTCGGGCCATCGAGTGGTGGCTAGTCGGTGAACACGGGTGCCCAGGGAAAGGATTAAGGGATTAGGAGAGTGACGAGTTTTGTGGTAAAAGGAGTGGGCGGCGGAGAGGATGCGGGTACGAAGGAGCGGCACTTCAGCCAGGAGGTGGAGCTCGCGGGTTGGGAAGTCGAAGGGGAGGCGGAGGGCACGCCGGAGAGCCCGGTTCTGGACGGTTTGGAGTCGGCGGAGGTGGGTGGGGGCAGCATTGCCCCACACCACCACCGCGTATTCAAGGATGGGGCGAACAAGGGAGGTGTACAGTCTAACAGCAAGGTGCGTGGGGAGGGAAGAGGTTGGGTTGATGAGAGGGTAGAGCAGGCATAGCCGCCCCATTGCCTTACGACGCACCTCGTCGATGTGGGGGCGCCAGGTTAGGCGTTGGTCCAGGGTAACACCCAAGTACTTTGCAGTACGAGTCCAGGGGACTGGGGTACCAAGGACCGCCACCTGAGGGAGCCGAACGGGAATACGGCGTCGGCAGATGATAAGGGCTTGGGTCTTGGAGGGATTAAATGCCAGACGCCAGGTCCTAGCCCAGTCGGTTAGGGAATCTGTAGCCCCCTGGAGCCGCTGTTGAAGAACTGCCGCACTCCGAGAACGAGAGAAGAGTGCAGTGTCATCTGCGTAGAGAGCTAAATGTACCCTCGGCGCAGAGGGCAGATCAGCTGTGAAGAGGGAGTAGAGTAGCGGCCCAAGTACGCTGCCCTGTGGTACTCCTGCCCTGATGCGTCGTCGCGTGGATTTCCCGTCAGGGATCCTAACATGGAAGGTGCGACCTTCCAGGTAAGTGGCTATTAGCCGTACATGGGACACTGGGAAGCCAAGGGAGAATAATTTGTAGAGCAGCCCTTCGTGCCAGACCGAGTCAAACGCCCTGGACACGTCGAGGAGTATGGCCCCGAAGTACTCCCTACGTTCAATGGCGTCCAGTGCCTCTTCTACTAGGCGCAGGAGTTGGTGAGTGGTGGCGTGGCCCTGCCTGAAGCCAAACTGCTCATCAGGGAGGACTCGTTCTCGGGCAATGTGGATGAGCAGTCGTTTAAGGTACAGCCTCTCGAACACCTTGGAGATGGCGGGCAAGAGGCTGATGGGGCGGTAGCTGGCAGGGGAACGAAGATCCTTCCCAGCCTTGGGTATGGCGACCACTTCAGCGTGTTTCCAGGCAGAGGGATATTGCCTGGTTGTGAGGATGTTGTTGAATGTGGCCGTCAGGATGGGAATAGAAGCTGGGGGTAATTGCTTGAGGAGGGCATTCGTCACATTATCGGGGCCGCCAGCTTTCTTGGATTTGAGGTACCGCAATTGCAGTGCAACCTCCTCTTCGTTAATGGGGGTGATTTCATCCTCAGGGTCCTGGACGGCAAGGAATTGAGGGAGACGTGCCGTGACCAGGCGAATATGGCCGGGGTCAATGGGGTCATTGACCGGGGTGAAGTTGCGCGCGAAGACATCAGCCAAGGCGTTAGCCTTGGCGTCTGGTTCGGACACAAAGTCATCGCCGACCTGTAGGGGGGGGATCCGTTGCCCTCGTCGCAGAAGGCTTTTTGTGAGCCGCCAAGCAGACGGGTCACGCAGGTCAATGGCAGAGATTTTGTTCTCCCAAGCCTGATTGCGGTGGTCTTGCACCGCAGCCTTGATTTGGCGCTGTAATCTATTGATGAGGCGCTTGGTTGCCGGATTCCGAGTGAGCTGCCATTCACGGGTGGTCCGGTTTTTCTCTGTGATGAGAGCAAGGATGTGGGGGGGGAGCGGACGCAGATGATCCGGGGGCCGGTGCGGACGGGGAGGGGTCGCTGCTGTTGCAGCATCTAGCACAACAGTGGTGAGGTGGATGAGGGTACGATCTGCGTCCGTGTGATCGGCAGCAGGTAGTGTGGGTAGGGCTGCTTCGACCCGTCTCTGGTAGGACTGCCAGTCAATACCGCGGATGTCTAGGCCCTCCCTCGGCACGGTCGAGGTTCCAGCGAGATCGATGGAACAGATGACCGGTCGGTGATCGGAGGCTAGAGCGATGCGGGTGGCTGCAGTGATGGGGTGGGGTAGACCCTTCACCACTGCGATGTCTAGGACATCTGGGGCACGTCCACCAGAGGGGTAAATGGTGGGGTCGTGCGGGCCGATGGTGCGGGCATGATGCCGCTCTGCGACCCGGAGGAGTCGACGACCTGATGTGTTGGTTAACCTACTGTTCCAGGCAGCATGTTTGGCATTGAAGTCACCGCCAACGAAGACGTCGTTGCCGAGCGACAGCAATGCTTCATAGTCCGGTGTTTCGAGAAGGCCTCGTGGTGGCCTGTAGAGAGCCACGAACGTAATGGGACCCCTCACCGTGTGGACGACAATGCCAGTGGCTTCCACAGTGTGAAGTGGGGGGAGGGGAATAGGGTGGTGGCGGAGGGAGTTACGCACGTACACCGCCGTGCCACCATAGGCGGTGGGCCTGTCTGTCCGGTAGCAGGAGTAGTTTGCTACACGGACAAAAACACCGGGTTTGAGGTGCGTCTCAGCAACAAGGCAAACATCAACCCTCTCATCCAGGAGGAACTGTCGGAACTCGCCCTGTTGTTTGTGGAGACCGTTGGCATTCCAGATCATGGTTGTCAATCCGTGATGTCTAACAGCCATGACTGGTTGGAATGGGAGCGGGAGGGGCGATGGGGGACATGGATTGGGAGAGGGCGGTGGCAAGTTGGTGTGGGAGGGATTGGAGGAGGGAGGTGAAGGTGGCGGAAATGGCTGAGGTCAGTGCCTCAACAACAGTGGCGATGAGGTCACCAAGGGGGGTGGGAACAGAGGAAGGGGTGGGGACAGGGTGCTGTTGAGAGTGTACCGGGGTGGGAGAGGGGGAGGCAGTGCTTAACGCCTGCCGGGGGGATGGGGAAGGAACAGCGGAGCGTGACACCCACTGGGAGGAGGGGGAAGCAGTGCTTGACACCTGCTGGGTGGGGAGGGGAGGGAAGGCTGTTGGAGGGGGTACAATGGGGAGGGAGAGGAGCGGGGGTGGGTAGGAGCCCAGAGGGACGGGATGGGAACGAGACGCAAGGTGGGGGTGGGCCCGCGACGCCGAGCCGACCAGCGCACCAGAGTAACTGGTGCCCGGGCGGGCCGCCGCCGATGTCCCTGCAAACCGTTTCTGGCTTGCCTTGAAAGACTTAATTCTGGGACAGCCCATATAACTGCCAGTGTGATTCCCGCCACAGCGGGCGCAGGTGGGGGGGACGTCTCGGGGTTTAGAGCACTCCGAGGAGGCGTGACCTCCAGCACACTTGACGCAACGCACCTCGCGGGTGCAGTCACCCGCGAAGTGCGCCAATCCCTGGCAGCGGTAGCAGACCAGGGTCATCCTCCTGGAGCGCGGCTTCTCCATCGTCACGCTAACGTGATCGAGGAGCGAGAGGGTGAGAAGGGGGTGGTTCTCCGGCGTGTCAGGAGCGGAGACGAAAAAGAGAGGGGTGGGGCGTCGGGTTCGAGGGGAGATGATCCGGGATATAACTGTAGGGGTAATGTTCAAAGACGCAAGCGCCGTCCGCAGGTCATCATCAGAATACTCCATAGGGAGCCCCCTGACAACAACCCTGATGCGGCGGGCCCGTTTAGGAGGGGTGGAGAAACCGACGTTGAACTTGCTTAGGATAATAAGGGACTTAGCAAGGTCAGCGGGGGACTGTACAAACAGGCGATAGTCATCATTACCCACCCATTTTATACGGAAGGGGAAGTCAGTGTGAGTAGTGAGGAGATCTAAAAGCACCTTGAAGGGCCCCTTGTGTTGGATGGATATGGGTGGGGGGGCAGGAGGGGTGGCCGACGGTGGTGGGGGCGGGGGAGGGGGTGGGGCGTCCGCGGCACCATCAATAGCCGCGAACGCGTTGCTGACGGGCACGTCCGACAAGGACGTGGTGATCTGGCGACGAGGTGCCGTTTTGCGCGGCACCTGGAAGCCCTCCGCGTCAATAACGGCCTTCTTCTTCTTGGTGTGCCCGCGGTCAGCGGGCGGAGGGGCCTCAGAGTCCGATGAGGAGGCTAACTGCCGCTTCCGGCGCTCAGCGACCGGGCGCCGATGGTCGTCGTCGAACTCCATCCCGCCCCCGGTATCGCTGTCGGCGGCCGCGGCAGTCATGTTGGGGTAGAGGGCGGTCTGACGCCGGACAGGGTCGACCTGTTGGCCCTCTTCCTCTGCAGCGTCACGGAGAGCGGTGAAGTGTTCCTCCAGGCCCTCCGCGATGTCACTGTCATCCATGAAGCAGCCAAGGGAATCGCAGTCCGACTCCTCAGGGACATTGACCGCATCAGAAATGTCCGGCATGTCGAGGGCGGACGAGGGACGAAGGAAATCCTGACTTTGCCTCGGCGCGCGCGGGCTGGTCCCACGTGAAGGGGGCCCTGACGCGCCATGTGCCCTATCTAACCGCCTAAGGGCGGCGGTATCGATTTCTGAATCGATACCACATCGCCCTGAAGAATCTGCAGAAAAGGACGGCGTCGGCGGTAAGCCGCCCGCGGAGGAGACAGTACGTCCAGGCGGAGAATCCAAAGAATGAGCCATCTCAGGGTCCGGGTCAAGTTGCCGGGTTGTCGTAGGTGGGGGGCCGGATGGGGCCGCCGACGAAGCTAGCTCCGCCAGGCGGCGATCCGCCACACCCTCAGCTCCAGAACACACAACATTCGCAAGAGACATCGCAGCTCGGAATGGGCCCGCGCGCCTCCGTGCTGCGCTTATATGCCCTCGGTTGCGCGTGGTGGGGGGAGGGCGGGCCAGAGTCTATATAGGGGGGCGGCGGGCGCGCTGGGCGCAGACCGTAGCCGACTCGCCAGCCGCTGCAGCTGCTGTTTGTGCACGTTTTGCTTTGCCCGAGGAAGGAAGGATGACAGGCCGCGGCAAGGGAGGAAAGGGGCTCGGCAAGGGTGGCGCCAAGCGGCACCGCAAGGTGTTGCGCGACAACATCCAGGGCATCACGAAGCCCGCCATCCGCCGCCTGGCTCGCAGGGGCGGCGTGAAGCGCATCTCTGGTCTGATCTACGAGGAGACCCGCGGGGTGCTGAAGGTGTTCCTGGAGAACGTGATCCGCGACGCGGTGACGTACACTGAGCACGCCAAGCGCAAGACTGTGACGGCCATGGACGTGGTGTACGCCCTGAAGAGGCAGGGGCGCACCCTGTACGGTTTCGGCGGTTAGGCTGCGTCGCAGCGGGCGCTGGCCTTCCCGCGGCCGTGCTTGTGGGTGGGAGAGACTAGAAAACGGCCCTTTTCAGGGCCACCACACTGTTCGGAAGTTGAAAAGTGCGAAAGAGTCTGTGTTGTTGCTGCGTGTGTTTGTTTGTTTGTTTGTTTGTTTCTTTCTTTCTTTCCGTTTGAGCGACGTGATGTGACTGGGAGGGGAGAAGGAAAGGAAACGTGTCATGTGGCTGGCTGTGTGTGGAGCTGCTTCGTTTGTGTGTTTGTTATTGTGTGTCTTTGTATCGATCGCGACGGAGATGGCGGGCTGTGTGTTGTTGTGCGAGAGGCGGTGATTATTTGCTTGCGTGGTTTGGCTCTGTGTGTTTGTTTGCGGCGGCGTTGGGGTTTCCGAGGCAAGGCGTGTGGGCATAGGCGGCCGGATCAGCTGTTTCGTTCGTGTCGACGGCCGTTGCGCGCGGGAAGTGGAGGGCGGTGTGTCGACACGCCTCCCTTTAACAATGGTCATTATTGCTGCCGTTGTCGGTTTGGAAGGCGACTGCGACCGTGCAAAATGTGTGTGTGTGTGTGTGTGTGTTGGGCCACACGGGCTGTGTGGACGACAAGATGGCGGACGTGCGCCGGCGGCGGCTGTGCTGTGACAGTGCAAAGTTAAAACAAAACAAGGTGCGGCGAGGACGACTGAAATTTTGCTTTGGACGTAGGTTTGTGTGGTGGCCCTGAAAAGGGCCGATTGTTGTGGGCCGAGCCGGCAAAGCGCGTTGCGTGCAGGGGAGCACGCGGCGCTGCGATTGCCTGGCCTCCTTTAGGCCTTCTTCTCGGTCTTCTTTGGCAGCAGGACGGCCTGGATGTTGGGCAGGACACCACCCTGTGCGATGGTGACGCCCGACAGGAGCTTGTTGAGCTCCTCGTCGTTGCGGATGGCAAGCTGCAGGTGGCGCGGGATGATGCGCGTCTTCTTGTTGTCGCGGGCCGCGTTTCCGGCCAGCTCGAGCACCTCAGCCGCGAGGTACTCCATGACGGCGGCGAGGTAGACGGGCGCCCCGGCGCCGACGCGCTCTGCGTAGTTTCCCTTGCGCAGGAGGCGGTGGATTCTGCCGACCGGGAACTGGAGCCCAGCCCTGCTTGAGCGGGACTTTGACTTGCCCTTGACTTTGCCTCCCTTTCCGCGTCCGGACATGGCGATGGGCTAGCGACGGTGCACACGAAACGGAAACGAAAACGACCGGTGCGAGCGGCAGCGAGTCGAGCAGCGGAGTGCGTGCCGGCGCGCGCGCGGCGCGCGGCCTCCTTTCGTCTGGACTGGGTGTGGAACATCCCAGGCTATCGTGAACGTAGGGTTTACCTAGAGGCATTTCCTACCAAGGCTGCAGGGTGTGGTTGGCGGTGGTCAGCGCGTATGATATCTTGAAGTCGCTGAGAGGAAGAAGTGGTGGTGAGTCTTCTGGGCTGACCTGATTATTCGATCAGGGCAACGGGCCGCCTGTAGTGGTCGTGATGGTCATTATGTCGTCCTAACCTCCGGACGAGGGGATTGTCTGAAGTGCGGGTGGCAGTATAAAACCGGCGCGCTGCGTCTTTAAATCTCTCCCGGACGAGGGGTTCCTCAGCCGCCTGATGGAGGGGGCGATGAGGGAAATCACGCGGCACATGGTAAACTCGGCGCAAGAGCTTGTTTTGTAGTTGCTGGAGCCTCTGAATATGGGAGGGGGCAGCATTGCCCCAGACTTCACAGGCATAGTCCATAACCGGACGAATGCACGTGCGATAGATATGCAGTCCGTTGGCGACAGGGAGCGAGGAAGTTTCGTTGAGCATGGGGTACAATGCCCCAGCCCTCTGAGATGTCTTCCGGTGTACAGCGGTGACGTGAGGCTTCCATGTCAGGGTGCGATCGAGAATGACCCCGAGGTAGGTAGCAGTCGTGGTCCAGGTGATGGCCTGATTACAAAGCACCAGGGGCGGCACGTCAGGTGGGAGACGGCGAGTGAGGAGCATCGCCTGAGATTTGGTGGCGTTGAAGCCGATCCGCCAGTCGGCGGCCCAGCGCTCGAGGTCCTGCAGAGCAGCTTGCAGACGTCGGAGGACGGCGTCGATGTTGCGATGGCGCGAGAAAAGGGCCGTGTCATCAGCATAGATGGCACGACCAACCCTCGGGGAAATCGGCAGGTCAGAGGTGTAGACAGCATACAATATCGGTCCCAGAACACTCCCTTGTGGCACTCCAGCAAGGACCGGGCGAACAGAGGAAGTCGTGCTGCCAACTCGGACGACAAATGTACGGCCCTCAAGGTAGGTGCCAAGTAGGCGGACGAAGCACGAAGGGATGCCGAGATGGAACAACTTGAAGAGCAGGCCGTGGTGCCAGACGGTGTCAAAGGCCTTGGACACATCAAGCAAGACAAGGCCGCAAAACTCCCGATTGTTGAACGCCAGTGTCGCCTCCTCGACGACGCGGAGCAACTGTTGGGTGGTGGAGTGGTGCTGGCGGAAGCCAAACTGTTCCCGAGGAATGATGTTGTCCTGGTGAAGCAGCCGGCCGAACCTAGAGAGGAGGATCCTCTCGAAAACTTTGCTCAGCGTCGGGAGGAGACTAATGGGGCGATAATGCTCCGGTACTGTCCTGTTTTTGCCCGGCTTCGGGACCGCCACAACGACAGCCTTCTTCCAAGCTTCTGGGTACTGCAGTTGGTGAAAGACGGCGTTGAAGAGAGCGACCACGTACAGGATGGCAATCCTGGGCAGCATGCGGAGGACTCTCCCGTCAACGTTGTCGTGCCCCGGGGCCTTCGTCTGGGGAAGCCGGCGAAGATGGTCAGTGACCTCCCTTTCCGACGTTGGCACAATGGTGGCGTCACCGTGGTCGCCGTGGAGGAAGGCAGCAAGTCTGGTCTCAACTGTGCGGACGTTCTCGTTGTCGACCGGCGCCGCAAGGGGCCGGAAGTTGGCCGCAAAAGTCGTCGCCAGGGCCTCGGCTTTAGCTTCGGGCGTGTAAGCAGGTCCATCGGTAGTTGTGAGCGGCGGCATGTGTGGGCGATGCCGTGTGAGGGAACGGACCAACTCCCACGTGTCGGCCCCAGGATCAACTGAGGCAAGCTTCTCCTCCCACCGGCGGATACGGTGAGCAGCAAGGGCAGCCTTGATGACGCGGCGGAGATGATTGATGCGCCGCTTCAGCACGGGCTGGCGTGTTTCATGCCAAACTCTGTTGAGACGGTTTCGTTCTCGGATAAGGTCCCTTAAGTCGGCAGGGAGTGCTGGAGCGGCCACTGAAGAAACCCGTGGAGGCGGGGTGGAGTCAGCAACAGCCGTGGTGAGAGCCGCAGTCAGGGTGTGAAGAGCAGCATTAACATCCGTGTCCAGTGGAGGTGACTCATCTGGGAGGCGTTGCAGAACAAGCTGCCGGAAGCGCGGCCAGTCGGTCTTCCGGGTGTCGAGCTTCGCCGCTGGTGGAAGCGGAGTAACATGTAGTCGAAAGAGCACCGGCAAGTGGTCGGAGCTCAAGGCGTGCAGAACGTCGGGGGTGACAAACCAGTCGACACCCTTGACGAGACAAATGTCCAAAACGTCGGGAGCAGAGCCGTTCGAAGGGTAGTGCGTCGGCTCAGCAGGTCCATACACAGAAGCTCGTGCCCTCTCAGCGGCGTGATAGAGCCGCCTCCCACTGACGTTCAGCGTCCGAGAATTCCAGAGCTGGTGCTTGGCATTCAGGTCTCCGGCGAGGAAGAGCTTGACCCCAGCACGAAGGAGAGTGTCAGCATCATGGACGGTGAGGTGGCCTCGTGGCGGACGGTACACGGAGAGAAAGATGACCGTTCCAAGGGACGTCTCCACTGCAACGGCCGTGGCTTCACAGGAGTCCAACCTCGGCAGAGGGACACGATAGTGTCGGAGTGTCCGCTTGACATAGATGGCTGTCCCACCGCCAGCCGTCAGCCTGTCGTCGCGATAGCAGACGTAATTCGGTGCGTTCGCTCGAAGTCCAGGTTTGAGATGGGTCTCGGTGAGGAGACACACATCCACGTTGTAATCCTGGAGGAACTGCCGGAATTCGAGAAGCGCAGGAAAGAGGCCATTCGCGTTCCACGTTACAGCCGTGAAGGTCTGGTGGCGCCTAAGGTTGTGAGCCATGGCCAGCGGATGCGATCGCCGTGGCAGTGGGGAAACTTCGGAGGGCTGCATGGACTGCAGCAGTGATGGCGGTCGGCAGCTGGGCCAGAGCGGCAGAAACAGCCACGAGGGTGGCCTGGACTTCTTGCAAGACCGCGATGAAATCAGCAGCTGCAGCAGGTGGAGCAGGCCCGTCTTCAGAGCGTCGCAGAGGCTGGACAGCAGGGGCAGGAGGAGGCGTCGTCCGGCCCTGGAGGACGTCGGCGTAACCAAGGTCCGCCCGAGCAGCAAGCAGGCGCCGCTGGGCGGGTTGCCGCGGAGGAGTAGCAGGTGGAGCAGGCGGTGGCGCAGCTCGGCGCCGCTGCTGTTGGCCATCGGAGCGGGACGTCGGCCGCAAGGGAGGTAGTCCACGCTGGCGGCGGCTGGCTGCCTTGTGGACAGCGCAACCGCGGTAACTCGCAGGATGAGCTCGCTTGCACAGGGCACAGGTGGCTGGTTCGTCCCGGGACCGGGTACACTGCTGGCTGAGGTGACCCTCGCCACACTTGACACATCGGGGCCTCATGCGACAGAGGCGGGAAGTGTGGCCTGGCTCCTGGCAATTGTAGCATTGGACGAGGCCCTTCCGTGCGCGTAACTTCTCGACAGTCACCGAGAGGTCATAAAACCGGGTGACTTGGTAGATTTGCCTGTTATCAGGCGTATCAGGCAACACGATCTCCATCAAAGGGATGGGGCGCTGGGTACCAGGCATCTTCATCCGGGTGACTGCAGTAGGCGCGAAACCCATGGTGATGAGGCCGTCCTTAAAGGCGTCTGCCTTCATCTTCAGCGGTATGCCGCGCATGGCAACCTTGAGAACTTTGGGTCGTACGGTGGGGAAGGTGTAGTTTGGGATCCCACGTGCACCAACCATATCCATAACAGCCACGTAATCTTCAGTAGTGGCGACTGTCAGCTTCAGACGGTCTTCGCCGCAGTGTTTGGCGGTAAAAGCGTTCTTGAGGTTGGCTTGGAGCCAGTCCCGAAGCGTCAGATAATCGTCAGGGTAGTCGATAACAATCGGCGGCAGCTTAGGGCCGGAGCGATGCGTAGCATCGTCGGCGGTCGCCGGTGGAGGCTCGTCGGGATCTTCAGAGTCGGCGCCATCCTGTAGGGCGTCGTACTGATTGGCAGTAGGCACAGGGACAACGGGCGTGCGCTGTCGTGGAGCCGCCCTCTTCTTAGGTGGTGGTTTCTTGAATCCAGCGTCACTCGTACCAGAAGTGTGTTGGTCGTCACTGGCGGACGTGACAGCCGACCTCTTGCGCTGAAGCACCCTCTGCGGGGCGCCGGAAGCGCAGTCTTCACGGGGAGGGTCGGTAGAGTAGTCCATCTCATCGTCCTGGTCGCGCGTAGTCGTCATATACTCGTGGTCCTCCTGGAGTTGCCGGGTCGTCATAGGTGGAGCGTCCAATGGGGCCGCCGACGGCGCAGGCGCCGCCGGACGGCGATCAGACAGCTCCGGCGCGGCGGCGGCAGCTGCCGCGACCGCGCGCGCGTCACAAACGTCTTGCTCGCTCGCCATCTCGAACACGAGTCGCGTGCGTGCGTGCGTGCCGGCGCAGCCGGGGTGGGGGTGCTTTATGGGCTCGGGTGCGGCGGCCGGTTGCGCGCGCGCCCCATTGGTCGGCGGCCGCAACAGGGCGAGCTGGTAAAGGTGCGGCGGCGGCTGGCGGCGGGTGCCACTGTGTGGGGAGACGCTGACTAGAGCGGAGCGCTTGCTACTGGTGTTGCTGCTGCCGTACGTTGGTTCGAGATGCCGCCCAAGACTAGCGGGAAGGCCGCCAAGAAGGCTGGCAAGGCGCAGAAGAACATTTCGAAGGGCGACAAGAAGAAGAAGCGCAAGAGGAAGGAGAGCTATGCCATCTACATCTACAAGGTGCTGAAGCAGGTGCACCCTGACACGGGCATCTCGTCGAAGGCGATGAGCATCATGAACAGCTTCGTGAACGACATTTTCGAGCGCATTGCGGCCGAGGCTTCTCGCCTGGCGCACTACAACAAGCGCTCGACCATCACGTCCCGCGAGATCCAGACCGCTGTGCGGCTGTTGCTGCCTGGCGAGCTGGCCAAGCACGCCGTGAGCGAGGGCACGAAGGCGGTGACCAAGTACACGAGCTCCAAGTAAGGAGGTGGCTCTGGAATGGAAGGAAGGATGGAGAAGGCTCCTCCGTTGCGAGAGCGGCAAAACGGCCCTTTTCAGGGCCACCAACTTGCCTTTTGCGGGAAGGGCGGAATTGTTGTTGTTGTTGTTTGTGTGGACGGCTGTGATGTATGTGTGCATTTTGATTGTGGGTGGGGGGGGCGCGTCAAAGCGTGTTGCGCGGGGTACGGCCACGAGGTTGGTCGCCGTGGCGTGGAATGGTGGCACGCCTCGTTGGCGTGGTTTTTGACCCATTGGTGTTGTTGGTGTGTGTGTGTGTGTGTGTGTGTGTGTGTGTGTGTGTGTGTGTGTGTGTTACCCGTCTGCGAGGGGGGACAGTGCGATCGGCGACTTTTGTGTCACCGTAACGACGGCCGTTTGCGGGTTTGTTTTTTTTTGCACATCATACATGGCGAGGGTGAAATGTGAAATGTTTTTGTTTGGTTTTTTTTTTTTTTTTTTTGCCGCCCACTATTCCCTTTGCTGTGCGCCGAGTTTGACAATGGTGCGACGTAACTGCAGCGTGGAGGTGTGTGAGTGACGTTGAAATGAACGTGCCATTAAGACGCATTGTTGTTGTATTGTACTGTACGTGTACGGCGACACGCACGATGATGTACCATTCGACTCTGATGTTTGATAGCCGTGTCTGACTGATTGCGTACGACGCACGCACACCGATGTCGTCATTCAAGATGCACGCGTGTCCAGTGCAGTACAGTAAGCGCGACGACGGCGGCGGCGGCGGCGGCGGTCGTTTGTTTGGCGAATGTCTGTACACGTGTTTGTCTGTGTCCATCCGGTATGTATTTGTTTGTTTGAAAGTGTTTTGTGTGTCGGTGACGTGGTCCGATCCGTCGCCCCCTGAGTAACTGTCGATCGGCGCGATAGACCGGCGTCACGCAACTGAACCGAAGTCGTGGGCACACCCGTCATACTGTTGTACACCGTCGCGCTGAGAACGGTAACGAAAGGTTGACTTTGATCGGTCGAATGTCTGGGCAGAACGTGAGGAATGAGGCACGAGTGCAAGGAGGGGGGGCAAAAGAGAGAGGAAGGGAAAAAGGGGAGAAACGCATTCGTAGAGCAACGGAACGTTCCCGTGTCGGAGGCGTATTGGAGCCGCACTGAAATGCGTTTAACGGCGGCGCGGCTGCAAGTGTCTGCCGTGGTGAACGTTACCTTTGACGGCTGCATTGGGCTTTGCCTTTGCTTTTTTTGCTTTCGCTTTCGCTTTCGCTTTCCCGGATGTACGTAACGTTTGTTGATATGGTTCTGAGGAAGAGTGTATGACAGTGCCGTGCCGTCCATGTTCGTGTGCCCTCCCATTGTGTGTATGCTATTGTCTGTGTACTTGAATGATGTATGTAGGTGTTAGTGGACATGTTTTACCAGTGGGGGGAAATGGATCGTCGATAGTTGCCGTCACTCTGTCACGGTCGAGATGACGCACCCTCCGTACAGAAAGGTGTCGAGAAAGTGAGTGTGTGTGTGTGTGTGTGTGTGTGTGTGTGTGTGTGTGTGTGTGTGTGTGTGCGTGCGTGCGTGCGTGCGTCCGTGAATTGGCAGTGTTTGGAGGTGGGCGTGCCCTGCATGTGGCCCGGAAGGCTGTTCGTTAGGCGGTAGTGTTGTGTGGACAGGGGAGGGGCATGCGTAACGCTGCTGGCATGGCATTTCGGGAGATGGGAGGGGGCAAACGAGGAAACGAGGAGCGGCGGCCAAAGACGGGACGGGGAGGGGCGCGGTGTGGGTGGCTTGCGCCTGTGCTCGGCGTTGTGGTTTGTGCAAAAGAGGAGGAGAAAAACAATGTGAGTTGCCAGGGAGGGGAGCGGTGTTGTGTTGTGTTGTGGTTGTCGTGGTGTAGCCGCAGACGCGGCTGTCAGTGAACGTGGCGAGACGGACGGATGCGCGGAGGGGCGGGGGCGGCGCATTTCGCCGGTGCCGTGCCGTGCCGTGCCGTGCCGTGCCATGCCTGAAAGCCGCGTGGTCGCTGTGTTGTTGGTGGCGTGGGGGCGAGGAGAGTACCGTACGGGTGTGCTTGTGCGCCGGAAATGGCACACTGCGCCCGCCCGTCTTGGAGGCTGATGGCTGTGGTGTGGAAATGGGGCGCGGTGATGTTGAAGCAGTTGAAGAACAGAAAAGAAACCAAGAAAACGGAAGGCGTGATGCGGCGGTGGTGGTGAGAGCGGGAAAAACAAAACAAAAAAAAAAACAACAAAAAAAAAGAAGGAAAAACAACAAGAAAACAAAAAGTCTATCAATATTAAAATGTAAATGGAAATGGAAATGGACCCAGGTATAACCTCCCTGCACAAATAGCAGAGAGTCCGATGATAATAAAAATGTGCCAGAATGTTAACGTCCCTACAAAACAAACCCAACGATAATATTAATGAAAGAGTGAACCGTATGTAACATTGCAACAGACATAATGAAACCTGATAAATTGTATAAGGGCAGCAGCGTTGACCTTTGGCCCTGTATTCAGAATAAAAAGAGCCAAAGATCGTTACCCCAATGAAAAAGACACTGAAACACGTATGTAACATAGTAGCGATGGCGAGACATTGTAGCATCTGTGACCAGAGAGTTTGCGCTGGACTGCGCGAGTGTTGCGAGCGGTTCTCAGTCAGTCAGTCAGTAGTTGTTGCGAGTCCGTAGCTCTGTGTAGTTGAGGGCTGTACTCTGTCAGTAGTCGTCGCGTGCAGTACGCTAATAGTCGTCATGCAGAGCGGTCGGTCAGTAGTAGCAGCCGAGTGCGGTTGTGTGATGTAGGCGGTCGGCAACACTGGTCAAGATGGTGAATAAGGTATACTGTTAATTAATATAATCATTAGATAATGAAAAATTGTATTTATTGTAATTATTCTCCAACAAGTTCCCCAATAATAATTTTTATTTCAAAAGCATTTTTCAAACATTTAATTGTTTATTGAACTAAAGAGTTCGTTGCACTTCACATTTCATTCCACTTCTTTGAAGAAAAATGTCACTAAAATCACAAAAAAAGAGAATATTATTATTTGCAATGCAGTTCCTCCAAGCGCTGCGCAACAACCAGAGCAGAAATGTGACATCCATTTATTCGGAGGTAAGACTTTAAGTCTGATTGTTTTGCACAGGGCCAAAGACCGATATTTCGGTTTAATTGAAGTTTCTTGTCACTGAACGGACTTTTTTAAATGTTGTGTGAAGACTTTATATTTGAGTCAGATTGCGAATTTCACATTTTTGTTGCCATTTTCAATACCTCTCATTGTGGGCGAGGTTACAATTAGCGCAATGTCCATTAGCATCCGTAAATAACATTGTCCATTATTTTAAATTTTGCTGGGAGGTTACAACACACACACACACAAAAAAAAAAACAAAAAAAACAAAAAATTGCATTTATATCCGCTCCTCAATTGTAGATACCCCTTACACAGCTGTGTGCAATGAATGAGTGCTGGCTGGTAATTAATTGCACTCCTTGGAGGGAAATGCCATAGGAAGTAGTCTTTAAAAAGTGAATGTTTTTCGTTAAGAGACAAAAGTTACTTTAGAAAAAAAGTAATAGTGGGGCTTTTGTTGTTGAACAAAATAAGTACAATGAACATACGTTATCAGATTTGCGCAATGCAGCGTCACACCACCTTTTGATTATAACACAATAGACTATACATCGTCCCGAACCGTGACCAGAGTCGCGAGACGAGCAGAGCACGCCGCCGACGCCCGCTCAGTACAACCGTCCACCCGCTACTACTGTCGACCATCTACTACCTCTCCCGACTCGCGCTACAATATATATATAACAACTGTTCCTGGCGACCCGGTGCGTGCCACTACTGTCGTCTGGCGCGGTCCAAGCGCCGACTAGCAGCGATAAAGAACTCTCTGGTCAGACAGAGATGCTGTCATGCCTCGCCATCGCTCTGGTAATGAATACATACGTGTTGCAGCGTGCGTACCACCGGAACACGCAGTGGCGGAGCCAAAGACTGTGTTGTCGAGGTCGAGTGCGAGCGGGAAGAGAGGCAGCGTCGGCACGGAGATGCAAGCGAGCGCGAGACGCACGGGGGCTGCGGCGTGGCGCGTTTGCGGTCGGCGCCTTTGGTGGCAACGGCCGGGACAAGCAGCGGTGTATGGTGTGGTGCGGGGCGGACAGGGGCGGAGGCGGCGCGACGACGGCATGGGGGCGAAAACGGGACGGGGGACGGCGGATGTTGAGAGGCGTCACGCGCGGACAGGACACAGACACAGAGACACACAGATTGGAAAGGGAGGGTGCGCGGTAGTAGTTGGGAATGTGCGTACCGTGCGGGATGGGAGTGGGCGAGGAACACGGTCGTGGCCCCTGTTTTGGGTGCGTGTGATGACGTCGGTGTGTTGTGGGAAGGGAAGGTGCTGTGGCGGCGGCGCGTAATGGGCGTAGGCCGAAAAGAGAAAGGAACGTGGGCAGTGTGTTGGCAAGCGTCGGTTCGACTGCGACGTTGATGGGCAGGGCAGGGCAGGGCAAGGTTAATGGTGGTAGGAGTAGGCGTGTGGGCGCAAAAAATCTGCCGCTGCAGGCGGTGCCGTAACCGCCATGGCGGGAAGGAGAGAGGGCCAAAGAAAGAAAGAAAGAAAGAAAGAAAGAAAGAAGAAAACAAAAAAAAAAAAAAAAAAAAGGAGGGGGGGGCGAAAGTGGAGAGGCGGTGGTGTGAGAAGGGCGGGGGCGGAAGGAAGGCAGGAAGGACAAGAGGCGAGGCGACGGCTTGCTTTGTGTATCGGTCGGTCTCTGGCTATGCTTCGTTTTCTGCAGCAGGGTCGGTGCGCGGCGTGGCTCGCGGCAGTGGGAACGCCTGGTGGCTGGACGGCCAGCAATGCGGTTGGATGGGCGGCCACAGCACCGCACCTGTGCCCGAGGAGGAGACGCTGGCGGCGGGCCCTGAGGTGAGGCCGGCTCGGCTGGGGCTGTGGATGTGTAGGTGTGCGCCGCTGCTGCAACAACGAGTAAAACGCGAGAAGAAGGGATGGCGGTAGAGAGAGAGAGAGAAAAAAAAAAGGTCGTGTTGTGTTGATGCGCAGGCAGACGCGTACAGAGGGACGAGCCCGGTCTGCAGCAGGGTGTGGCCGTGCCGAGTGCAGAGCAGCGGCGGCTCGGTTCGGTTCGGCCCGGCCCGGCGGGCCGCGCTGTTGTCGCGGACGTGAGCGCCCCCTGGCGGGTGGCCGGAGGCGGCGCGGCGTGTTGGACGTGTGGCTGGTGGCAGTGCACAATTTGCGAGTGGCTGGCGGTGTGGTGTGGCGGTTGGCGCGTCGGGCGGCGGAGAGGTATGTGTTGCGGGCGCCCTTTGCTGCGCTGCGTCGTTGCGTGTGCCGTACAGGGCGGGCGCTTGTCGACTGTGTGGGCGGTGTGGCGAATTGGCGTGAAACGGCTGCCGAGAGGGTGTGTGGTAGCGAGCCGGTCGGTGGTGTCAGTGCGAAGGGGAATGTGCGTGCGTGTTTGGCGGTTTCGGTGTGCTTTTTGCGGCGTGAGAGTGGGAATTAGTGGGGCCGGCTGTTGTGTTGGTTCCTTGTGTCTTGTGTCGCGTAGCTTGATGGCAACGTGGAAGGACGCCGGTTTCGTTTTCGTTTCGAGCCTTGCGTGTGGTTGTCGACGTTGACTGGTTGGCGTGTGCCGATGCACGTGCATGTGTGGGTCGCGAGTGCGTTTTTGGCTGGCTGTGTGTGTGTGTGTGTGTGTGTGTGTGTTTTGGGGGGGGAAGGGGGAGGCGGTGGTGAAAGTGCAGTCGTCGGGTGGGGCTGGGGCTGTGCGTCGTGGCGGAAAGGTGGTAGGTTGCGGGAAGCGAGCCCGTCGTTGACGGTGTCGCGTGAGTTGTGAATCGAGTGGGGCGCGGGGCGCGGGACAGGAGCAGCGTGCCGCTGCGTCGTGGTCGTCAGCAGAGGCTGTGCGTGTGCTTGTCCTTTTTGTGGGCGGTTCGTGCGAGGCGTTTTTGTTTTGTGTTGCCCTAGTTGTTAGTTTATTTTGTTTGTGTTTGTTATTTTGAGACGACGACTGGTTGGTGGCGTGCGCGCGAAGTGGCGGTGTGCGCTTCCCGTGTCGTTTGTGTTGTTTTGTTTTTTTGTTTTTGTGTGTTTTTTTTTGCACTGGGCCCCGGTGGGTGGGTGCGTGTGTGTCGATTGCCGGCTGGCGAAAGGTGCGCCATCGGCGGGGTGGGTCGCCGGCACAAGTAGAGGCGGCGGCGTTGTTGCTGTTGTTGTGTGGTGTTTGTTTTGTTCGGCTGTGTCGGCGAGCTGTGTTGCGGTGCGTGTGAATGGTGGTGCAAAAGTGCTGGCGTTGGGGCTGCGACTGCGACGGCGGCGAGCCGCGGGCGCGCCATTGATAGTGATGTTGTGAACAGCGGCTGTGTACGGTAGTGGTGTTGTTGTAGCACGACGTGCATCCGGGCCGGCGCGGAAAGCGCAGTTGCGGGCGGTTGCCCTTCGGTGCCAGCCATGTCGCGTGAGCGGCGGGTTGCTCTGGTGTCGACACGTGGTGCTCTGGGTTGTTGTGTGGTGCCCTTTGGCCGGTGGGGGTGGTTCGCGTGTGTCTCGTTCGCGCTCGGTGTCTGGTCGTGGTCGTGCTGCTCCCCCGTCTGTCGGCGGTTTCCGACGTCGTCTGTACGTTTTTGTTCGTTTGCGGCGTGCCTGCCGACGTCGTCCCGTCGCGACCTTTCAACCGAAAGTGTGGCGCCCGAAGGTGAACGAACGTAACCCTGACCTCGGCGCTTTACGCTGAGCCGAGCGAACCGAACCGAACCTAACCTGTGGTGTGGTGTGGCGAGGTGAGCTCAGCCTGTGAGCCCCTAACGTCTACGTAAGGTAAGCTGTCCGGCTCACGCCTCACGTTTGAACGCTTTTTTAACCTACGTTTGACGCTTCTTAACCTAGCACTGACCCCTTAACCTAACGTGTAACCTAACCTAACCTAACCTAACCTCTGACGCCTGACGTGTTTGAATGCTTAACCTAAGTTTGACGCTTAACCTAACCCAAGTCCCCTTAACCTAACCCACGTCCACCTAACCTAACCTAACGTAGACGTGTAAACGTAATGTGTAACGCGTAACGTGTAAGGTCGGCTGTCGTGTGTGCTTGACGGCAGATTGGGTTGGTCTGTAGATTCGGATTGCGGTTTGCCTCGGTCGAGGGGTTGGGTCGGAAGCGGCGAGGGGCGGCGGCGCCTGTTGCGCAGGCGGCGTCCGTTTGCGGCGGGCAATTGTTGAGAAACGGCTGTGAATGTTGGCGGGCGAGAGGAGGAGGACGGCGCGCGATGTGGCCCGACGGCTGCGGGCCGATCGGGAAACGGCGGGAGGGCGACGGAAGGCGATGGGGCGGCGGAGGCGCGTTTGCACGGCCGTCATCGCCGCACGCCTCGGCTTGTGTGGCTGTGGCGCCGGCCGCGCTGGCCGGGCTGCCGCGGCGACGGTGTGGGAGTTTTGCCGAAGGTTTGGCCATTGTGGCGGGTCGTCGGCTGGGGCTGTGGGGGCGGCATTTGGGCGGGGGCGGCGATTCTCGGCGGGCCGACCCAGGCTGTAGCGCGCGGTAGCTGCAGTTTGGCCGTGGTCTGCGGCGCTGCCGTGGCGACTGGTTGGCGACTGTGGTGTGGCTGTGTGTAGCCCCATCCTCGGTGGTTTGAAAGGCGCGGGCGGTTGTGGCGCAGGTTTGGGGCTGCTCCGCACAGGCTGTCGGACGTTGGGCGGTAGCAAGCGCGGGAGGCGCGGCGCGGCGGCGCGCAGAGTGGCGGCCGCTCTCTCGGCCGTCCGCGCCCGCCCGCGACACTGGCTGGGCCTTGTGATTCTCTGCTCTGCTGCTGTGCTGTGCTTGCGTGCCTGCCGTCCCGCTCGCTCTCGCTGTGTGTTACGCGCGTCGTCGAAATGGCAGATCAGGCGGCTACGAACGAGACTGCTGCGGCACCCGCCGCCACCGGCACTACGAAGAAGGCCAAGTCTGCGTCGTCTGCGAAGAAGCCGCGCGCCAAGCCTGCGCACCCGCGCACCTCTGAGATGGTGACGGCCGCCATCAAGAGTCTGAAGGAGCGCGGCGGGTCGTCGCTGCAGGCGATCAAGAAGTACATAGCCGCGCACTACAAGCTGGACGCGGAGAAGCTGGCGCCGTTTATCAAGAAGTACCTCAAGTCGGCCGTCGTGGCGGGCGAGCTGGTGCAGACGAAGGGGAAGGGCGCGTCCGGCTCGTTCAAGCTTGCCGGCGCCGGCGGCGGGGGGGCGGCCGAGGGCGGCAAGGCTCGTGCTGGCGGTGCCAAGAAGAAGCGCGCCGCTCCGGCCAGCAAGGAGAAGAAGGGCGCCCGTGCGGCCGGCGCAAAGAAGGCTGGTGGCGTGAAGGCGGCGACCGGTCGGAAGGCGGGCGCCGCCAAGAAGGCGTCTGCGGCGTCGGCCGCTCCCGCGGGTGCGAAGAAGGCGGCTGCGGCCAAGCCGGCCAAGGCCAAGTCGCCGTCGAAGGCGAAGAAGGCCGCCAAGGTTCCGACGAAGAAGCCGAAGGCGCCGCGCCCGAAGAAGGCGACGACGCCGTCTAAGGCGAAGGCTTCGCCCAAGAAGAAGAAGTAGAGTAGAGGAGAAAGAGATGGGAAAGGAAGGGTTTGGCGCTTGACTCCGTCGTCCCCACCCCCCGTCGTCGTCTAGTGGCGCGCAAGAGACGCGCGGCCCAAAACGGCCCTTCTCAGGGCCATCAAAGCACGTCGGGGAAGGTTTTGATTGTCGTGTTGCGTCTGGTGTGGGTGTCTGTCTGTCTGGCGTTTCTGTATGCCCGTGGGGATGCTGTTTGCGTGCCGTGGTGGTTGGATTGCGGGGGTCGGTGGCGGGTGTGGGCGGCGGTAGCGGTAAGCGGTGTTGTTGTTGTTGTTGTTGTCGTGGTTGATTGTCGCCGTGTTTGTGGCGGCGGCCGACGGTTGGTTTTCTGTGACGTTGTTTTGTTTGAATACGTTGGTTGGCTTGCCTGCGTTCGTTCTTCTCGGATGTCTGTCTTGTCTAGTCGTGTCTGGTCTTTGTTTTGTTCCTTTGTGTGTGTTATGTTTTGCAACGGGGGGCACGTTGAGATGTGGAAGGAGTCGGCGGGGATTTCGGTGGCGTGTAGAGCGAGCGAGCGCGCCTGCCTGGCCGTTGGCCGTCGGAGTGGAGTGCGGGTTTTTTTTTTTTGTTTTCGAAACGAAAGCGGCGGCCGGCCAGCCAGCCACCCGTGCGGTGTGACGTCGGCCGTTGGGTATTGTGCGCTTTGAGCGCCGGGGAGGGATGATGTGTGATTGTTGCGCGCTGCTAGCAGGCAGGCAGAGTGAGCGGGTGTGGCTGGCGGACGGACGGACGGGAAGTGGTGGTTTTTGTTTTTGGGTTGCGGGGCGAGAGGCAGGCGACCGACAAAGTTTGCTCGCGACGGAGAGATGTTAGTGGCCCTGAAAAGGGCCGTTTTTGTTTGTGCGGTGCGGTGCCGCGGCGCGGTTTAGGCGCGCTCGCCGCGGATGCGGCGCGCGAGCTGGATGTCCTTGGGCATGATGGTGACGCGCTTGGCGTGGATTGCGCACAGGTTGGTGTCTTCGAAGAGGCCGACGAGGTAGGCCTCGCTGGCCTCCTGCAGGGCCATGACTGCGGAGCTCTGGAAGCGCAGGTCGGTCTTGAAGTCCTGGGCGATCTCGCGCACTAGGCGCTGGAATGGCAGCTTGCGGATGAGCAGCTCTGTGCTCTTCTGGTAGCGCCTGATTTCTCGCAGGGCGACGGTGCCCGGCCTGTAGCGGTGGGGCTTCTTGACGCCTCCGGTGGCGGGCGCGCTCTTCCTCGCCGCCTTGGTGGCGAGCTGTTTGCGCGGCGCCTTTCCGCCGGTGGACTTGCGGGCCGTTTGCTTTGTGCGGGCCATGGCGGTAGCGGTAGCGGTAGCGGAGCGGCGTGCGTGGAGGTTAGGTGCGGCGCGGCGTCCGGTGCTGCCTTGACAACGGGCCCGTGCGCCTCCGTGCTGCGCTTATATGCCCTCGGTTGCGCGTGGTGGGGGGAGGGCGGGCCAGAGTCTATATAGGGGGGCGGCGGGCGCGCTGGGCGCAGACCGTAGCCGACTCGCCAGCCGCTGCAGCTGCTGTTTGTGCACGTTTTGCTTTGCCCGAGGAAGGAAGGATGACAGGCCGCGGCAAGGGAGGAAAGGGGCTCGGCAAGGGTGGCGCCAAGCGGCACCGCAAGGTGTTGCGCGACAACATCCAGGGCATCACGAAGCCCGCCATCCGCCGCCTGGCTCGCAGGGGCGGCGTGAAGCGCATCTCTGGTCTGATCTACGAGGAGACCCGCGGGGTGCTGAAGGTGTTCCTGGAGAACGTGATCCGCGACGCGGTGACGTACACTGAGCACGCCAAGCGCAAGACTGTGACGGCCATGGACGTGGTGTACGCCCTGAAGAGGCAGGGGCGCACCCTGTACGGTTTCGGCGGTTAGGCTGCGTCGCAGCGGGCGCTGGCCTTCCCGCGGCCGTGCTTGTGGGTGGGAGAGACTAGAAAACGGCCCTTTTCAGGGCCACCACACTGTTCGGAAGTTGAAAAGTGCGAAAGAGTCTGTGTTGTTGCTGCGTGTGTTTGTTTGTTTGTTTGTTTGTTTCTTTCTTTCTTTCCGTTTGAGCGACGTGATGTGACTGGGAGGGGAGAAGGAAAGGAAACGTGTCATGTGGCTGGCTGTGTGTGGAGCTGCTTCGTTTGTGTGTTTGTTATTGTGTGTCTTTGTATCGATCGCGACGGAGATGGCGGGCTGTGTGTTGTTGTGCGAGAGGCGGTGATTATTTGCTTGCGTGGTTTGGCTCTGTGTGTTTGTTTGCGGCGGCGTTGGGGTTTCCGAGGCAAGGCGTGTGGGCATAGGCGGCCGGATCAGCTGTTTCGTTCGTGTCGACGGCCGTTGCGCGCGGGAAGTGGAGGGCGGTGTGTCGACACGCCTCCCTTTAACAATGGTCATTATTGCTGCCGTTGTCGGTTTGGAAGGCGACTGCGACCGTGCAAAATGTGTGTGTGTGTGTGTGTGTGTTGGGCCACACGGGCTGTGTGGACGACAAGATGGCGGACGTGCGCCGGCGGCGGCTGTGCTGTGACAGTGCAAAGTTAAAACAAAACAAGGTGCGGCGAGGACGACTGAAATTTTGCTTTGGACGTAGGTTTGTGTGGTGGCCCTGAAAAGGGCCGATTGTTGTGGGCCGAGCCGGCAAAGCGCGTTGCGTGCAGGGGAGCACGCGGCGCTGCGATTGCCTGGCCTCCTTTAGGCCTTCTTCTCGGTCTTCTTTGGCAGCAGGACGGCCTGGATGTTGGGCAGGACACCACCCTGTGCGATGGTGACGCCCGACAGGAGCTTGTTGAGCTCCTCGTCGTTGCGGATGGCAAGCTGCAGGTGGCGCGGGATGATGCGCGTCTTCTTGTTGTCGCGGGCCGCGTTTCCGGCCAGCTCGAGCACCTCAGCCGCGAGGTACTCCATGACGGCGGCGAGGTAGACGGGCGCCCCGGCGCCGACGCGCTCTGCGTAGTTTCCCTTGCGCAGGAGGCGGTGGATTCTGCCGACCGGGAACTGGAGCCCAGCCCTGCTTGAGCGGGACTTTGACTTGCCCTTGACTTTGCCTCCCTTTCCGCGTCCGGACATGGCGATGGGCTAGCGACGGTGCACACGAAACGGAAACGAAAACGACCGGTGCGAGCGGCAGCGAGTCGAGCAGCGGAGTGCGTGCCGGCGCACTCACTCACTCACTCAAAATCACAGACATCATCTGTCTGGAGTTGTGGGAGGCTAAGCAGCGTGGCTGCTGTTCCTCCTTTATCAGCGCTGTTGTCATCTGTGTGGCCTCTCGGTGGAATTGGCCTCTGGCTACCTCGCTGAGTTTAGTCTAGCGAAGTAGTCGGCTGCTGCTTGGTCCTCTGGGGCAGGCTGACGCCTGCCGGAGCGAAACTCTTCCCGCACCCACTTCGCTGTGGCCTCAGTGATGTGGTCTCAGTCCGAAGGGGTGAAGATGGGGTGGCTGTTCAGCAGTTTGAGTTCCTTCCGTGTTATCGCTTCGTGCAACATGCCACGCGAGTGGCGAAGGTCGCACGGTGCGTGCGGAAGAGGTGGCTTCACGGGCGCCGGCGTGAAGGGGTACGGATTGTCCCCGTGAGGGTACGTCCCGTCCTTCAGCGACGCCACGATCTTCTTCAGGAAGGGCTGCACGCTCCGCTCGTCGGGGAGCGGGAGGGGCAGTCCTTCGGTTTCCGCCTCTTCTTCATCTTGCGATGAAGTGGTCGGCAAGTCGTTGTCGGATGGCTCTTCTTCTGCCTCTGTCTCCAGGCGGGGAGACGGTGCTGGCGTCCCGACGTCCACTTCCATGCGACACGCCGCCTGCATTGCTGCAGGAGGCGGGTCGGTGGACGTCTGAGTTGCGGCATCCACCCGCAATGGGTGCCTCACAGGGGCGGGGGGAGCTGGCACAGGCGGCGACTTCTTGAGAAGCCGCAGCTCCTCCCGCAGCTGTTGAAGCTGCCGGTGGACGGCCACGAGCTCGTCCTTCGTTGCGGCCCTTTCGGCCGCGATGGCTGCTTGCAGGTCGGCCAGCGCTTGGTCGGTTGCCGCTTCGACGCGGCGGGACGGGCGCCCCTCGCCGGAGCGGGGAGGCAGTGCGGCCGACTTGGCGGCAGGCACCGCAGGGCTTGCTGTGGTGGGCTGCCGGCGGTAGCTGCAGCTGCGCGAGTTGGCGGCGTGAGGTCCGCCGCAATTCACGCATCTGTTGGCTGCTCCACGTGGTTTGGGGCAGTTACGGGTGTCGTGTGCCGCCGCGCATTTCAAACACGCGGCTGCGTTTCGGCAGACACCCGCCACGTGCCCCAACTGCTGGCACCTGTAGCACTGCACGTGTTGCAGTGAACGCCGCTTGTGCTTCGGCTTCTGCTTCTGTGGTCGCCTGCGGCCGCGGGAACTCCCCAAAGCACTGATGAGATGTTCCAGCGCGGCTGCTAGCTTGTTCCCCTTGCGTCCTGCCATATCTTGTGGTTGGAACGAACAAAGGCGTGCGCGGGCGACGTAACGATGCGAGCCGTAGCGAGTCCAGCAGCGGAGTGCGCGTGCGTCGCGTGCGTCGCGTCGCGTGCGTGCCGGCGCAGCCGGGGTGGGGGTGCTTTATGGGCTCGGGTGCGGCGGCCGGTTGCGCGCGCGCCCCATTGGTCGGCGGCCGCAACAGGGCGAGCTGGTAAAGGTGCGGCGGCGGCTGGCGGCGGGTGCCACTGTGTGGGGAGACGCTGACTAGAGCGGAGCGCTTGCTACTGGTGTTGCTGCTGCCGTACGTTGGTTCGAGATGCCGCCCAAGACTAGCGGGAAGGCCGCCAAGAAGGCTGGCAAGGCGCAGAAGAACATTTCGAAGGGCGACAAGAAGAAGAAGCGCAAGAGGAAGGAGAGCTATGCCATCTACATCTACAAGGTGCTGAAGCAGGTGCACCCTGACACGGGCATCTCGTCGAAGGCGATGAGCATCATGAACAGCTTCGTGAACGACATTTTCGAGCGCATTGCGGCCGAGGCTTCTCGCCTGGCGCACTACAACAAGCGCTCGACCATCACGTCCCGCGAGATCCAGACCGCTGTGCGGCTGTTGCTGCCTGGCGAGCTGGCCAAGCACGCCGTGAGCGAGGGCACGAAGGCGGTGACCAAGTACACGAGCTCCAAGTAAGGAGGTGGCTCTGGAATGGAAGGAAGGATGGAGAAGGCTCCTCCGTTGCGAGAGCGGCAAAACGGCCCTTTTCAGGGCCACCAACTTGCCTTTTGCGGGAAGGGCGGAATTGTTGTTGTTGTTGTTTGTGTGGACGGCTGTGATGTATGTGTGCATTTTGATTGTGGGTGGGGGGGGCGCGTCAAAGCGTGTTGCGCGGGGTACGGCCACGAGGTTGGTCGCCGTGGCGTGGAATGGTGGCACGCCTCGTTGGCGTGGTTTTTGACCCATTGGTGTTGTTGGTGTGTGTGTGTGTGTGTGTGTGTGTGTGTGTGTGTGTGTGTGTGTGTGTTACCCGTCTGCGAGGGGGGACAGTGCGATCGGCGACTTTTGTGTCACCGTAACGACGGCCGTTTGCGGGTTTGTTTTTTTTTGCACATCATACATGGCGAGGGTGAAATGTGAAATGTTTTTGTTTGGTTTTTTTTTTTTTTTTTGCCGCCCACTATTCCCTTTGCTGTGCGCCGAGTTTGACAATGGTGCGACGTAACTGCAGCGTGGAGGTGTGTGAGTGACGTTGAAATGAACGTGCCATTAAGACGCATTGTTGTTGTATTGTACTGTACGTGTACGGCGACACGCACGATGATGTACCATTCGACTCTGATGTTTGATAGCCGTGTCTGACTGATTGCGTACGACGCACGCACACCGATGTCGTCATTCAAGATGCACGCGTGTCCAGTGCAGTACAGTAAGCGCGACGACGGCGGCGGCGGCGGCGGCGGTCGTTTGTTTGGCGAATGTCTGTACACGTGTTTGTCTGTGTCCATCCGGTATGTATTTGTTTGTTTGAAAGTGTTTTGTGTGTCGGTGACGTGGTCCGATCCGTCGCCCCCTGAGTAACTGTCGATCGGCGCGATAGACCGGCGTCACGCAACTGAACCGAAGTCGTGGGCACACCCGTCATACTGTTGTACACCGTCGCGCTGAGAACGGTAACGAAAGGTTGACTTTGATCGGTCGAATGTCTGGGCAGAACGTGAGGAATGAGGCACGAGTGCAAGGAGGGGGGGCAAAAGAGAGAGGAAGGGAAAAAGGGGAGAAACGCATTCGTAGAGCAACGGAACGTTCCCGTGTCGGAGGCGTATTGGAGCCGCACTGAAATGCGTTTAACGGCGGCGCGGCTGCAAGTGTCTGCCGTGGTGAACGTTACCTTTGACGGCTGCATTGGGCTTTGCCTTTGCTTTTTTTGCTTTCGCTTTCGCTTTCGCTTTCCCGGATGTACGTAACGTTTGTTGATATGGTTCTGAGGAAGAGTGTATGACAGTGCCGTGCCGTCCATGTTCGTGTGCCCTCCCATTGTGTGTATGCTATTGTCTGTGTACTTGAATGATGTATGTAGGTGTTAGTGGACATGTTTTACCAGTGGGGGGAAATGGATCGTCGATAGTTGCCGTCACTCTGTCACGGTCGAGATGACGCACCCTCCGTACAGAAAGGTGTCGAGAAAGTGAGTGTGTGTGTGTGTGTGTGTGTGTGTGTGTGTGTGTGTGTGTGTGTGTGTGTGTGCGTGCGTGCGTGCGTGCGTCCGTGAATTGGCAGTGTTTGGAGGTGGGCGTGCCCTGCATGTGGCCCGGAAGGCTGTTCGTTAGGCGGTAGTGTTGTGTGGACAGGGGAGGGGCATGCGTAACGCTGCTGGCATGGCATTTCGGGAGATGGGAGGGGGCAAACGAGGAAACGAGGAGCGGCGGCCAAAGACGGGACGGGGAGGGGCGCGGTGTGGGTGGCTTGCGCCTGTGCTCGGCGTTGTGGTTTGTGCAAAAGAGGAGGAGAAAAACAATGTGAGTTGCCAGGGAGGGGAGCGGTGTTGTGTTGTGTTGTGGTTGTCGTGGTGTAGCCGCAGACGCGGCTGTCAGTGAACGTGGCGAGACGGACGGATGCGCGGAGGGGCGGGGGCGGCGCATTTCGCCGGTGCCGTGCCGTGCCGTGCCGTGCCGTGCCATGCCTGAAAGCCGCGTGGTCGCTGTGTTGTTGGTGGCGTGGGGGCGAGGAGAGTACCGTACGGGTGTGCTTGTGCGCCGGAAATGGCACACTGCGCCCGCCCGTCTTGGAGGCTGATGGCTGTGGTGTGGAAATGGGGCGCGGTGATGTTGAAGCAGTTGAAGAACAGAAAAGAAACCAAGAAAACGGAAGGCGTGATGCGGCGGTGGTGGTGAGAGCGGGAAAAACAAAACAAAAAAAAAAAACAACAAAAAAAAAGAAGGAAAAACAACAAGAAAACAAAAAGTCTATCAATATTAAAATGTAAATGGAAATGGAAATGGACCCAGGTATAACCTCCCTGCACAAATAGCAGAGAGTCCGATGATAATAAAAATGTGCCAGAATGTTAACGTCCCTACAAAACAAACCCAACGATAATATTAATGAAAGAGTGAACCGTATGTAACATTGCAACAGACATAATGAAACCTGATAAATTGTATAAGGGCAGCAGCGTTGACCTTTGGCCCTGTATTCAGAATAAAAAGAGCCAAAGATCGTTACCCCAATGAAAAAGACACTGAAACACGTATGTAACATAGTAGCGATGGCGAGACATTGTAGCATCTGTGACCAGAGAGTTTGCGCTGGACTGCGCGAGTGTTGCGAGCGGTTCTCAGTCAGTCAGTCAGTAGTTGTTGCGAGTCCGTAGCTCTGTGTAGTTGAGGGCTGTACTCTGTCAGTAGTCGTCGCGTGCAGTACGCTAATAGTCGTCATGCAGAGCGGTCGGTCAGTAGTAGCAGCCGAGTGCGGTTGTGTGATGTAGGCGGTCGGCAACACTGGTCAAGATGGTGAATAAGGTATACTGTTAATTAATATAATCATTAGATAATGAAAAATTGTATTTATTGTAATTATTCTCCAACAAGTTCCCCAATAATAATTTTTATTTCAAAAGCATTTTTCAAACATTTAATTGTTTATTGAACTAAAGAGTTCGTTGCACTTCACATTTCATTCCACTTCTTTGAAGAAAAATGTCACTAAAATCACAAAAAAAGAGAATATTATTATTTGCAATGCAGTTCCTCCAAGCGCTGCGCAACAACCAGAGCAGAAATGTGACATCCATTTATTCGGAGGTAAGACTTTAAGTCTGATTGTTTTGCACAGGGCCAAAGACCGATATTTCGGTTTAATTGAAGTTTCTTGTCACTGAACGGACTTTTTTAAATGTTGTGTGAAGACTTTATATTTGAGTCAGATTGCGAATTTCACATTTTTGTTGCCATTTTCAATACCTCTCATTGTGGGCGAGGTTACAATTAGCGCAATGTCCATTAGCATCCGTAAATAACATTGTCCATTATTTTAAATTTTGCTGGGAGGTTACAACACACACACACACAAAAAAAAAACAAAAAAAACAAAAAATTGCATTTATATCCGCTCCTCAATTGTAGATACCCCTTACACAGCTGTGTGCAATGAATGAGTGCTGGCTGGTAATTAATTGCACTCCTTGGAGGGAAATGCCATAGGAAGTAGTCTTTAAAAAGTGAATGTTTTTCGTTAAGAGACAAAAGTTACTTTAGAAAAAAAGTAATAGTGGGGCTTTTGTTGTTGAACAAAATAAGTACAATGAACATACGTTATCAGATTTGCGCAATGCAGCGTCACACCACCTTTTGATTATAACACAATAGACTATACATCGTCCCGAACCGTGACCAGAGTCGCGAGACGAGCAGAGCACGCCGCCGACGCCCGCTCAGTACAACCGTCCACCCGCTACTACTGTCGACCGACTACTACCTCTCCCGACTCGCGCTACAATATATATATAACAACTGTTCCTGGCGACCCGGTGCGTGCCACTACTGTCGTCTGGCGCGGTCCAAGCGCCGACTAGCAGCGATAAAGAACTCTCTGGTCAGACAGAGATGCTGTCATGCCTCGCCATCGCTCTGGTAATGAATACATACGTGTTGCAGCGTGCGTACCACCGGAACACGCAGTGGCGGAGCCAAAGACTGTGTTGTCGAGGTCGAGTGCGAGCGGGAAGAGAGGCAGCGTCGGCACGGAGATGCAAGCGAGCGCGAGACGCACGGGGGCTGCGGCGTGGCGCGTTTGCGGTCGGCGCCTTTGGTGGCAACGGCCGGGACAAGCAGCGGTGTATGGTGTGGTGCGGGGCGGACAGGGGCGGAGGCGGCGCGACGACGGCATGGGGGCGAAAACGGGACGGGGGACGGCGGATGTTGAGAGGCGTCACGCGCGGACAGGACACAGACACAGAGACACACAGATTGGAAAGGGAGGGTGCGCGGTAGTAGTTGGGAATGTGCGTACCGTGCGGGATGGGAGTGGGCGAGGAACACGGTCGTGGCCCCTGTTTTGGGTGCGTGTGATGACGTCGGTGTGTTGTGGGAAGGGAAGGTGCTGTGGCGGCGGCGCGTAATGGGCGTAGGCCGAAAAGAGAAAGGAACGTGGGCAGTGTGTTGGCAAGCGTCGGTTCGACTGCGACGTTGATGGGCAGGGCAGGGCAGGGCAAGGTTAATGGTGGTAGGAGTAGGCGTGTGGGCGCAAAAAATCTGCCGCTGCAGGCGGTGCCGTAACCGCCATGGCGGGAAGGAGAGAGGGCCAAAGAAAGAAAGAAAGAAAGAAAGAAAGAAAGAAGAAAACAAAAAAAAAAAAAAAAAAAAAGGAGGGGGGGGGCGAAAGTGGAGAGGCGGTGGTGTGAGAAGGGCGGGGGCGGAAGGAAGGCAGGAAGGACAAGAGGCGAGGCGACGGCTTGCTTTGTGTATCGGTCGGTCTCTGGCTATGCTTCGTTTTCTGCAGCAGGGTCGGTGCGCGGCGTGGCTCGCGGCAGTGGGAACGCCTGGTGGCTGGACGGCCAGCAATGCGGTTGGATGGGCGGCCACAGCACCGCACCTGTGCCCGAGGAGGAGACGCTGGCGGCGGGCCCTGAGGTGAGGCCGGCTCGGCTGGGGCTGTGGATGTGTAGGTGTGCGCCGCTGCTGCAACAACGAGTAAAACGCGAGAAGAAGGGATGGCGGTAGAGAGAGAGAGAGAAAAAAAAAAGGTCGTGTTGTGTTGATGCGCAGGCAGACGCGTACAGAGGGACGAGCCCGGTCTGCAGCAGGGTGTGGCCGTGCCGAGTGCAGAGCAGCGGCGGCTCGGTTCGGTTCGGCCCGGCCCGGCGGGCCGCGCTGTTGTCGCGGACGTGAGCGCCCCCTGGCGGGTGGCCGGAGGCGGCGCGGCGTGTTGGACGTGTGGCTGGTGGCAGTGCACAATTTGCGAGTGGCTGGCGGTGTGGTGTGGCGGTTGGCGCGTCGGGCGGCGGAGAGGTATGTGTTGCGGGCGCCCTTTGCTGCGCTGCGTCGTTGCGTGTGCCGTACAGGGCGGGCGCTTGTCGACTGTGTGGGCGGTGTGGCGAATTGGCGTGAAACGGCTGCCGAGAGGGTGTGTGGTAGCGAGCCGGTCGGTGGTGTCAGTGCGAAGGGGAATGTGCGTGCGTGTTTGGCGGTTTCGGTGTGCTTTTTGCGGCGTGAGAGTGGGAATTAGTGGGGCCGGCTGTTGTGTTGGTTCCTTGTGTCTTGTGTCGCGTAGCTTGATGGCAACGTGGAAGGACGCCGGTTTCGTTTTCGTTTCGAGCCTTGCGTGTGGTTGTCGACGTTGACTGGTTGGCGTGTGCCGATGCACGTGCATGTGTGGGTCGCGAGTGCGTTTTTGGCTGGCTGTGTGTGTGTGTGTGTGTGTGTGTGTTTTGGGGGGGGAAGGGGGAGGCGGTGGTGAAAGTGCAGTCGTCGGGTGGGGCTGGGGCTGTGCGTCGTGGCGGAAAGGTGGTAGGTTGCGGGAAGCGAGCCCGTCGTTGACGGTGTCGCGTGAGTTGTGAATCGAGTGGGGCGCGGGGCGCGGGACAGGAGCAGCGTGCCGCTGCGTCGTGGTCGTCAGCAGAGGCTGTGCGTGTGCTTGTCCTTTTTGTGGGCGGTTCGTGCGAGGCGTTTTTGTTTTGTGTTGCCCTAGTTGTTAGTTTATTTTGTTTGTGTTTGTTATTTTGAGACGACGACTGGTTGGTGGCGTGCGCGCGAAGTGGCGGTGTGCGCTTCCCGTGTCGTTTGTGTTGTTTTGTTTTTTTGTTTTTGTGTGTTTTTTTTTGCACTGGGCCCCGGTGGGTGGGTGCGTGTGTGTCGATTGCCGGCTGGCGAAAGGTGCGCCATCGGCGGGGTGGGTCGCCGGCACAAGTAGAGGCGGCGGCGTTGTTGCTGTTGTTGTGTGGTGTTTGTTTTGTTCGGCTGTGTCGGCGAGCTGTGTTGCGGTGCGTGTGAATGGTGGTGCAAAAGTGCTGGCGTTGGGGCTGCGACTGCGACGGCGGCGAGCCGCGGGCGCGCCATTGATAGTGATGTTGTGAACAGCGGCTGTGTACGGTAGTGGTGTTGTTGTAGCACGACGTGCATCCGGGCCGGCGCGGAAAGCGCAGTTGCGGGCGGTTGCCCTTCGGTGCCAGCCATGTCGCGTGAGCGGCGGGTTGCTCTGGTGTCGACACGTGGTGCTCTGGGTTGTTGTGTGGTGCCCTTTGGCCGGTGGGGGTGGTTCGCGTGTGTCTCGTTCGCGCTCGGTGTCTGGTCGTGGTCGTGCTGCTCCCCCGTCTGTCGGCGGTTTCCGACGTCGTCTGTACGTTTTTGTTCGTTTGCGGCGTGCCTGCCGACGTCGTCCCGTCGCGACCTTTCAACCGAAAGTGTGGCGCCCGAAGGTGAACGAACGTAACCCTGACCTCGGCGCTTTACGCTGAGCCGAGCGAACCGAACCGAACCTAACCTGTGGTGTGGTGTGGCGAGGTGAGCTCAGCCTGTGAGCCCCTAACGTCTACGTAAGGTAAGCTGTCCGGCTCACGCCTCACGTTTGAACGCTTTTTTAACCTACGTTTGACGCTTCTTAACCTAGCACTGACCCCTTAACCTAACGTGTAACCTAACCTAACCTAACCTAACCTCTGACGCCTGACGTGTTTGAATGCTTAACCTAAGTTTGACGCTTAACCTAACCCAAGTCCCCTTAACCTAACCCACGTCCACCTAACCTAACCTAACGTAGACGTGTAAACGTAATGTGTAACGCGTAACGTGTAAGGTCGGCTGTCGTGTGTGCTTGACGGCAGATTGGGTTGGTCTGTAGATTCGGATTGCGGTTTGCCTCGGTCGAGGGGTTGGGTCGGAAGCGGCGAGGGGCGGCGGCGCCTGTTGCGCAGGCGGCGTCCGTTTGCGGCGGGCAATTGTTGAGAAACGGCTGTGAATGTTGGCGGGCGAGAGGAGGAGGACGGCGCGCGATGTGGCCCGACGGCTGCGGGCCGATCGGGAAACGGCGGGAGGGCGACGGAAGGCGATGGGGCGGCGGAGGCGCGTTTGCACGGCCGTCATCGCCGCACGCCTCGGCTTGTGTGGCTGTGGCGCCGGCCGCGCTGGCCGGGCTGCCGCGGCGACGGTGTGGGAGTTTTGCCGAAGGTTTGGCCATTGTGGCGGGTCGTCGGCTGGGGCTGTGGGGGCGGCATTTGGGCGGGGGCGGCGATTCTCGGCGGGCCGACCCAGGCTGTAGCGCGCGGTAGCTGCAGTTTGGCCGTGGTTTGCGGCGCTGCCGTGGCGACTGGTTGGCGACTGTGGTGTGGCTGTGTGTAGCCCCATCCTCGGTGGTTTGAAAGGCGCGGGCGGTTGTGGCGCAGGTTTGGGGCTGCTCCGCACAGGCTGTCGGACGTTGGGCGGTAGCAAGCGCGGGAGGCGCGGCGCGGCGGCGCGCAGAGTGGCGGCCGCTCTCTCGGCCGTCCGCGCCCGCCCGCGACACTGGCTGGGCCTTGTGATTCTCTGCTCTGCTGCTGTGCTGTGCTTGCGTGCCTGCCGTCCCGCTCGCTCTCGCTGTGTGTTACGCGCGTCGTCGAAATGGCAGATCAGGCGGCTACGAACGAGACTGCTGCGGCACCCGCCGCCACCGGCACTACGAAGAAGGCCAAGTCTGCGTCGTCTGCGAAGAAGCCGCGCGCCAAGCCTGCGCACCCGCGCACCTCTGAGATGGTGACGGCCGCCATCAAGAGTCTGAAGGAGCGCGGCGGGTCGTCGCTGCAGGCGATCAAGAAGTACATAGCCGCGCACTACAAGCTGGACGCGGAGAAGCTGGCGCCGTTTATCAAGAAGTACCTCAAGTCGGCCGTCGTGGCGGGCGAGCTGGTGCAGACGAAGGGGAAGGGCGCGTCCGGCTCGTTCAAGCTTGCCGGCGCCGGCGGCGGGGGGGCGGCCGAGGGCGGCAAGGCTCGTGCTGGCGGTGCCAAGAAGAAGCGCGCCGCTCCGGCCAGCAAGGAGAAGAAGGGCGCCCGTGCGGCCGGCGCAAAGAAGGCTGGTGGCGTGAAGGCGGCGACCGGTCGGAAGGCGGGCGCCGCCAAGAAGGCGTCTGCGGCGTCGGCCGCTCCCGCGGGTGCGAAGAAGGCGGCTGCGGCCAAGCCGGCCAAGGCCAAGTCGCCGTCGAAGGCGAAGAAGGCCGCCAAGGTTCCGACGAAGAAGCCGAAGGCGCCGCGCCCGAAGAAGGCGACGACGCCGTCTAAGGCGAAGGCTTCGCCCAAGAAGAAGAAGTAGAGTAGAGGAGAAAGAGATGGGAAAGGAAGGGTTTGGCGCTTGACTCCGTCGTCCCCACCCCCCGTCGTCGTCTAGTGGCGCGCAAGAGACGCGCGGCCCAAAACGGCCCTTCTCAGGGCCATCAAAGCACGTCGGGGAAGGTTTTGATTGTCGTGTTGCGTCTGGTGTGGGTGTCTGTCTGTCTGGCGTTTCTGTATGCCCGTGGGGATGCTGTTTGCGTGCCGTGGTGGTTGGATTGCGGGGGTCGGTGGCGGGTGTGGGCGGCGGTAGCGGTAAGCGGTGTTGTTGTTGTTGTTGTTGTCGTGGTTGATTGTCGCCGTGTTTGTGGCGGCGGCCGACGGTTGGTTTTCTGTGACGTTGTTTTGTTTGAATACGTTGGTTGGCTTGCCTGCGTTCGTTCTTCTCGGATGTCTGTCTTGTCTAGTCGTGTCTGGTCTTTGTTTTGTTCCTTTGTGTGTGTTATGTTTTGCAACGGGGGGCACGTTGAGATGTGGAAGGAGTCGGCGGGGATTTCGGTGGCGTGTAGAGCGAGCGAGCGCGCCTGCCTGGCCGTTGGCCGTCGGAGTGGAGTGCGGGTTTTTTTTTTTTGTTTTCGAAACGAAAGCGGCGGCCGGCCAGCCAGCCACCCGTGCGGTGTGACGTCGGCCGTTGGGTATTGTGCGCTTTGAGCGCCGGGGAGGGATGATGTGTGATTGTTGCGCGCTGCTAGCAGGCAGGCAGAGTGAGCGGGTGTGGCTGGCGGACGGACGGACGGGAAGTGGTGGTTTTTGTTTTTGGGTTGCGGGGCGAGAGGCAGGCGACCGACAAAGTTTGCTCGCGACGGAGAGATGTTAGTGGCCCTGAAAAGGGCCGTTTTTGTTTGTGCGGTGCGGTGCCGCGGCGCGGTTTAGGCGCGCTCGCCGCGGATGCGGCGCGCGAGCTGGATGTCCTTGGGCATGATGGTGACGCGCTTGGCGTGGATTGCGCACAGGTTGGTGTCTTCGAAGAGGCCGACGAGGTAGGCCTCGCTGGCCTCCTGCAGGGCCATGACTGCGGAGCTCTGGAAGCGCAGGTCGGTCTTGAAGTCCTGGGCGATCTCGCGCACTAGGCGCTGGAATGGCAGCTTGCGGATGAGCAGCTCTGTGCTCTTCTGGTAGCGCCTGATTTCTCGCAGGGCGACGGTGCCCGGCCTGTAGCGGTGGGGCTTCTTGACGCCTCCGGTGGCGGGCGCGCTCTTCCTCGCCGCCTTGGTGGCGAGCTGTTTGCGCGGCGCCTTTCCGCCGGTGGACTTGCGGGCCGTTTGCTTTGTGCGGGCCATGGCGGTAGCGGTAGCGGTAGCGGAGCGGCGTGCGTGGAGGTTAGGTGCGGCGCGGCGTCCGGTGCTGCCTTGACAACAGGCCCGCGCGCTTCGCTTCGCTTCGCTTCTTCCTTACGAGCTGTCCTTTGCTCGCGTAGGAGCAGGGTAAACAATGCTTTGTTGTTCCTGCTATGCCTGTTGTTTTGATTATGGTGCCTGATTTATTGATTCGGCCTATGGGGATACAGTTGCATCCTGCCTGCTGAGGGTTGTTAGTCCCTCAGTAGGTCAGGCCAACGTGTGGTTGGCCTGTGGTGTATGTTGTGGCCCAGGCCCTGTATGAGCCGGTTTTCTGAGTTCTCAGCCTTACTGTAGAACAGTCGTGCCGACTGTCTGAATCGGTCCCGCAGATGCAGGATGCCGGTCTGTTCATGTAGCAGAGTGGAGGAATATCTTCGTGGAAGGCGCAGGGCGAGCTTTAGGGCTCTGTTCTGCACCCTCTGTAGTGTGCCTATATGGGTGTCGGCTGCCATACCCCACACCACGGCTGCGTACTCTAGCACTGGTCTGACCAGCGCTAGGTACAGGGTGATGCCGTGCTGGGGGGCCAGCGTTGACGATGGGTTAAGCAGGGGGTACAGGGTGTGAAGTCGCCCTATAGCCCTGCTCCTAACGTCCTGGACGTGTGGTCTCCAGGTAAGCCTCTGGTCGAGTGTGACCCCGAGGTATTTGCCGGTTTTACTCCACGGCACGGGGCTTCCCGTGATAGTAACCGGCGGCAAATCGGGAGGCAGTAGCCTTCTAGTGAATACTACTGCCTGGCTCTTTGCGGCGTTCTGTTTGAGCCGCCACTTAGTTGACCACGCGCCCAGGGTGTCGCAGCCAATCTGGAGGAGGCGTCGCATTTCCCTCACGTTCATGCTCCGCACGAATAGCGCGGTGTCGTCAGCGTAGAGTGCTAATTTCACCGGCGCCACTCGTGGGGCATCTGCAGTGAAAATGGAGTACAGCAGGGGGCCAAGTACGGACCCCTGTGGCACTCCTGCTCGTATCGGCCTGTGGGTCGAGGTGCCATCATCTAGTCGGACGTGGAAGGTCCGGTCGGCCAGGTAGGAGCTGATGAGGACTCCATGTGATGTCGGTACCCCGTGCACAAAGAGTTTGTACACGAGGCCGTCGTGCCACACGGAGTCGAAGGCTCTGGAGACATCAAGGAATACGGCCCCAAGGTATTCCCTGGTCTCCAGGGCGCGCATGGCTTCTTCCACCAGCCGCAGGAGCTGGTGGGTGGTGGAATGACCGCTCCTGAATCCGAACTGTTCGTCCGGGATGATGCCCTCGACCGTCACATGTCGGAGCAGTCTCTTGGCGTACAGACGCTCGAACACCTTGGAGAGGGACGGGAGGAGGCTGATTGGCCTGTAGTTTTCAGCCTGCCTTGCGTCCTTATTCGCTTTGGGTATGGCTACCACCTCCGCGTGTTTCCACTCAGAGGGGTAGATCCCAGAGCGGAGGACCTGATTGAAGATGCCTGTAAGGAGCTGGTGGGCCCCTTCCGGCAGGTTCTTCAGCAGGTGGTTGTTGACGCCGTCGGCGCCTCCCGCCCTTTTGGTGTTGAGCGTCCGTATCTGTTCTGCCACTTCCTCCTCTGAGATTGGGTCGATCCTGTCTCCTTCATCTCTCGCTGCTAGGAAGATGGGGAGCTCTTCCTCCACTCTGCTAATGTGGGCCACATCGAGATTGTCATCCACTGGGGTGAATGACGACTCGAAGTGGTCGGCCAGTAATCCTGCTTTCCCATCTGGACTACAGACGACCATCTGCCCAGCCTGCAGCGGTGGGACTCGCTGCCGCCGGCGCAGGAATGACTTGACGACTCGCCAAGCACTGCTGTCCTGTGTGTTGAGGGTGGCGACTAGGTCGGCCCAGTCGCGGTTTCTATGTTCCTCAACCGCCGCCTTGATCTCCCTCCTCATCCTGTTTAGGAGGCGTTTGGTGGCAGGTTGTCGCGTAAGTTGCCATTCGCGGAACACTCTGTTCTTCTCCCGTATAGTCTCCCGTATGTGCAACGGGAGGCTACGGGCGAAATCCTTTGGCTGGCGTGGGGGAGGAGGTGATGCTACTTCAGCTGCAAGTAGCAGCTGGCGGTTGAGGTACCGTAGTGCGTTATCTACCCCCACTTCCGTGGGGTCAGGAGCATCCGAGAGAAGTTCCAGGACGTTCTCCTGAAACCTCTCGCTGTCCATACGGTGGTAGTTCCTACGGCGGGGTGGGAGGGTGGCCCCCCTTACGTCGATGTCGTAGACCACTGGTAGGTGGTCTGACGACAGTGCACACCGGGTGGCGGCGGTCATGTGGTTCCCGATACCCTTAATAATGGCGATATCGAGAACATCTGACTGTCCTCGGTGTGGATAGATGGTGTGGTCCTGGGGTCCGAGCGCGATGGCGCCGTTGCGGAGGGCGGCACGGAGGAGTCGACGACCGCTGACGTTGGTGAGACGGGAGTTCCACTCCGTGTGCTTAGCGTTAAAGTCGCCAGCCAGGAAAACCCGTCCCCCAATCGTCAGTAGTGTGTCAAAGTCTGCCTCCAAGAGATTACCCCGTGGCGGCCTGTAGGCGGCCACGAAGGTGATCTGTCCCACCATGGAGGAGACATTGACGCCTGTGGCTTCAAGAGTTGCCAGGGCTGGGAGATGGATCTGGTGGTGTCGGAGGGAGGTCCTGACATAGATGGCAGTACCTCCTCCGGCGGTTGGCCTGTCGTGGCGGTAGCAGGCATAGTTCGCTACCTTTACCTGGACTCCTGGTTTCAGGTGAGTCTCGCACACTAGGCACAGGTCGACTGCCTCGTCCTGTATAAATTGGCGAAACTCACCTTGTTGTTTTACCAGGCCGTTTGCGTTGAATACGCATACCGATAGACCATGGATTTGCTGTCTATCCATGGTGAGCTGCTGAGGGAACGGTGACAGCCTGGAGGGCCCCCGTTACTGCCGTGACTAGTACTGGCAGTTGGGTGAGTAGAGTGTTGAGTGAGCGTAGTAGCTCACCCAAACTGGTTGCATCGCTACCTGGGGAAGTGGCGGCTGCATGGGCGGGCGCCGAGGTGGCGGCTACGGTTTGCGGCTGCGACGCCGCTACCGGTCGCCGCGTAGGACGCTCCGCACTTTGCAGTGGGTTGCTGGTGGTGGGGGGCACTTGGGGGTGTCCGCACCCTGTGTTGCTGGACAAGGGCATGTCCAGCAATCCTGTGGCTGTGAGGTTTGTCTCCGCGTTTTGGTGTTGCGGCGGAGACTTCTGTGCTGACGGGCCCGCGCGCCTCCGTGCTGCGCTTATATGCCCTCGGTTGCGCGTGGTGGGGGGAGGGCGGGCCAGAGTCTATATAGGGGGGCGGCGGGCGCGCTGGGCGCAGACCGTAGCCGACTCGCCAGCCGCTGCAGCTGCTGTTTGTGCACGTTTTGCTTTGCCCGAGGAAGGAAGGATGACAGGCCGCGGCAAGGGAGGAAAGGGGCTCGGCAAGGGTGGCGCCAAGCGGCACCACAAGGTGTTGCGCGACAACATCCAGGGCATCACGAAGCCCGCCATCCGCCGCCTGGCTCGCAGGGGCGGCGTGAAGCGCATCTCTGGTCTGATCTACGAGGAGACCCGCGGGGTGCTGAAGGTGTTCCTGGAGAACGTGATCCGCGACGCGGTGACGTACACTGAGCACGCCAAGCGCAAGACTGTGACGGCCATGGACGTGGTGTACGCCCTGAAGAGGCAGGGGCGCACCCTGTACGGTTTCGGCGGTTAGGCTGCGTCGCAGCGGGCGCTGGCCTTCCCGCGGCCGTGCTTGTGGGTGGGAGAGACTAGAAAACGGCCCTTTTCAGGGCCACCACACTGTTCGGAAGTTGAAAAGTGCGAAAGAGTCTGTGTTGTTGCTGCGTGTGTTTGTTTGTTTGTTTGTTTGTTTCTTTCTTTCTTTCCGTTTGAGCGACGTGATGTGACTGGGAGGGGAGAAGGAAAGGAAACGTGTCATGTGGCTGGCTGTGTGTGGAGCTGCTTCGTTTGTGTGTTTGTTATTGTGTGTCTTTGTATCGATCGCGACGGAGATGGCGGGCTGTGTGTTGTTGTGCGAGAGGCGGTGATTATTTGCTTGCGTGGTTTGGCTCTGTGTGTTTGTTTGCGGCGGCGTTGGGGTTTCCGAGGCAAGGCGTGTGGGCATAGGCGGCCGGATCAGCTGTTTCGTTCGTGTCGACGGCCGTTGCGCGCGGGAAGTGGAGGGCGGTGTGTCGACACGCCTCCCTTTAACAATGGTCATTATTGCTGCCGTTGTCGGTTTGGAAGGCGACTGCGACCGTGCAAAATGTGTGTGTGTGTGTGTGTGTGTTGGGCCACACGGGCTGTGTGGACGACAAGATGGCGGACGTGCGCCGGCGGCGGCTGTGCTGTGACAGTGCAAAGTTAAAACAAAACAAGGTGCGGCGAGGACGACTGAAATTTTGCTTTGGACGTAGGTTTGTGTGGTGGCCCTGAAAAGGGCCGATTGTTGTGGGCCGAGCCGGCAAAGCGCGTTGCGTGCAGGGGAGCACGCGGCGCTGCGATTGCCTGGCCTCCTTTAGGCCTTCTTCTCGGTCTTCTTTGGCAGCAGGACGGCCTGGATGTTGGGCAGGACACCACCCTGTGCGATGGTGACGCCCGACAGGAGCTTGTTGAGCTCCTCGTCGTTGCGGATGGCAAGCTGCAGGTGGCGCGGGATGATGCGCGTCTTCTTGTTGTCGCGGGCCGCGTTTCCGGCCAGCTCGAGCACCTCAGCCGCGAGGTACTCCATGACGGCGGCGAGGTAGACGGGCGCCCCGGCGCCGACGCGCTCTGCGTAGTTTCCCTTGCGCAGGAGGCGGTGGATTCTGCCGACCGGGAACTGGAGCCCAGCCCTGCTTGAGCGGGACTTTGACTTGCCCTTGACTTTGCCTCCCTTTCCGCGTCCGGACATGGCGATGGGCTAGCGACGGTGCACACGAAACGGAAACGAAAACGACCGGTGCGAGCGGCAGCGAGTCGAGCAGCGGAGTGCGTGCCGGCGCACTCGCACTCGCATTAAAACTCTGGCTACATAAGCCAGGTGTAAAGGCAGTCTAAGCAGCGGAGCTGCTGTTCCTGCGGGGACCTCGTTAGTGGGTGCAGTGGACCTAACAGGGTGAGCTGTCCTCACTGGGCGTCGTTCATTGTGACGCCCTCTGTTTCGACATCGGGCGGCGAGAGATAACTACTCTCGCAGTAGATCTGGCCAACGAGTCGTTGGCCTGTGGTGGACCTGGCGGCCCAGACCACGAATCAAGCGGCTGCCAGACCGTTCTGCATTGCTGTAGAACTGCCGGGCGATTTGCCGGAAGCGATCCCGGAGGAAGGGGATCCCAGCTTCTTCATGGAGCAGCCTCGTCGGATAGCGAGGTGGCTTGTGGAGCGCTAGTCGCAGCGCCTTGTTTTGCAGTCGTTGGAGCGTCGCAATGTGCGTCGCGGCCGCGTTACCCCACACCACAGCCGCGTATTCCAGTACCGGCCGAACAAGGGACAGGTACATGGTGAGGCCATGGCGTGGAGGGAGAGTCGATGACGGGTTGAGCAGTGGGTAAAGCGCACGAAGGCGCCCCACTGCCCGCCCTCGGACGTCACGGATGTGTGGCAGCCACGTCAGGTGTCTGTCCAACGTCACCCCGAGGTAGTTGCCGGTCCGCGACCAGGGGATGGGGCCCCCCATGATCGTGACCGGCGGTAGGTCCGGTGGCAGCCTCTTTCTGCTGAAGATGACAGCCTGACTCTTCGCAGCGTTGAACTTCAAGCGCCATTTCGTGGACCAGGCGCCCAGGACGTCACATCCGAGCTGGAGGCGACGGCGCATCTCGGCCGCATTCATGCTGCGGGTGAACAACGCCGTGTCGTCGGCATAAAGTGCCAACTCCACGCGTGCCACCCGCGGGGCGTCGGCGGTGTACAGGGAGTACAGCAGGGGGCCGAGGACCGACCCCTGCGGCACCCCCGCTCGAATCTGCCGGTCGGTGGAAGTGCCTCCATCTGCTCGGACGTGGAAAGTGCGTCCCGAGAGATACGAGCGCAGCAGGACTACGTGCGACGTCGGTACCCCGTGCGCAAAAAGTTTGTACACGAGGCCGTCGTGCCACACGCAGTCGAAGGCCTTGGAGACGTCGAGAAGCACCGCCCCTAGGTACTCCCGCGTCTCCAGCGCTCGCATCGCCTGCTCCACGAGGCGCAGCAACTGCTGCGTGGTAGAGTGGCCGCACCGGAAACCAAACTGCTCCTCGGGAATGAGTTGCTGTTCCGTCACGTGGCGCAGCAGCCGCTCCGCGTACAACCTCTCAAACACTTTTGAGAGGGACGGGAGCAGACTGATCGGCCGGTAGTTCGCGGCCTGACGTGGATCCTTGCCGCTCTTGGGGATGGCAACCACTTCCGCGTGTTTCCACGCGGAAGGGAAGGTCCCAGAGCGGAGGATACTGTTAAAGATGTCCGCCAGAGATTGGTGTACCTCCGGCGGAAGCATCCGCAACAGGCAGTTGGTGACACCATCCGTGCCACCCGCCTTCTTCGGGTTGAGACGACGGAGCTGCAGGTCCACTTCCTCGGCTGTGATTTGCTCGATCACGTCGTCTTCCTGTCGCGCAGCGAGAAAAACCGGCAGGCGCTCTGCCACCAGACGGACGTGATCGGGATCGACCACGCCATCAGCAGGTTGAAAGTTTTCTGCGAACGTGTCCGCGAGGATGCCTGCTTTCGCATCTGGTTCGCAGACAACGTCCGCACCCACATGGAGAGGTGGGACTCGCTGACGACGACGAAGGAAACGCTTAGCGGTCCGCCAAGCACTGCCGTCCGTCGTTGTAAGAGTGGCCACAAGACCCGCCCAGTCCCGATGACGATGGTCGTCGATGGCGGCCCGAATCTCGCGCCGCGCCCTGTTGAGGCGGCGCTTCGTGTCAGGCAGCCGTGTGAGCTGCCACTCCCGAAAGAGGCGATTCTTGTTTGTGATCGCCTCGAGGATGTGTGGCGGGAGTTGGCGCGACATCTCTCGCGGCCGTCCTGGCCGCCTGGGGGTGGCCGCCTCCGCTGCAGCCAGTGTGTGCCGCGTGAAGAAGGCCAACGCTTCGTCAGCCCCTTGCACAGCGGGATCAGGCGCGCCCTCGAGGCGGTCGAGGACCTCGACACGAAAGCGCGCCTCGTCTATGCCTCGGAAGTTGTGGCGGTCGGACGGCATAGATGCACCGATGACGTCCATGTCGAAGACCACCGGAAGGTGATCGGACGACATGGCACATCTAACGGTGGCGGACGTGAAGTGCCCAACACCTTTGAGCACGGCGATGTCGAGCACGTCAGACTGGCCGCGATGGGGGAAGACGGTGTGCTCATAAGGCCCCAGTACTATCGCACCATGCCGTTGCGTGACGCGAAGGAGGCGGCGGCCGCTGGCGTTAGTGATGCGGGAGTTCCACTGAGGGTGCTTGGCGTTCAAGTCACCCGCAATGAAGACTTTCCCGCGCAGTGCCAGCAGGGCGTCGACGTCAGCCTCCTGAAGCAGTCCCCTCGGCGGCCTGTAGGCCGCAACGAAGGTGATGACCCCCGCCGTCGTGGTGACAGCCACCCCAGTGGCCTCCATTGCAGCGAGGGGCGGAAGCTGGACTTCGTGATGTTTGAGGGACGCCTTGATGTAGATGGCCGTCCCTCCGCCGTGGGTCAGCCTGTCGGTGCGGTAGCACCGATAGTTGGCCACCCTCACGTGTATTCCCGGCTTCAGGAAGGTCTCGCACACGAGGCAGATGTCAATTGCCTCGTCGCGCAAGAACTCCCTGAATTCCCCTTGTTGGGGGACCAAGCTGTTTGCGTTGAATGCGCAAACGGTGAGGCCATGGATATGGCGATTATCCATGGCACGGCGGAGTTGCAACGCCGGCCTGAAGGGCCGACGTGACCGCGGTGACGAGCACCGGGAGCTGCTCTAGCAGCTGGCTCAACGACCGCAAGAGCGATCGGAGCTCAGCTGCGTCGGTGGCCATGGGGGCGGTGGGGGCCGCTGGGGCGGCCTCCGCCACTGGGGCGGCCTCCGCCACTGGGGCGGCCGGTGGCGGCCGCTCCGTACTAGGCGACTGCCGCGGAGCATCGGCAGCCGGTCGCGGCGCAGCACGAGGCGTCGTCCTCTGCGGCGGCAGAGTGTCTTCGACAGTCCGTCGTGCAGCGGCAGGGGTGGCCCGGCCCGCACGCCGGCGACGCCTGCGCGGGGCGGCAGCCCGCGCGCCCTGCGTGGGCGCGGGGGCTGCCACCCCCACCGGCGAAGCCGTGGACGGCGCGGTCGGTGGCCGCGTCTCACGCTCCACCTGCGCCGAACTTCGGGTGGCGGAAGCTGGTCCTCCCTTGGTGGCGGCAGCAAAGCTGGTGGACGGGTGCACCTTACGAGAAGGAGCGGTCCCTCCCCTCGGTTGATTTCGGCCCCGTTTGAAGGCCGAGCAGCCTCGATAGCTGGCAACGTGCGTGCCGCCGCAATTGCAGCACGTCGGTTTGTCTTCCCTGGCAAGCCCGCAAGACTTGCTCTCGTGCCCGCCCGCGCACGTAACGCAGCGGGGCGACATGGAGCAGTAGCGGGAGACATGGTCGAGCCTTTGGCAGGAAAAGCACTGGGCCCTCTTGCCTTTGGCCCGGAGAGGTTCCACTGCGACCTTGACACGGCCGACCCGCTGCACCTGGAAAATCTTCCGATTTTCCAGGTTGTCAACGAGGACAACCTGGTACAGTGGCATGTCGCGATGCGTACGTGGAGACTTCATTAGTCCGGTGGACCGGACGCCGAAGCCTAGGTCCTCGAGCTCCTCGCGAAGGTAGTCCGCACCAAACTTGAGGGGAAGGTGGCGGAATACCACCTTCAGAAGTTTGAGCGGCTCGGAGGGGTGCGTGTAGCACGGGAGGCCATCTTTGCAGATGGCGTCCATCACCGCGCGGTACTCCTCGTTGGTCGACACTGTGACCTTGTAAAGGTCACGGCCAGCGTTCTTGACAGTGGCGGACGTGGCCACCCTGTCCAGTTTTTGCTGGAACTCCTTGTATTCGCCAGCCCACTGGATGACTATAGGTGGCGGCTTCTTTTGGGCCGGCGCCGGAGGCGCGGCGCCATCCTCCATCGCATCGTCGCTGACGCCCGCAAACGTGTTGGCGGTCGGCAGCGGGGTCGGTAGCTGCAGCGCAGCGGCCCTGGCAGTGTGCCGCCGGGGCGGGGCGACAAAACCATCCTCGTCCGGCTGTCGGGAAGCAGCAGGTGAACGAGTGGGCCGCCGCGTGGTCTTCGTCGATTTCTGCGCGGCGGTGCTCCGGGAGGAGCCCGCGAGAGTCAGCCCAGACTCGGTGGTGGAGGTGCGGGAGGCCCTGGTGGCCTTCTTCCGCGGCCTCGCTCCTTCAGATGTCTGAGAGGGAGTGTCAGAGTCGTCATGCGTCACAGCCCGGCGCTTTCTGGGCGCGCGGGGAGCGTCAAGGTCGGTGTCACGGCGCTCCGACTCGGCAATCGCCTCAGCCAGATTTGCGTCGGGCAGGTCCATGTCCTCCATCTCGGTAGCTGCAGCTAGCGCAGCCACGGGCTCTTCTCGTGTCTCCGGGGCCAGGGGGGCAACCGGGGGCACATCGACCTCTTCAGTGGTCGAGGCCAGCGGCGCAACTCCCGCCGAGGCCGCCACCGCCGGGACCGCAAAATCGTGCGATGCGACCGGCGGGGCTCTCGGTGGCACACCCGACACATGCTGCCTCGTGTGCGGTAGAGCGGCAGCCTTCTGAATGTTGCAGAAGGCGAGAATAGCCGCCTCGTCGTCCTCTCGACCAGGGTAGGGGCCCCCGTGGGCGAGTTTGTTCATGAGAATGAACACTCGATCACGAGGGTGCGCGTCAAAATCCGATGAGTCAAACCCGTCAGCGTCAGTTGTCGAAAGCCGGTTCGTCATAAGTGGGGGGCCGGATGGGGCCGCCACCGGGATCAACTCAGTCGCCTGAGCTGGCCCCGACGGACGGCGATCCGCCACACCCTTCGCAAGTAAAGCATCCTCTCTCATCGACATCTCGAACCGCAATGCGTGCGTGCGTGTCGTGCGTGCGTGCGTGCCGGCGCAGCCGGGGTGGGGGTGCTTTATGGGCTCGGGTGCGGCGGCCGGTTGCGCGCGCGCCCCATTGGTCGGCGGCCGCAACAGGGCGAGCTGGTAAAGGTGCGGCGGCGGCTGGCGGCGGGTGCCACTGTGTGGGGAGACGCTGACTAGAGCGGAGCGCTTGCTACTGGTGTTGCTGCTGCCGTACGTTGGTTCGAGATGCCGCCCAAGACTAGCGGGAAGGCCGCCAAGAAGGCTGGCAAGGCGCAGAAGAACATTTCGAAGGGCGACAAGAAGAAGAAGCGCAAGAGGAAGGAGAGCTATGCCATCTACATCTACAAGGTGCTGAAGCAGGTGCACCCTGACACGGGCATCTCGTCGAAGGCGATGAGCATCATGAACAGCTTCGTGAACGACATTTTCGAGCGCATTGCGGCCGAGGCTTCTCGCCTGGCGCACTACAACAAGCGCTCGACCATCACGTCCCGCGAGATCCAGACCGCTGTGCGGCTGTTGCTGCCTGGCGAGCTGGCCAAGCACGCCGTGAGCGAGGGCACGAAGGCGGTGACCAAGTACACGAGCTCCAAGTAAGGAGGTGGCTCTGGAATGGAAGGAAGGATGGAGAAGGCTCCTCCGTTGCGAGAGCGGCAAAACGGCCCTTTTCAGGGCCACCAACTTGCCTTTTGCGGGAAGGGCGGAATTGTTGTTGTTGTTGTTTGTGTGGACGGCTGTGATGTATGTGTGCATTTTGATTGTGGGTGGGGGGGGCGCGTCAAAGCGTGTTGCGCGGGGTACGGCCACGAGGTTGGTCGCCGTGGCGTGGAATGGTGGCACGCCTCGTTGGCGTGGTTTTTGACCCATTGGTGTTGTTGGTGTGTGTGTGTGTGTGTGTGTGTGTGTGTGTGTGTTACCCGTCTGCGAGGGGGGACAGTGCGATCGGCGACTTTTGTGTCACCGTAACGACGGCCGTTTGCGGGTTTGTTTTTTTTTGCACATCATACATGGCGAGGGTGAAATGTGAAATGTTTTTGTTTGGTTTTTTTTTTTTTTTTTGCCGCCCACTATTCCCTTTGCTGTGCGCCGAGTTTGACAATGGTGCGACGTAACTGCAGCGTGGAGGTGTGTGAGTGACGTTGAAATGAACGTGCCATTAAGACGCATTGTTGTTGTATTGTACTGTACGTGTACGGCGACACGCACGATGATGTACCATTCGACTCTGATGTTTGATAGCCGTGTCTGACTGATTGCGTACGACGCACGCACACCGATGTCGTCATTCAAGATGCACGCGTGTCCAGTGCAGTACAGTAAGCGCGACGACGGCGGCGGCGGCGGCGGCGGTCGTTTGTTTGGCGAATGTCTGTACACGTGTTTGTCTGTGTCCATCCGGTATGTATTTGTTTGTTTGAAAGTGTTTTGTGTGTCGGTGACGTGGTCCGATCCGTCGCCCCCTGAGTAACTGTCGATCGGCGCGATAGACCGGCGTCACGCAACTGAACCGAAGTCGTGGGCACACCCGTCATACTGTTGTACACCGTCGCGCTGAGAACGGTAACGAAAGGTTGACTTTGATCGGTCGAATGTCTGGGCAGAACGTGAGGAATGAGGCACGAGTGCAAGGAGGGGGGGCAAAAGAGAGAGGAAGGGAAAAAGGGGAGAAACGCATTCGTAGAGCAACGGAACGTTCCCGTGTCGGAGGCGTATTGGAGCCGCACTGAAATGCGTTTAACGGCGGCGCGGCTGCAAGTGTCTGCCGTGGTGAACGTTACCTTTGACGGCTGCATTGGGCTTTGCCTTTGCTTTTTTTGCTTTCGCTTTCGCTTTCGCTTTCCCGGATGTACGTAACGTTTGTTGATATGGTTCTGAGGAAGAGTGTATGACAGTGCCGTGCCGTCCATGTTCGTGTGCCCTCCCATTGTGTGTATGCTATTGTCTGTGTACTTGAATGATGTATGTAGGTGTTAGTGGACATGTTTTACCAGTGGGGGGAAATGGATCGTCGATAGTTGCCGTCACTCTGTCACGGTCGAGATGACGCACCCTCCGTACAGAAAGGTGTCGAGAAAGTGAGTGTGTGTGTGTGTGTGTGTGTGTGTGTGTGTGTGTGTGTGTGTGTGTGTGTGTGCGTGCGTGCGTGCGTGCGTCCGTGAATTGGCAGTGTTTGGAGGTGGGCGTGCCCTGCATGTGGCCCGGAAGGCTGTTCGTTAGGCGGTAGTGTTGTGTGGACAGGGGAGGGGCATGCGTAACGCTGCTGGCATGGCATTTCGGGAGATGGGAGGGGGCAAACGAGGGAAACGAGGAGCGGCGGCCAAAGACGGGACGGGGAGGGGCGCGGTGTGGGTGGCTTGCGCCTGTGCTCGGCGTTGTGGTTTGTGCAAAAGAGGAGGAGAAAAACAATGTGAGTTGCCAGGGAGGGGAGCGGTGTTGTGTTGTGTTGTGGTTGTCGTGGTGTAGCCGCAGACGCGGCTGTCAGTGAACGTGGCGAGACGGACGGATGCGCGGAGGGGCGGGGGCGGCGCATTTCGCCGGTGCCGTGCCGTGCCGTGCCGTGCCGTGCCATGCCTGAAAGCCGCGTGGTCGCTGTGTTGTTGGTGGCGTGGGGGCGAGGAGAGTACCGTACGGGTGTGCTTGTGCGCCGGAAATGGCACACTGCGCCCGCCCGTCTTGGAGGCTGATGGCTGTGGTGTGGAAATGGGGCGCGGTGATGTTGAAGCAGTTGAAGAACAGAAAAGAAACCAAGAAAACGGAAGGCGTGATGCGGCGGTGGTGGTGAGAGCGGGAAAAACAAAACAAAAAAAAAAAACAACAAAAAAAAAGAAGGAAAAACAACAAGAAAACAAAAAGTCTATCAATATTAAAATGTAAATGGAAATGGAAATGGACCCAGGTATAACCTCCCTGCACAAATAGCAGAGAGTCCGATGATAATAAAAATGTGCCAGAATGTTAACGTCCCTACAAAACAAACCCAACGATAATATTAATGAAAGAGTGAACCGTATGTAACATTGCAACAGACATAATGAAACCTGATAAATTGTATAAGGGCAGCAGCGTTGACCTTTGGCCCTGTATTCAGAATAAAAAGAGCCAAAGATCGTTACCCCAATGAAAAAGACACTGAAACACGTATGTAACATAGTAGCGATGGCGAGACATTGTAGCATCTGTGACCAGAGAGTTTGCGCTGGACTGCCCGAGTGTTGCGAGCGGTTCTCAGTCAGTCAGTCAGTAGTTGTTGCGAGTCCGTAGCTCTGTGTAGTTGAGGGCTGTACTCTGTCAGTAGTCGTCGCGTGCAGTACGCTAATAGTCGTCATGCAGAGCGGTCGGTCAGTAGTAGCAGCCGAGTGCGGTTGTGTGATGTAGGCGGTCGGCAACACTGGTCAAGATGGTGAATAAGGTATACTGTTAATTAATATAATCATTAGATAATGAAAAATTGTATTTATTGTAATTATTCTCCAACAAGTTCCCCAATAATAATTTTTATTTCAAAAGCATTTTTCAAACATTTAATTGTTTATTGAACTAAAGAGTTCGTTGCACTTCACATTTCATTCCACTTCTTTGAAGAAAAATGTCACTAAAATCACAAAAAAAGAGAATATTATTATTTGCAATGCAGTTCCTCCAAGCGCTGCGCAACAACCAGAGCAGAAATGTGACATCCATTTATTCGGAGGTAAGACTTTAAGTCTGATTGTTTTGCACAGGGCCAAAGACCGATATTTCGGTTTAATTGAAGTTTCTTGTCACTGAACGGACTTTTTTAAATGTTGTGTGAAGACTTTATATTTGAGTCAGATTGCGAATTTCACATTTTTGTTGCCATTTTCAATACCTCTCATTGTGGGCGAGGTTACAATTAGCGCAATGTCCATTAGCATCCGTAAATAACATTGTCCATTATTTTAAATTTTGCTGGGAGGTTACAACACACACACACACACAAAAAAAAAAACAAAAAAAACAAAAAATTGCATTTATATCCGCTCCTCAATTGTAGATACCCCTTACACAGCTGTGTGCAATGAATGAGTGCTGGCTGGTAATTAATTGCACTCCTTGGAGGGAAATGCCATAGGAAGTAGTCTTTAAAAAGTGAATGTTTTTCGTTAAGAGACAAAAGTTACTTTAGAAAAAAAGTAATAGTGGGGCTTTTGTTGTTGAACAAAATAAGTACAATGAACATACGTTATCAGATTTGCGCAATGCAGCGTCACACCACCTTTTGATTATAACACAATAGACTATACATCGTCCCGAACCGTGACCAGAGTCGCGAGACGAGCAGAGCACGCCGCCGACGCCCGCTCAGTACAACCGTCCACCCGCTACTACTGTCGACCGACTACTACCTCTCCCGACTCGCGCTACAATATATATATAACAACTGTTCCTGGCGACCCGGTGCGTGCCACTACTGTCGTCTGGCGCGGTCCAAGCGCCGACTAGCAGCGATAAAGAACTCTCTGGTCAGACAGAGATGCTGTCATGCCTCGCCATCGCTCTGGTAATGAATACATACGTGTTGCAGCGTGCGTACCACCGGAACACGCAGTGGCGGAGCCAAAGACTGTGTTGTCGAGGTCGAGTGCGAGCGGGAAGAGAGGCAGCGTCGGCACGGAGATGCAAGCGAGCGCGAGACGCACGGGGGCTGCGGCGTGGCGCGTTTGCGGTCGGCGCCTTTGGTGGCAACGGCCGGGACAAGCAGCGGTGTATGGTGTGGTGCGGGGCGGACAGGGGCGGAGGCGGCGCGACGACGGCATGGGGGCGAAAACGGGACGGGGGACGGCGGATGTTGAGAGGCGTCACGCGCGGACAGGACACAGACACAGAGACACACAGATTGGAAAGGGAGGGTGCGCGGTAGTAGTTGGGAATGTGCGTACCGTGCGGGATGGGAGTGGGCGAGGAACACGGTCGTGGCCCCTGTTTTGGGTGCGTGTGATGACGTCGGTGTGTTGTGGGAAGGGAAGGTGCTGTGGCGGCGGCGCGTAATGGGCGTAGGCCGAAAAGAGAAAGGAACGTGGGCAGTGTGTTGGCAAGCGTCGGTTCGACTGCGACGTTGATGGGCAGGGCAGGGCAGGGCAAGGTTAATGGTGGTAGGAGTAGGCGTGTGGGCGCAAAAAATCTGCCGCTGCAGGCGGTGCCGTAACCGCCATGGCGGGAAGGAGAGAGGGCCAAAGAAAGAAAGAAAGAAAGAAAGAAAGAAAGAAGAAAACAAAAAAAAAAAAAAAAAAAAAAGGAGGGGGGGGGCGAAAGTGGAGAGGCGGTGGTGTGAGAAGGGCGGGGGCGGAAGGAAGGCAGGAAGGACAAGAGGCGAGGCGACGGCTTGCTTTGTGTATCGGTCGGTCTCTGGCTATGCTTCGTTTTCTGCAGCAGGGTCGGTGCGCGGCGTGGCTCGCGGCAGTGGGAACGCCTGGTGGCTGGACGGCCAGCAATGCGGTTGGATGGGCGGCCACAGCACCGCACCTGTGCCCGAGGAGGAGACGCTGGCGGCGGGCCCTGAGGTGAGGCCGGCTCGGCTGGGGCTGTGGATGTGTAGGTGTGCGCCGCTGCTGCAACAACGAGTAAAACGCGAGAAGAAGGGATGGCGGTAGAGAGAGAGAGAGAGAAAAAAAAAAGGTCGTGTTGTGTTGATGCGCAGGCAGACGCGTACAGAGGGACGAGCCCGGTCTGCAGCAGGGTGTGGCCGTGCCGAGTGCAGAGCAGCGGCGGCTCGGTTCGGTTCGGCCCGGCCCGGCGGGCCGCGCTGTTGTCGCGGACGTGAGCGCCCCCTGGCGGGTGGCCGGAGGCGGCGCGGCGTGTTGGACGTGTGGCTGGTGGCAGTGCACAATTTGCGAGTGGCTGGCGGTGTGGTGTGGCGGTTGGCGCGTCGGGCGGCGGAGAGGTATGTGTTGCGGGCGCCCTTTGCTGCGCTGCGTCGTTGCGTGTGCCGTACAGGGCGGGCGCTTGTCGACTGTGTGGGCGGTGTGGCGAATTGGCGTGAAACGGCTGCCGAGAGGGTGTGTGGTAGCGAGCCGGTCGGTGGTGTCAGTGCGAAGGGGAATGTGCGTGCGTGTTTGGCGGTTTCGGTGTGCTTTTTGCGGCGTGAGAGTGGGAATTAGTGGGGCCGGCTGTTGTGTTGGTTCCTTGTGTCTTGTGTCGCGTAGCTTGATGGCAACGTGGAAGGACGCCGGTTTCGTTTTCGTTTCGAGCCTTGCGTGTGGTTGTCGACGTTGACTGGTTGGCGTGTGCCGATGCACGTGCATGTGTGGGTCGCGAGTGCGTTTTTGGCTGGCTGTGTGTGTGTGTGTGTGTGTGTGTGTGTTTTGGGGGGGGAAGGGGGAGGCGGTGGTGAAAGTGCAGTCGTCGGGTGGGGCTGGGGCTGTGCGTCGTGGCGGAAAGGTGGTAGGTTGCGGGAAGCGAGCCCGTCGTTGACGGTGTCGCGTGAGTTGTGAATCGAGTGGGGCGCGGGGCGCGGGACAGGAGCAGCGTGCCGCTGCGTCGTGGTCGTCAGCAGAGGCTGTGCGTGTGCTTGTCCTTTTTGTGGGCGGTTCGTGCGAGGCGTTTTTGTTTTGTGTTGCCCTAGTTGTTAGTTTATTTTGTTTGTGTTTGTTATTTTGAGACGACGACTGGTTGGTGGCGTGCGCGCGAAGTGGCGGTGTGCGCTTCCCGTGTCGTTTGTGTTGTTTTGTTTTTTTGTTTTTGTGTGTTTTTTTTTGCACTGGGCCCCGGTGGGTGGGTGCGTGTGTGTCGATTGCCGGCTGGCGAAAGGTGCGCCATCGGCGGGGTGGGTCGCCGGCACAAGTAGAGGCGGCGGCGTTGTTGCTGTTGTTGTGTGGTGTTTGTTTTGTTCGGCTGTGTCGGCGAGCTGTGTTGCGGTGCGTGTGAATGGTGGTGCAAAAGTGCTGGCGTTGGGGCTGCGACTGCGACGGCGGCGAGCCGCGGGCGCGCCATTGATAGTGATGTTGTGAACAGCGGCTGTGTACGGTAGTGGTGTTGTTGTAGCACGACGTGCATCCGGGCCGGCGCGGAAAGCGCAGTTGCGGGCGGTTGCCCTTCGGTGCCAGCCATGTCGCGTGAGCGGCGGGTTGCTCTGGTGTCGACACGTGGTGCTCTGGGTTGTTGTGTGGTGCCCTTTGGCCGGTGGGGGTGGTTCGCGTGTGTCTCGTTCGCGCTCGGTGTCTGGTCGTGGTCGTGCTGCTCCCCCGTCTGTCGGCGGTTTCCGACGTCGTCTGTACGTTTTTGTTCGTTTGCGGCGTGCCTGCCGACGTCGTCCCGTCGCGACCTTTCAACCGAAAGTGTGGCGCCCGAAGGTGAACGAACGTAACCCTGACCTCGGCGCTTTACGCTGAGCCGAGCGAACCGAACCGAACCTAACCTGTGGTGTGGTGTGGCGAGGTGAGCTCAGCCTGTGAGCCCCTAACGTCTACGTAAGGTAAGCTGTCCGGCTCACGCCTCACGTTTGAACGCTTTTTTAACCTACGTTTGACGCTTCTTAACCTAGCACTGACCCCTTAACCTAACGTGTAACCTAACCTAACCTAACCTAACCTCTGACGCCTGACGTGTTTGAATGCTTAACCTAAGTTTGACGCTTAACCTAACCCAAGTCCCCTTAACCTAACCCACGTCCACCTAACCTAACCTAACGTAGACGTGTAAACGTAATGTGTAACGCGTAACGTGTAAGGTCGGCTGTCGTGTGTGCTTGACGGCAGATTGGGTTGGTCTGTAGATTCGGATTGCGGTTTGCCTCGGTCGAGGGGTTGGGTCGGAAGCGGCGAGGGGCGGCGGCGCCTGTTGCGCAGGCGGCGTCCGTTTGCGGCGGGCAATTGTTGAGAAACGGCTGTGAATGTTGGCGGGCGAGAGGAGGAGGACGGCGCGCGATGTGGCCCGACGGCTGCGGGCCGATCGGGAAACGGCGGGAGGGCGACGGAAGGCGATGGGGCGGCGGAGGCGCGTTTGCACGGCCGTCATCGCCGCACGCCTCGGCTTGTGTGGCTGTGGCGCCGGCCGCGCTGGCCGGGCTGCCGCGGCGACGGTGTGGGAGTTTTGCCGAAGGTTTGGCCATTGTGGCGGGTCGTCGGCTGGGGCTGTGGGGGCGGCATTTGGGCGGGGGCGGCGATTCTCGGCGGGCCGACCCAGGCTGTAGCGCGCGGTAGCTGCAGTTTGGCCGTGGTTTGCGGCGCTGCCGTGGCGACTGGTTGGCGACTGTGGTGTGGCTGTGTGTAGCCCCATCCTCGGTGGTTTGAAAGGCGCGGGCGGTTGTGGCGCAGGTTTGGGGCTGCTCCGCACAGGCTGTCGGACGTTGGGCGGTAGCAAGCGCGGGAGGCGCGGCGCGGCGGCGCGCAGAGTGGCGGCCGCTCTCTCGGCCGTCCGCGCCCGCCCGCGACACTGGCTGGGCCTTGTGATTCTCTGCTCTGCTGCTGTGCTGTGCTTGCGTGCCTGCCGTCCCGCTCGCTCTCGCTGTGTGTTACGCGCGTCGTCGAAATGGCAGATCAGGCGGCTACGAACGAGACTGCTGCGGCACCCGCCGCCACCGGCACTACGAAGAAGGCCAAGTCTGCGTCGTCTGCGAAGAAGCCGCGCGCCAAGCCTGCGCACCCGCGCACCTCTGAGATGGTGACGGCCGCCATCAAGAGTCTGAAGGAGCGCGGCGGGTCGTCGCTGCAGGCGATCAAGAAGTACATAGCCGCGCACTACAAGCTGGACGCGGAGAAGCTGGCGCCGTTTATCAAGAAGTACCTCAAGTCGGCCGTCGTGGCGGGCGAGCTGGTGCAGACGAAGGGGAAGGGCGCGTCCGGCTCGTTCAAGCTTGCCGGCGCCGGCGGCGGGGGGGCGGCCGAGGGCGGCAAGGCTCGTGCTGGCGGTGCCAAGAAGAAGCGCGCCGCTCCGGCCAGCAAGGAGAAGAAGGGCGCCCGTGCGGCCGGCGCAAAGAAGGCTGGTGGCGTGAAGGCGGCGACCGGTCGGAAGGCGGGCGCCGCCAAGAAGGCGTCTGCGGCGTCGGCCGCTCCCGCGGGTGCGAAGAAGGCGGCTGCGGCCAAGCCGGCCAAGGCCAAGTCGCCGTCGAAGGCGAAGAAGGCCGCCAAGGTTCCGACGAAGAAGCCGAAGGCGCCGCGCCCGAAGAAGGCGACGACGCCGTCTAAGGCGAAGGCTTCGCCCAAGAAGAAGAAGTAGAGTAGAGGAGAAAGAGATGGGAAAGGAAGGGTTTGGCGCTTGACTCCGTCGTCCCCACCCCCCGTCGTCGTCTAGTGGCGCGCAAGAGACGCGCGGCCCAAAACGGCCCTTCTCAGGGCCATCAAAGCACGTCGGGGAAGGTTTTGATTGTCGTGTTGCGTCTGGTGTGGGTGTCTGTCTGTCTGGCGTTTCTGTATGCCCGTGGGGATGCTGTTTGCGTGCCGTGGTGGTTGGATTGCGGGGGTCGGTGGCGGGTGTGGGCGGCGGTAGCGGTAAGCGGTGTTGTTGTTGTTGTTGTTGTCGTGGTTGATTGTCGCCGTGTTTGTGGCGGCGGCCGACGGTTGGTTTTCTGTGACGTTGTTTTGTTTGAATACGTTGGTTGGCTTGCCTGCGTTCGTTCTTCTCGGATGTCTGTCTTGTCTAGTCGTGTCTGGTCTTTGTTTTGTTCCTTTGTGTGTGTTATGTTTTGCAACGGGGGGCACGTTGAGATGTGGAAGGAGTCGGCGGGGATTTCGGTGGCGTGTAGAGCGAGCGAGCGCGCCTGCCTGGCCGTTGGCCGTCGGAGTGGAGTGCGGGTTTTTTTTTTTTTGTTTTCGAAACGAAAGCGGCGGCCGGCCAGCCAGCCACCCGTGCGGTGTGACGTCGGCCGTTGGGTATTGTGCGCTTTGAGCGCCGGGGAGGGATGATGTGTGATTGTTGCGCGCTGCTAGCAGGCAGGCAGAGTGAGCGGGTGTGGCTGGCGGACGGACGGACGGGAAGTGGTGGTTTTTGTTTTTGGGTTGCGGGGCGAGAGGCAGGCGACCGACAAAGTTTGCTCGCGACGGAGAGATGTTAGTGGCCCTGAAAAGGGCCGTTTTTGTTTGTGCGGTGCGGTGCCGCGGCGCGGTTTAGGCGCGCTCGCCGCGGATGCGGCGCGCGAGCTGGATGTCCTTGGGCATGATGGTGACGCGCTTGGCGTGGATTGCGCACAGGTTGGTGTCTTCGAAGAGGCCGACGAGGTAGGCCTCGCTGGCCTCCTGCAGGGCCATGACTGCGGAGCTCTGGAAGCGCAGGTCGGTCTTGAAGTCCTGGGCGATCTCGCGCACTAGGCGCTGGAATGGCAGCTTGCGGATGAGCAGCTCTGTGCTCTTCTGGTAGCGCCTGATTTCTCGCAGGGCGACGGTGCCCGGCCTGTAGCGGTGGGGCTTCTTGACGCCTCCGGTGGCGGGCGCGCTCTTCCTCGCCGCCTTGGTGGCGAGCTGTTTGCGCGGCGCCTTTCCGCCGGTGGACTTGCGGGCCGTTTGCTTTGTGCGGGCCATGGCGGTAGCGGTAGCGGTAGCGGAGCGGCGTGCGTGGAGGTTAGGTGCGGCGCGGCGTCCGGTGCTGCCTTGACAACGGGCCCGCGCGCCTCCGTGCTGCGCTTATATGCCCTCGGTTGCGCGTGGTGCACAGGTTGGCTGCTCAGACGACGAAGAAGAGACGGCCCCCACCACCGGGCAGTCTCATCGACGGCCGCCGCCGATAGTCTTTGAGGTGGCCAAAGACTACAAGCGTTTCCTGCAGCTCGTCAGGCAGTGGACGACTGCCGATTTCACGCTGCGAGCTGCTTCTGGAAACCTTGTGCGGCTGCAAGTTAGTAATACGCAGGATTACATGAAGGTGACGTCGGAGGCGTCGAACCAGGGCCTGCACTGGTACACGCACGCCGCCGTCCCCGAGAGGCTGCTAAAGGTGGTCGTCAAGGGCTTCCCCATGGCGGCCGAACCTGACCTGCTAAAAGAAGAGCTGGCGGACCTTGATTTTCACGTCAGGAACGTGACGCGGGTCAAGTCCCACGTCAGCCACAAAGAGTCGCCCTCTCTGCTGGTGATTGCCACCGACACACCGGAGAACAGGCGGCTCTTCGAGCTGAAGAAGGTGGCCAACACATCGGTCACCGCGGAGGGCCTCAAGCAGAAGAGGGGGCTCGTACAGTGCTTCCGCTGCCAGGGGATGGGACACGTGGCTCGCCACTGTTCCTTTCCCGAGGCATGCGTGAAGTGCGCAGGCCCCCACGCAAGTGGGCTATGCCCACTTCCCAGGACGCACACACCCAAGTGTGCAAACTGCGGCGGCCCGCATGTGGCGAGTTATCGTGGCTGTGAAGTCTTCAAAGCTGCGATTGCTCGCCAGCGCGGGCAGCCAGCACAGAAGTCTGCCGGCCGCTCCCTCCGCCGTCCGCGCCCAGGCGCAAAACCGGCAAGGCGGCAGGCAACAGCGACTACACAGAGGACAACCGCAGGCGATAACAACGTCCCCACCACGGCGGGGAACAGAAGAAGGCGCATCCGCGCCAACAAACGTGCCCGAGAGGGCACGCCTGAAGCTGAGCGCGTGTCCCCCCACAAGGGGAAATTGCGCAAAGGAGACGCCACAGCAACGGACGGTGGCAAGAGTGGCAACACGACTGCCACCGCCCGTCAACCTGCTGCGCCAAGGCGAGACGCTGCACCTGCAGCGAATGAAGACACCCTGGCAGCAGCCGTCTCCGCACTGTCTGTGGCGATCGACAAGGTGGCAAGCCTTGCCGACACGCTGCAGCGAGTTGCGGAGGCCTTGCTGACGGCCACACAAGCGGCGGCTAAGCAGCAGCCGAAGTGAGGCGCTCCCTGCGCCGTCCGCGCCGGGAGGAGTGCAGTCGGCCCGCCGAGGGCCAACACCGTTGTCCGCACACGCGGCCAACACAGAAGGCAATTATACCTGAAAAGGGCAACTAGAAGACAAGAATAAGAAGAGAAGAATCGAAGAAAAACAACTAGTCGAAAGAAGATATGGAGGCAATGCAGGGGAAGCCTGCAAATACTCCGGCCACCAGGGTTAGATGGCAAACCCTGAAGAAGATGCTCTAGCTGGCTGGCTGGCTGGGCGCAGACCGTAGCCGACTCGCCAGCCGCTGCAGCTGCTGTTTGTGCACGTTTTGCTTTGCCCGAGGAAGGAAGGATGACAGGCCGCGGCAAGGGAGGAAAGGGGCTCGGCAAGGGTGGCGCCAAGCGGCACCGCAAGGTGTTGCGCGACAACATCCAGGGCATCACGAAGCCCGCCATCCGCCGCCTGGCTCGCAGGGGCGGCGTGAAGCGCATCTCTGGTCTGATCTACGAGGAGACCCGCGGGGTGCTGAAGGTGTTCCTGGAGAACGTGATCCGCGACGCGGTGACGTACACTGAGCACGCCAAGCGCAAGACTGTGACGGCCATGGACGTGGTGTACGCCCTGAAGAGGCAGGGGCGCACCCTGTACGGTTTCGGCGGTTAGGCTGCGTCGCAGCGGGCGCTGGCCTTCCCGCGGCCGTGCTTGTGGGTGGGAGAGACTAGAAAACGGCCCTTTTCAGGGCCACCACACTGTTCGGAAGTTGAAAAGTGCGAAAGAGTCTGTGTTGTTGCTGCGTGTGTTTGTTTGTTTGTTTGTTTGTTTCTTTCTTTCTTTCCGTTTGAGCGACGTGATGTGACTGGGAGGGGAGAAGGAAAGGAAACGTGTCATGTGGCTGGCTGTGTGTGGAGCTGCTTCGTTTGTGTGTTTGTTATTGTGTGTCTTTGTATCGATCGCGACGGAGATGGCGGGCTGTGTGTTGTTGTGCGAGAGGCGGTGATTATTTGCTTGCGTGGTTTGGCTCTGTGTGTTTGTTTGCGGCGGCGTTGGGGTTTCCGAGGCAAGGCGTGTGGGCATAGGCGGCCGGATCAGCTGTTTCGTTCGTGTCGACGGCCGTTGCGCGCGGGAAGTGGAGGGCGGTGTGTCGACACGCCTCCCTTTAACAATGGTCATTATTGCTGCCGTTGTCGGTTTGGAAGGCGACTGCGACCGTGCAAAATGTGTGTGTGTGTGTGTGTGTGTTGGGCCACACGGGCTGTGTGGACGACAAGATGGCGGACGTGCGCCGGCGGCGGCTGTGCTGTGACAGTGCAAAGTTAAAACAAAACAAGGTGCGGCGAGGACGACTGAAATTTTGCTTTGGACGTAGGTTTGTGTGGTGGCCCTGAAAAGGGCCGATTGTTGTGGGCCGAGCCGGCAAAGCGCGTTGCGTGCAGGGGAGCACGCGGCGCTGCGATTGCCTGGCCTCCTTTAGGCCTTCTTCTCGGTCTTCTTTGGCAGCAGGACGGCCTGGATGTTGGGCAGGACACCACCCTGTGCGATGGTGACGCCCGACAGGAGCTTGTTGAGCTCCTCGTCGTTGCGGATGGCAAGCTGCAGGTGGCACGGGATGATGCGCGTCTTCTTGTTGTCGCGGGCCGCGTTTCCGGCCAGCTCGAGCACCTCAGCCGCGAGGTACTCCATGACGGCGGCGAGGTAGACGGGCGCCCCGGCGCCGACGCGCTCTGCGTAGTTTCCCTTGCGCAGGAGGCGGTGGATTCTGCCGACCGGGAACTGGAGCCCAGCCCTGCTTGAGCGGGACTTTGACTTGCCCTTGACTTTGCCTCCCTTTCCGCGTCCGGACATGGCGATGGGCTAGCGACGGTGCACACGAAACGGAAACGAAAACGACCGGTGCGAGCGGCAGCGAGTCGAGCAGCGGAGTGCGTGCCGGCGCAGCCGGGGTGGGGGTGCTTTATGGGCTCGGGTGCGGCGGCCGGTTGCGCGCGCGCCCCATTGGTCGGCGGCCGCAACAGGGCGAGCTGGTAAAGGTGCGGCGGCGGCTGGCGGCGGGTGCCAGGCCAATTCCGAGGTGGGACTGCGAAGCGGACGGACGTGCGTCTACCTGTGCTCCGCGCCGCTATTGTGCTCCCAGCCCTGGAAGTTCCCACCGCGCGCTCTCGCCGCCTTTGTCCAGAGCACGCCTCGTTGCTTGCTTCTCGTGTGCTTGGTCGTCGCCTTGCGTGCTCGCGCCATAGCGGCGTGTTTCGCCGGCGCTGTTTTTCTGGGTTTCCGGACGTGGTCGGGCGTGTGCTATCTGAAAAAGCAAATTGTCGTGTCGAGAAAAGCAAAAGTCGTGTTGCACACGTACGACACGGGACGGAGCTCTAGACTACTTGGGCGCTCGTTCGGACGAATGGCATAGCTCGAGGAGAAGAAGAAAAGAAGAACATCCCGCCTGAGAAGGTGGCTGTAAATCACCATCTTTCGAGAATTTCGGTGCCATAGGCGTTAGGGAAGTTGCAGTCCAGGGACCCGCCGAGCCACACAGTCAAACAGACTGACTGTGAGGCCCGTGGTGGCATCCCGCGCCTGCCAGGTGTAGGGAAAATACATTGGCACGGAAATTGTCGAAATATAGGGAATTACTAGTAAACCATTTCATATCGTGGCTACCCCTCCATGGAGCGCCCGCACGACTTTGAACATCAGGAGGCCAAAATGGACCCACCTGCAAACCTGTCAATATCATCTTCTGCCCCACATCCCCCACTAATCTCACCAATTCATACACCCTCACTGAGCAGCAGCTCTGACTCAGATAAGCTCATAGTAGACACCGACTCTTCTGGCTCTGACAGCAACTCTAATTCCTCAATACCTGGAATTGAACCAAATTCTCCCCTCCATCTCCGAAACGGAAAGAGAGTGACACTTATGAGGCAAGAGCAACAACTGCCTACAACCAAAAACATCGCGGAGCCAGCCCAAAAAGTGGCGCAAGGCAACCACAAAACCATCCCGCAAGAAACGAGCAGGCGCGATGCAGCGAATCAGGAACCAACTACATCACAACAAGGAGAGTTGGTCACTGCCCAGCCTGCACCGCAAGACAAAGACACACAAGTTACCCAAATACCAAAGGCATCACAAGCCAGGGGAAGAAAAATACCCCCCATTACAGTTTTCGAGACAAAGGGGTATACAACTTTTATCGGCCAGATACAAGGCAAGCTAAAAGGGGCCCTCAGCACAACATACAAGGGAGACAGTATTGTCTACCAGGCGACAAACTCAGAGGACTTCTATTTCCTAAAGCAGGAATTCCGTAAAAGACAAATAGAATTCTATACATATAATGATGACCCAAAACACACACTAAAAGTGGTCATAAAGAGATTAACCCCACATTGGACCCCTGACGAAGTGAAGCAGGCACTATTAGAAAGCGGCTTTCAGGTGCAGGGCGTGTACCAGGTGGCGCAGCCACAAACAGAAATAGACGCAGAAGGTAGAGTCATCTCTGCCCCACGCAGGAAGACCAGGAACTTCCAAGTAAACTTACTGAATACAGCAGAATCCAGAAAGATTTTCAAGCTGCAAAGACTGCTGCACATGACGATCGCAGTAGAGCTTTATAAAAAACCAGCAGGTCCAACCCAATGCTACATTTGCCAACGCTTCAGGCACGGAGCTCAGCAATGCAACATGGCCCCAAGGTGTGTGAAGTGTGCTGGACCACACCTGTCGAGCACCTGCACAAAATCGAGAGACACGCCAGCCACTTGCGCAAACTGTGGAGGGGCTCACCCTGCATCCTATGGGGGATGCCCAGTACGTATCAAGCTTGTCGAGGCCTGGGAAGCGAGACACACGACCACAGCCAGAAATGCCCCACCCCCACCCCCCCCACCATCAATCTTGGAGGAAGCGCACTTCCCCACGCCACCAACACCCGCAAACGCGGGAAGAAACCCTAATAACCAAACCACTTCACCACCTCCTCCGCAAGATTGCACAACAGGACCACCTAAAGAACACAGAAACGATAACCGCACCTTAGCCCAGGTGGTAAAAACAAACCCCCAACCGGCAAAGGCGACAAAACCAGAAGCCCAACCACGACCCCAACGTCTACCAGCAGCGCAAAGACGCCCAGCCACCCCACCAAACCAACCAGTTGCCACCCAGGTCTCACGGCCCTCCCCCAAAAGGACAAAAACCCCCCCTCTGCCCACAAACCCTGCCAACAATCCAGACTCACCAACTCTCCCCACACCCATGCTATCACCAGCAGCAACATCCACAGAAGTACCTCCCCTGCCACTACTGGCACCAACCACCACAACTACTCCACCACCACAAACAGCATCCCAGCAGCTCCTGCAAGCCCCCATCTCTTCCACAACACCCCACACAGAATCAGATATCAGAACTGTCGAGATCACAGCATCTCCAACACAACAGCAATCACCACATATCCAACAAAACCGAAATACCCAGGAGCATAGTACAAACCAAAACCAGCCCTGGGACTTCGTCAAGAAGGTTATAAACCTTATCCAGAAATTATTAACCACCGACTTCTTCACGAAAGTGAAAAAAGCAATAAGCCAAATCCTAGCAGCCCCAGACACCTTCACGAAGGTATCAATGTTTTTCACCACCATTCTCCCACTGTTTTCCGATGGCGAATAGAAAACGACACATCACCATCGCCATCTGGAATGCAGACGGAGTATTCCATGACCGACACGAACTGGAAATGTTTCTAGAAGATTATGGCATTGACGTAGCACTAGTAAATGAAACCCATCTAACCCCTGATGAACAATTTCGAGTCAAAAATTACATTCTAATCCGGACTGACCGTCCTAACAGACCAGGTGGCGGAACTGGAGTCCTCATAAAACACCGGATATGCCACCGACAAGTCACCATCCCACCTCTAATCAACACAGAGGCAACTGCAATAGAAATCATGTTAAACCAGCACCCAACTGTCCTGGTGGCAACCTACCACCCTCCAAACGAACGCTTCCATCACAGTGACCTCGACAGCTTGCTAAATGTGAACAACAGGACCATAGTAGGGGGGGACCTGAATGCCAAGCACAGGGCATGGGGTTGCCGCACTGGAAATACAAGTGGGAACCAGCTGCTGAGATACCTGGATACCCACCCAGCAGTCCAAGTGGTAGCCCCAGATGAACCCACCCACTTCCCGTACAACTCACGCCATCTGCCAGACAAGCTGGACATATTCTTACTAAAAAATATTGACCTGGGCACAAGCACAGAAGTCATAAACACGCTGAACTCTGACCATAACCCAGTCATCTTAAGATTCGAAAATGATCACATCATACCAACAGAAAGCATCCACACTACGTACCACACAAACTGGGTACGATATAAAGAACTAGTGGCACATCACATACCAGACCCAGCACCGGAATATGCATCGACAGAAGACATAGACAAAGCCGCAGCAGACTTTACTAACATCATCAAAAGCTGTGCCCAAGTCACAACTATCAAACTCACACAAAATAGGGGCAGGACCAACTTACCACCAGACCTAGCCCAATTGATAACAGACAAAAACCGGACCAGGAAGCGATGGCAAACATACCGTTACCCTCAAGATAGGAGGATAATGGACCAAATGGCCCGTGAAATCAAAACCAGACTGCATATGCTCCGGTGCAGCAGGTACCAACAGAGCTTGCAGGCAGCCGAATCAAATCCTGAACAATTCTGGCGAATCATAAAGGCTAGGCGGCAACCCCAGACAGCCACAAGACCACTGCATGGGCAACAGGGGCTGGTTTACACCCCTGCAGATAAGGCGGCCGCCATGTCAGACACCTACGAACTCCAGTTCCAAGAAAACATAGTAGAGAACGACGAGGGAGAAGCAGAGAGGCTAGAGAGGAGAATCGAGAGGCACCTCGCACGAAAACTCAATGAGAGGATTAACACCACCTTCGCAGACACAACTGAACGCGAAATAACAGCTTACATCAGGCGGATCGGCAATGCAAAGGCCCCTGGTCCTGACCTTATAAAACCCCCACTTCTTAAACACCTTCCACCACCTGCCATTTCCCATCTATCAAATATCCTCAACCACTGTCTCAAACTACAATATTTCCCTTCAGCCTGGAAGGTTGCCAAGATCATCTCAATCCCCAAACCCAATAAAGACCATCTATTCCCACAAAACTATCGTCCTATCTCGCTATTAAATCACTTATCAAAACTTCTCGAAATCCTCATCCTAAACGCCCTACTTAAATTCCTAAACGATAACACTATCCTTACCCCGGAACAATTCGGTTTTCGTGCTGGCCATAGCACCACCCAGCAAGCCATCCGCCTGGTGGAGCACATCTGTGCCGAGAAACAACATGGAGACAGCACAGCAGCCATATTCCTCGACATAGAGAAGGCGTTTGACCGTGTCTGGCATGACGGCCTACTCTACAAGCTGTCGAAGCTAAATTGCCCCAATCACCTGTTAAAAATGATTCACTCATTCCTGACAGACAGGAGGTTTTTCGCTTCAGTTGATGGAGCGAAAAGTCCAATAACTAATATAGAAGCAGGTGTCCCACAGGGATCTGTGCTTGGCCCCCTCCTCTATCTTGTGTTCACAAATGATATCCCAAAAGAGCCGGGTGGGAACATAGCGCTCTACGCTGATGACACAGCGCTATACCACAGCGGGCGTAACATAAATCGTATAACGTGTAGTCTCCAGCGGCACCTCAACAAGGTCGACCACTGGTGTAACTTGTGGAAAGTAAAAGTAAATCCGGACAAGTGCCAAGCCATAATTTTCACACACAAAATAACGAGACCCATCAGAAATCTCAACCATAATGGACAACAACTCCCATGGAGAAAAGTTATAAAATACCTGGGACTGAACGTAGACAAAAATCTCACGTTCAAACAGCATATAACAGAGGCCAAAAACAAAGGTTCCGCCCGGCTCTACCAACTGTATCCCCTTCTTAAGGGCAGGGGCTTATCAACAGAGGCGAAGCTCCGAATATGGAAAACAATAATTTTGCCAGTTATTCTTTATGGATCGGAGGTGTGGAGCATGGCGGCAAACACACACCTGGCCTCACTAGAAGTGATACAAAATAAGACGTTTAGAATAATCACAGATGCCCCCTGGTTCTCCAGTAACGAGGAAATTAGAGGTATGCTAGGCCAACCAGCATTTAACCATCTCATAAAAATCAAGTCAACGAAATTCTATGAAACATCTCATTCTTCACCTTTCCCCCTCATTAGATCCCTGGGACCAGATATTCTCCCTACACACAGAACTCCCATCACTACCATTCACCGTCAGTTCAGATGACGAGCTACACTGACTTTCATCCACTCATATCATAACCATCATTAATCAAACACAGTTCATATACCCGGGGAAGACCCCCAATCAAATACAGACAAAAAGCCAATCTTAACCTAAAGGTACCATCTCGAAAGTCAGGGCATCAATAGGATGCCGGTACTTCAATTAACAAAGGGGGAAAATACCCCAAACATATCAGGTCGGTCGGCGGGTGCCACTGTGTGGGGAGACGCTGACTAGAGCGGAGCGCTTGCTACTGGTGTTGCTGCTGCCGTACGTTGGTTCGAGATGCCGCCCAAGACTAGCGGGAAGGCCGCCAAGAAGGCTGGCAAGGCGCAGAAGAACATTTCGAAGGGCGACAAGAAGAAGAAGCGCAAGAGGAAGGAGAGCTATGCCATCTACATCTACAAGGTGCTGAAGCAGGTGCACCCTGACACGGGCATCTCGTCGAAGGCGATGAGCATCATGAACAGCTTCGTGAACGACATTTTCGAGCGCATTGCGGCCGAGGCTTCTCGCCTGGCGCACTACAACAAGCGCTCGACCATCACGTCCCGCGAGATCCAGACCGCTGTGCGGCTGTTGCTGCCTGGCGAGCTGGCCAAGCACGCCGTGAGCGAGGGCACGAAGGCGGTGACCAAGTACACGAGCTCCAAGTAAGGAGGTGGCTCTGGAATGGAAGGAAGGATGGAGAAGGCTCCTCCGTTGCGAGAGCGGCAAAACGGCCCTTTTCAGGGCCACCAACTTGCCTTTTGCGGGAAGGGCGGAATTGTTGTTGTTGTTGTTTGTGTGGACGGCTGTGATGTATGTGTGCATTTTGATTGTGGGTGGGGGGGGCGCGTCAAAGCGTGTTGCGCGGGGTACGGCCACGAGGTTGGTCGCCGTGGCGTGGAATGGTGGCACGCCTCGTTGGCGTGGTTTTTGACCCATTGGTGTTGTTGGTGTGTGTGTGTGTGTGTGTGTGTGTGTGTGTGTGTGTGTGTGTGTGTGTTACCCGTCTGCGAGGGGGGACAGTGCGATCGGCGACTTTTGTGTCACCGTAACGACGGCCGTTTGCGGGTTTGTTTTTTTTTGCACATCATACATGGCGAGGGTGAAATGTGAAATGTTTTTGTTTGGTTTTTTTTTTTTTTTTTGCCGCCCACTATTCCCTTTGCTGTGCGCCGAGTTTGACAATGGTGCGACGTAACTGCAGCGTGGAGGTGTGTGAGTGACGTTGAAATGAACGTGCCATTAAGACGCATTGTTGTTGTATTGTACTGTACGTGTACGGCGACACGCACGATGATGTACCATTCGACTCTGATGTTTGATAGCCGTGTCTGACTGATTGCGTACGACGCACGCACACCGATGTCGTCATTCAAGATGCACGCGTGTCCAGTGCAGTACAGTAAGCGCGACGACGGCGGCGGCGGCGGCGGCGGTCGTTTGTTTGGCGAATGTCTGTACACGTGTTTGTCTGTGTCCATCCGGTATGTATTTGTTTGTTTGAAAGTGTTTTGTGTGTCGGTGACGTGGTCCGATCCGTCGCCCCCTGAGTAACTGTCGATCGGCGCGATAGACCGGCGTCACGCAACTGAACCGAAGTCGTGGGCACACCCGTCATACTGTTGTACACCGTCGCGCTGAGAACGGTAACGAAAGGTTGACTTTGATCGGTCGAATGTCTGGGCAGAACGTGAGGAATGAGGCACGAGTGCAAGGAGGGGGGGCAAAAGAGAGAGGAAGGGAAAAAGGGGAGAAACGCATTCGTAGAGCAACGGAACGTTCCCGTGTCGGAGGCGTATTGGAGCCGCACTGAAATGCGTTTAACGGCGGCGCGGCTGCAAGTGTCTGCCGTGGTGAACGTTACCTTTGACGGCTGCATTGGGCTTTGCCTTTGCTTTTTTTGCTTTCGCTTTCGCTTTCGCTTTCCCGGATGTACGTAACGTTTGTTGATATGGTTCTGAGGAAGAGTGTATGACAGTGCCGTGCCGTCCATGTTCGTGTGCCCTCCCATTGTGTGTATGCTATTGTCTGTGTACTTGAATGATGTATGTAGGTGTTAGTGGACATGTTTTACCAGTGGGGGGAAATGGATCGTCGATAGTTGCCGTCACTCTGTCACGGTCGAGATGACGCACCCTCCGTACAGAAAGGTGTCGAGAAAGTGAGTGTGTGTGTGTGTGTGTGTGTGTGTGTGTGTGTGTGTGTGTGTGTGTGTGTGCGTGCGTGCGTGCGTGCGTCCGTGAATTGGCAGTGTTTGGAGGTGGGCGTGCCCTGCATGTGGCCCGGAAGGCTGTTCGTTAGGCGGTAGTGTTGTGTGGACAGGGGAGGGGCATGCGTAACGCTGCTGGCATGGCATTTCGGGAGATGGGAGGGGGCAAACGAGGAAACGAGGAGCGGCGGCCAAAGACGGGACGGGGAGGGGCGCGGTGTGGGTGGCTTGCGCCTGTGCTCGGCGTTGTGGTTTGTGCAAAAGAGGAGGAGAAAAACAATGTGAGTTGCCAGGGAGGGGAGCGGTGTTGTGTTGTGTTGTGGTTGTCGTGGTGTAGCCGCAGACGCGGCTGTCAGTGAACGTGGCGAGACGGACGGATGCGCGGAGGGGCGGGGGCGGCGCATTTCGCCGGTGCCGTGCCGTGCCGTGCCGTGCCGTGCCATGCCTGAAAGCCGCGTGGTCGCTGTGTTGTTGGTGGCGTGGGGGCGAGGAGAGTACCGTACGGGTGTGCTTGTGCGCCGGAAATGGCACACTGCGCCCGCCCGTCTTGGAGGCTGATGGCTGTGGTGTGGAAATGGGGCGCGGTGATGTTGAAGCAGTTGAAGAACAGAAAAGAAACCAAGAAAACGGAAGGCGTGATGCGGCGGTGGTGGTGAGAGCGGGAAAAACAAAACAAAAAAAAAAACAACAAAAAAAAAGAAGGAAAAACAACAAGAAAACAAAAAGTCTATCAATATTAAAATGTAAATGGAAATGGAAATGGACCCAGGTATAACCTCCCTGCACAAATAGCAGAGAGTCCGATGATAATAAAAATGTGCCAGAATGTTAACGTCCCTACAAAACAAACCCAACGATAATATTAATGAAAGAGTGAACCGTATGTAACATTGCAACAGACATAATGAAACCTGATAAATTGTATAAGGGCAGCAGCGTTGACCTTTGGCCCTGTATTCAGAATAAAAAGAGCCAAAGATCGTTACCCCAATGAAAAAGACACTGAAACACGTATGTAACATAGTAGCGATGGCGAGACATTGTAGCATCTGTGACCAGAGAGTTTGCGCTGGACTGCGCGAGTGTTGCGAGCGGTTCTCAGTCAGTCAGTCAGTAGTTGTTGCGAGTCCGTAGCTCTGTGTAGTTGAGGGCTGTACTCTGTCAGTAGTCGTCGCGTGCAGTACGCTAATAGTCGTCATGCAGAGCGGTCGGTCAGTAGTAGCAGCCGAGTGCGGTTGTGTGATGTAGGCGGTCGGCAACACTGGTCAAGATGGTGAATAAGGTATACTGTTAATTAATATAATCATTAGATAATGAAAAATTGTATTTATTGTAATTATTCTCCAACAAGTTCCCCAATAATAATTTTTATTTCAAAAGCATTTTTCAAACATTTAATTGTTTATTGAACTAAAGAGTTCGTTGCACTTCACATTTCATTCCACTTCTTTGAAGAAAAATGTCACTAAAATCACAAAAAAAGAGAATATTATTATTTGCAATGCAGTTCCTCCAAGCGCTGCGCAACAACCAGAGCAGAAATGTGACATCCATTTATTCGGAGGTAAGACTTTAAGTCTGATTGTTTTGCACAGGGCCAAAGACCGATATTTCGGTTTAATTGAAGTTTCTTGTCACTGAACGGACTTTTTTAAATGTTGTGTGAAGACTTTATATTTGAGTCAGATTGCGAATTTCACATTTTTGTTGCCATTTTCAATACCTCTCATTGTGGGCGAGGTTACAATTAGCGCAATGTCCATTAGCATCCGTAAATAACATTGTCCATTATTTTAAATTTTGCTGGGAGGTTACAACACACACACACACAAAAAAAAAACAAAAAAAAACAAAAAATTGCATTTATATCCGCTCCTCAATTGTAGATACCCCTTACACAGCTGTGTGCAATGAATGAGTGCTGGCTGGTAATTAATTGCACTCCTTGGAGGGAAATGCCATAGGAAGTAGTCTTTAAAAAGTGAATGTTTTTCGTTAAGAGACAAAAGTTACTTTAGAAAAAAAGTAATAGTGGGGCTTTTGTTGTTGAACAAAATAAGTACAATGAACATACGTTATCAGATTTGCGCAATGCAGCGTCACACCACCTTTTGATTATAACACAATAGACTATACATCGTCCCGAACCGTGACCAGAGTCGCGAGACGAGCAGAGCACGCCGCCGACGCCCGCTCAGTACAACCGTCCACCCGCTACTACTGTCGACCGACTACTACCTCTCCCGACTCGCGCTACAATATATATATAACAACTGTTCCTGGCGACCCGGTGCGTGCCACTACTGTCGTCTGGCGCGGTCCAAGCGCCGACTAGCAGCGATAAAGAACTCTCTGGTCAGACAGAGATGCTGTCATGCCTCGCCATCGCTCTGGTAATGAATACATACGTGTTGCAGCGTGCGTACCACCGGAACACGCAGTGGCGGAGCCAAAGACTGTGTTGTCGAGGTCGAGTGCGAGCGGGAAGAGAGGCAGCGTCGGCACGGAGATGCAAGCGAGCGCGAGACGCACGGGGGCTGCGGCGTGGCGCGTTTGCGGTCGGCGCCTTTGGTGGCAACGGCCGGGACAAGCAGCGGTGTATGGTGTGGTGCGGGGCGGACAGGGGCGGAGGCGGCGCGACGACGGCATGGGGGCGAAAACGGGACGGGGGACGGCGGATGTTGAGAGGCGTCACGCGCGGACAGGACACAGACACAGAGACACACAGATTGGAAAGGGAGGGTGCGCGGTAGTAGTTGGGAATGTGCGTACCGTGCGGGATGGGAGTGGGCGAGGAACACGGTCGTGGCCCCTGTTTTGGGTGCGTGTGATGACGTCGGTGTGTTGTGGGAAGGGAAGGTGCTGTGGCGGCGGCGCGTAATGGGCGTAGGCCGAAAAGAGAAAGGAACGTGGGCAGTGTGTTGGCAAGCGTCGGTTCGACTGCGACGTTGATGGGCAGGGCAGGGCAGGGCAAGGTTAATGGTGGTAGGAGTAGGCGTGTGGGCGCAAAAAATCTGCCGCTGCAGGCGGTGCCGTAACCGCCATGGCGGGAAGGAGAGAGGGCCAAAGAAAGAAAGAAAGAAAGAAAGAAAGAAAGAAGAAAACAAAAAAAAAAAAAAAAAAAAAAGGAGGGGGGGGCGAAAGTGGAGAGGCGGTGGTGTGAGAAGGGCGGGGGCGGAAGGAAGGCAGGAAGGACAAGAGGCGAGGCGACGGCTTGCTTTGTGTATCGGTCGGTCTCTGGCTATGCTTCGTTTTCTGCAGCAGGGTCGGTGCGCGGCGTGGCTCGCGGCAGTGGGAACGCCTGGTGGCTGGACGGCCAGCAATGCGGTTGGATGGGCGGCCACAGCACCGCACCTGTGCCCGAGGAGGAGACGCTGGCGGCGGGCCCTGAGGTGAGGCCGGCTCGGCTGGGGCTGTGGATGTGTAGGTGTGCGCCGCTGCTGCAACAACGAGTAAAACGCGAGAAGAAGGGATGGCGGTAGAGAGAGAGAGAGAAAAAAAAAAGGTCATGTTGTGTTGATGCGCAGGCAGACGCGTACAGAGGGACGAGCCCGGTCTGCAGCAGGGTGTGGCCGTGCCGAGTGCAGAGCAGCGGCGGCTCGGTTCGGTTCGGCCCGGCCCGGCGGGCCGCGCTGTTGTCGCGGACGTGAGCGCCCCCTGGCGGGTGGCCGGAGGCGGCGCGGCGTGTTGGACGTGTGGCTGGTGGCAGTGCACAATTTGCGAGTGGCTGGCGGTGTGGTGTGGCGGTTGGCGCGTCGGGCGGCGGAGAGGTATGTGTTGCGGGCGCCCTTTGCTGCGCTGCGTCGTTGCGTGTGCCGTACAGGGCGGGCGCTTGTCGACTGTGTGGGCGGTGTGGCGAATTGGCGTGAAACGGCTGCCGAGAGGGTGTGTGGTAGCGAGCCGGTCGGTGGTGTCAGTGCGAAGGGGAATGTGCGTGCGTGTTTGGCGGTTTCGGTGTGCTTTTTGCGGCGTGAGAGTGGGAATTAGTGGGGCCGGCTGTTGTGTTGGTTCCTTGTGTCTTGTGTCGCGTAGCTTGATGGCAACGTGGAAGGACGCCGGTTTCGTTTTCGTTTCGAGCCTTGCGTGTGGTTGTCGACGTTGACTGGTTGGCGTGTGCCGATGCACGTGCATGTGTGGGTCGCGAGTGCGTTTTTGGCTGGCTGTGTGTGTGTGTGTGTGTGTGTGTGTGTTTTGGGGGGGGAAGGGGGAGGCGGTGGTGAAAGTGCAGTCGTCGGGTGGGGCTGGGGCTGTGCGTCGTGGCGGAAAGGTGGTAGGTTGCGGGAAGCGAGCCCGTCGTTGACGGTGTCGCGTGAGTTGTGAATCGAGTGGGGCGCGGGGCGCGGGACAGGAGCAGCGTGCCGCTGCGTCGTGGTCGTCAGCAGAGGCTGTGCGTGTGCTTGTCCTTTTTGTGGGCGGTTCGTGCGAGGCGTTTTTGTTTTGTGTTGCCCTAGTTGTTAGTTTATTTTGTTTGTGTTTGTTATTTTGAGACGACGACTGGTTGGTGGCGTGCGCGCGAAGTGGCGGTGTGCGCTTCCCGTGTCGTTTGTGTTGTTTTGTTTTTTTGTTTTTGTGTGTTTTTTTTTGCACTGGGCCCCGGTGGGTGGGTGCGTGTGTGTCGATTGCCGGCTGGCGAAAGGTGCGCCATCGGCGGGGTGGGTCGCCGGCACAAGTAGAGGCGGCGGCGTTGTTGCTGTTGTTGTGTGGTGTTTGTTTTGTTCGGCTGTGTCGGCGAGCTGTGTTGCGGTGCGTGTGAATGGTGGTGCAAAAGTGCTGGCGTTGGGGCTGCGACTGCGACGGCGGCGAGCCGCGGGCGCGCCATTGATAGTGATGTTGTGAACAGCGGCTGTGTACGGTAGTGGTGTTGTTGTAGCACGACGTGCATCCGGGCCGGCGCGGAAAGCGCAGTTGCGGGCGGTTGCCCTTCGGTGCCAGCCATGTCGCGTGAGCGGCGGGTTGCTCTGGTGTCGACACGTGGTGCTCTGGGTTGTTGTGTGGTGCCCTTTGGCCGGTGGGGGTGGTTCGCGTGTGTCTCGTTCGCGCTCGGTGTCTGGTCGTGGTCGTGCTGCTCCCCCGTCTGTCGGCGGTTTCCGACGTCGTCTGTACGTTTTTGTTCGTTTGCGGCGTGCCTGCCGACGTCGTCCCGTCGCGACCTTTCAACCGAAAGTGTGGCGCCCGAAGGTGAACGAACGTAACCCTGACCTCGGCGCTTTACGCTGAGCCGAGCGAACCGAACCGAACCTAACCTGTGGTGTGGTGTGGCGAGGTGAGCTCAGCCTGTGAGCCCCTAACGTCTACGTAAGGTAAGCTGTCCGGCTCACGCCTCACGTTTGAACGCTTTTTTAACCTATGTTTGACGCTTCTTAACCTAGCACTGACCCCTTAACCTAACGTGTAACCTAACCTAACCTAACCTAACCTCTGACGCCTGACGTGTTTGAATGCTTAACCTAAGTTTGACGCTTAACCTAACCCAAGTCCCCTTAACCTAACCCACGTCCACCTAACCTAACCTAACGTAGACGTGTAAACGTAATGTGTAACGCGTAACGTGTAAGGTCGGCTGTCGTGTGTGCTTGACGGCAGATTGGGTTGGTCTGTAGATTCGGATTGCGGTTTGCCTCGGTCGAGGGGTTGGGTCGGAAGCGGCGAGGGGCGGCGGCGCCTGTTGCGCAGGCGGCGTCCGTTTGCGGCGGGCAATTGTTGAGAAACGGCTGTGAATGTTGGCGGGCGAGAGGAGGAGGACGGCGCGCGATGTGGCCCGACGGCTGCGGGCCGATCGGGAAACGGCGGGAGGGCGACGGAAGGCGATGGGGCGGCGGAGGCGCGTTTGCACGGCCGTCATCGCCGCACGCCTCGGCTTGTGTGGCTGTGGCGCCGGCCGCGCTGGCCGGGCTGCCGCGGCGACGGTGTGGGAGTTTTGCCGAAGGTTTGGCCATTGTGGCGGGTCGTCGGCTGGGGCTGTGGGGGCGGCATTTGGGCGGGGGCGGCGATTCTCGGCGGGCCGACCCAGGCTGTAGCGCGCGGTAGCTGCAGTTTGGCCGTGGTTTGCGGCGCTGCCGTGGCGACTGGTTGGCGACTGTGGTGTGGCTGTGTGTATCCCCATCCTCGGTGGTTTGAAAGGCGCGGGCGGTTGTGGCGCAGGTTTGGGGCTGCTCCGCACAGGCTGTCGGACGTTGGGCGGTAGCAAGCGCGGGAGGCGCGGCGCGGCGGCGCGCAGAGTGGCGGCCGCTCTCTCGGCCGTCCGCGCCCGCCCGCGACACTGGCTGGGCCTTGTGATTCTCTGCTCCCATTCCGAGTCGTGATGCCGTACCGAGCGGACCGCAGTGAGGAAGCGGAGGGTGTGGCGGATCGCCGTTCGGCAGAGCCTGCTCTGTCGGCGGCCCCATCCGGCCCCCCAACGGAAACAACCCAGCAGACGCCACCGGACGTCGAGATGGACTGCAGCACGGACCAGGGCGGTCGTTATGCGACCCCAGCTCCGGCTGAGGCAGCGAGTGGCGCGGCGGTCGGCAGCACCACTGTCACAAACCGCCGCCCACCTACGACCGACCGGTCCAGACGGACGGGCGTTGCCCAGAGAGGCAGGCGCGCACTTTCGGCGGATGGGGGCATGCCCCTGCACGCCTTTGCCCGCGCGCTTGATGTTGGTGGCGCGACGGCCGTAACCTCGGCCTCACGCGTGCCACAGCCGACGGCCTTGGCACCCGAGGCCACCACTTCGGCGGAGACAGCGCCTCATGGGGACCCAGCCCACACGCCGGAGGCGGAAAGGCAGCTCGCCTTCCTGATGGGCCTCATCCCAGGCGCTAAACCATCTCCGGATACCATGAAAGAGACGCAGCACTCGCGTAAGCGGCCAGCTGACGCGAGCGCGGAAACACACAGCAAGAGGTCCGCCACTAGCACGCCTAGTAGCGCGCCCACGCTCCGCACCCAGCGGAAGGCGTCGCGGAAGGGATCCAGGACCCTTCACCCGACCGTGGACGACGAGGGTTTCATGCAGCCCTCCCGCAAGCACACAGCCAGGGCTGTGGTGCTTGCGCAACAGTCGGCGGTGCACACCGGCAACCGGTTCGCTGGCCTCTCCAATGATGCCAGTGAGCCCATGGACAGCCAGCAGCAGCAACAGCAGAAGTCGCCCCCTCCACCTCCCGTGGTCATCAAGTGGACCGGCGACTTCCGCGAATTTCGTGAAAAAGTAAAAGCTGTCGTTAAAGGGAACGTGACGTTCAGAGTCGCAGGGCGTGATCTGAACCGTGTCATCACCAAGACGGCAGAAGATTACCGCGGGGTCATGGACCTCGCAGAGAGAGAAGGGCTACACAGCTTCACCTACTCCTCGGAGCCGGTGAAGACGCTCAAAGTCGTGTTCCGCAAGCTCCCGTTCAGCATGGACCCGGGATACTTGCGGGAGCTGCTTGAGGACCTGGGCTTCCCGATACGCGCCACGGCGCGTATGAAGTCACCCAGGGACTTCTCCGACATGCCGCTATTTATGGCGGTTCTGGACGACACCGTCGAGAACCGCAAAATATTCCAGGTGACCCACGTGGCTGATGTCGGCGTCACCGTGGAGAAGCTGCGCAGAAGACGCGGCCCACCGCAGTGCTTCAATTGCCAGGGCCTGGACCATGTGGCGAAGTACTGCAAGATGCCTCCCCGCTGCGTGAAATGCGCTGGGGAGCATCCCAGTCGGGAGTGCAAAATCCCGCGGACGGACGCGCCCACATGCTGCCATTGCGGCGAAAAGCATGTGGCGTGTTTCCGCGGCTGCACTGCCTTCCGGCGCGCTGCAAGAAGAGGACAGCCGGCGCGTTCCGCGCGGGTGCAAAACGGAAGGAGCTACGCATCCGCTGCCACCGCCAGATCAGCTGAGCAGCGTCCTGCCGCCCCCACTGACGTCCAGGGGCGTGGCAGTCAACCGGAGCCTGCGCAGGCGGCGGTAGCCGTGCGCGGGCGCGGACCGCCGAGAGAGCGCCAGCCTGAGCCTCCGCCAGCGGCGGTAGCCGTGCGCGGGCGCGGACCGCCGAGAGAGCACCAGCCAGAGCCTGCGCCAGCGGCGGTAGCCGTGCGCGGGCGCGGACCGCCGAGAGAGCACCCAGCGCCAGCCAGGGTCGGCCGCCGGCGCGGACGGCGGAGGGAGCGCCCTGGCCGTGAGCCAGCGGTCGTTCGAGCGCAGGAGCCAGCATCCTCTCCCAGCACTGACTTTACATCCGCAGCGAGCGTCGCGGAAGAAGTCAGGGCCTTGAGAGAGGATTTCAAGCTGCTCCTGCAACAACTCCCGCAGATGATTGCATCTGCAGTGCAGTCGGCCGCCCAGGCCACCACCACACCAGCTGTTCCCACACCCAAACATGGATAGACACATCCAAGGTCTAACCGTTTGCGTGTGGAACGCAAACAGCATTCGCTCCCAAGCGGGAGAATTCCGCCAGTTTCTGCGAGACGAACATGTGGACGTCTGTCTCGTCACAGAAACTTGGCTGAAGCCGGGCGTGAACGTGCGGGCGGCAAACTTCCGCTGCTACCGCACCGACCGGGTCACCCACGGCGGCGGAACGGCGGTGTACGTGAAGACGTCGTTGCGCCACCACCAGGTGCAGCTCCCGGTGACGCCAACCCTGGAGACGACCGGCGTCGTGGTCAACACCTCCGTGGGCCACGTAACATTCGTGGCGGCCTACCGGAAGCCGTCAGGACACCTCAACTCCGGGGACATTGAGACGCTGCTGTCGATGCGCGGGAACCTGTTCATCGGCGGCGATCTCAATGCAAAACACCCGGAGTGGAACTCCAGGGTCACCACCACCAGCGGCAGACGGCTCCTCCGGGTCGTCAACGACCATGACGCCGTGGTGCTGGGTCCCTTCGACCCGACGCACTACCCGGCGCGCGGCCGTCCCGACGTGCTCGACATCGCGATTGTGAAAGGGGCAGCACACAACGCGATCGCGAGCACTCGCTGTGCCCTGTCCTCCGATCACCTGCCAGTGATCTTCGACCTGGACACAGACGGTACGGCGCCTCCTGAGAACCGCTGCGCCCGCCTCAACACCGACTGGGCGCACTTCCAGCAGCACCTGGCAGAGACGGTCGCAGCCACACCTGATCCTGACGAGGAGGGGGTGGATGCAGCACTAGCAGCATTCACCCACTACACACTTGCGGCGGCAGATGCAGCAGCGCCGCGAGGACCGCGGAAGCCGAGGGACAACTCCAAACAGCTTCCGCCGGACATCCTGGCGTTGATCAGTCAGAAGAACCGGGTTTTCCGTGAGTGGCAGATCACGAGAAACCCCGCCACCAAGCGGCTGCTAAACCGCTTGCGCCGGGAGATCTCGGCGGCCGTCGGCCACCACCGTAATCGGGACTGGGCTGGCAGAATAGCCACGCTCAGGATCGATGACGGAAGCGCCTGGGCCATGACCAGGAGCTTCCTGCGCAAGGGGCAGCGCATCCCGCCGCTTCAAGTTGGCCGTGACGTCGTCGCAGAGCCGGACATGAAGGCCAGCGTGCTCGCGGACACCTTCGCCGAGAACTTCTCCACCGTGGACGATGTTGTCGACGAAGACACCATCCAGGAGGTGCAAGAGCGGCTTCCGCTGTACCTGACCCATCAGGAGGCGGACGACGTCATCGAGCCAACCACTGCAGAGGAAGTTCAACACCATCTCGACTCCTTACAGCCCAGGAAGGCGGGGGGGTGCGACAAGATCGACAACGCACTGCTGAAGAAGCTGCCACCGGAAGCAGTGCGTACCATCACATCGATCTTTAACGCCATCCTCCGCACAGGCGCCTACCCCGATGCGTGGAAACACGCTGAGGTGGTCGCCATTCCGAAGGCTGGCAAGGACCTCAGGCTGGCGCAGAACTATCGCCCAATAAGCCTGCTGCCCTCCCTCTCGAAGACCTTCGAGAGGATACTCGCCAAACGGCTACAGCGCCACGTCAGTGAAGAAGGCCTGCTTCCTGACGAGCAGTTTGGCTTTCGCAGTGGGCACTCGACGCAGCACCAACTACTGCGACTGGTGGAGCAGGCGATGGCGGCCCTGGAGAGACGCGAGTACCTTGGGGCGGTACTACTCGACGTCTCCAAGGCCTTTGATAGCGTGTGGCACGACGGCCTCCTGTATAAGCTGCTGGTACAGGGGGTACCCGTGTCGTACGTCCGCCTTCTCCAGTCATATCTGCGAGGGCGCACATTCCATGTGCGTGCCGACGGCGGCATGTCGACGGCGCGCCACATACGTGCCGGAGTGCCGCAGGGGTCCGTCCTTGGCCCCCTGCTGTACTCCCTCTTCACCGCTGACGTCCCGAAGACGACGCCGAGGGTTCATCTGGCGCTCTACGCCGATGACACCGCGCTGTACACGCGCAGCATGAGCGCGCAGTTGATGCGCCGCCGCCTGCAGCTCTCCTGCAATGAGATTGGAGCCTGGGCCACCAAATGGCGGCTCAAGTTCAACGCAGGGAAGAGCCAGGCGGTGGTGTTTACTCGCCGCTGCATTCCCGTCGCGCTGCCGCCAGTGCGGATCATGGGAGGCCCCATCCCGTGGTCGCGTACTGGAAAGTACCTCGGCGTCACTCTGGATCGACGCCTGACTTGGGGTCCACATATCAGGGAGCTGAGGGGCCGGGCGCTTGGACGGATGCGCTCGCTCTACCCCCTCCTCAACCCCACGACGACACTGCCCACCCACTGCGGCCTCACGCTCTACCTAGCACTAATCAGGCCAGTGCTGGAGTACGCGGCCGTGGTGTGGGGAAATGCCGCCGACACCCACGTCCAGACGCTGCAACGGGTGCAGAACAAAGCCCTTCGGCTGGCGCTCCACCTGCCAAGGGACTACGACACCCGTATGCTGCACGACATCGCGGGAGTTCCGATGCTGAAGCGCCGCTTCCGCGCGCTCGCACGGAACTTCTACGAGTCGGCGAGGAGGTCCAGGAACCCGCTGGTCAGTGGACTGGGAAACCAACTCCACTGGCGCCCAGCGACCAGATGGCCAGACCGGTTGCTGGAATAACCCCAGCACCCAGTGACGATGACCAAGAGACGTGAATTCGTGATGACATACCACTAAGAGAGGACCACATGCATCTAGTGAATTCAACACGCAGGAACAGCAGTTAACCTGCTTAACCTGCTTAAAACCGTGCAAGGAATTGCACGTGAGTTTCACACGGCTGATTCTCTGCTCTGCTGCTGTGCTGTGCTTGCGTGCCTGCCGTCCCGCTCGCTCTCGCTGTGTGTTACGCGCGTCGTCGAAATGGCAGATCAGGCGGCTACGAACGAGACTGCTGCGGCACCCGCCGCCACCGGCACTACGAAGAAGGCCAAGTCTGCGTCGTCTGCGAAGAAGCCGCGCGCCAAGCCTGCGCACCCGCGCACCTCTGAGATGGTGACGGCCGCCATCAAGAGTCTGAAGGAGCGCGGCGGGTCGTCGCTGCAGGCGATCAAGAAGTACATAGCCGCGCACTACAAGCTGGACGCGGAGAAGCTGGCGCCGTTTATCAAGAAGTACCTCAAGTCGGCCGTCGTGGCGGGCGAGCTGGTGCAGACGAAGGGGAAGGGCGCGTCCGGCTCGTTCAAGCTTGCCGGCGCCGGCGGCGGGGGGGCGGCCGAGGGCGGCAAGGCTCGTGCTGGCGGTGCCAAGAAGAAGCGCGCCGCTCCGGCCAGCAAGGAGAAGAAGGGCGCCCGTGCGGCCGGCGCAAAGAAGGCTGGTGGCGTGAAGGCGGCGACCGGTCGGAAGGCGGGCGCCGCCAAGAAGGCGTCTGCGGCGTCGGCCGCTCCCGCGGGTGCGAAGAAGGCGGCTGCGGCCAAGCCGGCCAAGGCCAAGTCGCCGTCGAAGGCGAAGAAGGCCGCCAAGGTTCCGACGAAGAAGCCGAAGGCGCCGCGCCCGAAGAAGGCGACGACGCCGTCTAAGGCGAAGGCTTCGCCCAAGAAGAAGAAGTAGAGTAGAGGAGAAAGAGATGGGAAAGGAAGGGTTTGGCGCTTGACTCCGTCGTCCCCACCCCCCGTCGTCGTCTAGTGGCGCGCAAGAGACGCGCGGCCCAAAACGGCCCTTCTCAGGGCCATCAAAGCACGTCGGGGAAGGTTTTGATTGTCGTGTTGCGTCTGGTGTGGGTGTCTGTCTGTCTGGCGTTTCTGTATGCCCGTGGGGATGCTGTTTGCGTGCCGTGGTGGTTGGATTGCGGGGGTCGGTGGCGGGTGTGGGCGGCGGTAGCGGTAAGCGGTGTTGTTGTTGTTGTTGTTGTCGTGGTTGATTGTCGCCGTGTTTGTGGCGGCGGCCGACGGTTGGTTTTCTGTGACGTTGTTTTGTTTGAATACGTTGGTTGGCTTGCCTGCGTTCGTTCTTCTCGGATGTCTGTCTTGTCTAGTCGTGTCTGGTCTTTGTTTTGTTCCTTTGTGTGTGTTATGTTTTGCAACGGGGGGCACGTTGAGATGTGGAAGGAGTCGGCGGGGATTTCGGTGGCGTGTAGAGCGAGCGAGCGCGCCTGCCTGGCCGTTGGCCGTCGGAGTGGAGTGCGGGTTTTTTTTTTTTTGTTTTCGAAACGAAAGCGGCGGCCGGCCAGCCAGCCACCCGTGCGGTGTGACGTCGGCCGTTGGGTATTGTGCGCTTTGAGCGCCGGGGAGGGATGATGTGTGATTGTTGCGCGCTGCTAGCAGGCAGGCAGAGTGAGCGGGTGTGGCTGGCGGACGGACGGACGGGAAGTGGTGGTTTTTGTTTTTGGGTTGCGGGGCGAGAGGCAGGCGACCGACAAAGTTTGCTCGCGACGGAGAGATGTTAGTGGCCCTGAAAAGGGCCGTTTTTGTTTGTGCGGTGCGGTGCCGCGGCGCGGTTTAGGCGCGCTCGCCGCGGATGCGGCGCGCGAGCTGGATGTCCTTGGGCATGATGGTGACGCGCTTGGCGTGGATTGCGCACAGGTTGGTGTCTTCGAAGAGGCCGACGAGGTAGGCCTCGCTGGCCTCCTGCAGGGCCATGACTGCGGAGCTCTGGAAGCGCAGGTCGGTCTTGAAGTCCTGGGCGATCTCGCGCACTAGGCGCTGGAATGGCAGCTTGCGGATGAGCAGCTCTGTGCTCTTCTGGTAGCGCCTGATTTCTCGCAGGGCGACGGTGCCCGGCCTGTAGCGGTGGGGCTTCTTGACGCCTCCGGTGGCGGGCGCGCTCTTCCTCGCCGCCTTGGTGGCGAGCTGTTTGCGCGGCGCCTTTCCGCCGGTGGACTTGCGGGCCGTTTGCTTTGTGCGGGCCATGGCGGTAGCGGTAGCGGTAGCGGAGCGGCGTGCGTGGAGGTTAGGTGCGGCGCGGCGTCCGGTGCTGCCTTGACAACGGGCCCGCGCGCCTCCGTGCTGCGCTTATATGCCCTCGGTTGCGCGTGGTGGGGGGAGGGCGGGCCAGAGTCTATATAGGGGGGCGGCGGGCGCGCTGGGCGCAGACCGTAGCCGACTCGCCAGCCGCTGCAGCTGCTGTTTGTGCACGTTTTGCTTTGCCCGAGGAAGGAAGGATGACAGGCCGCGGCAAGGGAGGAAAGGGGCTCGGCAAGGGTGGCGCCAAGCGGCACCGCAAGGTGTTGCGCGACAACATCCAGGGCATCACGAAGCCCGCCATCCGCCGCCTGGCTCGCAGGGGCGGCGTGAAGCGCATCTCTGGTCTGATCTACGAGGAGACCCGCGGGGTGCTGAAGGTGTTCCTGGAGAACGTGATCCGCGACGCGGTGACGTACACTGAGCACGCCAAGCGCAAGACTGTGACGGCCATGGACGTGGTGTACGCCCTGAAGAGGCAGGGGCGCACCCTGTACGGTTTCGGCGGTTAGGCTGCGTCGCAGCGGGCGCTGGCCTTCCCGCGGCCGTGCTTGTGGGTGGGAGAGACTAGAAAACGGCCCTTTTCAGGGCCACCACACTGTTCGGAAGTTGAAAAGTGCGAAAGAGTCTGTGTTGTTGCTGCGTGTGTTTGTTTGTTTGTTTGTTTGTTTCTTTCTTTCTTTCCGTTTGAGCGACGTGATGTGACTGGGAGGGGAGAAGGAAAGGAAACGTGTCATGTGGCTGGCTGTGTGTGGAGCTGCTTCGTTTGTGTGTTTGTTATTGTGTGTCTTTGTATCGATCGCGACGGAGATGGCGGGCTGTGTGTTGTTGTGCGAGAGGCGGTGATTATTTGCTTGCGTGGTTTGGCTCTGTGTGTTTGTTTGCGGCGGCGTTGGGGTTTCCGAGGCAAGGCGTGTGGGCATAGGCGGCCGGATCAGCTGTTTCGTTCGTGTCGACGGCCGTTGCGCGCGGGAAGTGGAGGGCGGTGTGTCGACACGCCTCCCTTTAACAATGGTCATTATTGCTGCCGTTGTCGGTTTGGAAGGCGACTGCGACCGTGCAAAATGTGTGTGTGTGTGTGTGTGTGTTGGGCCACACGGGCTGTGTGGACGACAAGATGGCGGACGTGCGCCGGCGGCGGCTGTGCTGTGACAGTGCAAAGTTAAAACAAAACAAGGTGCGGCGAGGACGACTGAAATTTTGCTTTGGACGTAGGTTTGTGTGGTGGCCCTGAAAAGGGCCGATTGTTGTGGGCCGAGCCGGCAAAGCGCGTTGCGTGCAGGGGAGCACGCGGCGCTGCGATTGCCTGGCCTCCTTTAGGCCTTCTTCTCGGTCTTCTTTGGCAGCAGGACGGCCTGGATGTTGGGCAGGACACCACCCTGTGCGATGGTGACGCCCGACAGGAGCTTGTTGAGCTCCTCGTCGTTGCGGATGGCAAGCTGCAGGTGGCGCGGGATGATGCGCGTCTTCTTGTTGTCGCGGGCCGCGTTTCCGGCCAGCTCGAGCACCTCAGCCGCGAGGTACTCCATGACGGCGGCGAGGTAGACGGGCGCCCCGGCGCCGACGCGCTCTGCGTAGTTTCCCTTGCGCAGGAGGCGGTGGATTCTGCCGACCGGGAACTGGAGCCCAGCCCTGCTTGAGCGGGACTTTGACTTGCCCTTGACTTTGCCTCCCTTTCCGCGTCCGGACATGGCGATGGGCTAGCGACGGTGCACACGAAACGGAAACGAAAACGACCGGTGCGAGCGGCAGCGAGTCGAGCAGCGGAGTGCGTGCCGGCGCAGCCGGGGTGGGGGTGCTTTATGGGCTCGGGTGCGGCGGCCGGTTGCGCGCGCGCCCCATTGGTCGGCGGCCGCAACAGGGCGAGCTGGTAAAGGTGCGGCGGCGGCTGGCGGCGGGTGCCACTGTGTGGGGAGACGCTGACTAGAGCGGAGCGCTTGCTACTGGTGTTGCTGCTGCCGTACGTTGGTTCGAGATGCCGCCCAAGACTAGCGGGAAGGCCGCCAAGAAGGCTGGCAAGGCGCAGAAGAACATTTCGAAGGGCGACAAGAAGAAGAAGCGCAAGAGGAAGGAGAGCTATGCCATCTACATCTACAAGGTGCTGAAGCAGGTGCACCCTGACACGGGCATCTCGTCGAAGGCGATGAGCATCATGAACAGCTTCGTGAACGACATTTTCGAGCGCATTGCGGCCGAGGCTTCTCGCCTGGCGCACTACAACAAGCGCTCGACCATCACGTCCCGCGAGATCCAGACCGCTGTGCGGCTGTTGCTGCCTGGCGAGCTGGCCAAGCACGCCGTGAGCGAGGGCACGAAGGCGGTGACCAAGTACACGAGCTCCAAGTAAGGAGGTGGCTCTGGAATGGAAGGAAGGATGGAGAAGGCTCCTCCGTTGCGAGAGCGGCAAAACGGCCCTTTTCAGGGCCACCAACTTGCCTTTTGCGGGAAGGGCGGAATTGTTGTTGTTGTTGTTTGTGTGGACGGCTGTGATGTATGTGTGCATTTTGATTGTGGGTGGGGGGGGCGCGTCAAAGCGTGTTGCGCGGGGTACGGCCACGAGGTTGGTCGCCGTGGCGTGGAATGGTGGCACGCCTCGTTGGCGTGGTTTTTGACCCATTGGTGTTGTTGGTGTGTGTGTGTGTGTGTGTGTGTGTGTGTGTGTGTGTGTGTGTGTGTGTGTGTGTTACCCGTCTGCGAGGGGGGACAGTGCGATCGGCGACTTTTGTGTCACCGTAACGACGGCCGTTTGCGGGTTTGTTTTTTTTTGCACATCATACATGGCGAGGGTGAAATGTGAAATGTTTTTGTTTGGTTTTTTTTTTTTTTTTTGCCGCCCACTATTCCCTTTGCTGTGCGCCGAGTTTGACAATGGTGCGACGTAACTGCAGCGTGGAGGTGTGTGAGTGACGTTGAAATGAACGTGCCATTAAGACGCATTGTTGTTGTATTGTACTGTACGTGTACGGCGACACGCACGATGATGTACCATTCGACTCTGATGTTTGATAGCCGTGTCTGACTGATTGCGTACGACGCACGCACACCGATGTCGTCATTCAAGATGCACGCGTGTCCAGTGCAGTACAGTAAGCGCGACGACGGCGGCGGCGGCGGCGGCGGTCGTTTGTTTGGCGAATGTCTGTACACGTGTTTGTCTGTGTCCATCCGGTATGTATTTGTTTGTTTGAAAGTGTTTTGTGTGTCGGTGACGTGGTCCGATCCGTCGCCCCCTGAGTAACTGTCGATCGGCGCGATAGACCGGCGTCACGCAACTGAACCGAAGTCGTGGGCACACCCGTCATACTGTTGTACACCGTCGCGCTGAGAACGGTAACGAAAGGTTGACTTTGATCGGTCGAATGTCTGGGCAGAACGTGAGGAATGAGGCACGAGTGCAAGGAGGGGGGGCAAAAGAGAGAGGAAGGGAAAAAGGGGAGAAACGCATTCGTAGAGCAACGGAACGTTCCCGTGTCGGAGGCGTATTGGAGCCGCACTGAAATGCGTTTAACGGCGGCGCGGCTGCAAGTGTCTGCCGTGGTGATCGTTACCTTTGACGGCTGCATTGGGCCTTGCCTTTGCTTTTTTTGCTTTCGCTTTCGCTTTCGCTTTCCCGGATGTACGTAACGTTTGTTGATATGGTTCTGAGGAAGAGTGTATGACAGTGCCGTGCCGTCCATGTTCGTGTGCCCTCCCATTGTGTGTATGCTATTGTCTGTGTACTTGAATGATGTATGTAGGTGTTAGTGGACATGTTTTACCAGTGGGGGGAAATGGATCGTCGATAGTTGCCGTCACTCTGTCACGGTCGAGATGACGCACCCTCCGTACAGAAAGGTGTCGAGAAAGTGAGTGTGTGTGTGTGTGTGTGTGTGTGTGTGTGTGTGTGTGTGTGTGTGTGTGTGCGTGCGTGCGTGCGTGCGTCCGTGAATTGGCAGTGTTTGGAGGTGGGCGTGCCCTGCATGTGGCCCGGAAGGCTGTTCGTTAGGCGGTAGTGTTGTGTGGACAGGGGAGGGGCATGCGTAACGCTGCTGGCATGGCATTTCGGGAGATGGGAGGGGGCAAACGAGGAAACGAGGAGCGGCGGCCAAAGACGGGACGGGGAGGGGCGCGGTGTGGGTGGCTTGCGCCTGTGCTCGGCGTTGTGGTTTGTGCAAAAGAGGAGGAGAAAAACAATGTGAGTTGCCAGGGAGGGGAGCGGTGTTGTGTTGTGTTGTGGTTGTCGTGGTGTAGCCGCAGACGCGGCTGTCAGTGAACGTGGCGAGACGGACGGATGCGCGGAGGGGCGGGGGCGGCGCATTTCGCCGGTGCCGTGCCGTGCCGTGCCGTGCCGTGCCATGCCTGAAAGCCGCGTGGTCGCTGTGTTGTTGGTGGCGTGGGGGCGAGGAGAGTACCGTACGGGTGTGCTTGTGCGCCGGAAATGGCACACTGCGCCCGCCCGTCTTGGAGGCTGATGGCTGTGGTGTGGAAATGGGGCGCGGTGATGTTGAAGCAGTTGAAGAACAGAAAAGAAACCAAGAAAACGGAAGGCGTGATGCGGCGGTGGTGGTGAGAGCGGGAAAAACAAAACAAAAAAAAAAAACAACAAAAAAAAAGAAGGAAAAACAACAAGAAAACAAAAAGTCTATCAATATTAAAATGTAAATGGAAATGGAAATGGACCCAGGTATAACCTCCCTGCACAAATAGCAGAGAGTCCGATGATAATAAAAATGTGCCAGAATGTTAACGTCCCTACAAAACAAACCCAACGATAATATTAATGAAAGAGTGAACCGTATGTAACATTGCAACAGACATAATGAAACCTGATAAATTGTATAAGGGCAGCAGCGTTGACCTATGGCCCTGTATTCAGAATAAAAAGAGCCAAAGATCGTTACCCCAATGAAAAAGACACTGAAACACGTATGTAACATAGTAGCGATGGCGAGACATTGTAGCATCTGTGACCAGAGAGTTTGCGCTGGACTGCGCGAGTGTTGCGAGCGGTTCTCAGTCAGTCAGTCAGTAGTTGTTGCGAGTCCGTAGCTCTGTGTAGTTGAGGGCTGTACTCTGTCAGTAGTCGTCGCGTGCAGTACGCTAATAGTCGTCATGCAGAGCGGTCGGTCAGTAGTAGCAGCCGAGTGCGGTTGTGTGATGTAGGCGGTCGGCAACACTGGTCAAGATGGTGAATAAGGTATACTGTTAATTAATATAATCATTAGATAATGAAAAATTGTATTTATTGTAATTATTCTCCAACAAGTTCCCCAATAATAATTTTTATTTCAAAAGCATTTTTCAAACATTTAATTGTTTATTGAACTAAAGAGTTCGTTGCACTTCACATTTCATTCCACTTCTTTGAAGAAAAATGTCACTAAAATCACAAAAAAAGAGAATATTATTATTTGCAATGCAGTTCCTCCAAGCGCTGCGCAACAACCAGAGCAGAAATGTGACATCCATTTATTCGGAGGTAAGACTTTAAGTCTGATTGTTTTGCACAGGGCCAAAGACCGATATTTCGGTTTAATTGAAGTTTCTTGTCACTGAACGGACTTTTTTAAATGTTGTGTGAAGACTTTATATTTGAGTCAGATTGCGAATTTCACATTTTTGTTGCCATTTTCAATACCTCTCATTGTGGGCGAGGTTACAATTAGCGCAATGTCCATTAGCATCCGTAAATAACATTGTCCATTATTTTAAATTTTGCTGGGAGGTTACAACACACACACACACAAAAAAAAAACAAAAAAAACAAAAAATTGCATTTATATCCGCTCCTCAATTGTAGATACCCCTTACACAGCTGTGTGCAATGAATGAGTGCTGGCTGGTAATTAATTGCACTCCTTGGAGGGAAATGCCATAGGAAGTAGTCTTTAAAAAGTGAATGTTTTTCGTTAAGAGACAAAAGTTACTTTAGAAAAAAAGTAATAGTGGGGCTTTTGTTGTTGAACAAAATAAGTACAATGAACATACGTTATCAGATTTGCGCAATGCAGCGTCACACCACCTTTTGATTATAACACAATAGACTATACATCGTCCCGAACCGTGACCAGAGTCGCGAGACGAGCAGAGCACGCCGCCGACGCCCGCTCAGTACAACCGTCCACCCGCTACTACTGTCGACCGACTACTACCTCTCCCGACTCGCGCTACAATATATATATAACAACTGTTCCTGGCGACCCGGTGCGTGCCACTACTGTCGTCTGGCGCGGTCCAAGCGCCGACTAGCAGCGATAAAGAACTCTCTGGTCAGACAGAGATGCTGTCATGCCTCGCCATCGCTCTGGTAATGAATACATACGTGTTGCAGCGTGCGTACCACCGGAACACGCAGTGGCGGAGCCAAAGACTGTGTTGTCGAGGTCGAGTGCGAGCGGGAAGAGAGGCAGCGTCGGCACGGAGATGCAAGCGAGCGCGAGACGCACGGGGGCTGCGGCGTGGCGCGTTTGCGGTCGGCGCCTTTGGTGGCAACGGCCGGGACAAGCAGCGGTGTATGGTGTGGTGCGGGGCGGACAGGGGCGGAGGCGGCGCGACGACGGCATGGGGGCGAAAACGGGACGGGGGACGGCGGATGTTGAGAGGCGTCACGCGCGGACAGGACACAGACACAGAGACACACAGATTGGAAAGGGAGGGTGCGCGGTAGTAGTTGGGAATGTGCGTACCGTGCGGGATGGGAGTGGGCGAGGAACACGGTCGTGGCCCCTGTTTTGGGTGCGTGTGATGACGTCGGTGTGTTGTGGGAAGGGAAGGTGCTGTGGCGGCGGCGCGTAATGGGCGTAGGCCGAAAAGAGAAAGGAACGTGGGCAGTGTGTTGGCAAGCGTCGGTTCGACTGCGACGTTGATGGGCAGGGCAGGGCAGGGCAAGGTTAATGGTGGTAGGAGTAGGCGTGTGGGCGCAAAAAATCTGCCGCTGCAGGCGGTGCCGTAACCGCCATGGCGGGAAGGAGAGAGGGCCAAAGAAAGAAAGAAAGAAAGAAAGAAAGAAAGAAGAAAACAAAAAAAAAAAAAAAAAAAAAAGGAGGGGGGGGGCGAAAGTGGAGAGGCGGTGGTGTGAGAAGGGCGGGGGCGGAAGGAAGGCAGGAAGGACAAGAGGCGAGGCGACGGCTTGCTTTGTGTATCGGTCGGTCTCTGGCTATGCTTCGTTTTCTGCAGCAGGGTCGGTGCGCGGCGTGGCTCGCGGCAGTGGGAACGCCTGGTGGCTGGACGGCCAGCAATGCGGTTGGATGGGCGGCCACAGCACCGCACCTGTGCCCGAGGAGGAGACGCTGGCGGCGGGCCCTGAGGTGAGGCCGGCTCGGCTGGGGCTGTGGATGTGTAGGTGTGCGCCGCTGCTGCAACAACGAGTAAAACGCGAGAAGAAGGGATGGCGGTAGAGAGAGAGAGAGAAAAAAAAAAGGTCGTGTTGTGTTGATGCGCAGGCAGACGCGTACAGAGGGACGAGCCCGGTCTGCAGCAGGGTGTGGCCGTGCCGAGTGCAGAGCAGCGGCGGCTCGGTTCGGTTCGGCCCGGCCCGGCGGGCCGCGCTGTTGTCGCGGACGTGAGCGCCCCCTGGCGGGTGGCCGGAGGCGGCGCGGCGTGTTGGACGTGTGGCTGGTGGCAGTGCACAATTTGCGAGTGGCTGGCGGTGTGGTGTGGCGGTTGGCGCGTCGGGCGGCGGAGAGGTATGTGTTGCGGGCGCCCTTTGCTGCGCTGCGTCGTTGCGTGTGCCGTACAGGGCGGGCGCTTGTCGACTGTGTGGGCGGTGTGGCGAATTGGCGTGAAACGGCTGCCGAGAGGGTGTGTGGTAGCGAGCCGGTCGGTGGTGTCAGTGCGAAGGGGAATGTGCGTGCGTGTTTGGCGGTTTCGGTGTGCTTTTTGCGGCGTGAGAGTGGGAATTAGTGGGGCCGGCTGTTGTGTTGGTTCCTTGTGTCTTGTGTCGCGTAGCTTGATGGCAACGTGGAAGGACGCCGGTTTCGTTTTCGTTTCGAGCCTTGCGTGTGGTTGTCGACGTTGACTGGTTGGCGTGTGCCGATGCACGTGCATGTGTGGGTCGCGAGTGCGTTTTTGGCTGGCTGTGTGTGTGTGTGTGTGTGTGTGTGTTTTGGGGGGGGAAGGGGGAGGCGGTGGTGAAAGTGCAGTCGTCGGGTGGGGCTGGGGCTGTGCGTCGTGGCGGAAAGGTGGTAGGTTGCGGGAAGCGAGCCCGTCGTTGACGGTGTCGCGTGAGTTGTGAATCGAGTGGGGCGCGGGGCGCGGGACAGGAGCAGCGTGCCGCTGCGTCGTGGTCGTCAGCAGAGGCTGTGCGTGTGCTTGTCCTTTTTGTGGGCGGTTCGTGCGAGGCGTTTTTGTTTTGTGTTGCCCTAGTTGTTAGTTTATTTTGTTTGTGTTTGTTATTTTGAGACGACGACTGGTTGGTGGCGTGCGCGCGAAGTGGCGGTGTGCGCTTCCCGTGTCGTTTGTGTTGTTTTGTTTTTTTGTTTTTGTGTGTTTTTTTTTGCACTGGGCCCCGGTGGGTGGGTGCGTGTGTGTCGATTGCCGGCTGGCGAAAGGTGCGCCATCGGCGGGGTGGGTCGCCGGCACAAGTAGAGGCGGCGGCGTTGTTGCTGTTGTTGTGTGGTGTTTGTTTTGTTCGGCTGTGTCGGCGAGCTGTGTTGCGGTGCGTGTGAATGGTGGTGCAAAAGTGCTGGCGTTGGGGCTGCGACTGCGACGGCGGCGAGCCGCGGGCGCGCCATTGATAGTGATGTTGTGAACAGCGGCTGTGTACGGTAGTGGTGTTGTTGTAGCACGACGTGCATCCGGGCCGGCGCGGAAAGCGCAGTTGCGGGCGGTTGCCCTTCGGTGCCAGCCATGTCGCGTGAGCGGCGGGTTGCTCTGGTGTCGACACGTGGTGCTCTGGGTTGTTGTGTGGTGCCCTTTGGCCGGTGGGGGTGGTTCGCGTGTGTCTCGTTCGCGCTCGGTGTCTGGTCGTGGTCGTGCTGCTCCCCCGTCTGTCGGCGGTTTCCGACGTCGTCTGTACGTTTTTGTTCGTTTGCGGCGTGCCTGCCGACGTCGTCCCGTCGCGACCTTTCAACCGAAAGTGTGGCGCCCGAAGGTGAACGAACGTAACCCTGACCTCGGCGCTTTACGCTGAGCCGAGCGAACCGAACCGAACCTAACCTGTGGTGTGGTGTGGCGAGGTGAGCTCAGCCTGTGAGCCCCTAACGTCTACGTAAGGTAAGCTGTCCGGCTCACGCCTCACGTTTGAACGCTTTTTTAACCTACGTTTGACGCTTCTTAACCTAGCACTGACCCCTTAACCTAACGTGTAACCTAACCTAACCTAACCTAACCTCTGACGCCTGACGTGTTTGAATGCTTAACCTAAGTTTGACGCTTAACCTAACCCAAGTCCCCTTAACCTAACCCACGTCCACCTAACCTAACCTAACGTAGACGTGTAAACGTAATGTGTAACGCGTAACGTGTAAGGTCGGCTGTCGTGTGTGCTTGACGGCAGATTGGGTTGGTCTGTAGATTCGGATTGCGGTTTGCCTCGGTCGAGGGGTTGGGTCGGAAGCGGCGAGGGGCGGCGGCGCCTGTTGCGCAGGCGGCGTCCGTTTGCGGCGGGCAATTGTTGAGAAACGGCTGTGAATGTTGGCGGGCGAGAGGAGGAGGACGGCGCGCGATGTGGCCCGACGGCTGCGGGCCGATCGGGAAACGGCGGGAGGGCGACGGAAGGCGATGGGGCGGCGGAGGCGCGTTTGCACGGCCGTCATCGCCGCACGCCTCGGCTTGTGTGGCTGTGGCGCCGGCCGCGCTGGCCGGGCTGCCGCGGCGACGGTGTGGGAGTTTTGCCGAAGGTTTGGCCATTGTGGCGGGTCGTCGGCTGGGGCTGTGGGGGCGGCATTTGGGCGGGGGCGGCGATTCTCGGCGGGCCGACCCAGGCTGTAGCGCGCGGTAGCTGCAGTTTGGCCGTGGTTTGCGGCGCTGCCGTGGCGACTGGTTGGCGACTGTGGTGTGGCTGTGTGTAGCCCCATCCTCGGTGGTTTGAAAGGCGCGGGCGGTTGTGGCGCAGGTTTGGGGCTGCTCCGCACAGGCTGTCGGACGTTGGGCGGTAGCAAGCGCGGGAGGCGCGGCGCGGCGGCGCGCAGAGTGGCGGCCGCTCTCTCGGCCGTCCGCGCCCGCCCGCGACACTGGCTGGGCCTTGTGATTCTCTGCTCTGCTGCTGTGCTGTGCTTGCGTGCCTGCCGTCCCGCTCGCTCTCGCTGTGTGTTACGCGCGTCGTCGAAATGGCAGATCAGGCGGCTACGAACGAGACTGCTGCGGCACCCGCCGCCACCGGCACTACGAAGAAGGCCAAGTCTGCGTCGTCTGCGAAGAAGCCGCGCGCCAAGCCTGCGCACCCGCGCACCTCTGAGATGGTGACGGCCGCCATCAAGAGTCTGAAGGAGCGCGGCGGGTCGTCGCTGCAGGCGATCAAGAAGTACATAGCCGCGCACTACAAGCTGGACGCGGAGAAGCTGGCGCCGTTTATCAAGAAGTACCTCAAGTCGGCCGTCGTGGCGGGCGAGCTGGTGCAGACGAAGGGGAAGGGCGCGTCCGGCTCGTTCAAGCTTGCCGGCGCCGGCGGCGGGGGGGCGGCCGAGGGCGGCAAGGCTCGTGCTGGCGGTGCCAAGAAGAAGCGCGCCGCTCCGGCCAGCAAGGAGAAGAAGGGCGCCCGTGCGGCCGGCGCAAAGAAGGCTGGTGGCGTGAAGGCGGCGACCGGTCGGAAGGCGGGCGCCGCCAAGAAGGCGTCTGCGGCGTCGGCCGCTCCCGCGGGTGCGAAGAAGGCGGCTGCGGCCAAGCCGGCCAAGGCCAAGTCGCCGTCGAAGGCGAAGAAGGCCGCCAAGGTTCCGACGAAGAAGCCGAAGGCGCCGCGCCCGAAGAAGGCGACGACGCCGTCTAAGGCGAAGGCTTCGCCCAAGAAGAAGAAGTAGAGTAGAGGAGAAAGAGATGGGAAAGGAAGGGTGTGGCGCTTGACTCCGTCGTCCCCACCCCCCGTCGTCGTCTAGTGGCGCGCAAGAGACGCGCGGCCCAAAACGGCCCTTCTCAGGGCCATCAAAGCACGTCGGGGAAGGTTTTGATTGTCGTGTTGCGTCTGGTGTGGGTGTCTGTCTGTCTGGCGTTTCTGTATGCCCGTGGGGATGCTGTTTGCGTGCCGTGGTGGTTGGATTGCGGGGGTCGGTGGCGGGTGTGGGCGGCGGTAGCGGTAAGCGGTGTTGTTGTTGTTGTTGTTGTCGTGGTTGATTGTCGCCGTGTTTGTGGCGGCGGCCGACGGTTGGTTTTCTGTGACGTTGTTTTGTTTGAATACGTTGGTTGGCTTGCCTGCGTTCGTTCTTCTCGGATGTCTGTCTTGTCTAGTCGTGTCTGGTCTTTGTTTTGTTCCTTTGTGTGTGTTATGTTTTGCAACGGGGGGCACGTTGAGATGTGGAAGGAGTCGGCGGGGATTTCGGTGGCGTGTAGAGCGAGCGAGCGCGCCTGCCTGGCCGTTGGCCGTCGGAGTGGAGTGCGGGTTTTTTTTTTTGTTTTCGAAACGAAAGCGGCGGCCGGCCAGCCAGCCACCCGTGCGGTGTGACGTCGGCCGTTGGGTATTGTGCGCTTTGAGCGCCGGGGAGGGATGATGTGTGATTGTTGCGCGCTGCTAGCAGGCAGGCAGAGTGAGCGGGTGTGGCTGGCGGACGGACGGACGGGAAGTGGTGGTTTTTGTTTTTGGGTTGCGGGGCGAGAGGCAGGCGACCGACAAAGTTTGCTCGCGACGGAGAGATGTTAGTGGCCCTGAAAAGGGCCGTTTTTGTTTGTGCGGTGCGGTGCCGCGGCGCGGTTTAGGCGCGCTCGCCGCGGATGCGGCGCGCGAGCTGGATGTCCTTGGGCATGATGGTGACGCGCTTGGCGTGGATTGCGCACAGGTTGGTGTCTTCGAAGAGGCCGACGAGGTAGGCCTCGCTGGCCTCCTGCAGGGCCATGACTGCGGAGCTCTGGAAGCGCAGGTCGGTCTTGAAGTCCTGGGCGATCTCGCGCACTAGGCGCTGGAATGGCAGCTTGCGGATGAGCAGCTCTGTGCTCTTCTGGTAGCGCCTGATTTCTCGCAGGGCGACGGTGCCCGGCCTGTAGCGGTGGGGCTTCTTGACGCCTCCGGTGGCGGGCGCGCTCTTCCTCGCCGCCTTGGTGGCGAGCTGTTTGCGCGGCGCCTTTCCGCCGGTGGACTTGCGGGCCGTTTGCTTTGTGCGGGCCATGGCGGTAGCGGTAGCGGTAGCGGAGCGGCGTGCGTGGAGGTTAGGTGCGGCGCGGCGTCCGGTGCTGCCTTGACAACGGGCCCGCGCGCCTCCGTGCTGCGCTTATATGCCCTCGGTTGCGCGTGGTGGGGGGAGGGCGGGCCAGAGTCTATATAGGGGGGCGGCGGGCGCGCTGGGCGCAGACCGTAGCCGACTCGCCAGCCGCTGCAGCTGCTGTTTGTGCACGTTTTGCTTTGCCCGAGGAAGGAAGGATGACAGGCCGCGGCAAGGGAGGAAAGGGGCTCGGCAAGGGTGGCGCCAAGCGGCACCGCAAGGTGTTGCGCGACAACATCCAGGGCATCACGAAGCCCGCCATCCGCCGCCTGGCTCGCAGGGGCGGCGTGAAGCGCATCTCTGGTCTGATCTACGAGGAGACCCGCGGGGTGCTGAAGGTGTTCCTGGAGAACGTGATCCGCGACGCGGTGACGTACACTGAGCACGCCAAGCGCAAGACTGTGACGGCCATGGACGTGGTGTACGCCCTGAAGAGGCAGGGGCGCACCCTGTACGGTTTCGGCGGTTAGGCTGCGTCGCAGCGGGCGCTGGCCTTCCCGCGGCCGTGCTTGTGGGTGGGAGAGACTAGAAAACGGCCCTTTTCAGGGCCACCACACTGTTCGGAAGTTGAAAAGTGCGAAAGAGTCTGTGTTGTTGCTGCGTGTGTTTGTTTGTTTGTTTGTTTGTTTCTTTCTTTCTTTCCGTTTGAGCGACGTGATGTGACTGGGAGGGGAGAAGGAAAGGAAACGTGTCATGTGGCTGGCTGTGTGTGGAGCTGCTTCGTTTGTGTGTTTGTTATTGTGTGTCTTTGTATCGATCGCGACGGAGATGGCGGGCTGTGTGTTGTTGTGCGAGAGGCGGTGATTATTTGCTTGCGTGGTTTGGCTCTGTGTGTTTGTTTGCGGCGGCGTTGGGGTTTCCGAGGCAAGGCGTGTGGGCATAGGCGGCCGGATCAGCTGTTTCGTTCGTGTCGACGGCCGTTGCGCGCGGGAAGTGGAGGGCGGTGTGTCGACACGCCTCCCTTTAACAATGGTCATTATTGCTGCCGTTGTCGGTTTGGAAGGCGACTGCGACCGTGCAAAATGTGTGTGTGTGTGTGTGTGTGTTGGGCCACACGGGCTGTGTGGACGACAAGATGGCGGACGTGCGCCGGCGGCGGCTGTGCTGTGACAGTGCAAAGTTAAAACAAAACAAGGTGCGGCGAGGACGACTGAAATTTTGCTTTGGACGTAGGTTTGTGTGGTGGCCCTGAAAAGGGCCGATTGTTGTGGGCCGAGCCGGCAAAGCGCGTTGCGTGCAGGGGAGCACGCGGCGCTGCGATTGCCTGGCCTCCTTTAGGCCTTCTTCTCGGTCTTCTTTGGCAGCAGGACGGCCTGGATGTTGGGCAGGACACCACCCTGTGCGATGGTGACGCCCGACAGGAGCTTGTTGAGCTCCTCGTCGTTGCGGATGGCAAGCTGCAGGTGGCGCGGGATGATGCGCGTCTTCTTGTTGTCGCGGGCCGCGTTTCCGGCCAGCTCGAGCACCTCAGCCGCGAGGTACTCCATGACGGCGGCGAGGTAGACGGGCGCCCCGGCGCCGACGCGCTCTGCGTAGTTTCCCTTGCGCAGGAGGCGGTGGATTCTGCCGACCGGGAACTGGAGCCCAGCCCTGCTTGAGCGGGACTTTGACTTGCCCTTGACTTTGCCTCCCTTTCCGCGTCCGGACATGGCGATGGGCTAGCGACGGTGCACACGAAACGGAAACGAAAACGACCGGTGCGAGCGGCAGCGAGTCGAGCAGCGGAGTGCGTGCCGGCGCAGCCGGGGTGGGGGTGCTTTATGGGCTCGGGTGCGGCGGCCGGTTGCGCGCGCGCCCCATTGGTCGGCGGCCGCAACAGGGCGAGCTGGTAAAGGTGCGGCGGCGGCTGGCGGCGGGTGCCACTGTGTGGGGAGACGCTGACTAGAGCGGAGCGCTTGCTACTGGTGTTGCTGCTGCCGTACGTTGGTTCGAGATGCCGCCCAAGACTAGCGGGAAGGCCGCCAAGAAGGCTGGCAAGGCGCAGAAGAACATTTCGAAGGGCGACAAGAAGAAGAAGCGCAAGAGGAAGGAGAGCTATGCCATCTACATCTACAAGGTGCTGAAGCAGGTGCACCCTGACACGGGCATCTCGTCGAAGGCGATGAGCATCATGAACAGCTTCGTGAACGACATTTTCGAGCGCATTGCGGCCGAGGCTTCTCGCCTGGCGCACTACAACAAGCGCTCGACCATCACGTCCCGCGAGATCCAGACCGCTGTGCGGCTGTTGCTGCCTGGCGAGCTGGCCAAGCACGCCGTGAGCGAGGGCACGAAGGCGGTGACCAAGTACACGAGCTCCAAGTAAGGAGGTGGCTCTGGAATGGAAGGAAGGATGGAGAAGGCTCCTCCGTTGCGAGAGCGGCAAAACGGCCCTTTTCAGGGCCACCAACTTGCCTTTTGCGGGAAGGGCGGAATTGTTGTTGTTGTTGTTTGTGTGGACGGCTGTGATGTATGTGTGCATTTTGATTGTGGGTGGGGGGGGCGCGTCAAAGCGTGTTGCGCGGGGTACGGCCACGAGGTTGGTCGCCGTGGCGTGGAATGGTGGCACGCCTCGTTGGCGTGGTTTTTGACCCATTGGTGTTGTTGGTGTGTGTGTGTGTGTGTGTGTGTGTGTGTGTGTGTGTGTGTGTGTGTGTGTGTGTTACCCGTCTGCGAGGGGGGACAGTGCGATCGGCGACTTTTGTGTCACCGTAACGACGGCCGTTTGCGGGTTTGTTTTTTTTTGCACATCATACATGGCGAGGGTGAAATGTGAAATGTTTTTGTTTGGTTTTTTTTTTTTTTTTTGCCGCCCACTATTCCCTTTGCTGTGCGCCGAGTTTGACAATGGTGCGACGTAACTGCAGCGTGGAGGTGTGTGAGTGACGTTGAAATGAACGTGCCATTAAGACGCATTGTTGTTGTATTGTACTGTACGTGTACGGCGACACGCACGATGATGTACCATTCGACTCTGATGTTTGATAGCCGTGTCTGACTGATTGCGTACGACGCACGCACACCGATGTCGTCATTCAAGATGCACGCGTGTCCAGTGCAGTACAGTAAGCGCGACGACGGCGGCGGCGGCGGCGGCGGTCGTTTGTTTGGCGAATGTCTGTACACGTGTTTGTCTGTGTCCATCCGGTATGTATTTGTTTGTTTGAAAGTGTTTTGTGTGTCGGTGACGTGGTCCGATCCGTCGCCCCCTGAGTAACTGTCGATCGGCGCGATAGACCGGCGTCACGCAACTGAACCGAAGCCGTGGGCACACCCGTCATACTGTTGTACACCGTCGCGCTGAGAACGGTAACGAAAGGTTGACTTTGATCGGTCGAATGTCTGGGCAGAACGTGAGGAATGAGGCACGAGTGCAAGGAGGGGGGGCAAAAGAGAGAGGAAGGGAAAAAGGGGAGAAACGCATTCGTAGAGCAACGGAACGTTCCCGTGTCGGAGGCGTATTGGAGCCGCACTGAAATGCGTTTAACGGCGGCGCGGCTGCAAGTGTCTGCCGTGGTGAACGTTACCTTTGACGGCTGCATTGGGCTTTGCCTTTGCTTTTTTTGCTTTCGCTTTCGCTTTCGCTTTCCCGGATGTACGTAACGTTTGTTGATATGGTTCTGAGGAAGAGTGTATGACAGTGCCGTGCCGTCCATGTTCGTGTGCCCTCCCATTGTGTGTATGCTATTGTCTGTGTACTTGAATGATGTATGTAGGTGTTAGTGGACATGTTTTACCAGTGGGGGGAAATGGATCGTCGATAGTTGCCGTCACTCTGTCACGGTCGAGATGACGCACCCTCCGTACAGAAAGGTGTCGAGAAAGTGAGTGTGTGTGTGTGTGTGTGTGTGTGTGTGTGTGTGTGTGTGTGTGTGTGTGCGTGCGTGCGTGCGTGCGTCCGTGAATTGGCAGTGTTTGGAGGTGGGCGTGCCCTGCATGTGGCCCGGAAGGCTGTTCGTTAGGCGGTAGTGTTGTGTGGACAGGGGAGGGGCATGCGTAACGCTGCTGGCATGGCATTTCGGGAGATGGGAGGGGGCAAACGAGGAAACGAGGAGCGGCGGCCAAAGACGGGACGGGGAGGGGCGCGGTGTGGGTGGCTTGCGCCTGTGCTCGGCGTTGTGGTTTGTGCAAAAGAGGAGGAGAAAAACAATGTGAGTTGCCAGGGAGGGGAGCGGTGTTGTGTTGTGTTGTGGTTGTCGTGGTGTAGCCGCAGACGCGGCTGTCAGTGAACGTGGCGAGACGGACGGATGCGCGGAGGGGCGGGGGCGGCGCATTTCGCCGGTGCCGTGCCGTGCCGTGCCGTGCCGTGCCATGCCTGAAAGCCGCGTGGTCGCTGTGTTGTTGGTGGCGTGGGGGCGAGGAGAGTACCGTACGGGTGTGCTTGTGCGCCGGAAATGGCACACTGCGCCCGCCCGTCTTGGAGGCTGATGGCTGTGGTGTGGAAATGGGGCGCGGTGATGTTGAAGCAGTTGAAGAACAGAAAAGAAACCAAGAAAACGGAAGGCGTGATGCGGCGGTGGTGGTGAGAGCGGGAAAAACAAAACAAAAAAAAAAACAACAAAAAAAAGAAGGAAAAACAACAAGAAAACAAAAAGTCTATCAATATTAAAATGTAAATGGAAATGGAAATGGACCCAGGTATAACCTCCCTGCACAAATAGCAGAGAGTCCGATGATAATAAAAATGTGCCAGAATGTTAACGTCCCTACAAAACAAACCCAACGATAATATTAATGAAAGAGTGAACCGTATGTAACATTGCAACAGACATAATGAAACCTGATAAATTGTATAAGGGCAGCAGCGTTGACCTTTGGCCCTGTATTCAGAATAAAAAGAGCCAAAGATCGTTACCCCAATGAAAAAGACACTGAAACACGTATGTAACATAGTAGCGATGGCGAGACATTGTAGCATCTGTGACCAGAGAGTTTGCGCTGGACTGCGCGAGTGTTGCGAGCGGTTCTCAGTCAGTCAGTCAGTAGTTGTTGCGAGTCCGTAGCTCTGTGTAGTTGAGGGCTGTACTCTGTCAGTAGTCGTCGCGTGCAGTACGCTAATAGTCGTCATGCAGAGCGGTCGGTCAGTAGTAGCAGCCGAGTGCGGTTGTGTGATGTAGGCGGTCGGCAACACTGGTCAAGATGGTGAATAAGGTATACTGTTAATTAATATAATCATTAGATAATGAAAAATTGTATTTATTGTAATTATTCTCCAACAAGTTCCCCAATAATAATTTTTATTTCAAAAGCATTTTTCAAACATTTAATTGTTTATTGAACTAAAGAGTTCGTTGCACTTCACATTTCATTCCACTTCTTTGAAGAAAAATGTCACTAAAATCACAAAAAAAGAGAATATTATTATTTGCAATGCAGTTCCTCCAAGCGCTGCGCAACAACCAGAGCAGAAATGTGACATCCATTTATTCGGAGGTAAGACTTTAAGTCTGATTGTTTTGCACAGGGCCAAAGACCGATATTTCGGTTTAATTGAAGTTTCTTGTCACTGAACGGACTTTTTTAAATGTTGTGTGAAGACTTTATATTTGAGTCAGATTGCGAATTTCACATTTTTGTTGCCATTTTCAATACCTCTCATTGTGGGCGAGGTTACAATTAGCGCAATGTCCATTAGCATCCGTAAATAACATTGTCCATTATTTTAAATTTTGCTGGGAGGTTACAACACACACACACACAAAAAAAAAAACAAAAAAAACAAAAAATTGCATTTATATCCGCTCCTCAATTGTAGATACCCCTTACACAGCTGTGTGCAATGAATGAGTGCTGGCTGGTAATTAATTGCACTCCTTGGAGGGAAATGCCATAGGAAGTAGTCTTTAAAAAGTGAATGTTTTTCGTTAAGAGACAAAAGTTACTTTAGAAAAAAAGTAATAGTGGGGCTTTTGTTGTTGAACAAAATAAGTACAATGAACATACGTTATCAGATTTGCGCAATGCAGCGTCACACCACCTTTTGATTATAACACAATAGACTATACATCGTCCCGAACCGTGACCAGAGTCGCGAGACGAGCAGAGCACGCCGCCGACGCCCGCTCAGTACAACCGTCCACCCGCTACTACTGTCGACCGACTACTACCTCTCCCGACTCGCGCTACAATATATATATAACAACTGTTCCTGGCGACCCGGTGCGTGCCACTACTGTCGTCTGGCGCGGTCCAAGCGCCGACTAGCAGCGATAAAGAACTCTCTGGTCAGACAGAGATGCTGTCATGCCTCGCCATCGCTCTGGTAATGAATACATACGTGTTGCAGCGTGCGTACCACCGGAACACGCAGTGGCGGAGCCAAAGACTGTGTTGTCGAGGTCGAGTGCGAGCGGGAAGAGAGGCAGCGTCGGCACGGAGATGCAAGCGAGCGCGAGACGCACGGGGGCTGCGGCGTGGCGCGTTTGCGGTCGGCGCCTTTGGTGGCAACGGCCGGGACAAGCAGCGGTGTATGGTGTGGTGCGGGGCGGACAGGGGCGGAGGCGGCGCGACGACGGCATGGGGGCGAAAACGGGACGGGGGACGGCGGATGTTGAGAGGCGTCACGCGCGGACAGGACACAGACACAGAGACACACAGATTGGAAAGGGAGGGTGCGCGGTAGTAGTTGGGAATGTGCGTACCGTGCGGGATGGGAGTGGGCGAGGAACACGGTCGTGGCCCCTGTTTTGGGTGCGTGTGATGACGTCGGTGTGTTGTGGGAAGGGAAGGTGCTGTGGCGGCGGCGCGTAATGGGCGTAGGCCGAAAAGAGAAAGGAACGTGGGCAGTGTGTTGGCAAGCGTCGGTTCGACTGCGACGTTGATGGGCAGGGCAGGGCAGGGCAAGGTTAATGGTGGTAGGAGTAGGCGTGTGGGCGCAAAAAATCTGCCGCTGCAGGCGGTGCCGTAACCGCCATGGCGGGAAGGAGAGAGGGCCAAAGAAAGAAAGAAAGAAAGAAAGAAAGAAAGAAGAAAACAAAAAAAAAAAAAAAAAAAAGGAGGGGGGGGGCGAAAGTGGAGAGGCGGTGGTGTGAGAAGGGCGGGGGCGGAAGGAAGGCAGGAAGGACAAGAGGCGAGGCGACGGCTTGCTTTGTGTATCGGTCGGTCTCTGGCTATGCTTCGTTTTCTGCAGCAGGGTCGGTGCGCGGCGTGGCTCGCGGCAGTGGGAACGCCTGGTGGCTGGACGGCCAGCAATGCGGTTGGATGGGCGGCCACAGCACCGCACCTGTGCCCGAGGAGGAGACGCTGGCGGCGGGCCCTGAGGTGAGGCCGGCTCGGCTGGGGCTGTGGATGTGTAGGTGTGCGCCGCTGCTGCAACAACGAGTAAAACGCGAGAAGAAGGGATGGCGGTAGAGAGAGAGAGAGAAAAAAAAAAGGTCGTGTTGTGTTGATGCGCAGGCAGACGCGTACAGAGGGACGAGCCCGGTCTGCAGCAGGGTGTGGCCGTGCCGAGTGCAGAGCAGCGGCGGCTCGGTTCGGTTCGGCCCGGCCCGGCGGGCCGCGCTGTTGTCGCGGACGTGAGCGCCCCCTGGCGGGTGGCCGGAGGCGGCGCGGCGTGTTGGACGTGTGGCTGGTGGCAGTGCACAATTTGCGAGTGGCTGGCGGTGTGGTGTGGCGGTTGGCGCGTCGGGCGGCGGAGAGGTATGTGTTGCGGGCGCCCTTTGCTGCGCTGCGTCGTTGCGTGTGCCGTACAGGGCGGGCGCTTGTCGACTGTGTGGGCGGTGTGGCGAATTGGCGTGAAACGGCTGCCGAGAGGGTGTGTGGTAGCGAGCCGGTCGGTGGTGTCAGTGCGAAGGGGAATGTGCGTGCGTGTTTGGCGGTTTCGGTGTGCTTTTTGCGGCGTGAGAGTGGGAATTAGTGGGGCCGGCTGTTGTGTTGGTTCCTTGTGTCTTGTGTCGCGTAGCTTGATGGCAACGTGGAAGGACGCCGGTTTCGTTTTCGTTTCGAGCCTTGCGTGTGGTTGTCGACGTTGACTGGTTGGCGTGTGCCGATGCACGTGCATGTGTGGGTCGCGAGTGCGTTTTTGGCTGGCTGTGTGTGTGTGTGTGTGTGTGTGTGTGTGTTTTGGGGGGGGAAGGGGGAGGCGGTGGTGAAAGTGCAGTCGTCGGGTGGGGCTGGGGCTGTGCGTCGTGGCGGAAAGGTGGTAGGTTGCGGGAAGCGAGCCCGTCGTTGACGGTGTCGCGTGAGTTGTGAATCGAGTGGGGCGCGGGGCGCGGGACAGGAGCAGCGTGCCGCTGCGTCGTGGTCGTCAGCAGAGGCTGTGCGTGTGCTTGTCCTTTTTGTGGGCGGTTCGTGCGAGGCGTTTTTGTTTTGTGTTGCCCTAGTTGTTAGTTTATTTTGTTTGTGTTTGTTATTTTGAGACGACGACTGGTTGGTGGCGTGCGCGCGAAGTGGCGGTGTGCGCTTCCCGTGTCGTTTGTGTTGTTTTGTTTTTTTGTTTTTGTGTGTTTTTTTTTGCACTGGGCCCCGGTGGGTGGGTGCGTGTGTGTCGATTGCCGGCTGGCGAAAGGTGCGCCATCGGCGGGGTGGGTCGCCGGCACAAGTAGAGGCGGCGGCGTTGTTGCTGTTGTTGTGTGGTGTTTGTTTTGTTCGGCTGTGTCGGCGAGCTGTGTTGCGGTGCGTGTGAATGGTGGTGCAAAAGTGCTGGCGTTGGGGCTGCGACTGCGACGGCGGCGAGCCGCGGGCGCGCCATTGATAGTGATGTTGTGAACAGCGGCTGTGTACGGTAGTGGTGTTGTTGTAGCACGACGTGCATCCGGGCCGGCGCGGATAGCGCAGTTGCGGGCGGTTGCCCTTCGGTGCCAGCCATGTCGCGTGAGCGGCGGGTTGCTCTGGTGTCGACACGTGGTGCTCTGGGTTGTTGTGTGGTGCCCTTTGGCCGGTGGGGGTGGTTCGCGTGTGTCTCGTTCGCGCTCGGTGTCTGGTCGTGGTCGTGCTGCTCCCCCGTCTGTCGGCGGTTTCCGACGTCGTCTGTACGTTTTTGTTCGTTTGCGGCGTGCCTGCCGACGTCGTCCCGTCGCGACCTTTCAACCGAAAGTGTGGCGCCCGAAGGTGAACGAACGTAACCCTGACCTCGGCGCTTTACGCTGAGCCGAGCGAACCGAACCGAACCTAACCTGTGGTGTGGTGTGGCGAGGTGAGCTCAGCCTGTGAGCCCCTAACGTCTACGTAAGGTAAGCTGTCCGGCTCACGCCTCACGTTTGAACGCTTTTTTAACCTACGTTTGACGCTTCTTAACCTAGCACTGACCCCTTAACCTAACGTGTAACCTAACCTAACCTAACCTAACCTCTGACGCCTGACGTGTTTGAATGCTTAACCTAAGTTTGACGCTTAACCTAACCCAAGTCCCCTTAACCTAACCCACGTCCACCTAACCTAACCTAACGTAGACGTGTAAACGTAATGTGTAACGCGTAACGTGTAAGGTCGGCTGTCGTGTGTGCTTGACGGCAGATTGGGTTGGTCTGTAGATTCGGATTGCGGTTTGCCTCGGTCGAGGGGTTGGGTCGGAAGCGGCGAGGGGCGGCGGCGCCTGTTGCGCAGGCGGCGTCCGTTTGCGGCGGGCAATTGTTGAGAAACGGCTGTGAATGTTGGCGGGCGAGAGGAGGAGGACGGCGCGCGATGTGGCCCGACGGCTGCGGGCCGATCGGGAAACGGCGGGAGGGCGACGGAAGGCGATGGGGCGGCGGAGGCGCGTTTGCACGGCCGTCATCGCCGCACGCCTCGGCTTGTGTGGCTGTGGCGCCGGCCGCGCTGGCCGGGCTGCCGCGGCGACGGTGTGGGAGTTTTGCCGAAGGTTTGGCCATTGTGGCGGGTCGTCGGCTGGGGCTGTGGGGGCGGCATTTGGGCGGGGGCGGCGATTCTCGGCGGGCCGACCCAGGCTGTAGCGCGCGGTAGCTGCAGTTTGGCCGTGGTTTGCGGCGCTGCCGTGGCGACTGGTTGGCGACTGTGGTGTGGCTGTGTGTAGCCCCATCCTCGGTGGTTTGAAAGGCGCGGGCGGTTGTGGCGCAGGTTTGGGGCTGCTCCGCACAGGCTGTCGGACGTTGGGCGGTAGCAAGCGCGGGAGGCGCGGCGCGGCGGCGCGCAGAGTGGCGGCCGCTCTCTCGGCCGTCCGCGCCCGCCCGCGACACTGGCTGGGCCTTGTGATTCTCTGCTCTGCTGCTGTGCTGTGCTTGCGTGCCTGCCGTCCCGCTCGCTCTCGCTGTGTGTTACGCGCGTCGTCGAAATGGCAGATCAGGCGGCTACGAACGAGACTGCTGCGGCACCCGCCGCCACCGGCACTACGAAGAAGGCCAAGTCTGCGTCGTCTGCGAAGAAGCCGCGCGCCAAGCCTGCGCACCCGCGCACCTCTGAGATGGTGACGGCCGCCATCAAGAGTCTGAAGGAGCGCGGCGGGTCGTCGCTGCAGGCGATCAAGAAGTACATAGCCGCGCACTACAAGCTGGACGCGGAGAAGCTGGCGCCGTTTATCAAGAAGTACCTCAAGTCGGCCGTCGTGGCGGGCGAGCTGGTGCAGACGAAGGGGAAGGGCGCGTCCGGCTCGTTCAAGCTTGCCGGCGCCGGCGGCGGGGGGGCGGCCGAGGGCGGCAAGGCTCGTGCTGGCGGTGCCAAGAAGAAGCGCGCCGCTCCGGCCAGCAAGGAGAAGAAGGGCGCCCGTGCGGCCGGCGCAAAGAAGGCTGGTGGCGTGAAGGCGGCGACCGGTCGGAAGGCGGGCGCCGCCAAGAAGGCGTCTGCGGCGTCGGCCGCTCCCGCGGGTGCGAAGAAGGCGGCTGCGGCCAAGCCGGCCAAGGCCAAGTCGCCGTCGAAGGCGAAGAAGGCCGCCAAGGTTCCGACGAAGAAGCCGAAGGCGCCGCGCCCGAAGAAGGCGACGACGCCGTCTAAGGCGAAGGCTTCGCCCAAGAAGAAGAAGTAGAGTAGAGGAGAAAGAGATGGGAAAGGAAGGGTTTGGCGCTTGACTCCGTCGTCCCCACCCCCCGTCGTCGTCTAGTGGCGCGCAAGAGACGCGCGGCCCAAAACGGCCCTTCTCAGGGCCATCAAAGCACGTCGGGGAAGGTTTTGATTGTCGTGTTGCGTCTGGTGTGGGTGTCTGTCTGTCTGGCGTTTCTGTATGCCCGTGGGGATGCTGTTTGCGTGCCGTGGTGGTTGGATTGCGGGGGTCGGTGGCGGGTGTGGGCGGCGGTAGCGGTAAGCGGTGTTGTTGTTGTTGTTGTTGTCGTGGTTGATTGTCGCCGTGTTTGTGGCGGCGGCCGACGGTTGGTTTTCTGTGACGTTGTTTTGTTTGAATACGTTGGTTGGCTTGCCTGCGTTCGTTCTTCTCGGATGTCTGTCTTGTCTAGTCGTGTCTGGTCTTTGTTTTGTTCCTTTGTGTGTGTTATGTTTTGCAACGGGGGGCACGTTGAGATGTGGAAGGAGTCGGCGGGGATTTCGGTGGCGTGTAGAGCGAGCGAGCGCGCCTGCCTGGCCGTTGGCCGTCGGAGTGGAGTGCGGGTTTTTTTTTTTTGTTTTCGAAACGAAAGCGGCGGCCGGCCAGCCAGCCACCCGTGCGGTGTGACGTCGGCCGTTGGGTATTGTGCGCTTTGAGCGCCGGGGAGGGATGATGTGTGATTGTTGCGCGCTGCTAGCAGGCAGGCAGAGTGAGCGGGTGTGGCTGGCGGACGGACGGACGGGAAGTGGTGGTTTTTGTTTTTGGGTTGCGGGGCGAGAGGCAGGCGACCGACAAAGTTTGCTCGCGACGGAGAGATGTTAGTGGCCCTGAAAAGGGCCGTTTTTGTTTGTGCGGTGCGGTGCCGCGGCGCGGTTTAGGCGCGCTCGCCGCGGATGCGGCGCGCGAGCTGGATGTCCTTGGGCATGATGGTGACGCGCTTGGCGTGGATTGCGCACAGGTTGGTGTCTTCGAAGAGGCCGACGAGGTAGGCCTCGCTGGCCTCCTGCAGGGCCATGACTGCGGAGCTCTGGAAGCGCAGGTCGGTCTTGAAGTCCTGGGCGATCTCGCGCACTAGGCGCTGGAATGGCAGCTTGCGGATGAGCAGCTCTGTGCTCTTCTGGTAGCGCCTGATTTCTCGCAGGGCGACGGTGCCCGGCCTGTAGCGGTGGGGCTTCTTGACGCCTCCGGTGGCGGGCGCGCTCTTCCTCGCCGCCTTGGTGGCGAGCTGTTTGCGCGGCGCCTTTCCGCCGGTGGACTTGCGGGCCGTTTGCTTTGTGCGGGCCATGGCGGTAGCGGTAGCGGTAGCGGAGCGGCGTGCGTGGAGGTTAGGTGCGGCGCGGCGTCCGGTGCTGCCTTGACAACGGGCCCGCGCGCGCGCGCAGACGCACATGACTGAGGGCTGAACCCTCTGCTGGGGACGAAGTTCTAGCGCGTGCTGCGCTTCTCCTTCTTGCTTGGTGTGGTGAGGATGAGTGATGACGTGATGGTTGTGGCTGTGACTTGACATTTGTGCTGGATATTTTTTTTTTTTTTTTTTTTTTTTTTTTTTTTTTTTTTTTTTTTTTATATATATAAAAGAAAGATGAAAGGATAGTTAGAGGGACAGTGAGAGAAAAGGAAAACGAACGGCCCAATTGACTGGCCGGTAAATACGATTAGTTACAGAAGAAAGGACAGAAGGAGGAATAGTGAGAGTGAGTGAAAGCGAACGGCCATTATCCTGGCCTCTTCTGCTTCGTAGCGGCGACGCGATGGCGGCGGCAGGCATTCTTGACATGGCGAATTGGGGGGAGGGGGAAAGAGAAAGAAGTCAGAGGGTGACAGTTGAAGAAGTGGAAAAAAGAAGGGCCTATCATGATTAGGCCAACATTGGGGGTAGTGGGGGGGGAAGGGGGAGGCGTGTTGGGGGAGCGAATGACATGGCATGTGGGGGGGAATAATCTATGACGTGAGGGAGGTAGTCGGCATGAGATGAGGGGCCTGGTGCAGGCGAGGTCACGGGGGGCGAAAGAAAAGGTCGGGCCATCGAGTGGTGGCTAGTCGGTGAACACGGGTGCCCAGGGAAAGGATTAAGGGATTAGGAGAGTGACGAGTTTTGTGGTAAAAGGAGTGGGCGGCGGAGAGGATGCGGGTACGAAGGAGCGGCACTTCAGCCAGGAGGTGGAGCTCGCGGGTTGGGAAGTCGAAGGGGAGGCGGAGGGCACGCCGGAGAGCCCGGTTCTGGACGGTTTGGAGTCGGCGGAGGTGGGTGGGGGCAGCATTGCCCCACACCACCACCGCGTATTCAAGGATGGGGCGAACAAGGGAGGTGTACAGTCTAACAGCAAGGTGCGTGGGGAGGGAAGAGGTTGGGTTGATGAGAGGGTAGAGCAGGCATAGCCGCCCCATTGCCTTACGACGCACCTCGTCGATGTGGGGGCGCCGGGTTAGGCGTTGGTCCAGGGTAACACCCAAGTACTTTGCAGTACGAGTCCAGGGGACTGGGGTACCAAGGACCGCCACCTGAGGGAGCCGAACGGGAATACGGCGTCGGCAGATGATAAGGGCTTGGGTCTTGGAGGGATTAAATGCCAGACGCCAGGTCCTAGCCCAGTCGGTTAGGGAATCTGTAGCCCCCTGGAGCCGCTGTTGAAGAACTGCCGCACTCCGAGAACGAGAGAAGAGTGCAGTGTCATCTGCGTAGAGAGCTAAATGTACCCTCGGCGCAGAGGGCAGATCAGCTGTGAAGAGGGAGTAGAGTAGCGGCCCAAGTACGCTGCCCTGTGGTACTCCTGCCCTGATGCGTCGTCGCGTGGATTTCCCGTCAGGGATCCTAACATGGAAGGTGCGACCTTCCAGGTATGTGGCTATTAGCCGTACATGGGACACTGGGAAGCCAAGGGAGAATAATTTGTAGAGCAGCCCTTCGTGCCAGACCGAGTCAAACGCCCTGGACACGTCGAGGAGTATGGCCCCGAAGTACTCCCTACGTTCAATGGCGTCCAGTGCCTCTTCTACTAGGCGCAGGAGTTGGTGAGTGGTGGCGTGGCCCTGCCTGAAGCCAAACTGCTCATCAGGGAGGACTCGTTCTCGGGCAATGTGGATGAGCAGTCGTTTAAGGTACAGCCTCTCGAACACCTTGGAGATGGCGGGCAAGAGGCTGATGGGGCGGTAGCTGGCAGGGGAACGAAGATCCTTCCCAGCCTTGGGTATGGCGACCACTTCAGCGTGTTTCCAGGCAGAGGGATATTGCCTGGTTGTGAGGATGTTGTTGAATGTGGCCGTCAGGATGGGAATAGAAGCTGGGGGTAATTGCTTGAGGAGGGCATTCGTCAGCTTATCGGGGCCGCCAGCTTTCTTGGAGTTGAGGTACCGCAATTGCAGTGCAACCTCCTCTTCGTTAATGGGGGTGATTTCATCCTCAGGGTCCTGGACGGCAAGGAATTGAGGGAGGCGTGCCGTGACCAGGCGAATATGGTCGGGGTCAATGGGGTCATTGACCGGGGTGAAGTTGCGCGCGAAGACATCAGCCAAGGCGTTAGCCTTGGCGTCTGGTTCGGACACAAAGTCATTGCCGACCTGTAGGGGGGGGATCCGTTGCCCTCGTCTCAAAAGGCTTTTTGTGAGCCGCCAAGCAGACGGGTCACGCAGGTCAATGGCAGAGATTTTGTCCTCCCAAGCCTGATTGCGGTGGTCTTGCACCGCAGCCTTGATTTGGCGCTGTAATCTATTGATGAGGCGCTTGGTTGCCGGATTCCGAGTGAGCTGCCATTCACGGGTGGTCCGGTTTTTCTCTGTGATGAGAGCAAGGATGTGGGGGGGGAGCGGACGCAGATGATCCGGGGGCCGGTGCGGACGGGGAGGGGTCGCTGCTGCTGCAGCATCTAGCACAACGGTGGTGAGTTGGATGAGGGTACGATCTGCGTCCGTGTGATCGGCAGCAGGGAGTGTGGGTAGGGCTGCTTCGACCCGTCTCTGGTAGGACTGCCAGTCAATACCGCGGATGTCTAGGCCTTCCCTCGGCACGGTCGATGTTCCAGCGAGATCGATGGAACAGATGACCGGTCGGTGATCGGAGGCTAGAGCGATGCGGGTGGCTGCAGTGATGGGGTGGGGTAGACCTTTCACCACTGCGATGTCTAGGACATCTGGGGCACGTCCACCAGAAGGGTAAATGGTGGGGTCGTGCGGGCCGATGGTGCGGGCATGATGCCGCTCTGCGACCCGGAGGAGTCGACGACCGGATGTGTTGGTTAACCTACTGTTCCAGGCAGCATGTTTGGCATTGAAGTCACCGCCAACGAAGACGTCGTTGCCGAGCGACAGCAATGCTTCATAGTCCGGTGTTTCGAGAAGGCCTCGTGGTGGCCTGTAGAGAGCCACGAACGTAATGGGACCCCTCACCGTGTGGACGACAATGCCAGTGGCTTCCACAGTGTGAAGTGGGGGGAGGGGAATAGGGTGGTGGCGGAGGGAGTTACGCACGTACACCGCCGTGCCACCATAGGCGGTGGGCCTGTCTGTCCGGTAGCAGGAGTAGTTTGCTACACGGACAAAAACACCGGGTTTGAGGTGCGTCTCAGCAACAAGGCAAACATCAACCCTCTCATCCAGGAGGAACTGTCGGAACTCGCCCTGTTGTTTGTGGAGACCGTTGGCATTCCAGATCATGGTTGTCAATCCGTGATGTCTAACAGCCATGACTGGTTGGAATGGGAGCGGGAGGGGCGATGGGGGACATGGATTGCGAGAGGGCGGTGGCAAGCTGGTGTGGGAGGGATTGGAGGAGGGAGGTGAAGGTGGCGGAAATGGCTGAGGTCAGTGCCTCGACAACAGTGGCGATGAGGTCACCAAGGGGGGTGGGAACAGAGGAAGGGGTGAGGACAGGGTGCTGTTGAGAGTGTACCGGGGTGGGAGAGGGGGAGGCAGTGCTTAACGCCTGCCGGGGGGATGGGGAAGGAACAGCGGAGCGTGACACCCGCTGGGAGGAGGGGGAAGCAGTGCTTGACACCTGCTGGGTGGGGAGGGGAGGGAAGGCTGTTGGAGGGGGTACGATGGGGAGGGAGAGGAGCGGGGGTGGGTAGGAGCCCAGAGGGGCGGGATGGGAACGAGACGCAAGGTGGGGGTGGGCCCGCGACGCCGAGCCGACCAGCGCACCAGAGTAACTGGTGCCCGGGCGGGCCGCCGCCGATGTCCCTGCAAACCGTTTCTGGCTTGCCTTGAAAGACTTAATTTTGGGGCAGCCCATATAACTGCCAGTGTGATTCCCGCCACAGCGGGCGCAGGTGGGGGGGACGTCTCGGGGTTTAGAGCACTCCGAGGAGGCGTGACCTCCAGCAAACTTTACGCAACGCACCTCGCGGGTGCAGTCACCCGCGAAGTGCGCCAATCCCTGGCAGCGGTAGCAGACCAGGGTCATCCTCCTGGAGCGCGGCTTCTCCATCGTCACGCTAACGTGATCGAGGAGCGAGAGGGTGAGGAGGGGGTGGTTCTCCGGCGTGTCAGGAGCGGAGACGAAAAAGAGAGGGGTGGGGCGTCGGGTTCGAGGGGAGATGATCCGGGATATAACTGTAGGGGTAATGTTCAAAGACGCAAGCGCCGTCCGCAGGTCATCATCAGAATACTCCATAGGGAGCCCCCTGACAACAACCCTGATGCGGCGGGCCCGTTTAGGAGGGGTGGAGAAACCGACGTTGAACTTGCTTAGGATAATAAGGGACTTAGCAAGGTCAGCGGGGGACTGTACAAACAGGCGATAGTCATCATTACCCACCCATTTTATACGGAAGGGGAAGTCAGTGTGAGTAGTGAGTAGATCTAAAAGTACCTTGAAGGGCCCCTTGTGTTGGATGGATATGGGCGGGGGGGCAGGAGGGGTGGCCGACGGTGGTGGGGGCGGGGGAGGGGGTGGGGCGTCCGCGGCACCATCAATAGCCGCGAACGCGTTGCTGACGGGCACGTCCGACAAGGACGTGGTGATCTGGCGACGAGGTGCCGTTTTGCGCGGCACCTGGAAGCCCTCCGCGTCAATAACGGCCTTCTTCTTCTTGGTGTGCCCGCGGTCAGCGGGCGGAGGGGCCTCAGAGTCCGATGAGGAGGCTAACTGCCGCTTCCGGCGCTCAGCGACCGGGCGCCGATGGTCGTCGTCGAACTCCATCCCGCCCCCGGTATCGCTGTCGGCGGCCGCGGCAGTCATGTTGGGGTAGAGGGCGGTCTGACGCCGGACAGGGTCGACCTGTTGGCCCTCTTCCTCTGCAGCGTCACGGAGAGCGGTGAGGTGTTCCTCCAGGCCCGCCGTGATGTCACTGTCATCCATGAAGCAGCCAAGGGAATCGCAGTCCGACTCCTCAGTGACATTGACCGCATCAGAAATGTCCGGCATGTCGAGGGCGGACGAGGGACGAAGGAAATCCTGACTTTGCCTCGGCGCGCGCGGGCTGGTCCCACGTGAAGGGGGCCCTGACGCGCCATGTGCCCTATCTAACCGCCTAAGGGCGGCGGTATCGATTTCTGAATCGATACCACATCGCCCTGAAGAATCTGCAGAAAAGGACGGCGTCGGCGGTAAGCCGCCCGCGGAGGAGACAGTACGTCCAGGCGGAGAATCCAAAGAATGAGCCATCTCAGGGTCCGGGTCAATTGGCCGGGTTGTCGTAGGTGGGGGGCCGGATGGGGCCGCCGACGAAGCTAGCTCCGCCAGGCGGCGATCCGCCACACCCTCAGCTCCAGAACACACAACATTCGCAAGAGACATCGCAGCTCGGAATGGGCCCGCGCGCCTCCGTGCTGCGCTTATATGCCCTCGGTTGCGCGTGGTGGGGGGAGGGCGGGCCAGAGTCTATATAGGGGGGCGGCGGGCGCGCTGGGCGCAGACCGTAGCCGACTCGCCAGCCGCTGCAGCTGCTGTTTGTGCACGTTTTGCTTTGCCCGAGGAAGGAAGGATGACAGGCCGCGGCAAGGGAGGAAAGGGGCTCGGCAAGGGTGGCGCCAAGCGGCACCGCAAGGTGTTGCGCGACAACATCCAGGGCATCACGAAGCCCGCCATCCGCCGCCTGGCTCGCAGGGGCGGCGTGAAGCGCATCTCTGGTCTGATCTACGAGGAGACCCGCGGGGTGCTGAAGGTGTTCCTGGAGAACGTGATCCGCGACGCGGTGACGTACACTGAGCACGCCAAGCGCAAGACTGTGACGGCCATGGACGTGGTGTACGCCCTGAAGAGGCAGGGGCGCACCCTGTACGGTTTCGGCGGTTAGGCTGCGTCGCAGCGGGCGCTGGCCTTCCCGCGGCCGTGCTTGTGGGTGGGAGAGACTAGAAAACGGCCCTTTTCAGGGCCACCACACTGTTCGGAAGTTGAAAAGTGCGAAAGAGTCTGTGTTGTTGCTGCGTGTGTTTGTTTGTTTGTTTGTTTGTTTCTTTCTTTCTTTCCGTTTGAGCGACGTGATGTGACTGGGAGGGGAGAAGGAAAGGAAACGTGTCATGTGGCTGGCTGTGTGTGGAGCTGCTTCGTTTGTGTGTTTGTTATTGTGTGTCTTTGTATCGATCGCGACGGAGATGGCGGGCTGTGTGTTGTTGTGCGAGAGGCGGTGATTATTTGCTTGCGTGGTTTGGCTCTGTGTGTTTGTTTGCGGCGGCGTTGGGGTTTCCGAGGCAAGGCGTGTGGGCATAGGCGGCCGGATCAGCTGTTTCGTTCGTGTCGACGGCCGTTGCGCGCGGGAAGTGGAGGGCGGTGTGTCGACACGCCTCGCTTTAACAATGGTCGTTATTGCTGCCGTTGTCGGTTTGGAAGGCGACTGCGACCGTGCAAAATGTGTGTGTGTGTGTGTGTGTGTTGGGCCACACGGGCTGTGTGGACGACAAGATGGCGGACGTGCGCCGGCGGCGGCTGTGCTGTGACAGTGCAAAGTTAAAACAAAACAAGGTGCGGCGAGGACGACTGAAATTTTGCTTTGGACGTAGGTTTGTGTGGTGGCCCTGAAAAGGGCCGATTGTTGTGGGCCGAGCCGGCAAAGCGCGTTGCGTGCAGGGGAGCACGCGGCGCTGCGATTGCCTGGCCTCCTTTAGGCCTTCTTCTCGGTCTTCTTTGGCAGCAGGACGGCCTGGATGTTGGGCAGGACACCACCCTGTGCGATGGTGACGCCCGACAGGAGCTTGTTGAGCTCCTCGTCGTTGCGGATGGCAAGCTGCAGGTGGCGCGGGATGATGCGCGTCTTCTTGTTGTCGCGGGCCGCGTTTCCGGCCAGCTCGAGCACCTCAGCCGCGAGGTACTCCATGACGGCGGCGAGGTAGACGGGCGCCCCGGCGCCGACGCGCTCTGCGTAGTTTCCCTTGCGCAGGAGGCGGTGGATTCTGCCGACCGGGAACTGGAGCCCAGCCCTGCTTGAGCGGGACTTTGACTTGCCCTTGACTTTGCCTCCCTTTCCGCGTCCGGACATGGCGATGGGCTAGCGACGGTGCACACGAAACGGAAACGAAAACGACCGGTGCGAGCGGCAGCGAGTCGAGCAGCGGAGTGCGTGCCGGCGCAGCCGGGGTGGGGGTGCTTTATGGGCTCGGGTGCGGCGGCCGGTTGCGCGCGCGCCCCATTGGTCGGCGGCCGCAACAGGGCGAGCTGGTAAAGGTGCGGCGGCGGCTGGCGGCGGGTGCCACTGTGTGGGGAGACGCTGACTAGAGCGGAGCGCTTGCTACTGGTGTTGCTGCTGCCGTACGTTGGTTCGAGATGCCGCCCAAGACTAGCGGGAAGGCCGCCAAGAAGGCTGGCAAGGCGCAGAAGAACATTTCGAAGGGCGACAAGAAGAAGAAGCGCAAGAGGAAGGAGAGCTATGCCATCTACATCTACAAGGTGCTGAAGCAGGTGCACCCTGACACGGGCATCTCGTCGAAGGCGATGAGCATCATGAACAGCTTCGTGAACGACATTTTCGAGCGCATTGCGGCCGAGGCTTCTCGCCTGGCGCACTACAACAAGCGCTCGACCATCACGTCCCGCGAGATCCAGACCGCTGTGCGGCTGTTGCTGCCTGGCGAGCTGGCCAAGCACGCCGTGAGCGAGGGCACGAAGGCGGTGACCAAGTACACGAGCTCCAAGTAAGGAGGTGGCTCTGGAATGGAAGGAAGGATGGAGAAGGCTCCTCCGTTGCGAGAGCGGCAAAACGGCCCTTTTCAGGGCCACCAACTTGCCTTTTGCGGGAAGGGCGGAATTGTTGTTGTTGTTGTTTGTGTGGACGGCTGTGATGTATGTGTGCATTTTGATTGTGGGTGGGGGGGGGCGCGTCAAAGCGTGTTGCGCGGGGTACGGCCACGAGGTTGGTCGCCGTGGCGTGGAATGGTGGCACGCCTCGTTGGCGTGGTTTTTGACCCATTGGTGTTGTTGGTGTGTGTGTGTGTGTGTGTGTGTGTGTGTGTGTGTGTGTGTGTGTGTGTGTGTGTGTTACCCGTCTGCGAGGGGGGACAGTGCGATCGGCGACTTTTGTGTCACCGTAACGACGGCCGTTTGCGGGTTTGTTTTTTTTTGCACATCATACATGGCGAGGGTGAAATGTGAAATGTTTTTGTTTGGTTTTTTTTTTTTTTTTTGCCGCCCACTATTCCCTTTGCTGTGCGCCGAGTTTGACAATGGTGCGACGTAACTGCAGCGTGGAGGTGTGTGAGTGACGTTGAAATGAACGTGCCATTAAGACGCATTGTTGTTGTATTGTACTGTACGTGTACGGCGACACGCACGATGATGTACCATTCGACTCTGATGTTTGATAGCCGTGTCTGACTGATTGCGTACGACGCACGCACACCGATGTCGTCATTCAAGATGCACGCGTGTCCAGTGCAGTACAGTAAGCGCGACGACGGCGGCGGCGGCGGCGGCGGTCGTTTGTTTGGCGAATGTCTGTACACGTGTTTGTCTGTGTCCATCCGGTATGTATTTGTTTGTTTGAAAGTGTTTTGTGTGTCGGTGACGTGGTCCGATCCGTCGCCCCCTGAGTAACTGTCGATCGGCGCGATAGACCGGCGTCACGCAACTGAACCGAAGTCGTGGGCACACCCGTCATACTGTTGTACACCGTCGCGCTGAGAACGGTAACGAAAGGTTGACTTTGATCGGTCGAATGTCTGGGCAGAACGTGAGGAATGAGGCACGAGTGCAAGGAGGGGGGGCAAAAGAGAGAGGAAGGGAAAAAGGGGAGAAACGCATTCGTAGAGCAACGGAACGTTCCCGTGTCGGAGGCGTATTGGAGCCGCACTGAAATGCGTTTAACGGCGGCGCGGCTGCAAGTGTCTGCCGTGGTGAACGTTACCTTTGACGGCTGCATTGGGCTTTGCCTTTGCTTTTTTTGCTTTCGCTTTCGCTTTCGCTTTCCCGGATGTACGTAACGTTTGTTGATATGGTTCTGAGGAAGAGTGTATGACAGTGCCGTGCCGTCCATGTTCGTGTGCCCTCCCATTGTGTGTATGCTATTGTCTGTGTACTTGAATGATGTATGTAGGTGTTAGTGGACATGTTTTACCAGTGGGGGGAAATGGATCGTCGATAGTTGCCGTCACTCTGTCACGGTCGAGATGACGCACCCTCCGTACAGAAAGGTGTCGAGAAAGTGAGTGTGTGTGTGTGTGTGTGTGTGTGTGTGTGTGTGTGTGTGTGCGTGCGTGCGTGCGTGCGTCCGTGAATTGGCAGTGTTTGGAGGTGGGCGTGCCCTGCATGTGGCCCGGAAGGCTGTTCGTTAGGCGGTAGTGTTGTGTGGACAGGGGAGGGGCATGCGTAACGCTGCTGGCATGGCATTTCGGGAGATGGGAGGGGGCAAACGAGGAAACGAGGAGCGGCGGCCAAAGACGGGACGGGGAGGGGCGCGGTGTGGGTGGCTTGCGCCTGTGCTCGGCGTTGTGGTTTGTGCAAAAGAGGAGGAGAAAAACAATGTGAGTTGCCAGGGAGGGGAGCGGTGTTGTGTTGTGTTGTGGTTGTCGTGGTGTAGCCGCAGACGCGGCTGTCAGTGAACGTGGCGAGACGGACGGATGCGCGGAGGGGCGGGGGCGGCGCATTTCGCCGGTGCCGTGCCGTGCCGTGCCGTGCCGTGCCATGCCTGAAAGCCGCGTGGTCGCTGTGTTGTTGGTGGCGTGGGGGCGAGGAGAGTACCGTACGGGTGTGCTTGTGCGCCGGAAATGGCACACTGCGCCCGCCCGTCTTGGAGGCTGATGGCTGTGGTGTGGAAATGGGGCGCGGTGATGTTGAAGCAGTTGAAGAACAGAAAAGAAACCAAGAAAACGGAAGGCGTGATGCGGCGGTGGTGGTGAGAGCGGGAAAAACAAAAAACAAAAAAAAAAAAACAACAAAAAAAAAGAAGGAAAAACAACAAGAAAACAAAAAGTCTATCAATATTAAAATGTAAATGGAAATGGAAATGGACCCAGGTATAACCTCCCTGCACAAATAGCAGAGAGTCCGATGATAATAAAAATGTGCCAGAATGTTAACGTCCCTACAAAACAAACCCAACGATAATATTAATGAAAGAGTGAACCGTATGTAACATTGCAACAGACATAATGAAACCTGATAAATTGTATAAGGGCAGCAGCGTTGACCTTTGGCCCTGTATTCAGAATAAAAAGAGCCAAAGATCGTTACCCCAATGAAAAAGACACTGAAACACGTATGTAACATAGTAGCGATGGCGAGACATTGTAGCATCTGTGACCAGAGAGTTTGCGCTGGACTGCGCGAGTGTTGCGAGCGGTTCTCAGTCAGTCAGTCAGTAGTTGTTGCGAGTCCGTAGCTCTGTGTAGTTGAGGGCTGTACTCTGTCAGTAGTCGTCGCGTGCAGTACGCTAATAGTCGTCATGCAGAGCGGTCGGTCAGTAGTAGCAGCCGAGTGCGGTTGTGTGATGTAGGCGGTCGGCAACACTGGTCAAGATGGTGAATAAGGTATACTGTTAATTAATATAATCATTAGATAATGAAAAATTGTATTTATTGTAATTATTCTCCAACAAGTTCCCCAATAATAATTTTTATTTCAAAAGCATTTTTCAAACATTTAATTGTTTATTGAACTAAAGAGTTCGTTGCACTTCACATTTCATTCCACTTCTTTGAAGAAAAATGTCACTAAAATCACAAAAAAAGAGAATATTATTATTTGCAATGCAGTTCCTCCAAGCGCTGCGCAACAACCAGAGCAGAAATGTGACATCCATTTATTCGGAGGTAAGACTTTAAGTCTGATTGTTTTGCACAGGGCCAAAGACCGATATTTCGGTTTAATTGAAGTTTCTTGTCACTGAACGGACTTTTTTAAATGTTGTGTGAAGACTTTATATTTGAGTCAGATTGCGAATTTCACATTTTTGTTGCCATTTTCAATACCTCTCATTGTGGGCGAGGTTACAATTAGCGCAATGTCCATTAGCATCCGTAAATAACATTGTCCATTATTTTAAATTTTGCTGGGAGGTTACAACACACACACACACAAAAAAAAAAACAAAAAAAACAAAAAATTGCATTTATATCCGCTCCTCAATTGTAGATACCCCTTACACAGCTGTGTGCAATGAATGAGTGCTGGCTGGTAATTAATTGCACTCCTTGGAGGGAAATGCCATAGGAAGTAGTCTTTAAAAAGTGAATGTTTTTCGTTAAGAGACAAAAGTTACTTTAGAAAAAAAGTAATAGTGGGGCTTTTGTTGTTGAACAAAATAAGTACAATGAACATACGTTATCAGATTTGCGCAATGCAGCGTCACACCACCTTTTGATTATAACACAATAGACTATACATCGTCCCGAACCGTGACCAGAGTCGCGAGACGAGCAGAGCACGCCGCCGACGCCCGCTCAGTACAACCGTCCACCCGCTACTACTGTCGACCGACTACTACCTCTCCCGACTCGCGCTACAATATATATATAACAACTGTTCCTGGCGACCCGGTGCGTGCCACTACTGTCGTCTGGCGCGGTCCAAGCGCCGACTAGCAGCGATAAAGAACTCTCTGGTCAGACAGAGATGCTGTCATGCCTCGCCATCGCTCTGGTAATGAATACATACGTGTTGCAGCGTGCGTACCACCGGAACACGCAGTGGCGGAGCCAAAGACTGTGTTGTCGAGGTCGAGTGCGAGCGGGAAGAGAGGCAGCGTCGGCACGGAGATGCAAGCGAGCGCGAGACGCACGGGGGCTGCGGCGTGGCGCGTTTGCGGTCGGCGCCTTTGGTGGCAACGGCCGGGACAAGCAGCGGTGTATGGTGTGGTGCGGGGCGGACAGGGGCGGAGGCGGCGCGACGACGGCATGGGGGCGAAAACGGGACGGGGGACGGCGGATGTTGAGAGGCGTCACGCGCGGACAGGACACAGACACAGAGACACACAGATTGGAAAGGGAGGGTGCGCGGTAGTAGTTGGGAATGTGCGTACCGTGCGGGATGGGAGTGGGCGAGGAACACGGTCGTGGCCCCTGTTTTGGGTGCGTGTGATGACGTCGGTGTGTTGTGGGAAGGGAAGGTGCTGTGGCGGCGGCGCGTAATGGGCGTAGGCCGAAAAGAGAAAGGAACGTGGGCAGTGTGTTGGCAAGCGTCGGTTCGACTGCGACGTTGATGGGCAGGGCAGGGCAGGGCAAGGTTAATGGTGGTAGGAGTAGGCGTGTGGGCGCAAAAAATCTGCCGCTGCAGGCGGTGCCGTAACCGCCATGGCGGGAAGGAGAGAGGGCCAAAGAAAGAAAGAAAGAAAGAAAGAAAGAAAGAAGAAAACAAAAAAAAAAAAAAAAAAAAAAAGGAGGGGGGGGGGCGAAAGTGGAGAGGCGGTGGTGTGAGAAGGGCGGGGGCGGAAGGAAGGCAGGAAGGACAAGAGGCGAGGCGACGGCTTGCTTTGTGTATCGGTCGGTCTCTGGCTATGCTTCGTTTTCTGCAGCAGGGTCGGTGCGCGGCGTGGCTCGCGGCAGTGGGAACGCCTGGTGGCTGGACGGCCAGCAATGCGGTTGGATGGGCGGCCACAGCACCGCACCTGTGCCCGAGGAGGAGACGCTGGCGGCGGGCCCTGAGGTGAGGCCGGCTCGGCTGGGGCTGTGGATGTGTAGGTGTGCGCCGCTGCTGCAACAACGAGTAAAACGCGAGAAGAAGGGATGGCGGTAGAGAGAGAGAGAGAAAAAAAAAAGGTCGTGTTGTGTTGATGCGCAGGCAGACGCGTACAGAGGGACGAGCCCGGTCTGCAGCAGGGTGTGGCCGTGCCGAGTGCAGAGCAGCGGCGGCTCGGTTCGGTTCGGCCCGGCCCGGCGGGCCGCGCTGTTGTCGCGGACGTGAGCGCCCCCTGGCGGGTGGCCGGAGGCGGCGCGGCGTGTTGGACGTGTGGCTGGTGGCAGTGCACAATTTGCGAGTGGCTGGCGGTGTGGTGTGGCGGTTGGCGCGTCGGGCGGCGGAGAGGTATGTGTTGCGGGCGCCCTTTGCTGCGCTGCGTCGTTGCGTGTGCCGTACAGGGCGGGCGCTTGTCGACTGTGTGGGCGGTGTGGCGAATTGGCGTGAAACGGCTGCCGAGAGGGTGTGTGGTAGCGAGCCGGTCGGTGGTGTCAGTGCGAAGGGGAATGTGCGTGCGTGTTTGGCGGTTTCGGTGTGCTTTTTGCGGCGTGAGAGTGGGAATTAGTGGGGCCGGCTGTTGTGTTGGTTCCTTGTGTCTTGTGTCGCGTAGCTTGATGGCAACGTGGAAGGACGCCGGTTTCGTTTTCGTTTCGAGCCTTGCGTGTGGTTGTCGACGTTGACTGGTTGGCGTGTGCCGATGCACGTGCATGTGTGGGTCGCGAGTGCGTTTTTGGCTGGCTGTGTGTGTGTGTGTGTGTGTGTGTGTTTTGGGGGGGGAAGGGGGAGGCGGTGGTGAAAGTGCAGTCGTCGGGTGGGGCTGGGGCTGTGCGTCGTGGCGGAAAGGTGGTAGGTTGCGGGAAGCGAGCCCGTCGTTGACGGTGTCGCGTGAGTTGTGAATCGAGTGGGGCGCGGGGCGCGGGACAGGAGCAGCGTGCCGCTGCGTCGTGGTCGTCAGCAGAGGCTGTGCGTGTGCTTGTCCTTTTTGTGGGCGGTTCGTGCGAGGCGTTTTTGTTTTGTGTTGCCCTAGTTGTTAGTTTATTTTGTTTGTGTTTGTTATTTTGAGACGACGACTGGTTGGTGGCGTGCGCGCGAAGTGGCGGTGTGCGCTTCCCGTGTCGTTTGTGTTGTTTTGTTTTTTTGTTTTTGTGTGTTTTTTTTTGCACTGGGCCCCGGTGGGTGGGTGCGTGTGTGTCGATTGCCGGCTGGCGAAAGGTGCGCCATCGGCGGGGTGGGTCGCCGGCACAAGTAGAGGCGGCGGCGTTGTTGCTGTTGTTGTGTGGTGTTTGTTTTGTTCGGCTGTGTCGGCGAGCTGTGTTGCGGTGCGTGTGAATGGTGGTGCAAAAGTGCTGGCGTTGGGGCTGCGACTGCGACGGCGGCGAGCCGCGGGCGCGCCATTGATAGTGATGTTGTGAACAGCGGCTGTGTACGGTAGTGGTGTTGTTGTAGCACGACGTGCATCCGGGCCGGCGCGGAAAGCGCAGTTGCGGGCGGTTGCCCTTCGGTGCCAGCCATGTCGCGTGAGCGGCGGGTTGCTCTGGTGTCGACACGTGGTGCTCTGGGTTGTTGTGTGGTGCCCTTTGGCCGGTGGGGGTGGTTCGCGTGTGTCTCGTTCGCGCTCGGTGTCTGGTCGTGGTCGTGCTGCTCCCCCGTCTGTCGGCGGTTTCCGACGTCGTCTGTACGTTTTTGTTCGTTTGCGGCGTGCCTGCCGACGTCGTCCCGTCGCGACCTTTCAACCGAAAGTGTGGCGCCCGAAGGTGAACGAACGTAACCCTGACCTCGGCGCTTTACGCTGAGCCGAGCGAACCGAACCGAACCTAACCTGTGGTGTGGTGTGGCGAGGTGAGCTCAGCCTGTGAGCCCCTAACGTCTACGTAAGGTAAGCTGTCCGGCTCACGCCTCACGTTTGAACGCTTTTTTAACCTACGTTTGACGCTTCTTAACCTAGCACTGACCCCTTAACCTAACGTGTAACCTAACCTAACCTAACCTAACCTCTGACGCCTGACGTGTTTGAATGCTTAACCTAAGTTTGACGCTTAACCTAACCCAAGTCCCCTTAACCTAACCCACGTCCACCTAACCCAACCTAACGTAGACGTGTAAACGTAATGTGTAACGCGTAACGTGTAAGGTCGGCTGTCGTGTGTGCTTGACGGCAGATTGGGTTGGTCTGTAGATTCGGATTGCGGTTTGCCTCGGTCGAGGGGTTGGGTCGGAAGCGGCGAGGGGCGGCGGCGCCTGTTGCGCAGGCGGCGTCCGTTTGCGGCGGGCAATTGTTGAGAAACGGCTGTGAATGTTGGCGGGCGAGAGGAGGAGGACGGCGCGCGATGTGGCCCGACGGCTGCGGGCCGATCGGGAAACGGCGGGAGGGCGACGGAAGGCGATGGGGCGGCGGAGGCGCGTTTGCACGGCCGTCATCGCCGCACGCCTCGGCTTGTGTGGCTGTGGCGCCGGCCGCGCTGGCCGGGCTGCCGCGGCGACGGTGTGGGAGTTTTGCCGAAGGTTTGGCCATTGTGGCGGGTCGTCGGCTGGGGCTGTGGGGGCGGCATTTGGGCGGGGGCGGCGATTCTCGGCGGGCCGACCCAGGCTGTAGCGCGCGGTAGCTGCAGTTTGGCCGTGGTTTGCGGCGCTGCCGTGGCGACTGGTTGGCGACTGTGGTGTGGCTGTGTGTAGCCCCATCCTCGGTGGTTTGAAAGGCGCGGGCGGTTGTGGCGCAGGTTTGGGGCTGCTCCGCACAGGCTGTCGGACGTTGGGCGGTAGCAAGCGCTCCATCCGCTTACGTAAGGCTAACTGAAGTTAGCTACTCGGTGCAGAGGTTACCGGGTGGCATTTTCTGCGTCTGCTGAGGTGTCATGTGGGTATGGTGTCATCGCGATGTAGTGTGTAAGATCAGTGGGTGCGGGACGTCGTGTGGACATCAGGGGTAGGGCTTCCTTTGGGCGTCAGGTTACGATGAGGGATGGCAGTGCTTTCCTGCGTCGAGTCGTCAACGATCGAGCATGGCCACAGGTCGTCGGTAGCGGTCCCTGGGATTAGCGGGGGCCCCCAGCGCGCTGATGAGGGGGTTTGTAGAACTCCTCGTACGGGTATAGAACCGTCTGGCACACTTCTTGTGCCTTTCCAGCACGGCGTCTTCATCGGCTGCCTCGTGGAGGTATCCATGGGGGAACTGAGAGTGCACATGAAAGACCCGCCGCAAGATCTTATTTTGCAGACACTGGAGGCGTTGAAGATGTGTCCTCGCTGCGCAACCCCAGACCTCGCACGCATAATCAAACAGCGGGCGGAGATAGAGGCGGAAGACGAGCAGGCCATTTGCCGGCGACAGCTCCGAGCGTTCATTGAGGAAGGGGTAGAGAGCGCCCATCCGTTGAATGACCTTGAGCCGCACGTCGTCAATGTGAGGCTTCCAGGTCAACCGCGTGTCCAGGAGGACCCCCAGGTAACGGACGGTATCACTCCACGGAATGTCGACGTCGTAGAGGCGGAGTCGCCGTTCCGGGGCAGTCCTCTTCCTCGTGAAGACAATGGCCTGCGTCTTCGCCGGGTTAAAGGCAATGCGCCATTGCGCAGCCCAAGCTTGCAAGGCGTGGCAAGCTGCCTGAAGGCGAGGGATCAGCACCTCGCGCCAGCGACTTCGAGAGAACAACATCGTGTCGTCCGCGTACACAGCTTTTTCGACCCGTGGAGGCGTTGGCAGGTCCGACGTAAACAGGCAGTAGAGGACCGGTCCGAGTACGGAGCCTTGAGGGACGCCAGCTCTGATAGGGCGGGCGCCGGAGAGGCGATCGTCGACTCGTACAGCGAAGGTGCGGTGTTCCAAGTAGGACGCAATCAGACGGATGTAGGCCTTCGGGAAGTGCAGACGGTGCAGCTTCCATAAGAGTCCCTGGTGCCACACGCTATCGAACGCCTTCTTGACATCGAAGAGGACGGCCCCACAATAGTCGCGCTGGTTGAACGTCTGGGCGATGTATTCAACAGCCCGAAGGATCTGCATCGTGGTGGAGTGGCCACTGCGAAAGCCGAACTGTTCGGGCGGCATGAGTTCCTCAGCATCGATGTGGGCTTGTAACCGGCGAAGCAAGAGCCTCTCGAACAGCTTGCTGAGATGGGGTAGCAAGCTGATCGGCCTATAGCTAGATGGGTGGCGGCGGTCTTTCCCAGGCTTAGGTACTGCCACCACGATGGAATGCTTCCAGGCGCGTGGATAATTCGCAGTTCTCAGGATCCACGAAAAGATGGCTGCCAGAAACACAATCGCCGTCCAGGGCAGCTGCTTCAGGACCAAGCCCGGGATGGCATCGACACCAGGGGCCTTGTTCGCAGGCAGCATCCGCAAGCCCTCTTGAACTTCCTGAGGCGTGACTGGCGGGATAGGGTCGGCCCCCTCCTCCACGTCTTGGAGCAGCGCCTCCACGTCGCGTTCAATGCGGGCAACCCGTTGGGGGTCGACTCCCTCGTCGAGCGGGCGAAAGTTGGCTTCGAATGCATCGGCCAACGCATTTGCCTTATCGTCGGGCCGGAAGACATCACCAGCAGCTGTTACAAGCGGCGGAATCCGGGTGCGACGGTGCGTAAAGAAGCGGATTGACTGAAAATTCATCGGGTCAGGCGTGAATGATCGAAGTTTCTCAGCCCATCGCTGATTCTTATGGGCGATGAGCCGGGCCTTAATGTCCCGCCGGAGGAGGTTGATGCGCCGCTTGAGGTCACGATTCCTGGTAATCCTCCACTCACGACACAGCCGATTGCGCAGCCGGATCGAAGCTAAGATGTCTGGAGGCAGCCCCGGAGCGGGGACGGCAGTAGGTTTCGGCGGAGGCGTAGCATGGACGAGCGCATCCGTGACGTCAGCAACGAAGTGGTCGATGGAATCACAGTTGATGTCTTCAGCAGCACGCACGGTGTCAATGGAGTGGGTAAGCCGATCCCTGAAGCTGGTCCAGTTCGTTCTGCGGAAGTTGAGGCAGCCGGCGGAAAGGTCCGGGGCAACTTGGAGGGCGAAGAGCACCGGGAGGTGGTTCGAATTCAGTGCATGGACCACCTCAGCTGTCAGATGCTGCGGAAGACCCTTGGTGATGGCCACGTCAAGCACGTCGGGGCGGCCGGTGGACGGGTAACAAGTGGGCTCTTCCGGGCCACAAACATAGGATTGTGCTTCCTCGGTTGCACGGAGAAGAACGCGACCACTCCAGTTGGTGGCCTGAGAATTCCAAGCAGCATGCTTGGAATTCAGGTCACCAGCGATGAAAAGACGGCCAGGCATGCGGAGCAGTGCTCGAGCATCGTCGAGGGCCAGCACTCGTCTCGGGCTGCGATAGACCGCAACAAAGGTGACGGGTCCCGTGGTCGTTTCCACAACGACTGCCGTAGTCTCGATGAGTCCCGTTGCCGGCGGTTGGATCTCATGATGCCGGATAGATCTGCGTATGAAGATGGCCGTCCCGCCTCCTCTCGTCAGCCGGTCCGTCCGGTAGCAACAGTAGTTAGGGATGTTGCTACGAATCCCAGGCTTCAAGAACGTTTCACAGACCATACATATGTCGACGTTGTAGTCCAACAAGAATTGTTGCAATTCAAGCACATCATGGGTGAGACCATCGGCATTATATGCCACAATCCGCAAGTCGGCAAGCCGTCTAATCCTGGCCATGAGTGACGGCGGGAGGTGCTGCTGTTGCTGCCGGGAAGGCCCTGGTGAGTGTCGCCTCAACTGTGGCGGCAATGGTGGCTGGCAGTTGAGCCAGCGTGGAGGTGATGCTGGCGAGCGAGGTGGCAATCTGAGTCAGCAAGGCCAGGAGATCGTCTGTACCTGGCTGGTGCTGAGGGTGGATTGCCGGAGACGGCTGGTGACGTTGTCCTGGTGGGGCCACAGGCGGTGCCGGAGCAGCTGTTGATTCTGATGGCTGCAGCGAGCGCCGAAGGGCGTCCGCCACAGTGAGGTCATCGCGGATCTTCGCTGCACGGCGGTCCATCAATGTGGGCCAGGCGCGGGCGTCAGAAGTCTGCGGCGGAGGCAGCTGCCTGGGTCTGCGGCGACCAGCGGGCGCCGTCTGCTTGAGGGTAGGCGGGAGACCGCGCATTCGTCGACTGGCCTCTTTATGTTTACTGCACGAACGGAAGTTCGCCGGATGAGCGCCCCCGCAAAGGCCACAGGTCGCTGGCTGATCTCTGCTTCTTGTGCACGTCCTGCTGTCATGATTGGCGCCGCACTTGACGCAAATCCAGGGCATGGTGCACCACCTGGCAACATGGCCGAACCCTTGGCAACGATAACACTGCGTCGGGCCACGGGTCTTTCGGAGCTTTTCCACCTTGACTTCCAAGCCGTAGAAGCGTTCCAGTTGGAAAATATCACGATGCTCTGCTGTATCCGGGAGGATAACCACCCGATGACCAGTTTGCTGGTTGGTTCCCGGCATCCGATGGTGCTCAATCAGAGAGGCCACGAAACCAAGCTCCTCCAGTTCCTCTTTGACATCAGCATGCGCCAACGTGATAGGGATGCCCTTGATGAGCGCCTTGATCGTCGGCGGCCGAACTGCCGGAAAAGTGAACATCGGGATGCCTTTCTGCCCAAGCATGCCGTGGACCAAGATGTAGTCGTCAGTAGACGCGAGCAGAAGCTTCAGGTTGCCATCCCCGGACAGTTTGACCGTAAATCCGTGGCGGCAGTGTGTTTTAAGCCAGTCATGTAAATCCTTGTACGAGTCCTTGTATTGGATAAAGATCGGCGGGATCTTCCGTCGTGGCGCGGTCGGCGCGGGGGCAGACTGTGCATCCATGGGCATGCCGCCCTCATGCTGCGGCGGCTGTGCCGCGCCATCAGCACGCTGCTGCATCGCACGACGTTGCTGCTGTTCTGCCAGGGAAGAGGCGGCATCTTCTAGCGTGGCCCCTTCGCCCTGCAGCGGCTGGAAGGAGTTTGAGACCTCCAATTCTCTCGCGACGACGAGTTGCCGTGGCCGAGCCTGCTTCTTCAACGGTGGCTGTCGGAAACCGTCATCCCGTGGTTCGTTCCGCGTAAGCCGTCCCGACGTAGAGCGGCCATCCGCGCTGCTTCTGCGCCGCAACTCCGATCGTCGTCGGCTGATGACCTCCTGCACGGTGATATCAGCATCGGCATCCGAAGAGCTGTCCATATCGGCATCCAAAGACTGCTCTGCCACAAGGGTACTATTATTTCCCCCCGCGACAGGTCCGGTCGTCGTAGGTGCGCCGGCGGATGGCGAGGCGGCCGGTGGGACAAGCCCCACCGGACCGCGGCCGGCCGACGCGGGCGCAGCCGGAGCACGTGCTCCGGCCGCGCGAGCGCAGAGTGACACGTCCGTCCCGTCTGACATCGCTCACTCAACTGGGTAGCAAGCGCGGGAGGCGCGGCGCGGCGGCGCGCAGAGTGGCGGCCGCTCTCTCGGCCGTCCGCGCCCGCCCGCGACACTGGCTGGGCCTTGTGATTCTCTGCTCTGCTGCTGTGCTGTGCTTGCGTGCCTGCCGTCCCGCTCGCTCTCGCTGTGTGTTACGCGCGTCGTCGAAATGGCAGATCAGGCGGCTACGAACGAGACTGCTGCGGCACCCGCCGCCACCGGCACTACGAAGAAGGCCAAGTCTGCGTCGTCTGCGAAGAAGCCGCGCGCCAAGCCTGCGCACCCGCGCACCTCTGAGATGGTGACGGCCGCCATCAAGAGTCTGAAGGAGCGCGGCGGGTCGTCGCTGCAGGCGATCAAGAAGTACATAGCCGCGCACTACAAGCTGGACGCGGAGAAGCTGGCGCCGTTTATCAAGAAGTACCTCAAGTCGGCCGTCGTGGCGGGCGAGCTGGTGCAGACGAAGGGGAAGGGCGCGTCCGGCTCGTTCAAGCTTGCCGGCGCCGGCGGCGGGGGGGCGGCCGAGGGCGGCAAGGCTCGTGCTGGCGGTGCCAAGAAGAAGCGCGCCGCTCCGGCCAGCAAGGAGAAGAAGGGCGCCCGTGCGGCCGGCGCAAAGAAGGCTGGTGGCGTGAAGGCGGCGACCGGTCGGAAGGCGGGCGCCGCCAAGAAGGCGTCTGCGGCGTCGGCCGCTCCCGCGGGTGCGAAGAAGGCGGCTGCGGCCAAGCCGGCCAAGGCCAAGTCGCCGTCGAAGGCGAAGAAGGCCGCCAAGGTTCCGACGAAGAAGCCGAAGGCGCCGCGCCCGAAGAAGGCGACGACGCCGTCTAAGGCGAAGGCTTCGCCCAAGAAGAAGAAGTAGAGTAGAGGAGAAAGAGATGGGAAAGGAAGGGTTTGGCGCTTGACTCCGTCGTCCCCACCCCCCGTCGTCGTCTAGTGGCGCGCAAGAGACGCGCGGCCCAAAACGGCCCTTCTCAGGGCCATCAAAGCACGTCGGGGAAGGTTTTGATTGTCGTGTTGCGTCTGGTGTGGGTGTCTGTCTGTCTGGCGTTTCTGTATGCCCGTGGGGATGCTGTTTGCGTGCCGTGGTGGTTGGATTGCGGGGGTCGGTGGCGGGTGTGGGCGGCGGTAGCGGTAAGCGGTGTTGTTGTTGTTGTTGTTGTCGTGGTTGATTGTCGCCGTGTTTGTGGCGGCGGCCGACGGTTGGTTTTCTGTGACGTTGTTTTGTTTGAATACGTTGGTTGGCTTGCCTGCGTTCGTTCTTCTCGGATGTCTGTCTTGTCTAGTCGTGTCTGGTCTTTGTTTTGTTCCTTTGTGTGTGTTATGTTTTGCAACGGGGGGCACGTTGAGATGTGGAAGGAGTCGGCGGGGATTTCGGTGGCGTGTAGAGCGAGCGAGCGCGCCTGCCTGGCCGTTGGCCGTCGGAGTGGAGTGCGGGTTTTTTTTTTTTGTTTTCGAAACGAAAGCGGCGGCCGGCCAGCCAGCCACCCGTGCGGTGTGACGTCGGCCGTTGGGTATTGTGCGCTTTGAGCGCCGGGGAGGGATGATGTGTGATTGTTGCGCGCTGCTAGCAGGCAGGCAGAGTGAGCGGGTGTGGCTGGCGGACGGACGGACGGGAAGTGGTGGTTTTTGTTTTTGGGTTGCGGGGCGAGAGGCAGGCGACCGACAAAGTTTGCTCGCGACGGAGAGATGTTAGTGGCCCTGAAAAGGGCCGTTTTTGTTTGTGCGGTGCGGTGCCGCGGCGCGGTTTAGGCGCGCTCGCCGCGGATGCGGCGCGCGAGCTGGATGTCCTTGGGCATGATGGTGACGCGCTTGGCGTGGATTGCGCACAGGTTGGTGTCTTCGAAGAGGCCGACGAGGTAGGCCTCGCTGGCCTCCTGCAGGGCCATGACTGCGGAGCTCTGGAAGCGCAGGTCGGTCTTGAAGTCCTGGGCGATCTCGCGCACTAGGCGCTGGAATGGCAGCTTGCGGATGAGCAGCTCTGTGCTCTTCTGGTAGCGCCTGATTTCTCGCAGGGCGACGGTGCCCGGCCTGTAGCGGTGGGGCTTCTTGACGCCTCCGGTGGCGGGCGCGCTCTTCCTCGCCGCCTTGGTGGCGAGCTGTTTGCGCGGCGCCTTTCCGCCGGTGGACTTGCGGGCCGTTTGCTTTGTGCGGGCCATGGCGGTAGCGGTAGCGGTAGCGGAGCGGCGTGCGTGGAGGTTAGGTGCGGCGCGGCGTCCGGTGCTGCCTTGACAACGGGCCCGCGCGCCTCCGTGCTGCGCTTATATGCCCTCGGTTGCGCGTGGTGGGGGGAGGGCGGGCCAGAGTCTATATAGGGGGGCGGCGGGCGCGCTGGGCGCAGACCGTAGCCGACTCGCCAGCCGCTGCAGCTGCTGTTTGTGCACGTTTTGCTTTGCCCGAGGAAGGAAGGATGACAGGCCGCGGCAAGGGAGGAAAGGGGCTCGGCAAGGGTGGCGCCAAGCGGCACCGCAAGGTGTTGCGCGACAACATCCAGGGCATCACGAAGCCCGCCATCCGCCGCCTGGCTCGCAGGGGCGGCGTGAAGCGCATCTCTGGTCTGATCTACGAGGAGACCCGCGGGGTGCTGAAGGTGTTCCTGGAGAACGTGATCCGCGACGCGGTGACGTACACTGAGCACGCCAAGCGCAAGACTGTGACGGCCATGGACGTGGTGTACGCCCTGAAGAGGCAGGGGCGCACCCTGTACGGTTTCGGCGGTTAGGCTGCGTCGCAGCGGGCGCTGGCCTTCCCGCGGCCGTGCTTGTGGGTGGGAGAGACTAGAAAACGGCCCTTTTCAGGGCCACCACACTGTTCGGAAGTTGAAAAGTGCGAAAGAGTCTGTGTTGTTGCTGCGTGTGTTTGTTTGTTTGTTTGTTTGTTTCTTTCTTTCTTTCCGTTTGAGCGACGTGATGTGACTGGGAGGGGAGAAGGAAAGGAAACGTGTCATGTGGCTGGCTGTGTGTGGAGCTGCTTCGTTTGTGTGTTTGTTATTGTGTGTCTTTGTATCGATCGCGACGGAGATGGCGGGCTGTGTGTTGTTGTGCGAGAGGCGGTGATTATTTGCTTGCGTGGTTTGGCTCTGTGTGTTTGTTTGCGGCGGCGTTGGGGTTTCCGAGGCAAGGCGTGTGGGCATAGGCGGCCGGATCAGCTGTTTCGTTCGTGTCGACGGCCGTTGCGCGCGGGAAGTGGAGGGCGGTGTGTCGACACGCCTCCCTTTAACAATGGTCATTATTGCTGCCGTTGTCGGTTTGGAAGGCGACTGCGACCGTGCAAAATGTGTGTGTGTGTGTGTGTGTGTTGGGCCACACGGGCTGTGTGGACGACAAGATGGCGGACGTGCGCCGGCGGCGGCTGTGCTGTGACAGTGCAAAGTTAAAACAAAACAAGGTGCGGCGAGGACGACTGAAATTTTGCTTTGGACGTAGGTTTGTGTGGTGGCCCTGAAAAGGGCCGATTGTTGTGGGCCGAGCCGGCAAAGCGCGTTGCGTGCAGGGGAGCACGCGGCGCTGCGATTGCCTGGCCTCCTTTAGGCCTTCTTCTCGGTCTTCTTTGGCAGCAGGACGGCCTGGATGTTGGGCAGGACACCACCCTGTGCGATGGTGACGCCCGACAGGAGCTTGTTGAGCTCCTCGTCGTTGCGGATGGCAAGCTGCAGGTGGCGCGGGATGATGCGCGTCTTCTTGTTGTCGCGGGCCGCGTTTCCGGCCAGCTCGAGCACCTCAGCCGCGAGGTACTCCATGACGGCGGCGAGGTAGACGGGCGCCCCGGCGCCGACGCGCTCTGCGTAGTTTCCCTTGCGCAGGAGGCGGTGGATTCTGCCGACCGGGAACTGGAGCCCAGCCCTGCTTGAGCGGGACTTTGACTTGCCCTTGACTTTGCCTCCCTTTCCGCGTCCGGACATGGCGATGGGCTAGCGACGGTGCACACGAAACGGAAACGAAAACGACCGGTGCGAGCGGCAGCGAGTCGAGCAGCGGAGTGCGTGCCGGCGCAGCCGGGGTGGGGGTGCTTTATGGGCTCGGGTGCGGCGGCCGGTTGCGCGCGCGCCCCATTGGTCGGCGGCCGCAACAGGGCGAGCTGGTAAAGGTGCGGCGGCGGCTGGCGGCGGGTGCCACTGTGTGGGGAGACGCTGACTAGAGCGGAGCGCTTGCTACTGGTGTTGCTGCTGCCGTACGTTGGTTCGAGATGCCGCCCAAGACTAGCGGGAAGGCCGCCAAGAAGGCTGGCAAGGCGCAGAAGAACATTTCGAAGGGCGACAAGAAGAAGAAGCGCAAGAGGAAGGAGAGCTATGCCATCTACATCTACAAGGTGCTGAAGCAGGTGCACCCTGACACGGGCATCTCGTCGAAGGCGATGAGCATCATGAACAGCTTCGTGAACGACATTTTCGAGCGCATTGCGGCCGAGGCTTCTCGCCTGGCGCACTACAACAAGCGCTCGACCATCACGTCCCGCGAGATCCAGACCGCTGTGCGGCTGTTGCTGCCTGGCGAGCTGGCCAAGCACGCCGTGAGCGAGGGCACGAAGGCGGTGACCAAGTACACGAGCTCCAAGTAAGGAGGTGGCTCTGGAATGGAAGGAAGGATGGAGAAGGCTCCTCCGTTGCGAGAGCGGCAAAACGGCCCTTTTCAGGGCCACCAACTTGCCTTTTGCGGGAAGGGCGGAATTGTTGTTGTTGTTGTTTGTGTGGACGGCTGTGATGTATGTGTGCATTTTGATTGTGGGTGGGGGGGGCGCGTCAAAGCGTGTTGCGCGGGGTACGGCCACGAGGTTGGTCGCCGTGGCGTGGAATGGTGGCACGCCTCGTTGGCGTGGTTTTTGACCCATTGGTGTTGTTGGTGTGTGTGTGTGTGTGTGTGTGTGTGTGTGTGTGTGTGTGTGTGTGTGTTACCCGTCTGCGAGGGGGGACAGTGCGATCGGCGACTTTTGTGTCACCGTAACGACGGCCGTTTGCGGGTTTGTTTTTTTTTGCACATCATACATGGCGAGGGTGAAATGTGAAATGTTTTTGTTTGGTTTTTTTTTTTTTTTTTGCCGCCCACTATTCCCTTTGCTGTGCGCCGAGTTTGACAATGGTGCGACGTAACTGCAGCGTGGAGGTGTGTGAGTGACGTTGAAATGAACGTGCCATTAAGACGCATTGTTGTTGTATTGTACTGTACGTGTACGGCGACACGCACGATGATGTACCATTCGACTCTGATGTTTGATAGCCGTGTCTGACTGATTGCGTACGACGCACGCACACCGATGTCGTCATTCAAGATGCACGCGTGTCCAGTGCAGTACAGTAAGCGCGACGACGGCGGCGGCGGCGGCGGCGGTCGTTTGTTTGGCGAATGTCTGTACACGTGTTTGTCTGTGTCCATCCGGTATGTATTTGTTTGTTTGAAAGTGTTTTGTGTGTCGGTGACGTGGTCCGATCCGTCGCCCCCTGAGTAACTGTCGATCGGCGCGATAGACCGGCGTCACGCAACTGAACCGAAGTCGTGGGCACACCCGTCATACTGTTGTACACCGTCGCGCTGAGAACGGTAACGAAAGGTTGACTTTGATCGGTCGAATGTCTGGGCAGAACGTGAGGAATGAGGCACGAGTGCAAGGAGGGGGGGCAAAAGAGAGAGGAAGGGAAAAAGGGGAGAAACGCATTCGTAGAGCAACGGAACGTTCCCGTGTCGGAGGCGTATTGGAGCCGCACTGAAATGCGTTTAACGGCGGCGCGGCTGCAAGTGTCTGCCGTGGTGAACGTTACCTTTGACGGCTGCATTGGGCTTTGCCTTTGCTTTTTTTGCTTTCGCTTTCGCTTTCGCTTTCCCGGATGTACGTAACGTTTGTTGATATGGTTCTGAGGAAGAGTGTATGACAGTGCCGTGCCGTCCATGTTCGTGTGCCCTCCCATTGTGTGTATGCTATTGTCTGTGTACTTGAATGATGTATGTAGGTGTTAGTGGACATGTTTTACCAGTGGGGGGAAATGGATCGTCGATAGTTGCCGTCACTCTGTCACGGTCGAGATGACGCACCCTCCGTACAGAAAGGTGTCGAGATAGTGAGTGTGTGTGTGTGTGTGTGTGTGTGTGTGTGTGTGTGTGTGTGTGTGTGCGTGCGTGCGTGCGTGCGTCCGTGAATTGGCAGTGTTTGGAGGTGGGCGTGCCCTGCATGTGGCCCGGAAGGCTGTTCGTTAGGCGGTAGTGTTGTGTGGACAGGGGAGGGGCATGCGTAACGCTGCTGGCATGGCATTTCGGGAGATGGGAGGGGGCAAACGAGGAAACGAGGAGCGGCGGCCAAAGACGGGACGGGGAGGGGCGCGGTGTGGGTGGCTTGCGCCTGTGCTCGGCGTTGTGGTTTGTGCAAAAGAGGAGGAGAAAAACAATGTGAGTTGCCAGGGAGGGGAGCGGTGTTGTGTTGTGTTGTGGTTGTCGTGGTGTAGCCGCAGACGCGGCTGTCAGTGAACGTGGCGAGACGGACGGATGCGCGGAGGGGCGGGGGCGGCGCATTTCGCCGGTGCCGTGCCGTGCCGTGCCGTGCCGTGCCATGCCTGAAAGCCGCGTGGTCGCTGTGTTGTTGGTGGCGTGGGGGCGAGGAGAGTACCGTACGGGTGTGCTTGTGCGCCGGAAATGGCACACTGCGCCCGCCCGTCTTGGAGGCTGATGGCTGTGGTGTGGAAATGGGGCGCGGTGATGTTGAAGCAGTTGAAGAACAGAAAAGAAACCAAGAAAACGGAAGGCGTGATGCGGCGGTGGTGGTGAGAGCGGGAAAAACAAAACAAAAAAAAAAACAACAAAAAAAAAGAAGGAAAAACAACAAGAAAACAAAAAGTCTATCAATATTAAAATGTAAATGGAAATGGAAATGGACCCAGGTATAACCTCCCTGCACAAATAGCAGAGAGTCCGATGATAATAAAAATGTGCCAGAATGTTAACGTCCCTACAAAACAAACCCAACGATAATATTAATGAAAGAGTGAACCGTATGTAACATTGCAACAGACATAATGAAACCTGATAAATTGTATAAGGGCAGCAGCGTTGACCTTTGGCCCTGTATTCAGAATAAAAAGAGCCAAAGATCGTTACCGCAATGAAAAAGACACTGAAACACGTATGTAACATAGTAGCGATGGCGAGACATTGTAGCATCTGTGACCAGAGAGTTTGCGCTGGACTGCGCGAGTGTTGCGAGCGGTTCTCAGTCAGTCAGTCAGTAGTTGTTGCGAGTCCGTAGCTCTGTGTAGTTGAGGGCTGTACTCTGTCAGTAGTCGTCGCGTGCAGTACGCTAATAGTCGTCATGCAGAGCGGTCGGTCAGTAGTAGCAGCCGAGTGCGGTTGTGTGATGTAGGCGGTCGGCAACACTGGTCAAGATGGTGAATAAGGTATACTGTTAATTAATATAATCATTAGATAATGAAAAATTGTATTTATTGTAATTATTCTCCAACAAGTTCCCCAATAATAATTTTTATTTCAAAAGCATTTTTCAAACATTTAATTGTTTATTGAACTAAAGAGTTCGTTGCACTTCACATTTCATTCCACTTCTTTGAAGAAAAATGTCACTAAAATCACAAAAAAAGAGAATATTATTATTTGCAATGCAGTTCCTCCAAGCGCTGCGCAACAACCAGAGCAGAAATGTGACATCCATTTATTCGGAGGTAAGACTTTAAGTCTGATTGTTTTGCACAGGGCCAAAGACCGATATTTCGGTTTAATTGAAGTTTCTTGTCACTGAACGGACTTTTTTAAATGTTGTGTGAAGACTTTATATTTGAGTCAGATTGCGAATTTCACATTTTTGTTGCCATTTTCAATACCTCTCATTGTGGGCGAGGTTACAATTAGCGCAATGTCCATTAGCATCCGTAAATAACATTGTCCATTATTTTAAATTTTGCTGGGAGGTTACAACACACACACACACAAAAAAAAAAAACAAAAAAAACAAAAAATTGCATTTATATCCGCTCCTCAATTGTAGATACCCCTTACACAGCTGTGTGCAATGAATGAGTGCTGGCTGGTAATTAATTGCACTCCTTGGAGGGAAATGCCATAGGAAGTAGTCTTTAAAAAGTGAATGTTTTTCGTTAAGAGACAAAAGTTACTTTAGAAAAAAAGTAATAGTGGGGCTTTTGTTGTTGAACAAAATAAGTACAATGAACATACGTTATCAGATTTGCGCAATGCAGCGTCACACCACCTTTTGATTATAACACAATAGACTATACATCGTCCCGAACCGTGACCAGAGTCGCGAGACGAGCAGAGCACGCCGCCGACGCCCGCTCAGTACAACCGTCCACCCGCTACTACTGTCGACCGACTACTACCTCTCCCGACTCGCGCTACAATATATATATAACAACTGTTCCTGGCGACCCGGTGCGTGCCACTACTGTCGTCTGGCGCGGTCCAAGCGCCGACTAGCAGCGATAAAGAACTCTCTGGTCAGACAGAGATGCTGTCATGCCTCGCCATCGCTCTGGTAATGAATACATACGTGTTGCAGCGTGCGTACCACCGGAACACGCAGTGGCGGAGCCAAAGACTGTGTTGTCGAGGTCGAGTGCGAGCGGGAAGAGAGGCAGCGTCGGCACGGAGATGCAAGCGAGCGCGAGACGCACGGGGGCTGCGGCGTGGCGCGTTTGCGGTCGGCGCCTTTGGTGGCAACGGCCGGGACAAGCAGCGGTGTATGGTGTGGTGCGGGGCGGACAGGGGCGGAGGCGGCGCGACGACGGCATGGGGGCGAAAACGGGACGGGGGACGGCGGATGTTGAGAGGCGTCACGCGCGGACAGGACACAGACACAGAGACACACAGATTGGAAAGGGAGGGTGCGCGGTAGTAGTTGGGAATGTGCGTACCGTGCGGGATGGGAGTGGGCGAGGAACACGGTCGTGGCCCCTGTTTTGGGTGCGTGTGATGACGTCGGTGTGTTGTGGGAAGGGAAGGTGCTGTGGCGGCGGCGCGTAATGGGCGTAGGCCGAAAAGAGAAAGGAACGTGGGCAGTGTGTTGGCAAGCGTCGGTTCGACTGCGACGTTGATGGGCAGGGCAGGGCAGGGCAAGGTTAATGGTGGTAGGAGTAGGCGTGTGGGCGCAAAAAATCTGCCGCTGCAGGCGGTGCCGTAACCGCCATGGCGGGAAGGAGAGAGGGCCAAAGAAAGAAAGAAAGAAAGAAAGAAAGAAAGAAGAAAACAAAAAAAAAAAAAAAAAAAAAGGAGGGGGGGGGGCGAAAGTGGAGAGGCGGTGGTGTGAGAAGGGCGGGGGCGGAAGGAAGGCAGGAAGGACAAGAGGCGAGGCGACGGCTTGCTTTGTGTATCGGTCGGTCTCTGGCTATGCTTCGTTTTCTGCAGCAGGGTCGGTGCGCGGCGTGGCTCGCGGCAGTGGGAACGCCTGGTGGCTGGACGGCCAGCAATGCGGTTGGATGGGCGGCCACAGCACCGCACCTGTGCCCGAGGAGGAGACGCTGGCGGCGGGCCCTGAGGTGAGGCCGGCTCGGCTGGGGCTGTGGATGTGTAGGTGTGCGCCGCTGCTGCAACAACGAGTAAAACGCGAGAAGAAGGGATGGCGGTAGAGAGAGAGAGAGAAAAAAAAAAGGTCGTGTTGTGTTGATGCGCAGGCAGACGCGTACAGAGGGACGAGCCCGGTCTGCAGCAGGGTGTGGCCGTGCCGAGTGCAGAGCAGCGGCGGCTCGGTTCGGTTCGGCCCGGCCCGGCGGGCCGCGCTGTTGTCGCGGACGTGAGCGCCCCCTGGCGGGTGGCCGGAGGCGGCGCGGCGTGTTGGACGTGTGGCTGGTGGCAGTGCACAATTTGCGAGTGGCTGGCGGTGTGGTGTGGCGGTTGGCGCGTCGGGCGGCGGAGAGGTATGTGTTGCGGGCGCCCTTTGCTGCGCTGCGTCGTTGCGTGTGCCGTACAGGGCGGGCGCTTGTCGACTGTGTGGGCGGTGTGGCGAATTGGCGTGAAACGGCTGCCGAGAGGGTGTGTGGTAGCGAGCCGGTCGGTGGTGTCAGTGCGAAGGGGAATGTGCGTGCGTGTTTGGCGGTTTCGGTGTGCTTTTTGCGGCGTGAGAGTGGGAATTAGTGGGGCCGGCTGTTGTGTTGGTTCCTTGTGTCTTGTGTCGCGTAGCTTGATGGCAACGTGGAAGGACGCCGGTTTCGTTTTCGTTTCGAGCCTTGCGTGTGGTTGTCGACGTTGACTGGTTGGCGTGTGCCGATGCACGTGCATGTGTGGGTCGCGAGTGCGTTTTTGGCTGGCTGTGTGTGTGTGTGTGTGTGTGTGTGTTTTGGGGGGGGAAGGGGGAGGCGGTGGTGAAAGTGCAGTCGTCGGGTGGGGCTGGGGCTGTGCGTCGTGGCGGAAAGGTGGTAGGTTGCGGGAAGCGAGCCCGTCGTTGACGGTGTCGCGTGAGTTGTGAATCGAGTGGGGCGCGGGGCGCGGGACAGGAGCAGCGTGCCGCTGCGTCGTGGTCGTCAGCAGAGGCTGTGCGTGTGCTTGTCCTTTTTGTGGGCGGTTCGTGCGAGGCGTTTTTGTTTTGTGTTGCCCTAGTTGTTAGTTTATTTTGTTTGTGTTTGTTATTTTGAGACGACGACTGGTTGGTGGCGTGCGCGCGAAGTGGCGGTGTGCGCTTCCCGTGTCGTTTGTGTTGTTTTGTTTTTTTGTTTTTGTGTGTTTTTTTTTGCACTGGGCCCCGGTGGGTGGGTGCGTGTGTGTCGATTGCCGGCTGGCGAAAGGTGCGCCATCGGCGGGGTGGGTCGCCGGCACAAGTAGAGGCGGCGGCGTTGTTGCTGTTGTTGTGTGGTGTTTGTTTTGTTCGGCTGTGTCGGCGAGCTGTGTTGCGGTGCGTGTGAATGGTGGTGCAAAAGTGCTGGCGTTGGGGCTGCGACTGCGACGGCGGCGAGCCGCGGGCGCGCCATTGATAGTGATGTTGTGAACAGCGGCTGTGTACGGTAGTGGTGTTGTTGTAGCACGACGTGCATCCGGGCCGGCGCGGAAAGCGCAGTTGCGGGCGGTTGCCCTTCGGTGCCAGCCATGTCGCGTGAGCGGCGGGTTGCTCTGGTGTCGACACGTGGTGCTCTGGGTTGTTGTGTGGTGCCCTTTGGCCGGTGGGGGTGGTTCGCGTGTGTCTCGTTCGCGCTCGGTGTCTGGTCGTGGTCGTGCTGCTCCCCCGTCTGTCGGCGGTTTCCGACGTCGTCTGTACGTTTTTGTTCGTTTGCGGCGTGCCTGCCGACGTCGTCCCGTCGCGACCTTTCAACCGAAAGTGTGGCGCCCGAAGGTGAACGAACGTAACCCTGACCTCGGCGCTTTACGCTGAGCCGAGCGAACCGAACCGAACCTAACCTGTGGTGTGGTGTGGCGAGGTGAGCTCAGCCTGTGAGCCCCTAACGTCTACGTAAGGTAAGCTGTCCGGCTCACGCCTCACGTTTGAACGCTTTTTTAACCTACGTTTGACGCTTCTTAACCTAGCACTGACCCCTTAACCTAACGTGTAACCTAACCTAACCTAACCTAACCTCTGACGCCTGACGTGTTTGAATGCTTAACCTAAGTTTGACGCTTAACCTAACCCAAGTCCCCTTAACCTAACCCACGTCCACCTAACCTAACCTAACGTAGACGTGTAAACGTAATGTGTAACGCGTAACGTGTAAGGTCGGCTGTCGTGTGTGCTTGACGGCAGATTGGGTTGGTCTGTAGATTCGGATTGCGGTTTGCCTCGGTCGAGGGGTTGGGTCGGAAGCGGCGAGGGGCGGCGGCGCCTGTTGCGCAGGCGGCGTCCGTTTGCGGCGGGCAATTGTTGAGAAACGGCTGTGAATGTTGGCGGGCGAGAGGAGGAGGACGGCGCGCGATGTGGCCCGACGGCTGCGGGCCGATCGGGAAACGGCGGGAGGGCGACGGAAGGCGATGGGGCGGCGGAGGCGCGTTTGCACGGCCGTCATCGCCGCACGCCTCGGCTTGTGTGGCTGTGGCGCCGGCCGCGCTGGCCGGGCTGCCGCGGCGACGGTGTGGGAGTTTTGCCGAAGGTTTGGCCATTGTGGCGGGTCGTCGGCTGGGGCTGTGGGGGCGGCATTTGGGCGGGGGCGGCGATTCTCGGCGGGCCGACCCAGGCTGTAGCGCGCGGTAGCTGCAGTTTGGCCGTGGTTTGCGGCGCTGCCGTGGCGACTGGTTGGCGACTGTGGTGTGGCTGTGTGTAGCCCCATCCTCGGTGGTTTGAAAGGCGCGGGCGGTTGTGGCGCAGGTTTGGGGCTGCTCCGCACAGGCTGTCGGACGTTGGGCGGTAGCAAGCGCGGGAGGCGCGGCGCGGCGGCGCGCAGAGTGGCGGCCGCTCTCTCGGCCGTCCGCGCCCGCCCGCGACACTGGCTGGGCCTTGTGATTCTCTGCTCTGCTGCTGTGCTGTGCTTGCGTGCCTGCCGTCCCGCTCGCTCTCGCTGTGTGTTACGCGCGTCGTCGAAATGGCAGATCAGGCGGCTACGAACGAGACTGCTGCGGCACCCGCCGCCACCGGCACTACGAAGAAGGCCAAGTCTGCGTCGTCTGCGAAGAAGCCGCGCGCCAAGCCTGCGCACCCGCGCACCTCTGAGATGGTGACGGCCGCCATCAAGAGTCTGAAGGAGCGCGGCGGGTCGTCGCTGCAGGCGATCAAGAAGTACATAGCCGCGCACTACAAGCTGGACGCGGAGAAGCTGGCGCCGTTTATCAAGAAGTACCTCAAGTCGGCCGTCGTGGCGGGCGAGCTGGTGCAGACGAAGGGGAAGGGCGCGTCCGGCTCGTTCAAGCTTGCCGGCGCCGGCGGCGGGGGGGCGGCCGAGGGCGGCAAGGCTCGTGCTGGCGGTGCCAAGAAGAAGCGCGCCGCTCCGGCCAGCAAGGAGAAGAAGGGCGCCCGTGCGGCCGGCGCAAAGAAGGCTGGTGGCGTGAAGGCGGCGACCGGTCGGAAGGCGGGCGCCGCCAAGAAGGCGTCTGCGGCGTCGGCCGCTCCCGCGGGTGCGAAGAAGGCGGCTGCGGCCAAGCCGGCCAAGGCCAAGTCGCCGTCGAAGGCGAAGAAGGCCGCCAAGGTTCCGACGAAGAAGCCGAAGGCGCCGCGCCCGAAGAAGGCGACGACGCCGTCTAAGGCGAAGGCTTCGCCCAAGAAGAAGAAGTAGAGTAGAGGAGAAAGAGATGGGAAAGGAAGGGTTTGGCGCTTGACTCCGTCGTCCCCACCCCCCGTCGTCGTCTAGTGGCGCGCAAGAGACGCGCGGCCCAAAACGGCCCTTCTCAGGGCCATCAAAGCACGTCGGGGAAGGTTTTGATTGTCGTGTTGCGTCTGGTGTGGGTGTCTGTCTGTCTGGCGTTTCTGTATGCCCGTGGGGATGCTGTTTGCGTGCCGTGGTGGTTGGATTGCGGGGGTCGGTGGCGGGTGTGGGCGGCGGTAGCGGTAAGCGGTGTTGTTGTTGTTGTTGTTGTCGTGGTTGATTGTCGCCGTGTTTGTGGCGGCGGCCGACGGTTGGTTTTCTGTGACGTTGTTTTGTTTGAATACGTTGGTTGGCTTGCCTGCGTTCGTTCTTCTCGGATGTCTGTCTTGTCTAGTCGTGTCTGGTCTTTGTTTTGTTCCTTTGTGTGTGTTATGTTTTGCAACGGGGGGCACGTTGAGATGTGGAAGGAGTCGGCGGGGATTTCGGTGGCGTGTAGAGCGAGCGAGCGCGCCTGCCTGGCCGTTGGCCGTCGGAGTGGAGTGCGGGTTTTTTTTTTTTGTTTTCGAAACGAAAGCGGCGGCCGGCCAGCCAGCCACCCGTGCGGTGTGACGTCGGCCGTTGGGTATTGTGCGCTTTGAGCGCCGGGGAGGGATGATGTGTGATTGTTGCGCGCTGCTAGCAGGCAGGCAGAGTGAGCGGGTGTGGCTGGCGGACGGACGGAAGGGAAGTGGTGGTTTTTGTTTTTGGGTTGCGGGGCGAGAGGCAGGCGACCGACAAAGTTTGCTCGCGACGGAGAGATGTTAGTGGCCCTGAAAAGGGCCGTTTTTGTTTGTGCGGTGCGGTGCCGCGGCGCGGTTTAGGCGCGCTCGCCGCGGATGCGGCGCGCGAGCTGGATGTCCTTGGGCATGATGGTGACGCGCTTGGCGTGGATTGCGCACAGGTTGGTGTCTTCGAAGAGGCCGACGAGGTAGGCCTCGCTGGCCTCCTGTAGGGCCATGACTGCGGAGCTCTGGAAGCGCAGGTCGGTCTTGAAGTCCTGGGCGATCTCGCGCACTAGGCGCTGGAATGGCAGCTTGCGGATGAGCAGCTCTGTGCTCTTCTGGTAGCGCCTGATTTCTCGCAGGGCGACGGTGCCCGGCCTGTAGCGGTGGGGCTTCTTGACGCCTCCGGTGGCGGGCGCGCTCTTCCTCGCCGCCTTGGTGGCGAGCTGTTTGCGCGGCGCCTTTCCGCCGGTGGACTTGCGGGCCGTTTGCTTTGTGCGGGCCATGGCGGTAGCGGTAGCGGTAGCGGAGCGGCGTGCGTGGAGGTTAGGTGCGGCGCGGCGTCCGGTGCTGCCTTGACAACGGGCCCGCGCGCCTCCGTGCTGCGCTTATATGCCCTCGGTTGCGCGTGGTGGGGGGAGGGCGGGCCAGAGTCTATATAGGGGGGCGGCGGGCGCGCTGGGCGCAGACCGTAGCCGACTCGCCAGCAGCTGCAGCTGCTGTTTGTGCACGTTTTGCTTTGCCCGAGGAAGGAAGGATGACAGGCCGCGGCAAGGGAGGAAAGGGGCTCGGCAAGGGTGGCGCCAAGCGGCACCGCAAGGTGTTGCGCGACAACATCCAGGGCATCACGAAGCCCGCCATCCGCCGCCTGGCTCGCAGGGGCGGCGTGAAGCGCATCTCTGGTCTGATCTACGAGGAGACCCGCGGGGTGCTGAAGGTGTTCCTGGAGAACGTGATCCGCGACGCGGTGACGTACACTGAGCACGCCAAGCGCAAGACTGTGACGGCCATGGACGTGGTGTACGCCCTGAAGAGGCAGGGGCGCACCCTGTACGGTTTCGGCGGTTAGGCTGCGTCGCAGCGGGCGCTGGCCTTCCCGCGGCCGTGCTTGTGGGTGGGAGAGACTAGAAAACGGCCCTTTTCAGGGCCACCACACTGTTCGGAAGTTGAAAAGTGCGAAAGAGTCTGTGTTGTTGCTGCGTGTGTTTGTTTGTTTGTTTGTTTGTTTGTTTCTTTCTTTCCGTTTGAGCGACGTGATGTGACTGGGAGGGGAGAAGGAAAGGAAACGTGTCATGTGGCTGGCTGTGTGTGGAGCTGCTTCGTTTGTGTGTTTGTTATTGTGTGTCTTTGTATCGATCGCGACGGAGATGGCGGGCTGTGTGTTGTTGTGCGAGAGGCGGTGATTATTTGCTTGCGTGGTTTGGCTCTGTGTGTTTGTTTGCGGCGGCGTTGGGGTTTCCGAGGCAAGGCGTGTGGGCATAGGCGGCCGGATCAGCTGTTTCGTTCGTGTCGACGGCCGTTGCGCGCGGGAGTGGAGGGCGGTGTGTCGACACGCCTCCCTTTAACAATGGTCATTATTGCTGCCGTTGTCGTTTGGAAGGCGACTGCGACCGTGCAAAATGTGTGCGTGTGTTGGGCCACACGGGCTGTGTGGACGACAAGATGGCGGACGTGCGCCGGCGGCGGCTGTGCTGTGAAAGTGCAAAGTTAAAACAAAACAAGGTGCGGCGAGGACGACTGAAATTTTGCTTTGGACGTAGGTTTGTGTGGTGGCCCTGAAAAGGGCCGATTGTTGTGGGCCGAGCAGAGCCGAGCCGGCAAAGCGCGTTGCGTGCAGGGGGGCACGCGGCGCTGCGATTGCCTGGCCTCCTTTAGGCCTTCTTCTCGGTCTTCTTTGGCAGCAGGACGGCCTGGATGTTGGGCAGGACACCACCCTGTGCGATGGTGACGCCCGACAGGAGCTTGTTGAGCTCCTCGTCGTTGCGGATGGCAAGCTGCAGGTGGCGCGGGATGATGCGCGTCTTCTTGTTGTCGCGGGCCGCGTTTCCGGCCAGCTCGAGCACCTCAGCCGCGAGGTACTCCATGACGGCGGCGAGGTAGACGGGCGCCCCGGCGCCGACGCGCTCTGCGTAGTTTCCCTTGCGCAGGAGGCGGTGGATTCTGCCGACCGGGAACTGGAGCCCAGCCCTGCTTGAGCGGGACTTTGACTTGCCCTTGACTTTGCCTCCCTTTCCGCGTCCGGACATGGCGATGGGCTAGCGACGGTGCACACGAAACGGAAACGAAAACGACCGGTGCAAGCGGCAGCGAGTCGAGCAGCGGAGTGCGTGCCGGCGCAGCCGGGGTGGGGGTGCTTTATGGGCTCGGGTGCGGCGGCCGGTTGCGCGCGCGCCCCATTGGTCGGCGGCCGCAACAGGGCGAGCTGGTAAAGGTGCGGCGGCGGCTGGCGGCGGGTGCCAGGCCGCCAATTCCGAGGTGGGACTGCGAAGCGGACGGACGTGCGTCTACCTGTGCTCCGCGCCGCTATTGTGCTCCCAGCCCTGGAAATTCCCACCGCGCGCTCTCGCCGCCTTTGTCCAGAGCGCGCCTCGTTGCTTGCTTCTCGTGTGCTTGGTCGTCGCCTTGCGTGCTCGCGCCATAGCGGCGTGTTTCGCCGGATCAAAAGGGCTATCGAGCCGCGCTGTTTTTCTGGGTTTCCGGACGTGGTCGGGCGTGTGCTATCTGAAAAAGCAAATTGTCGTGTCGAGAAAAGCAAAAGTCGTGTTGCACACGTACGACACGGGACGGAGCTCTAGACTACTGGGGCGCTCGTTCGGACGAATGGCATAGCTCGAGGAGAAGAAGAGAAGAAAAGAAGAACATCCCACCTAGAGAAGGTGGCTGTAAATCACCATCTTTCGAGAATTTCGGTGCCATAGGCGTTAGGGAAGTTGCAGTCCAGGGACCCGCCGAGCCACACAGTCAAACAGCCTGACTGTGAGGCCCGTGGTGGCATCCCGCGCCTGCCAGGTGTAGGGAAAATACATTGGCACGGAAATTGTCGAAATATAGGGAACTACTAGTAAACCATTTCATATCGTGGCTACCCCTCCATGGAGCGCCCGCACGACTTTGAACATCAGGAGGCCAAAATGGACCCACCTGCAAACCTGTCAATATCATCTTCTGCCCCACATCCCCCACTAATCTCACCAATTCATACACCTTCACTGAGCAGCAGCTCTGACTCAGATAAGCTCATAGTAGACACCGACTCTTCTGGCTCTGACAGCAACTCTAATTCCTCAACACCTGGAATTGAACCAAATTCTCCCCTCCATCTCCGAAACGGAAAGAGAGTGACACTTATGAGGCAAGAGCAACAACTGCCTACAACCAAAAACATCGCGGAGCCAGCCCAAAAAGGCAACCACAAAACCATCCCACAAGAAACGAGCAGGCGCGATGCAGCGAATCAGGAGCCAACTACATCACAACAAGGAGAGTTGGACACTGCCCAGCCTGCACCGCAAAAGAAAGACACACAAGTCACCCAAATACCAAAGGCATCACAAGTCAGGGGAAGAAAAATACCCCCCATTACAGTCTTCGAGACAAAGGGGTACACAACTTTTATCGGCCAGATACAAGGCAAGCTAAAAGGGGCCCTCAGCACAACATACAAGGGAGACAGTATTGTCTACCAGGCGACAAACTCAGAAGACTTCTATTTCCTAAAGCAGGAATTCCGTAAAAGACAAATAGAATTCTATACTTATAATGATGACCCCAAACACACACTAAAAGTGGTCATAAAGAGATTAACCCCACATTGGACCCCAGACGAAGTGAAGGAGGCACTATTAGAAAGCGGCTTTCAGGTGCAGGGCGTGTACCAGGTGGCGCAGCCACAAACAGAAATAGATGCAGAAGGTAGAGTCATCTCTGCCCCACGCAGGAAGACCAGGAACTTCCAAGTAAACTTACTAAATACAGCAGAATCCAGAAAGATTTTCAAGCTGCAAAGACTGCTGCACATGACGATCGCAGTAGAGCTTTATAAAAAACCAGCAGGACCAACCCAATGCTACATTTGCCAACGCTTCAGGCACGGAGCTCAGCAATGCAACATGGCCCCAAGGTGTGTGAAGTGTGCTGGACCACACCTGTCGAGCACCTGCACAAAATCGAGAGACACGCCAGCCACTTGCGCAAACTGTGGAGGGGCTCACCCTGCATCCTATGGGGGATGCCCAGTACGTATCAAGCTTGTCGAGGCCTGGGAAGCGAGACACACGACCACAGCCAGAAATGCCCCACCCCCACCCCCCCCACCATCAATCTTGGAGGAAGCGCACTTCCCCACGCCACCAACACCCGCAAACGCGGGAAGAAACCCTAATAACCAAACCACTTCACCACCTCCTCCGCAAGACTGCACAACAGGACCACCTAAAGAACACAGAAACGATAACCGCACCTTAGCCCAGGTGGTAAAAACAAACCCCCAACCGGCAAAGGCGACAAAACCAGAAGCCCAACCACGACCCCAACGTCTACCAGCAGCGCAAAGACGCCCAGCCACCCCACCAAACCAACCAGTTGCCACCCAGGTCTCACGGCCCTCCCCCAAAAGGACAAAAACCCCCCCTCTGCCCACAAACCCTGCCAACAATCCAGACTCACCAACTCTCCCCACACCCATGCTATCACCAGCAGCAACATCCACAGAAGTACCTCCCCTGCCACTACTGGCACCAACCACCACAACAACTCCACCACCACAAACAGCATCCCAGCAGCTCCTGCAAGCCCCCATCTCTTCCACAACACCCCACACAGAATCAGATATCAGAACTGTCGAGATCACAGCATCTCCAACACAGCACCAATCACCACATATCCAACAAAACCGAAATACCCAGGAGCATAGTCCAAACCAAAACCAGCCCTGGGACTTCGTCAAGAAGGTTATAAACCTTATCCAGAAATTATTAACCACCGACTTCTTCACGAAAGTGAAAAAAGCAATAAGCCAAATCCTAGCAGCTCCAGACACCTTCACGAAGGTATCAATGTTTTTCACCACCATTCTCCCACTGTTTTCCGATGGCGAATAGAAAACGACACATCACCATCGCCATCTGGAATGCAGACGGAGTATTCCACGACCGACACGAACTGGAAATGTTTCTAGAAGATTACGGCATCGACGTAGCACTAGTAAATGAAACCCATCTAACCCCTGATGAACAATTTCGAGTCAAAAATTACATTCTAATCCGGACTGACCGTCCTAACAGACCTGGTGGCGGAACTGGAGTCCTCATAAAACACCGGATATGCCACCGACAAGTCACCATCCCACCTCTAATCAACACAGAGGCAACTGCAATAGAAATCATGTTAAACCAACACCCAACTGTCCTGGTGGCAACCTACCACCCTCCAAACGAACGCTTCCATCACAGTGACCTCGACAGCTTGCTAAATGTGAACAACAGGACCATAGTAGGGGGGGACCTGAATGCCAAGCACAGGGCATGGGGTTGCCGCACTGGAAATACAAGTGGGAACCAGCTGCTGAGATACCTGGATACCCACCCAGCAGTCCAAGTGGTAGCCCCAGATGAACCCACCCACTTCCCGTACAACTCACGCCATCTGCCAGACAAGCTGGACATATTCTTACTAAAAAATATTGACCTGGGCACAAGCACAGAAGTCATAAACACGCTGAACTCTGACCATAACCCAGTCATCTTAAGATTCGAAAATGACCACATCATACCAACAGAAAGCATCCACACTACGTACCACACAAACTGGGTACGATATAAAGAACTAGTGGAACATCACATACCAGACCCAGCACCGGAATATGCATCGATAGAAGACATAGACAAAGCCGCAGCAGACTTTACAAACATCATCAAAAGCTGTGCCCAAGTAACAACTATCAAACTCACACAAAATAGGGGCAGGACCAACTTACCACCAGACCTAGCCCAATTGATAACAGACAAAAACCGGACCAGGAAGCGATGGCAAACATACCGTTACCCTCAAGATAGGAGGATAATGGACCAAATGGCCCGTGAAATCAAAACCAGACTGCATATGCTCCGGTGCAGCAGGTACCAACATAGCTTGCAGGCAGCCGAATCAAACCCTGAACAATTCTGGCGAATCATAAAGGCTAGGCGGCAACCCCAGACAGCCACAAGACCACTGCATGGGCAACAGGGGCTGGTTTACACCCCTGCAGATAAGGCGGCCGCCATGTCAGACACCTACGAACTCCAGTTCCAAGAAAACATAGTAGAGAACGACGAGGGAGAAGCAGAGAGGCTAGAGAGGAGAATCGAGAGGCACCTCGCACGAAAACTCAATGAGAGGATTAACACCACCTTCGCAGACACAAATGAACGCGAAATAACTGCTTACATCAGGCGGATCGGCAATGCAAAGGCCCCTGGTCCTGACCTTATAAAACCCCCACTTCTTAAACACCTTCCACAACCTGCCATTTCCCATCTATCAAATATCCTCAACCACTGTCTCAAACTACAATATTTCCCTTCAGCCTGGAAGGTTGCCAAGATCATCTCAATCCCCAAACCCAATAAAGACCATCTATTCCCACAAAACTATCGTCCTATCTCGCTATTAAATCACTTATCAAAACTTCTCGAAATCCTCATCCTAAACGCCCTACTTAAATTCCTAAACGATAACACTATCCTTACCCCGGAACAATTCGGTTTTCGTGCTGGCCATAGCACCACCCAGCAAGCCATCCGCCTGGTGGAGCACATCTGTGCCGAGAAACAACATGGAGACAGCACAGCAGCCATATTCCTCGACATAGAGAAGGCGTTTGACCGTGTCTGGCATGACGGCCTACTCTACAAGCTGTCGAAGCTAAATTGCCCCAATCACCTGTTAAAAATGATTCACTCATTTCTGACAGACAGGAGGTTTTTCGCTTCAGTTGATGGAGCGAAAAGTCCAATAGCTAATATAGAAGCAGGTGTCCCACAGGGATCTGTGCTTGGCCCCCTCCTCTATCTTGTGTTCACAAATGATATCCCAAAAGAGCCGGGTGGGAACATAGCGCTCTACGCTGATGACACAGCGCTATACCACAGCGGGCGTAACATAAATCGTATAACGTGTAGCCTCCAGCGGCACCTCAACAAAGTCGACCACTGGTGTAACTTGTGGAAAGTAAAAGTAAATCCGGACAAGTGCCAAGCCATAATTTTCACACACAAAATAACAAGACCCATCAGAAATCTCAACCACAATGGACAACAACTCCCATGGAGAAAAGTTATAAAATACCTGGGACTGAACATAGACAAAAATCTCACGTTCAAACAGCATATAACAGAGGCCAAAAACAAAGGTTCCGCCCGGCTCTACCAACTGTATCCCCTTCTTAAGGGCAGGGGCTTATCAACAGAGGCGAAGCTCCGAATATGGAAAACAATAATTTTGCCAGTTATTCTTTATGGATCGGAAGTGTGGAGCATGGCGGCAAACACACACCTGGCCTCACTAGAAGTGATACAAAATAAGACGTTTAGAATAATCACAGATGCCCCCTGGTTCTCCAGTAACGAGGAAATTAGAGGTATGCTAGGTCAACCAGCATTTAACCATCTCATAAAAATCAAGTCAACGAAATTCTATGAAACATCTCATTCTTCACCTTTCCCCCTCATTAGATCCCTGGGACCAGATGTTCTCCCTACACACAGAACTCCCATCACTACCATTCACCGTCAGTTCAGATGACGAGCTACACTGACTTTCATCCACTCATATCATAACCATCATTAATCAAACACAGTTCATATACCCGGGGAACACCCCCAAACAGTTACAGACAAAAAGCCAATCCTAACCAAAAGGTACCATCTCGAAAGTCAGGGCATCATTAGGATGCCGGTACTTCAATTAACAAAGGGGGAGAAAACCCCAAACATATCAGGTCGGCGGGTGCCACTGTGTGGGGAGACGCTGACTAGAGCGGAGCGCTTGCTACTGGTGTTGCTGCTGCCGTACGTTGGTTCGAGATGCCGCCCAAGACTAGCGGGAAGGCCGCCAAGAAGGCTGGCAAGGCGCAGAAGAACATTTCGAAGGGCGACAAGAAGAAGAAGCGCAAGAGGAAGGAGAGCTATGCCATCTACATCTACAAGGTGCTGAAGCAGGTGCACCCTGACATGGGCATCTCGTCGAAGGCGATGAGCATCATGAACAGCTTCGTGAACGACATTTTCGAGCGCATTGCGGCCGAGGCTTCTCGCCTGGCGCACTACAACAAGCGCTCGACCATCACGTCCCGCGAGATCCAGACCGCTGTGCGGCTGTTGCTGCCTGGCGAGCTGGCCAAGCACGCCGTGAGCGAGGGCACGAAGGCGGTGACCAAGTACACGAGCTCCAAGTAAGGAGGTGGCTCTGGAATGGAAGGAAGGATGGAGAAGGCTCCTCCGTTGCGAGAGCGGCAAAACGGCCCTTTTCAGGGCCACCAACTTGCCTTTTGCGGGAAGGGCGGAATTGTTGTTGTTGTTGTTTGTGTGGACGGCTGTGATGTATGTGTGCATTTTGATTGTGGGTGGGGGGGGCGCGTCAAAGCGTGTTGCGCGGGGTACGGCCACGAGGTTGGTCGCCGTGGCGTGGAATGGTGGCACGCCTCGTTGGCGTGGTTTTTGACCCATTGGTGTTGTTGGTGTGTGTGTGTGTGTGTGTGTGTGTGTGTGTGTGTGTGTGTGTGTGTGTGTTACCCGTCTGCGAGGGGGGACAGTGCGATCGGCGACTTTTGTGTCACCGTAACGACGGCCGTTTGCGGGTTTGTTTTTTTTTGCACATCATACATGGCGAGGGTGAAATGTGAAATGTTTTTGTTTGGTTTTTTTTTTTTTTTTGCCGCCCACTATTCCCTTTGCTGTGCGCCGAGTTTGACAATGGTGCGACGTAACTGCAGCGTGGAGGTGTGTGAGTGACGTTGAAATGAACGTGCCATTAAGACGCATTGTTGTTGTATTGTACTGTACGTGTACGGCGACACGCACGATGATGTACCATTCGACTCTGATGTTTGATAGCCGTGTCTGACTGATTGCGTACGACGCACGCACACCGATGTCGTCATTCAAGATGCACGCGTGTCCAGTGCAGTACAGTAAGCGCGACGACGGCGGCGGCGGCGGCGGCGGTCGTTTGTTTGGCGAATGTCTGTACACGTGTTTGTCTGTGTCCATCCGGTATGTATTTGTTTGTTTGAAAGTGTTTTGTGTGTCGGTGACGTGGTCCGATCCGTCGCCCCCTGAGTAACTGTCGATCGGCGCGATAGACCGGCGTCACGCAACTGAACCGAAGTCGTGGGCACACCCGTCATACTGTTGTACACCGTCGCGCTGAGAACGGTAACGAAAGGTTGACTTTGATCGGTCGAATGTCTGGGCAGAACGTGAGGAATGAGGCACGAGTGCAAGGAGGGGGGGCAAAAGAGAGAGGAAGGGAAAAAGGGGAGAAACGCATTCGTAGAGCAACGGAACGTTCCCGTGTCGGAGGCGTATTGGAGCCGCACTGAAATGCGTTTAACGGCGGCGCGGCTGCAAGTGTCTGCCGTGGTGAACGTTACCTTTGACGGCTGCATTGGGCTTTGCCTTTGCTTTTTTTGCTTTCGCTTTCGCTTTCGCTTTCCCGGATGTACGTAACGTTTGTTGATATGGTTCTGAGGAAGAGTGTATGACAGTGCCGTGCCGTCCATGTTCGTGTGCCCTCCCATTGTGTGTATGCTATTGTCTGTGTACTTGAATGATGTATGTAGGTGTTAGTGGACATGTTTTACCAGTGGGGGGAAATGGATCGTCGATAGTTGCCGTCACTCTGTCACGGTCGAGATGACGCACCCTCCGTACAGAAAGGTGTCGAGAAAGTGAGTGTGTGTGTGTGTGTGTGTGTGTGTGTGTGTGTGTGTGTGTGTGTGTGTGTGCGTGCGTGCGTGCGTGCGTCCGTGAATTGGCAGTGTTTGGAGGTGGGCGTGCCCTGCATGTGGCCCGGAAGGCTGTTCGTTAGGCGGTAGTGTTGTGTGGACAGGGGAGGGGCATGCGTAACGCTGCTGGCATGGCATTTCGGGAGATGGGAGGGGGCAAACGAGGAAACGAGGAGCGGCGGCCAAAGACGGGACGGGGAGGGGCGCGGTGTGGGTGGCTTGCGCCTGTGCTCGGCGTTGTGGTTTGTGCAAAAGAGGAGGAGAAAAACAATGTGAGTTGCCAGGGAGGGGAGCGGTGTTGTGTTGTGTTGTGGTTGTCGTGGTGTAGCCGCAGACGCGGCTGTCAGTGAACGTGGCGAGACGGACGGATGCGCGGAGGGGCGGGGGCGGCGCATTTCGCCGGTGCCGTGCCGTGCCGTGCCGTGCCGTGCCATGCCTGAAAGCCGCGTGGTCGCTGTGTTGTTGGTGGCGTGGGGGCGAGGAGAGTACCGTACGGGTGTGCTTGTGCGCCGGAAATGGCACACTGCGCCCGCCCGTCTTGGAGGCTGATGGCTGTGGTGTGGAAATGGGGCGCGGTGATGTTGAAGCAGTTGAAGAACAGAAAAGAAACCAAGAAAACGGAAGGCGTGATGCGGCGGTGGTGGTGAGAGCGGGAAAAACAAAACAAAAAAAAAAAACAACAAAAAAAAAGAAGGAAAAACAACAAGAAAACAAAAAGTCTATCAATATTAAAATGTAAATGGAAATGGAAATGGACCCAGGTATAACCTCCCTGCACAAATAGCAGAGAGTCCGATGATAATAAAAATGTGCCAGAATGTTAACGTCCCTACAAAACAAACCCAACGATAATATTAATGAAAGAGTGAACCGTATGTAACATTGCAACAGACATAATGAAACCTGATAAATTGTATAAGGGCAGCAGCGTTGACCTTTGGCCCTGTATTCAGAATAAAAAGAGCCAAAGATCGTTACCCCAATGAAAAAGACACTGAAACACGTATGTAACATAGTAGCGATGGCGAGACATTGTAGCATCTGTGACCAGAGAGTTTGCGCTGGACTGCGCGAGTGTTGCGAGCGGTTCTCAGTCAGTCAGTCAGTAGTTGTTGCGAGTCCATAGCTCTGTGTAGTTGAGGGCTGTACTCTGTCAGTAGTCGTCGCGTGCAGTACGCTAATAGTCGTCATGCAGAGCGGTCGGTCAGTAGTAGCAGCCGAGTGCGGTTGTGTGATGTAGGCGGTCGGCAACACTGGTCAAGATGGTGAATAAGGTATACTGTTAATTAATATAATCATTAGATAATGAAAAATTGTATTTATTGTAATTATTCTCCAACAAGTTCCCCAATAATAATTTTTATTTCAAAAGCATTTTTCAAACATTTAATTGTTTATTGAACTAAAGAGTTCGTTGCACTTCACATTTCATTCCACTTCTTTGAAGAAAAATGTCACTAAAATCACAAAAAAAGAGAATATTATTATTTGCAATGCAGTTCCTCCAAGCGCTGCGCAACAACCAGAGCAGAAATGTGACATCCATTTATTCGGAGGTAAGACTTTAAGTCTGATTGTTTTGCACAGGGCCAAAGACCGATATTTCGGTTTAATTGAAGTTTCTTGTCACTGAACGGACTTTTTTAAATGTTGTGTGAAGACTTTATATTTGAGTCAGATTGCGAATTTCACATTTTTGTTGCCATTTTCAATACCTCTCATTGTGGGCGAGGTTACAATTAGCGCAATGTCCATTAGCATCCGTAAATAACATTGTCCATTATTTTAAATTTTGCTGGGAGGTTACAACACACACACACACACAAAAAAAAAAACAAAAAAAACAAAAAATTGCATTTATATCCGCTCCTCAATTGTAGATACCCCTTACACAGCTGTGTGCAATGAATGAGTGCTGGCTGGTAATTAATTGCACTCCTTGGAGGGAAATGCCATAGGAAGTAGTCTTTAAAAAGTGAATGTTTTTCGTTAAGAGACAAAAGTTACTTTAGAAAAAAAGTAATAGTGGGGCTTTTGTTGTTGAACAAAATAAGTACAATGAACATACGTTATCAGATTTGCGCAATGCAGCGTCACACCACCTTTTGATTATAACACAATAGACTATACATCGTCCCGAACCGTGACCAGAGTCGCGAGACGAGCAGAGCACGCCGCCGACGCCCGCTCAGTACAACCGTCCACCCGCTACTACTGTCGACCGACTACTACCTCTCCCGACTCGCGCTACAATATATATATAACAACTGTTCCTGGCGACCCGGTGCGTGCCACTACTGTCGTCTGGCGCGGTCCAAGCGCCGACTAGCAGCGATAAAGAACTCTCTGGTCAGACAGAGATGCTGTCATGCCTCGCCATCGCTCTGGTAATGAATACATACGTGTTGCAGCGTGCGTACCACCGGAACACGCAGTGGCGGAGCCAAAGACTGTGTTGTCGAGGTCGAGTGCGAGCGGGAAGAGAGGCAGCGTCGGCACGGAGATGCAAGCGAGCGCGAGACGCACGGGGGCTGCGGCGTGGCGCGTTTGCGGTCGGCGCCTTTGGTGGCAACGGCCGGGACAAGCAGCGGTGTATGGTGTGGTGCGGGGCGGACAGGGGCGGAGGCGGCGCGACGACGGCATGGGGGCGAAAACGGGACGGGGGACGGCGGATGTTGAGAGGCGTCACGCGCGGACAGGACACAGACACAGAGACACACAGATTGGAAAGGGAGGGTGCGCGGTAGTAGTTGGGAATGTGCGTACCGTGCGGGATGGGAGTGGGCGAGGAACACGGTCGTGGCCCCTGTTTTGGGTGCGTGTGATGACGTCGGTGTGTTGTGGGAAGGGAAGGTGCTGTGGCGGCGGCGCGTAATGGGCGTAGGCCGAAAAGAGAAAGGAACGTGGGCAGTGTGTTGGCAAGCGTCGGTTCGACTGCGACGTTGATGGGCAGGGCAGGGCAGGGCAAGGTTAATGGTGGTAGGAGTAGGCGTGTGGGCGCAAAAAATCTGCCGCTGCAGGCGGTGCCGTAACCGCCATGGCGGGAAGGAGAGAGGGCCAAAGAAAGAAAGAAAGAAAGAAAGAAAGAAAGAAGAAAACAAAAAAAAAAAAAAAAAAAAAAAGGAGGGGGGGGGGCGAAAGTGGAGAGGCGGTGGTGTGAGAAGGGCGGGGGCGGAAGGAAGGCAGGAAGGACAAGAGGCGAGGCGACGGCTTGCTTTGTGTATCGGTCGGTCTCTGGCTATGCTTCGTTTTCTGCAGCAGGGTCGGTGCGCGGCGTGGCTCGCGGCAGTGGGAACGCCTGGTGGCTGGACGGCCAGCAATGCGGTTGGATGGGCGGCCACAGCACCGCACCTGTGCCCGAGGAGGAGACGCTGGCGGCGGGCCCTGAGGTGAGGCCGGCTCGGCTGGGGCTGTGGATGTGTAGGTGTGCGCCGCTGCTGCAACAACGAGTAAAACGCGAGAAGAAGGGATGGCGGTAGAGAGAGAGAGAGAAAAAAAAAAGGTCGTGTTGTGTTGATGCGCAGGCAGACGCGTACAGAGGGACGAGCCCGGTCTGCAGCAGGGTGTGGCCGTGCCGAGTGCAGAGCAGCGGCGGCTCGGTTCGGTTCGGCCCGGCCCGGCGGGCCGCGCTGTTGTCGCGGACGTGAGCGCCCCCTGGCGGGTGGCCGGAGGCGGCGCGGCGTGTTGGACGTGTGGCTGGTGGCAGTGCACAATTTGCGAGTGGCTGGCGGTGTGGTGTGGCGGTTGGCGCGTCGGGCGGCGGAGAGGTATGTGTTGCGGGCGCCCTTTGCTGCGCTGCGTCGTTGCGTGTGCCGTACAGGGCGGGCGCTTGTCGACTGTGTGGGCGGTGTGGCGAATTGGCGTGAAACGGCTGCCGAGAGGGTGTGTGGTAGCGAGCCGGTCGGTGGTGTCAGTGCGAAGGGGAATGTGCGTGCGTGTTTGGCGGTTTCGGTGTGCTTTTTGCGGCGTGAGAGTGGGAATTAGTGGGGCCGGCTGTTGTGTTGGTTCCTTGTGTCTTGTGTCGCGTAGCTTGATGGCAACGTGGAAGGACGCCGGTTTCGTTTTCGTTTCGAGCCTTGCGTGTGGTTGTCGACGTTGACTGGTTGGCGTGTGCCGATGCACGTGCATGTGTGGGTCGCGAGTGCGTTTTTGGCTGGCTGTGTGTGTGTGTGTGTGTGTGTGTGTTTTGGGGGGGGAAGGGGGAGGCGGTGGTGAAAGTGCAGTCGTCGGGTGGGGCTGGGGCTGTGCGTCGTGGCGGAAAGGTGGTAGGTTGCGGGAAGCGAGCCCGTCGTTGACGGTGTCGCGTGAGTTGTGAATCGAGTGGGGCGCGGGGCGCGGGACAGGAGCAGCGTGCCGCTGCGTCGTGGTCGTCAGCAGAGGCTGTGCGTGTGCTTGTCCTTTTTGTGGGCGGTTCGTGCGAGGCGTTTTTGTTTTGTGTTGCCCTAGTTGTTAGTTTATTTTGTTTGTGTTTGTTATTTTGAGACGACGACTGGTTGGTGGCGTGCGCGCGAAGTGGCGGTGTGCGCTTCCCGTGTCGTTTGTGTTGTTTTGTTTTTTTGTTTTTGTGTGTTTTTTTTTGCACTGGGCCCCGGTGGGTGGGTGCGTGTGTGTCGATTGCCGGCTGGCGAAAGGTGCGCCATCGGCGGGGTGGGTCGCCGGCACAAGTAGAGGCGGCGGCGTTGTTGCTGTTGTTGTGTGGTGTTTGTTTTGTTCGGCTGTGTCGGCGAGCTGTGTTGCGGTGCGTGTGAATGGTGGTGCAAAAGTGCTGGCGTTGGGGCTGCGACTGCGACGGCGGCGAGCCGCGGGCGCGCCATTGATAGTGATGTTGTGAACAGCGGCTGTGTACGGTAGTGGTGTTGTTGTAGCACGACGTGCATCCGGGCCGGCGCGGAAAGCGCAGTTGCGGGCGGTTGCCCTTCGGTGCCAGCCATGTCGCGTGAGCGGCGGGTTGCTCTGGTGTCGACACGTGGTGCTCTGGGTTGTTGTGTGGTGCCCTTTGGCCGGTGGGGGTGGTTCGCGTGTGTCTCGTTCGCGCTCGGTGTCTGGTCGTGGTCGTGCTGCTCCCCCGTCTGTCGGCGGTTTCCGACGTCGTCTGTACGTTTTTGTTCGTTTGCGGCGTGCCTGCCGACGTCGTCCCGTCGCGACCTTTCAACCGAAAGTGTGGCGCCCGAAGGTGAACGAACGTAACCCTGACCTCGGCGCTTTACGCTGAGCCGAGCGAACCGAACCGAACCTAACCTGTGGTGTGGTGTGGCGAGGTGAGCTCAGCCTGTGAGCCCCTAACGTCTACGTAAGGTAAGCTGTCCGGCTCACGCCTCACGTTTGAACGCTTTTTTAACCTACGTTTGACGCTTCTTAACCTAGCACTGACCCCTTAACCTAACGTGTAACCTAACCTAACCTAACCTAACCTCTGACGCCTGACGTGTTTGAATGCTTAACCTAAGTTTGACGCTTAACCTAACCCAAGTCCCCTTAACCTAACCCACGTCCACCTAACCTAACCTAACGTAGACGTGTAAACGTAATGTGTAACGCGTAACGTGTAAGGTCGGCTGTCGTGTGTGCTTGACGGCAGATTGGGTTGGTCTGTAGATTCGGATTGCGGTTTGCCTCGGTCGAGGGGTTGGGTCGGAAGCGGCGAGGGGCGGCGGCGCCTGTTGCGCAGGCGGCGTCCGTTTGCGGCGGGCAATTGTTGAGAAACGGCTGTGAATGTTGGCGGGCGAGAGGAGGAGGACGGCGCGCGATGTGGCCCGACGGCTGCGGGCCGATCGGGAAACGGCGGGAGGGCGACGGAAGGCGATGGGGCGGCGGAGGCGCGTTTGCACGGCCGTCATCGCCGCACGCCTCGGCTTGTGTGGCTGTGGCGCCGGCCGCGCTGGCCGGGCTGCCGCGGCGACGGTGTGGGAGTTTTGCCGAAGGTTTGGCCATTGTGGCGGGTCGTCGGCTGGGGCTGTGGGGGCGGCATTTGGGCGGGGGCGGCGATTCTCGGCGGGCCGACCCAGGCTGTAGCGCGCGGTAGCTGCAGTTTGGCCGTGGTTTGCGGCGCTGCCGTGGCGACTGGTTGGCGACTGTGGTGTGGCTGTGTGTAGCCCCATCCTCGGTGGTTTGAAAGGCGCGGGCGGTTGTGGCGCAGGTTTGGGGCTGCTCCGCACAGGCTGTCGGACGTTGGGCGGTAGCAAGCGCGGGAGGCGCACCGGTCCGCATCGTCTAAACTACCGGCAGTGGTTGAGGGAAGGTAGTATTTACCCGAAGGCATTGACTACTAATTCTGGGGAGGAGATATAGAACTTCAGGTGGAGGAAATTGTCATCTTTATTTGCGGATTATAGAATCAAATTCATTTGGACTTCAGTGGGTTGGACACTGCCAGGTGCATTACCTGTTGAGCAGTGCGACAGGTCTTTGGTATGTGTCCCGGACATCTGACGGGACTCCAATGTTCCTTATGAGTGGGTTTTCCGAGACCACGGCTTTGTGATACAGGCGTCTGGCTTTGTGTTGAAATCGGAGAAGGACCTCGGGTTCTTGCAGAGCTTCATGTACATAACGAGACGGGAACTGCGGGTGCACGTGGAGTACTCTTCGTAAGGCCTTATTCTCCAGCGCTTGAAGACGTTGAATGTGGCGGGTGGCAGCATTGCCCCAGGCGACGCAGGCGTAGTCCATGATCGGCCGGACGAATAGCCTGTAGATGAGGAGGCCATTTGCAACTGACAGTGAGGAGCCTTCATTAAGCAGCGGGTATAGTGCTCCCAGGCGCTGGTCCACTTTCCTGCGGGTGGCCGTGACATGCTGTTGCCAAATGAGCTGACGATCCAGCACAACCCCGAGATAAGTCGCTGAGGGCAGCCACGCGATGTCTTCGCCGAAGAACCGAATCGCCGGAACTGGCGGCGGTAGTCTTCTGGTAAAGATGACGGCTTGGCTCTTCTGAGCGTTGAAGCGAATCCTCCATTTGCGGGACCATCGTTCAAGGTCGGAACAGGCGTCCTGAAGTCGGCGGTGCATGGCCTGTGGCCAGCGGCTGCGCGTGTAGATGGCGGTGTCGTCAGCATACATAGCTTTTTCCACCCTGGGGGAGGTGGGGATGTCCGATGTAAAGATGCAGTAAAGGATCGGCCCAAGGACGGAGCCCTGAGGTACGCCAGCGGCGATGCGCCGGAGAGTCGAACAGGAGTTGGCAACGCGAACAGAGAAGGTTCGCCCTCGGAGGTATGAGGCGAGCAGCTGTACGAGGGAGCGAGGAAATCCGTGCTGCATCAATTTCCACAGGAGCCCCTGATGCCAGACGCTGTCGAACGCCTTGGAAATGTCGAGGAATACCGCCCCACAGTATTCCCGGTTGTTAAAGGCGAGGGTGATGTCTTCGACGACGCGGATCACCTGTTGTTCGGTGGAGTGGCCTCTTCTGAACCCAAATTGCTCCGGCGGTAGTATCCTCCGTCGGTCCAGTATGGTGCGGATTCTTCGTAGCAGCAGCCGTTCGAACACCTTACTGATATGAGGGAGGAGGCTGATAGGCCGATAGTTGGCCGGTTCCTTCCTGTTCTTCCCCGGTTTTGGAACAGGGATAACTGTAGCCCGTTTCCATGCCTCTGGATATGTCAGCGTCCGAAAGATGTTGTTAAAAACTGCAGCCAGCCAGAGATAGGCTGCTGGAGGAAGTTCCTTCAGGGCTCTGTTGGGTATGTCATCTGCCCCCGGTGCCTTGGCGGTGTTCAGACCAGCGATGCATGTCCGAACTTCGTCCAACGTGACGGGCGGAATTTGGTCCTCATCAGCAGCAGCAGGTTGGTCCAGGTAGTGCTGGACTTCCGCTTCCACGCGCTGAACGTGATTGACGTCAATCGGGTCGTTCACAGGGACGAAATTAGCTTCAAATACATCGGCGATGGCGTTTGCCTTGTCCTCAGGGGTGTAGACGAGTCCAGCCGGGGCTTCCAACGGAGGAATAGTCGTCCGACGTTTAGTGAAAAAGCGGACCGTGTCCCAGTGATTGGCATCCGGTGTAAAGGCCTCGAGTTTCGTGGCCCACTGCTGGTTCCTGTGGGCGACGAGGGCGGCCTTAACGTCGCGCCGAAGTTGGTTGACACGTCGCTTAAGGCCGGGATCCCTGGTGAGACGCCAGTCTTTGCAGAGGCGATTGCGGAGACGTATAAGGTCCAGGATGTCGTGGGGTAACCCTGGACGAAGTGGCTGTCGCCGGCCGGCCTGTGGCGTGGACTGCCGGAGAGCTGTAGTAACAGCAGCGGTGAACCCCGCCGTGGCATCATCGACGGGTGCATCCGGTGGAGTGAATGCCAGCAGATGGGGGAGCCGATCCCGGTAGCCATCCCAGTGGGTACGTCGCAGATTCCACCGTGGCGTCTGCGGAGGAAGATGGACGTTCAGCTGGAAAATGACAGGCAGATGGTTAGAATTGAGAGCATGTCTCACTTCTGCCGACATGAACTGGGTCAGTCCCTTGGTTATTGCGATGTCCAGGACATCCGGATTGCCTCTGGAGGGGTAGCATGTCGGTTCCTCGGGTCCACAAGCGTGCGCATCAGCTTGCTCGAGGACATGGAGGAGCCGCCGTCCGTCATAAGTGGTGGTGAGTGAGTTCCACGCCGCATGCTTTGCGTTAAAGTCACCGGCGAGGAACAGCTTCCCAGGAAGGCGCAGCAATGCCTTCGCATCGTCGACGTCAATGTGCGGCTTAGGTGGGCGGTAGACGGCCACAAATGTGACTGTGCCGACGGAAGTCTCGACGGCCACAGCTGTCGCTTCCATCTTCCGCAGAGGAGGCGTCGGTACAACATAGTGTGAGATTGTCCGCTTGATGTAGATGGCTGTACCGCCACCTCGAGTGGGGCGATCAGTCCGATAGCAGAGATAATTGGCGATATTGGCCCTCAGGTCCGGCTTCAGATGCGTCTCACTGACCAGGCAGATGTCGACATGCTCATCTTCCAGGAATTGACGAACCTCCAGTAGGTCGTGGTAAATGCCATCCGCATTATAGGTGGCTATAGAAAGGTCTTCATAGCGTCGGGGCCTAGGCATGTTGAGGAGGCGGAACGTCGCTGGTGGCTTGAAGCGAACCACGAATGGCCGCTTCAACTGTCGTGGCAAGAACTGCCGGGAGTGCTTGAATGGCTCGGCTCATCTCGGTGACGGCTTGCATCATGGTCTGCATGAGCACCAGAAGTTGGTTGACGTCAGCTGCCGCAGCGGGCGGTTGGGGACGGCCAAAGTCGTCAGCGCGCCGGCCTCGAAGAGGTGGAAAGGACGCCGAGGCAATCTCAAATGCTGTTGTTGGGGGTGCCGCTGAAGAGGCGGTGCCCTTCAAGACATCCGCCGCTGTCGGAGACTGGAGGACGGAAGCCGCGCGCCGTTGCATCAGTGGAGCTCGCTCCTGTAGCGGTGCATCGATGTATCTGCTGCTGGCAGGTGTGCTTCTGAAGACACGGGTCCCAGCACGTCGAGTCTTGGCGTTGAGGGGCGGTAAACCCCTCTGTCGGCGACTAGCATCTTTGTGTTTCTGGCAGGAACGATAGCTGGCTGGGTGCCTGCCGCCACACAGTCCGCATTTGGCAGGTTCGTCCTTGGGGACGGGACACTGGCGGCTGTCATGAGGGCCACCACACTTCACACATATAAATGGCATTGTGCAGAGCCGCGCCACGTGGTTAAAGCCCTGACAGCGGAAGCACTGAGTCACTCCTCTTGATTTACGTAGCTTCTCGACAGAAACGGAGAGGGCACAAATTCTGTTGATTTTAAACACGTCGCGATTTTCTTGCGTGTCCGGGAGAACCACCACACGGAGACCTGATTTCTGCTGCGTGCCGGGCATCCGATGGTAGTCCACGACCGTCGCCTCAAATCCCAATGCAGACAATTCTTCCTTGAGTCTGTCGTTCGGAAGAGAATCGACGATGCCTCGAAAGATCAGCTTCAGAGTGGGCGGGCGAACAGTGGGAAACGTGTAGCACGGTATTCCCTCAGTTCCCACCATGTCCATAACTTTGACGTAGTCTTCAGTGGCCGTGACAGTGAGTTTCAACTTATCGCCTCCAGCCTGCTTCGCTGAGAAAGGCTGCTTCAGATTTTGCGTCAGCCAATCGTACAATTTCAAATAGGTGTCCGGATATTGGAGCACGATCGGTGGAATTTTATGCTGCTGCTGTTGTCGTTGCTGCTGCTGCTGCGGTTGTAGGTGCTGTTGAGGCTGCTGTGGTGCCTCATGGTCCTGTGGCGCCTGCATCCCATCGTCGATGACGTCAAACCTGTTGCTGACAGGCACGACAGGCGCGTCTGCCGGTGCCTGGTTCTTGGCCTGCTTCTTTTTCGGCGGACGAATGAAGCCGTCGTCGGTGGGCGCCACACGGGGCAGTCCAGGTCCGGGATCGCTGCGTTTCCGTCGAAACTGGGACGTCGACGGGCGAGTAGCGTCGTCGGCGAACGACGCGTCAGAAGAATAATCCATTGCCATGTCCAGGGCCCTCGCTGTGGTCGTCAACAGATAATTGCCTGTACGCCTTTGCCGGGTCGTCATGGTGGGGGGGCCGGATGGGGCCGCCGACGAAGCGAGCTCCGCCGGACGGCGATCCGCCACACCCTTCGCTGAGCTAGATACCGAACTCATGGCAGCGCACGCGTAGCACGTCTGCTCACTACGGAAGACTAACTCGAACTGGTAGCAAGCGCGGGAGGCGCGGCGCGGCGGCGCGCAGAGTGGCGGCCGCTCTCTCGGCCGTCCGCGCCCGCCCGCGACACTGGCTGGGCCTTGTGATTCTCTGCTCTGCTGCTGTGCTGTGCTTGCGTGCCTGCCTGCCTGCCGTCCCGCTCGCTCTCGCTCTCGCTCTCGCTGTGTGTTACGCGCGTCGTCGAAATGGCAGATCAGGCGGCTACGAACGAGACTGCTGCGGCACCCGCCGCCACCGGCACTACGAAGAAGGCCAAGTCTGCGTCGTCTGCGAAGAAGCCGCGCGCCAAGCCTGCGCACCCGCGCACCTCTGAGATGGTGACGGCCGCCATCAAGAGTCTGAAGGAGCGCGGCGGGTCGTCGCTGCAGGCGATCAAGAAGTACATAGCCGCGCACTACAAGCTGGACGCGGAGAAGCTGGCGCCGTTTATCAAGAAGTACCTCAAGTCGGCCGTCGTGGCGGGCGAGCTGGTGCAGACGAAGGGGAAGGGCGCGTCCGGCTCGTTCAAGCTTGCCGGCGCCGGCGGCGGGGGGGCGGCCGAGGGCGGCAAGGCTCGTGCTGGCGGTGCCAAGAAGAAGCGCGCCGCTCCGGCCAGCAAGGAGAAGAAGGGCGCCCGTGCGGCCGGCGCAAAGAAGGCTGGTGGCGTGAAGGCGGCGACCGGTCGGAAGGCGGGCGCCGCCAAGAAGGCGTCTGCGGCGTCGGCCGCTCCCGCGGGTGCGAAGAAGGCGGCTGCGGCCAAGCCGGCCAAGGCCAAGTCGCCGTCGAAGGCGAAGAAGGCCGCCAAGGTTCCGACGAAGAAGCCGAAGGCGCCGCGCCCGAAGAAGGCGACGACGCCGTCTAAGGCGAAGGCTTCGCCCAAGAAGAAGAAGTAGAGTAGAGGAGAAAGAGATGGGAGAAAGGAAGGGTTTGGCGCTTGACTCCGTCGTCCCCACCCCCCGTCGTCGTCTAGTGGCGCGCAAGAGACGCGCGGCCCAAAACGGCCCTTCTCAGGGCCATCAAAGCACGTCGGGGAAGGTTTTGATTGTCGTGTTGCGTTTGGTGTGGGTGTCTGTCTGGCGTTTCTGTATGCCCGTGGGGATGCTGTTTGCGTGCCGTGGTGGTTGGATTGCGGGGGTCGGTGGCGGGTGTGGGCGGCGGTAGCGGTAAGCGGTGTTGTTGTTGTTGTTGTTGTTGTCGTGGTTTGATTGTCGCCGTGTTTGTGGCGGCGGCCGACGGTTGGTTTTCTGTCACGTTGTTTTGTTTGAATACGTTGGTTGGCTTGCCTGCGTTCGTTCTTCTCGGATGTCTGTCTTGTCGAGTCGTGTCTGGTCTCTGTTTTGTTCCTTTGTGTGTGTGTTATGTTTTGCAACGGGGGGCACGTTGAGATGTGGAAGGAGTCGGCGGGGATTTCGGTGGCGCGTAGAGCGAGCGAGCGAGCGCGCCTGCCTGGCCGTTGGCCGTCGGAGTGGAGTGCGGGTTTTTTTGTTTTCGAAACGAAAGCGGCGGCCGGCCAGCCACCCGTGCGGTGTGACGTCGGCCGTTGGGTATTGTGCGCTTTGAGCGCCGGGGAGGGATGATGTGTGATTGTTGCGCGCTGCTAGCAGGCAGGCAGAGTGAGCGGGTGTGGCGGACGGACGGGAAGTGGTGGTTTTTGTTTTTGGGTTGCGGGGCGAGAGGCAGGCGACCGACAAAGTTTGCTCGCGACGGAGAGATGTTAGTGGCCCTGAAAAGGGCCGTTTTTGTTTGTGCGGTGCGGTGCCGCGGCGCGGTTTAGGCGCGCTCGCCGCGGATGCGGCGCGCGAGCTGGATGTCCTTGGGCATGATGGTGACGCGCTTGGCGTGGATTGCGCACAGGTTGGTGTCTTCGAAGAGGCCGACGAGGTAGGCCTCGCTGGCCTCCTGCAGGGCCATGACTGCGGAGCTCTGGAAGCGCAGGTCGGTCTTGAAGTCCTGGGCGATCTCGCGCCCTAGGCGCTGGAATGGCAGCTTGCGGATGAGCAGCTCTGTGCTCTTCTGGTAGCACCTGATTTCTCGCAGGGCGACGGTGCCCGGCCTGTAGCGGTGGGGCTTCTTGACGCCTCCGGTGGCGGGCGCGCTCTTCCTCGCCGCCTTGGTGGCGAGCTGTTTGCGCGGCGCCTTTCCGCCGGTGGACTTGCGGGCCGTTTGCTTTGTGCGGGCCATAGCGGTAGCGGTAGCGGAGCGGCGTGCGTGGAGGTTAGGTGCGGCGCGGCGTCCGGTGCTGCCTTGACAACGGGCCCGCGCGCCGCAGACGCAGACGCACATGACTGAGGGCTGAACCCTCTGCTGGGGACGAAGTTCTAGCGCGTGCTGCGCTTCTCCTTCTTGCTTGGTGTGGTGAGGATGAGTGATGACGTGATGGTTGTGGCTGTGACTTGACATTTGTGCTGGATATTTTTTTTTTATTTTTATTTTTATTTTTTTTTTTTTATTTTTTTTTAATTTTTTTTTTATTTTTTTTTATTTTTTTTATTTTTATTTTTATTTTTTTTTTTTTAAAGAAAGATGAAAGGATAGTTAGAGGGACAGTGAGAGAAAAGGAAAACGAACGGCCCAATTGACTGGCCGGTAATTACGATTAGTTACAGAAGAAAGGACAGAAGGAGGAATAGTGAGAGTGAGTGAAAGCGAACGGCCATTATCCTGGCCTCTTCTGCTTCGTAGCGGCGACGCGATGGCGGCGGCAGGCATTCTTGACATGGCGAATTGGGGGGAGGGGGAAAGAGAAAGAAGTCAGAGGGTGACAGTTGAAGAAGTGGAAAAAAGAAGGGCCTATCATGATTAGGCCAACATTGGGGGTAGTGGGGGGGGGGAAGGGGGAGGCGTGTTGGGGGAGCGAATGACATGGCATGTGGGGGGGAATAATCTATGACGTGAGGGAGGTAGTCGGCATGAGATAAGGGGCCTGGTGCAGGCGAGGTCACGGGGGGCGAAATAAAAGGTCGGGCCATCGAGTGGTGGCTAGTCGGTGAACACGGGTGCCCAGGGAAAGGATTAAGGGATTAGGAGAGTGACGAGTTTTGTGGTAAAAGGAGTGGGCGGCGGAGAGGATGCGGGTACGAAGGAGCGGCACTTCAGCCAGGAGGTGGAGCTCGCGGGTTGGGAAGTCGAAGGGGAGGCGGAGGGCACGCCGGAGAGCCCGGTTCTGGACGGTTTGGAGTCGGCGGAGGTGGGTGGGGGCAGCATTGCCCCACACCACCACCGCGTATTCAAGGATGGGGCGAACAAGGGAGGTGTACAGTCTAACAGCAAGGTGCGTGGGGAGGGAAGAGGTTGGGTTGATGAGAGGGTAGAGCAGGCATAGCCGCCCCATTGCCTTACGACGCACCTCGTCGATGTGGGGGCGCCAGGTTAGGCGTTGGTCCAGGGTAACACCCAAGTACTTTGCAGTACGAGTCCAGGGGACTGGGGTACCAAGGACCGCCACCTGAGGGAGCCGAACGGGAATACGGCGTCGGCAGATGATAAGGGCTTGGGTCTTGGAGGGATTAAATGCCAGACGCCAGGTCCTAGCCCAGTCGGTTAGGGAATCTGTAGCCCCCTGGAGCCGCTGTTGAAGAACTGCCGCACTCCGAGAACGAGAGAAGAGTGCAGTGTCATCTGCGTAGAGAGCTAAATGTACCCTCGGCGCAGAGGGCAGATCAGCTGTGAAGAGGGAGTAGAGTAGCGGCCCAAGTACGCTGCCCTGTGGTACTCCTGCCCTGATGCGTCGTCGCGTGGATTTCCCGTCAGGGATCCTAACATGGAAGGTGCGACCTTCCAGGTATGTGGCTATTAGCCGTACATGGGACACTGGGAAGCCAAGGGAGAATAATTTGTAGAGCAGCCCTTCGTGCCAGACCGAGTCAAACGCCCTGGACACGTCGAGGAGTATGGCCCCGAAGTACTCCCTACGTTCAATGGCGTCCAGTGCCTCTTCTACTAGGCGCAGGAGTTGGTGAGTGGTGGCGTGGCCCTGCCTGAAGCCAAACTGCTCATCAGGGAGGACTCGTTCTCGGGCAATGTGGATGAGCAGTCGTTTAAGGTACAGCCTCTCGAACACCTTGGAGATGGCGGGCAAGAGGCTGATGGGGCGGTAGCTGGCAGGGGAACGAAGATCCTTCCCAGCCTTGGGTATGGCGACCACTTCAGCGTGTTTCCAGGCAGAGGGATATTGCCTGGTTGTGAGGATGTTGTTGAATGTGGCCGTCAGGATGGGAATAGAAGCTGGGGGTAATTGCTTGAGGAGGGCATTCGTCAGCTTATCGGGGCCGCCAGCTTTCTTGGATTTGAGGTACCGCAATTGCAGTGCAACCTCCTCTTCGTTAATGGGGGTGATTTCATCCTCAGGGTCCTGGACGGCAAGGAATTGAGGGAGGCGTGCCGTGACCAGGCGAATATGGTCGGGGTCAATGGGGTCATTGACCGGGGTGAAGTTGCGCGTGAAGACATCAGCCAAGGCGTTAGCCTTGGCGTCTGGTTCGGACACAAAGTCATTGCCGACCTGTAGGGGGGGGATCCGTTGCCCTCGTCTCAAAAGGCTTTTTGTGAGCCGCCAAGCAGACGGGTCACGCAGGTCAATGGCAGAGATTTTGTTCTCCCAAGCCTGATTGCGGTGGTCTTGCACCGCAGCCTTGATTTGGCGCTGTAATCTATTGATGAGGCGCTTGGTTGCCGGATTCCGAGTGAGCTGCCATTCACGGGTGGTCCGGTTTTTCTCTGTGATGAGAGCAAGGATGTGGGGGGGGAGCGGACGCAGATGATCCGGGGGCTGGTGCGGATGGGGAGGGGTCGCTGCTGCTGCAGCATCTAGCACAACGGTGGTGAGGTGGATGAGGGTACGATCTGCGTCCGTGTGATCGGCAGCAGGGAGTGTGGGTAGGGCTGCTTCGACCCGTCTCTGGTAGGACTGCCAGTCAATACCGCGGATGTCTAGGCCTTCCCTCGGCACAGTCGATGTTCCAGCGAGATCGATGGAACAGATGACCGGTCGGTGATCGGAGGCTAGAGCGATGCGGGTGGCTGCAGTGATGGGGTGGGGTAGACCTTTCACCACTGCGATGTCTAGGACATCTGGGGCACGTCCACCAGAAGGGTAAATGGTGGGGTCGTGCGGGCCGATGGTGCGGGCATGATGCCACTCTGCGACCCGGAGGAGTCGACGACCGGATGTGTTGGTTAACCTACTGTTCCAGGCAGCATGTTTGGCATTGAAGTCACCGCCAACGAAGACGTCGTTGCCGAGCGACAGCAATGCTTCATAGTCCGGTGTTTCGAGAAGGCCTCGTGGTGGCCTGTAGAGAGCCACGAACGTAATGGGACCCCTCACCGTGTGGACGACAATGCCAGTGGCTTCCACAGTGTGAAGTGGGGGGAGGGGAATAGGGTGGTGGCGGAGGGGGCCCGCGCGCCTCCGTGCTGCGCTTATATGCCCTCGGTTGCGCGTGGTGGGGGGAGGGCGGGCCAGAGTCTATATAGGGGGGCGGCGGGCGCGCTGGGCGCAGACCGTAGCCGACTCGCCAGCCGCTGCAGCTGCTGTTTGTGCACGTTTTGCTTTGCCCGAGGAAGGAAGGATGACAGGCCGCGGCAAGGGAGGAAAGGGGCTCGGCAAGGGTGGCGCCAAGCGGCACCGCAAGGTGTTGCGCGACAACATCCAGGGCATCACGAAGCCCGCCATCCGCCGCCTGGCTCGCAGGGGCGGCGTGAAGCGCATCTCTGGTCTGATCTACGAGGAGACCCGCGGGGTGCTGAAGGTGTTCCTGGAGAACGTGATCCGCGACGCGGTGACGTACACTGAGCACGCCAAGCGCAAGACTGTGACGGCCATGGACGTGGTGTACGCCCTGAAGAGGCAGGGGCGCACCCTGTACGGTTTCGGCGGTTAGGCTGCGTCGCAGCGGGCGCTGGCCTTCCCGCGGCCGTGCTTGTGGGTGGGAGAGACTAGAAAACGGCCCTTTTCAGGGCCACCACACTGTTCGGAAGTTGAAAAGTGCGAAAGAGTCTGTGTTGTTGCTGCGTGTGTGCGCTGTGTTGTTTGTTTGTTTCTTTCTTTCTTTCTTTCTTTCCGTTTGAGCGACGTGATGTGACTGGGAGGGGAGAAGGAAAGGAAACGTGTCATGTGGCTGGCTGTGTGTGGAGCTGCTTCGTTTGTGTTTGTTATTGTGTGTCTTTGTACCGATCGCGAACGGAGATGGCGGGCTGTGTGTTGTTGTGCGAGAGGCGGTGATTATTTGCCTGCGTGGTTTGGCTCTGTGTGTTTGCGGCGGCGTTGGGGTTTCCGAGGCAAGGCGTGTGGGCATCGGCGGCCGGATCAGCTGTTTCGTTCGTGTCGACGGCCGTTGCGCGCGGGAGTGGAGGGCGGTGTGTCGACACGCCTCCCTTTAACAATGGTCATTATTGCTGCCGTTGTCGTTTGGAAGGCGACTGCGACCGTGCAAAAAAAAAAAAAAAAAAAAAAAAAATGTGTGTGTTTGTTGGGCCACACGGGCTGTGTGGACGACAAGATGGCGGACGTGCGCCGGCGGCGGCTGTGCTGTGAAAGTGCAAAGTTAAAACAAAACAAGGTGCGGCGAGGACGACTGAAATTTTGCTTTGGACGTAGGTTTGTGTGGTGGCCCTGAAAAGGGCCGATTGTTGTGGGCCGGGCCGAGCCGGCAAAGCGCGTTGCGTGCAGGGGAGCACGCGGCGCTGCGATTGCCTGGCCTCCTTTAGGCCTTCTTCTCGGTCTTCTTTGGCAGCAGGACGGCCTGGATGTTGGGCAGGACACCACCCTGTGCGATGGTGACGCCCGACAGGAGCTTGTTGAGCTCCTCGTCGTTGCGGATGGCAAGCTGCAGGTGGCGCGGGATGATGCGCGTCTTCTTGTTGTCGCGGGCCGCGTTTCCGGCCAGCTCGAGCACCTCAGCCGCGAGGTACTCCATGACGGCGGCGAGGTAGACGGGCGCCCCGGCGCCGACGCGCTCTGCGTAGTTTCCCTTGCGCAGGAGGCGGTGGATTCTGCCGACCGGGAACTGGAGCCCAGCCCTGCTTGAGCGGGACTTTGACTTGCCCTTGACTTTGCCTCCCTTTCCGCGTCCGGACATGGCGATGGGCTAGCGACGGTGCACACGAAACGGAAACGAAAACGACCGGTGCGAGCGGCAGCGAGTCGAGCAGCGGAGTGCGTGCCGGCGCAGCCGGGGTGGGGGTGCTTTATGGGCTCGGGTGCGGCGGCCGGTTGCACGCACGCCCCATTGGTCGGCGGCCGCAACAGGGCGAGCTGGTAAAGGTGCGGCGGCGGCTGGCGGCGGGTGCCACTGTGTGGGGAGACGCTGACTAGAGCGGAGCGCTTGCTACTGGTGTTGCTGCTGCCGTACGTTGGTTCGAGATGCCGCCCAAGACTAGCGGGAAGGCCGCCAAGATGGCTGGCAAGGCGCAGAAGAACATTTCAAAGGGCGACAAGAAGAAGAAGCGCAAGAGGAAGGAGAGCTATGCCATCTACATCTACAAGGTGCTGAAGCAGGTGCACCCTGACACGGGCATCTCGTCGAAGGCGATGAGCATCATGAACAGCTTCGTGAACGACATTTTCGAGCGCATTGCGGCCGAGGCTTCTCGCCTGGCGCACTACAACAAGCGCTCGACCATCACGTCCCGCGAGATCCAGACCGCTGTGCGGCTGTTGCTGCCTGGCGAGCTGGCCAAGCACGCCGTGAGCGAGGGCACGAAGGCGGTGACCAAGTACACGAGCTCCAAGTAAGGAGGTGGCTCTGGAATGGAAGGAAGGATGGAGAAGGCTCCTCCGTTGCGAGAGCGGCAAAACGGCCCTTTTCAGGGCCACCAACTTGCCTTTTGCGGGAAGGGCGGAATTGTTGTTGTTGTTGTTGTTGTTGTTTGTGTGGACGGCTGTGATGTATGTGTGCATTTTGATTGTGGGTGGGGGGGGGGCGCGTCAAAGCGTGTTGCGGGGTACGGCCACGAGGTTGGTCGCCGTGGCGTGGAATGGTGGCACGCCTCGTTGGAGTGGTTTTGACCCATTGGTGTTGGTGTGTGTGTGTGTGTTACCTGTCTGCGAGGGGGGACAGCGCGATCGGCGACTTTTGTGTCACCGTAACGACGGCCGTTTGCGGGTTTGTTTTTTTGCACATCATACATGGCGAGGGTGAAATGTGAAATGTGAAATGTTTTTGTTTGGTTTTTTTTGCCGCCCACTATTCCCTTTGCTGTACGCCGAGTTTGACAATGGTGCGACGTAACTGCAGCGTGGAGGTGTGTGAGTGACGTTGAAATGAACGTGCCATTAAGACGCAATGTTGTTGTATTGTACTGTACGTGTACGGCGACACGCACGATGATGTACCATTCGACTCTGATTTTTGATAGCCGTGTCTGACTGATTGCGTACGACGCACGCACACCGATGTCGTCATTCAAGATGCACGCGTGTCCAGTGCAGTACAGTAAGCGCGACGCTAGACGACGACGACGGCGGCGGCGGCGGCGGCGGTCGTTTGTTTGGCGAATGTCTGTACACGTGTTTGTCTGTGTCCATCCGGTATGTATTTGTTTGTTTGCAAGTGTTTTGTGTGTCGGTGACGTGGTCCGATCCGTCGCCCCCTGAGTAACTGTCGATCGGCGCGATAGACCGGCGTCACGCAACTGAACCGAAGTCTTGGGCACACCCGTCATACTGTTGTACACCGTCGCGCTGAGAACGGTAACGAAAGGTTGACTTTGATCGGTCGAATGTCTGGGCAGAACGTGAGGAATGAGGCAAGAGTGCAAGGAGGAAAGGACAGAGGGGGGGGCAAAAGAGAGAGGAAGGGAAAAAGGGGAGAAACGCATTCGTAGAGCAACGGAACGTTCCCGTGTCGGAGGCGTATTGGAGCCGCACTGAAATGCGTTTAACGGCGGCGCGGCTGCAAGTGTCTGCCGTGGTGAACGTTACCTTTGACGGCTGCATTGGGCTTTGCCTTTGCTTTTGCTTTTGCTTTTGCTTTCGCTTTCGCTTTCGCTTTCCCGGATGTACGTAACGTTTGTTGATATGGTTCTGAGGAAGAGTGTATGACAGTGCCGTGCCGTCCATGTTCGTGTGCCCTCCCATTGTGTGTATGCTATTGTCTGTGTACTTGAATGATGTATGTAGGTGTTAGTGGACATGTTTTACCAGTGGGGGGAAATGGATCGTCGATAGTTGCCGTCACTCTGTCACGGTCGAGATGACGCACCCTCCGTACAGAAAGGTGTCGAGAAAGTGTGTGTGTGTGTGTGCGTCCGTGAATTGGCAGTGTTTGGAGGTGGGCGTGCCCTGCATGTGGCCCGGAAGGCTGTTCGTTTGGCGGTAGTGTTGTGTGGACAGGGGAGGGGCATGCGTAACGCTGCTGGCATGGCATTTCGGGAGATGGGAGGGGGCAAACGAGGAAACGAGGAGCGGCGGCCAAAGAAAGACGGGACGGGGATGGGCGCGGTGTGGGTGGCTTGCGCCTGTGCTCGGCGTTGTGGTTTGTGCAAAAGAGGAGGAGAAAAACAATGAGTTGCCAGGGAGGGGAGCGGTGTGGTTGTCGTGGTGTAGCCGCAGACGCGGCTGTCAGTGAACGTGGCGAGACGGACGGATGCGCGGAGGGGCGGGGGCGGCGCATTTCGCCGGTGCCGTGCCGTGCCATGCCTGAAAGCCGCGTGGTCGCTGTGTTGTTGGTGGCGTGGGGGCGAGGAGAGTACCGTACGGGTGTGCTTGTGCGCCGGAAATGGCACACTGCGCCTGCCCGTCTTGGAGGCTGATGGCTGTGGTGTGGAAATGGGGCGCGGTGATGTTGAAGCAGTTGAAGAACAGAAAAGAAACCAAGAAAACGGAAGGCGTGATGCGGCGGTGGTGGTGAGAGCGGGAAAAACGAAACAAAACAAAAAAAACAACAAAAAAAAGAAGGAAAAACAACAAGAAACAAAAAAGAAAACAAAAAGTCTATCAATATTAAAATGTAAATGGAAATGGAAATGGACCCAGGTATAACCTCCCTGCACAAATAGCAGAGAGTCCGATGATAATAAAAATGTGCCAGAATGTTAACGTCCCTACAAAACAAACCCAACGATAATATTAATGAAAGAATGAACCGTATGTAACATTGCAACAGACATAATGAAACCTGATGAATTGTATAAGGGCAGCAGCGTTGACCTTTGGCCCTGTATTCAGAATAAAAAGAGCCAAAGATCGTTACCCCAATGAAAAAGACACTGAAACACGTATGTAACATAGCAGCGATGGCGAGACATTGTAGCATCTGTGACCAGAGAGTTTGCGCTGGACCGCGCGAGTGTTGCGAGCGGTTCTCAGTCAGTCAGTCAGTCAGTCAGTCGTTGCGAGTCTGTAGCTCTGTGTAGTTGAGGCCTGTACTCTGTCAGTAGTCGTCGCGTGCAGTACGCTAATAGTCGTCATGCAGAGCGGTCGGTCAGTAGTAGCAGCCGAGTGCGGTTGTGTGATGTAGGCGGTCGGCAACACTGGTCAAGATGGTGAATAAGGTATACTGTTTAATTAATATAATCATTAGATAATGAAAAATTTCATTTATTGTAATTATTCTCCAACAAGTTCCCCAATAATAATTTTTATTTCAAAAGCATTTGTCAAACATTTAATTTTTTATTGAACTAAAGAGTTCGTTGCACTTCACATTTCATTCCACTTCTTTGAAGAAAAATTTCACTAAAATCACAAAAAAAGAGAATATTATTATTTGCAATGCAGTTCCTCCAAGCGCTGCGCAACAACTAGAGCAGAAATGTGACATCCATTTATTCTGAGGTAAGACTTTAATTCTGATTGTTTTGCACAGGGCCAAAGACCGATATTTCGGTTTAATTGAAGTTTCTTGTCACTGAACGGACTTTAAATGTTGTGAAGAATTTATATTTGAGTCAGATTGCGAATTTCACATTTTTGTTGCCATTTTCAATACCTCACATTGTGGGCGAGGTTACAATTAGCGCAATGTCCATTAGCATCCGTAAATAACATTGTCCATTATTTTAAATTTTGCGGGGAGGTTACAACACACAAAAAAAAAAAAAATTGCATTTATATCCGCTCCTCAATTGTAGATACCCCTTACACAGCTGTGTGCAATGAATGAGTGCTGGCTGGTAATTAATTGCACTCCTTGGAGGGAAATGCCATAGGAAGTAGTCGTTAAAAAGTGAATGTTTTTCGTTAAAAGACAAAGGTTACTTTAGAAAAAAGTAATAGTGGGGCTTTTGTTGTTGAACAAAATAAGTACAATGAACATACGTTATCAGATTTGCGCAATGCAGCTTCACACTACCTTTTGATTATAACACAATATACTATACATCGTCCCGAACCGTGACCAGAGTCGCGAGACGAGCAGAGCACGCCGCCGACGCCCGCTCAGTACAACCGTCCACCCGCTACTACTGTCGACCGACTACTACCTCTCCCGACTCGCGCTACAACATATATAACAACTGTTCCTGGCGACCCGGTGCGTGCCACTACTGTCGTCTGGCGCGGTCCAAGCGCCGACTAGCAACGATAAATAACTCTCTGGTCAGACAGAGATGCTGTCATGCCTCGCCATCGCTCTGGTAATGAATACATACGTGTTGCAGCGTGCGTACCACCGGAACACGCAGTGGCGGAGCCAAAGACTGTGTTGTCGAGGTCGAGTGCGAGCGGGAAGAGAGGCAGCGTCGGCACGGAGATGCAAGCGAGCGCGAGACGCACGGGGGCTGCGGCGTGGCGCGTTTGCGGTCGGCGCCTTTGGTGGCAACGGCCGGGACAAGCAGCGGTGTATGGTGTGGTGCGGGGCGGACAGGGGCGGCGGTGGACGGGGAGGAGGAGGCGGCGCGACGACGGCATGGGGGCGAAAACGGGACGGGGGACGGCGGATGTTGAGAGGCGTCACGCGCGGACAGGACACAGACACAGAGACACACACAGATTGGAAAGGGAGGGTGCGCGGTAGTAGTTGGGAATGTGCGTACCGTGCGGGATGGGAGTGGGCGAGGAACACGGTCGTGGCCCCTGTTTTGGGTGCGTGTGATGACGTCGGTGTGTTGTGGGAAGGGAAGGTGCTGTGGCGGCGGCGCGTAATGGGCGTAGGCCGAAAAGAGAAAGGAACGTGGGCAGTGTGTTGGCAAGCGTCGGTTCGACTGCGACGTTGATGGGCAGGGCAGGGCAGGGCAAGGTTAATGGTGGTAGGAGTAGGCGTGTGGGCGCAAAAAATCTGCCGCTGCAGGCGGTGCCGTAACCGCCATGGCGGGAAGGAGAGAGGGCCAAAGAAAGAAAGAAAGAAAGAAAGAAGAAAACAAAAAAAAAAAAAAAAAAAAAAAAAAGAAAAACAAAAAAAGGAGGGAGGGGGGGGGGCGAAAGTGGAGAGGCGGTGGTGTGAGAAGGGCGGGGGCGGAAGGAAGGCAGGCAGGAAGGACAAGAGGCGAGGCGACGGCTTGCTTTGTGTATCGGTCGGTCTCTGGCTATGCTTCGTTTTCTGCAGCAGGGTCGGTGCGCGGCGTGGCTCGCGGCAGTGGGAACGCCTGGCGGCTGGACGGCCAGCAATGCGGTTGGATGGGCGGCCACAGCACCGCACCTGTGCCCGAGGAGGAGACGCTGGCGGCGGGCCCTGAGGTGAGGCCAGCTCGGCTGGGGCTGTGGATGTGTAGGTGTGCGCCGCTGCTGCAACAACGAGTAAAACGCGAGAAGAAGGGATGGCGGTAGAGAGAAGAAAAGAAAAAAAAAAAAAAAAAAAGGTCGTGTTGTGTTGATGCGCAGGCAGACGCGTACAGAGAGACGAGCCCGGTCGGCAGCAGGGTGTGGCCGTGCCGAGTGCAGAGCAGCGGCGGCTCGGTTCGGTTCGGTTCGGTTCGGCCCGGCCCGGCGGGCCGCGCTGTTGTCGCGGACGTGAGCGCCCCCTGGCGGGTGGCCGGAGGCGGCGCGGCGTGTTGGACGTGTGGCTGGTGGCAGTGCACAATTTGCGAGTGGCTGGCGGTGTGGTGTGGCGGTTGGCGCGTCGGGCGGCGGAGAGAGAGAGGGAGGAGAGGTATGTGTTGCAGGCGCCCTTTGCTGCGCTGCGTCGTTGCGTGTGCCGTACAGGGCGGGCGCTTGTCGACTGTGTGGGCGGTGTGGCGAATTGGCGTGAATGAAACGGCTGCCGAGAGGTGTGTGGTAGCGAGCCGGTCGGTGTCAGTGCGAAGGGGAATGTGCGTGCGTTTGGCGGTTTCGGTGTGCTTTTTGCGGCGTGAGAGTGGGAATTAGTGGGGCCGGCTGTTGTGTTGGTTCCTTGTGTCTTGTGTCGCGTAGCTTGATGGCAACGTGGAAGGACGCCGGTTTCGTTTCGAGCCTTGCGTGTGGTTGTCGACGTTGACTGGTTGGCGTGTGCCGATGCACGTGCATGTGTGGGTCGCGAGTGCGTTTTTGGCTGGCTGTGTGTGTGTGTGTGTGTGTGTGTGTGTGTGTGTGTGTGTGTTTGTTTTGGGGGGGAAGGGGGAGGCGGTGGTGAAAGTGCAGTCGTTGCCACGGGCGTCGTCGGGTGGGGCTGGGGCTGGGGCTGGGGCTGGGGCTGGGGCTGGGGCTGTGCGTCGTGGCGGAAAGGTGGTAGGTTGCGGGAAGCGAGCCCGTCGTTGACGGTGTCGCGTGAGTTGTGAATCGAGTGGGGCGCGGGGCGCGGGACAGGAGCAGCGTGCCGCTGCGTCGTGGTCGTCAGCAGAGGCTGTGCGTGTGCTTGTCCTTTTTGTGGGCGGTTCGTGCGAGGCGTTTTTGTTTTGTGTTGCCCTAGTTGTTAGTTTATTTTGTTTGTGTTTGTTATTTTGAGACGACGACGACTGGTTGGTGGCGTGCGCGCGAAGTGGCGGTGTGCGCTTCCCGTGTCGTTTGTGTCGTTTTGTTTTTGTGTGTTTTTTTTTGCACTGGGCCCCGGGGGGTGGGTGGGTGGGTGGGTGGGTGGGTGCGTGTGTGTCGATTGCCGGCTGGCGAAAGGTGCGCCATCGGCGGGGTGGGTCGCCGGCACAAGTAGAGGCGGCGGCGTTGTTGCTGTTGTTGTGTGGTGTTTGTTGTTTTGTTCGGCTGTGTCGGCGAGCTGTGTTGCGGTGCGTGTGAATGGTGGTGCAAAAGTGCTGGCGTTGGGGCTGCGACTGCGACGGCGGCGAGCCGCGGGCGCGCATGATAGTGATGTTGTGAACAGCGGCTGTGTACGGTAGTGGTGTTGTTGTAGCACGACGTGCATCCGGGCCGGCGCGGAAAGCGCAGTTGCGGGCGGTTGCCCTTCGGTGCCAGCCATGTCGCGTGAGCGGCGGGTTGCTCTGGGTTGTTGTGTGGTGCCCTTTGGCCGGTGGGGGTGGTTCGCGTGTGTCTCGTTCGCGCTCGGTATCTGGTCGTGGTCGTGCTGCTCCCCCGTCTGTCGGCGGTTTTCGACGTCGTCTGTACGTTTTTGTTCGTTTGCGGCGTGCCTGCCGACGTCGTCCCGTCGCGACGCGACCGTTCAACCGAAAGTGTGGCGCCCGAAGGTGAACGAACGTAACCCTGACCTCGGCGCTTTACGCTGAGCCGAGCGAACCGAACCTAACCTAACCTGTGGTGTGGCGAGGTGAGCTCAGCCTGTGAGCCCCTAACGTCTACGTAAGGTAAGCTGTCCGGCTCACGCCTCACGTTTGAACGCTTTTTTAACCTACGTTTGACGCTTCTTAACCTAGCACTGACCCCTTAACCTAACGTGTAACCTAACCTAACCTAACCTAACCTGTGACGCCTGACGTGTTTGAATGCTTAACCTAAGTTTGACGCTTAACCTAACCCAAGTCCCCTTAACCTAACCCACGTCCACCTAACCTAACCTAACCTAACCTAACCTAACCTAGACGTGTAAACGTAATGTGTAACGCGTAACGTGTAAGGTCGGCTGTCGTGTGTGCTGACGGCAGATTGGGTTGGTCTGTAGATTCGGATTGCGGTTTGCCTCGGTCGAGGGGTTGGGTCGGAAGCGGCGAGGGGCGGCAGCGCCTGTTGCGCAGGCGGCGTCCGTTTGCGGCGGGCAATTGTTGAGAAACGGCTGTGAATGTTGGCGGGCGAGAGGAGGAGGACGGCGCGCGATGTGGCCCGACGGCTGCGGGCCGATCGGGAAACGGCGGGAGGGCGACGGAAGGCGATGGGGCGGCGGAGGCGCGTTTGCACGGCCGTCATCGCCGCACGCCTCGGCTTGTGTGGCTGTGGCGCCGGCCGCGCTGGCCGGGCTGCCGCGGCGACGGTGTGGGAGTTTTGCCGAAGGTTTGGCCATTGTGGCGGGTCGTCGGCTGGGGCTGTGGGGGCGGCATTTGGGCGGGGGCGGCGATTCTCGGCGGGCCGACCCAGGCTGTAGCGCGCGGTAGCTGCAGTTTGGCCGTGGTTTGCGGCGCTGCCGTGGCGACTGGTTAGCGACTGTGGTGTGGCTGTGTGTAGCCCCATCCTCGGTGGTTTGAAAGGCGCGGGCGGTTGTGGCGCAGGTTTGGGGCTGCTCCGCACAGGCTGTCGGACGTTGGGCGGTAGCAAGCGCGGGAGGCGCGGCGCGGCGGCGCGCAGAGTGGCGGCCGCTCTCTCGGCCGTCCGCGCCCGCCCGCGACACTGGCTGGGCCTTGTGATTCTCTGCTCTGCTGCTGTGCTGTGCTTGCGTGCCTGCCTGCCTGCCGTCCCGCTCGCTCTCGCTCTCGCTCTCGCTGTGTGTTACGCGCGTCGTCGAAATGGCAGATCAGGCGGCTACGAACGAGACTGCTGCGGCACCCGCCGCCACCGGCACTACGAAGAAGGCCAAGTCTGCGTCGTCTGCGAAGAAGCCGCGCGCCAAGCCTGCGCACCCGCGCACCTCTGAGATGGTGACGGCCGCCATCAAGAGTCTGAAGGAGCGCGGCGGGTCGTCGCTGCAGGCGATCAAGAAGTACATAGCCGCGCACTACAAGCTGGACGCGGAGAAGCTGGCGCCGTTTATCAAGAAGTACCTCAAGTCGGCCGTCGTGGCGGGCGAGCTGGTGCAGACGAAGGGGAAGGGCGCGTCCGGCTCGTTCAAGCTTGCCGGCGCCGGCGGCGGGGGGGCGGCCGAGGGCGGCAAGGCTCGTGCTGGCGGTGCCAAGAAGAAGCGCGCCGCTCCGGCCAGCAAGGAGAAGAAGGGCGCCCGTGCGGCCGGCGCAAAGAAGGCTGGTGGCGTGAAGGCGGCGACCGGTCGGAAGGCGGGCGCCGCCAAGAAGGCGTCTGCGGCGTCGGCCGCTCCTGCGGGTGCGAAGAAGGCGGCTGCGGCCAAGCCGGCCAAGGCCAAGTCGCCGTCGAAGGCGAAGAAGGCCGCCAAGGTTCCGACGAAGAAGCCGAAGGCGCCGCGCCCGAAGAAGGCGACGACGCCGTCTAAGGCGAAGGCTTCGCCCAAGAAGAAGAAGTAGAGTAGAGGAGAAAGAGATGGGAGAAAGGAAGGGTTTGGCGCTTGACTCCGTCGTCCCCACCCCCCGTCGTCGTCTAGTGGCGCGCAAGAGACGCGCGGCCCAAAACGGCCCTTCTCAGGGCCATCAAAGCACGTCGGGGAAGGTTTTGATTGTCGTGTTGCGTTTGGTGTGGGTGTCTGTCTGGCGTTTCTGTATGCCCGTGGGGATGCTGTTTGCGTGCCGTGGTGGTTGGATTGCGGGGGTCGGTGGCGGGTGTGGGCGGCGGTAGCGGTAAGCGGTGTTGTTGTTGTTGTTGTTGTTGTCGTGGTTTGATTGTCGCCGTGTTTGTGGCGGCGGCCGACGGTTGGTTTTCTGTCACGTTGTTTTGTTTGAATACGTTGGTTGGCTTGCCTGCGTTCGTTCTTCTCGGATGTCTGTCTTGTCGAGTCGTGTCTGGTCTCTGTTTTGTTCCTTTGTGTGTGTGTTATGTTTTGCAACGGGGGGCACGTTGAGATGTGGAAGGAGTCGGCGGGGATTTCGGTGGCGTGTAGAGCGAGCGAGCGAGCGCGCCTGCCTGGCCGTTGGCCGTCGGAGTGGAGTGCGGGTTTTTTTGTTTTCGAAACGAAAGCGGCGGCCGGCCAGCCACCCGTGCGGTGTGACGTCGGCCGTTGGGTATTGTGCGCTTTGAGCGCCGGGGAGGGATGATGTGTGATTGTTGCGCGCTGCTAGCAGGCAGGCAGAGTGAGCGGGTGTGGCGGACGGACGGGAAGTGGTGGTTTTTGTTTTTGGGTTGCGGGGCGAGAGGCAGGCGACCGACAAAGTTTGCTCGCGACGGAGAGATGTTAGTGGCCCTGAAAAGGGCCGTTTTTGTTTGTGCGGTGCGGTGCCGCGGCGCGGTTTAGGCGCGCTCGCCGCGGATGCGGCGCGCGAGCTGGATGTCCTTGGGCATGATGGTGACGCGCTTGGCGTGGATTGCGCACAGGTTGGTGTCTTCGAAGAGGCCGACGAGGTAGGCCTCGCTGGCCTCCTGCAGGGCCATGACTGCGGAGCTCTGGAAGCGCAGGTCGGTCTTGAAGTCCTGGGCGATCTCGCGCACTAGGCGCTGGAATGGCAGCTTGCGGATGAGCAGCTCTGTGCTCTTCTGGTAGCGCCTGATTTCTCGCAGGGCGACGGAGCCCGGCCTGTAGCGGTGGGGCTTCTTGACGCCTCCGGTGGCGGGCGCGCTCTTCCTCGCCGCCTTGGTGGCGAGCTGTTTGCGCGGCGCCTTTCCGCCGGTGGACTTGCGGGCCGTTTGCTTTGTGCGGGCCACAGCGGTAGCGGTAGCGGAGCGGCGTGCGTGGAGGTTAGGTGCGGCGCGGCGTCCGGTGCTGCCTTGACAACGGGCCCGCGCGAACGAACCTGCACAATGGACTGAGGAAGATATCCTCGACTGAGGGCGAAGTACTAGCGCAACAAGGCGCTTCACCTTCTGGCATGACGGTTTGGCTATCGAAATTTCATGGCGTTATTGTTCTGCTTGATTCTTTGTGCAATATTTTTTTTTTTTTTTTTTTTTTTTTTTTGTTTTTTTTTTTTTTTTTTTTTTAATTAAAAGAAAGAGGAAAGGATAGTAAGAGAGACAGTGAGAGAAAAGGAAAACGAACGGCCCAATTGACTGGCCGGGAATTACGATTAGTTACAGGAGAAAGGACAGAAGGAGGAATAGTGAGAGTGAGTGAAAGCGAACGGCCATTATCCTGGCCTCTTCTGCTTCGTAGCGGCGACGCGATGGCGGCGGCAGGCATTCTTGACATGGCGAATTGGGGGGAGGGGGAAAGAGAAAGAAGTCAGAGGGTGACAGTTGAAGAAGTGGAAAAAAGAAGGGCCTATCATGATTAGGCCAACATTGGGGGTAGTGTGGGGGGAAGGGGGAGGCGTGTTGGGGGAGCGAATGACATGGCATGTGGGGGGGAATAATCTATGACGTGAGGGAGGTAGTCGGCATGAGATGAGGGGGCCTGGTGCAGGCGAGGTCACGGGGGGCGAAATAAAAGGTCGGGCCATCGAGTGGTGGCTAGTCGGTGAACACGGGTGCCCAGGGAAAGGATTAAGGGATTAGGAGAGTGACGAGTTTTGTGGTAAAAGGAGTGGGCAGCGTAGAGGATGCGGGTACGAAGGAGCGGCACTTCAGCCAGGAGGTGGAGCTCGCGGGTTGGGAAGTCGAAGGGGAGGCGGAGGGCACGCCGGAGAGCCCGGTTCTGGACGGTTTGGAGTCGGCGGAGGTGGGTGGGGGCAGCATTGCCCCACACCACCACCGCGTATTCAAGGATGGGGCGAACAAGGGAGGTGTACAGTCTAACAGCAAGGTGCGTGGGGAGGGAAGAGGTTGGGTTGATGAGAGGGTAGAGCAGGCATAGCCGCCCCATTGCCTTACGACGCACCTCGTCGATGTGGGGGCGCCAGGTTAGGCGTTGGTCCAGGGTAACACCCAAGTACTTTGCAGTACGAGTCCAGGGGACTGGGGTACCAAGGACCGCCACCTGAGGGAGCCGAACGGGAATACGGCGTCGGCAGATGATAAGGGCTTGGGTCTTGGAGGGATTAAATGCCAGACGCCAGGTCCTAGCCCAGTCGGTTAGGGAATCTGTAGCCCCCTGGAGCCGCTGTTGAAGAACTGCCGCACTCCGAGAACGAGAGAAGAGTGCAGTGTCATCTGCGTAGAGAGCTAAATGTACCCTCGGCGCAGAGGGCAGATCAGCTGTGAAGAGGGAGTAGAGTAGCGGCCCAAGTACGCTGCCCTGTGGTACTCCTGCCCTGATGCGTCGTCGCGTGGATTTCCCGTCAGGGATCCTAACATGGAAGGTGCGACCTTCCAGGTAACGGGCCCGCGCGCCTCCGTGCTGCGCTTATATGCCCTCGGTTGCGCGTGGTGGGGGGAGGGCGGGCCAGAGTCTATATAGGGGGGCGGCGGGCGCGCTGGGCGCAGACCGTAGCCGACTCGCCAGCCGCTGCAGCTGCTGTTTGTGCACGTTTTGCTTTGCCCGAGGAAGGAAGGATGACAGGCCGCGGCAAGGGAGGAAAGGGGCTCGGCAAGGGTGGCGCCAAGCGGCACCGCAAGGTGTTGCGCGACAACATCCAGGGCATCACGAAGCCCGCCATCCGCCGCCTGGCTCGCAGGGGCGGCGTGAAGCGCATCTCTGGTCTGATCTACGAGGAGACCCGCGGGGTGCTGAAGGTGTTCCTGGAGAACGTGATCCGCGACGCGGTGACGTACACTGAGCACGCCAAGCGCAAGACTGTGACGGCCATGGACGTGGTGTACGCCCTGAAGAGGCAGGGGCGCACCCTGTACGGTTTCGGCGGTTAGGCTGCGTCGCAGCGGGCGCTGGCCTTCCCGCGGCCGTGCTTGTGGGTGGGAGAGACTAGAAAACGGCCCTTTTCAGGGCCACCACACTGTTCGGAAGTTGAAAAGTGCGAAAGAGTCTGTGTTGTTGCTGCGTGTGTGCGCTGTGTTGTTTGTTTGTTTCTTTCTTTCTTTCTTTCTTTCCGTTTGAGCGACGTGATGTGACTGGGAGGGGAGAAGGAAAGGAAACGTGTCATGTGGCTGGCTGTGTGTGGAGCTGCTTCGTTTGTGTTTGTTATTGTGTGTCTTTGTATCGATCGCGAACGGAGATGGCGGGCTGTGTGTTGTTGTGCGAGAGGCGGTGATTATTTGCCTGCGTGGTTTGGCTCTGTGTGTTTGCGGCGGCGTTGGGGTTTCCGAGGCAAGGCGTGTGGGCATAGGCGGCCGGATCAGCTGTTTCGTTCGTGTCGACGGCCGTTGCGCGCGGGAGTGGAGGGCGGTGTGTCGACACGCCTCCCTTTAACAATGGTCATTATTGCTGCCGTTGTCGTTTGGAAGGCGACTGCGACCGTGCAAAAAAAAAAAAAAAAAAAAAAAAAAAAATGTGTGTGTTTGTTGGGCCACACGGGCTGTGTGGACGACAAGATGGCGGACGTGCGCCGGCGGCGGCTGTGCTGTGAAAGTGCAAAGTTAAAACAAAACAAGGTGCGGCGAGGACGACTGAAATTTTGCTTTGGACGTAGGTTTGTGTGGTGGCCCTGAAAAGGGCCGGTTGTTGTGGGCCGGGCCGAGCCGGCAAAGCGCGTTGCGTGCAGGGGAGCACGCGGCGCTGCGATTGCCTGGCCTCCTTTAGGCCTTCTTCTCGGTCTTCTTTGGCAGCAGGACGGCCTGGATGTTGGGCAGGACACCACCCTGTGCGATGGTGACGCCCGACAGGAGCTTGTTGAGCTCCTCGTCGTTGCGGATGGCAAGCTGCAGGTGGCGCGGGATGATGCGCGTCTTCTTGTTGTCGCGGGCCGCGTTTCCGGCCAGCTCGAGCACCTCAGCCGCGAGGTACTCCATGACGGCGGCGAGGTAGACGGGCGCCCTGGCGCCGACGCGCTCTGCGTAGTTTCCCTTGCGCAGGAGGCGGTGGATTCTGCCGACCGGGAACTGGAGCCCAGCCCTGCTTGAGCGGGACTTTGACTTGCCCTTGACTTTGCCTCCCTTTCCGCGTCCGGACATGGCGATGGGCTAGCGACGGTGCACACGAAACGGAAACGAAAACGACCGGTGCGAGCGGCAGCGAGTCGAGCAGCGGAGTGCGTGCCGGCGCGCGCGGCCTCCTTTCATCTGGACTGGGTGTGGAACATCCCAGGCTATCGTGAATGTAGGGTTTACCGAGAGGCATTTCCTACCAAGGCTGCATGGTGTGGTTGGCGGTGGTCAGCGCGTATGATAACTGGAAATCGCTGAGAGGAAGAAGTGGTGGTGAGTCTTCTGGGCTGACCTGATTATTCGATCAGGGCAACGGGCCGCCTGTAGTGGTCGTGATGGTCATTATGTCGTCCTAACCTCCGGACGAGGGGATTGTCTGAAGTGCGGGTGGCATTATAAAACCGGCGCGCTGCGTCTTGAAATCTCTCCCGGACGAGGGGTTCCTCAGCCGCCTGATGGAGGGGGCGATGAGGGAAATCACGCGGAACATGGTAAACTCGGCGCAAGAGCTTGTTTTGTAGTTGCTGGAGCCTCTGAATGTGGGAGGGGGCAGCATTGCCCCAGACTTCACAGGCATAGTCCATGACCGGACGAATGCACGTACGATAGATATGCAGTCCGTTGGCGACAGGGAGCGAGGAAGTTTCGTTGAGCATGGGGTACAATGCCCCAGCCCTCTGAGATGTCTTCCGGTGTACAGCGGTGACGTGAGCCTTCCATGTCAGGGTGCGATCGAGAATGACCCCGAGGTAGGTGGCAGTCGTGGTCCAGGTGATGGCCTGATTACAAAGCACCAGTGGTGGCACTTCAGGTGGGAGACGGCGAGTGAGGAGCATCGCCTGAGATTTGGTGGCGTTGAAGCCGATCCGCCAGTCGGCAGCCCAGCGCTCGAGGTCCTGCAGAGCAGCTTGCAGACGTCGGAGGACGGCGTCGATGTTGCGATGGCGCGAGAAGAGGGCCGTGTCATCAGCATAGATGGCACGACCAACCCTCGGGGAAATCGGCAGGTCAGAGGTGTAGACAGCATACAATATCGGGCCCAGAACGCTCCCTTGTGGCACTCCAGCAAGGACTGGGCGAACAGAGGAAGACGTGCTGCCAACTCGGACGACAAAAGTACGGCCCTCAAGGTAGTTGCCGAGTAGGCGGACGAAGCACGAAGGGATGCCGAGATGGAACAACTTGAAGAGCAGGCCGTGGTGCCAGACGGTGTCAAAGGCCTTGGACACATCGAGCAGGACAAGGCCGCAAAACTCCCGATTGTTGAACGCCAGTGTCGCCTCCTCGACGACGCGGAGCAACTGTTGAGTGGTGGAGTGGTGCTGGCGGAAGCCAAACTGTTCCCGAGGAATGATATTGTCCTGGTGGAGCAGCCGGCCGAACCTAGAGAGGAGGATTCTCTCGAAAACTTTACTCAACGTCGGGAGGAGACTGATGGGGCGATAATGCTCTGGTACTGTCCTGTTTTTGCCCGGCTTCGGGACCGCCACAACGACAGCCTTCTACCAAGCGTCTGGGTACTGCAGCTGGTGAAAGATGGCGTTGAAGAGAGCGACCACATACAGGATGGCAATCCTGGGCAGCATGCGGAGGACTCTCCCGTCAACGTTGTCGTGCCCCGGGGCCTTCGTCTGGGGAAGTCGGCGAAGATGGTCAGTGACCTCCCTTTCCGATGTTGGGACAATGGTGGCGTCACCGTGATCGCCGTGGAGGAAGGCAGCAAGTCTGGTCTCCACTGTGCGGACGTTCTCGTTGTCGACCGGAGCCGCAAGGGGCCGGAAGTTGGCCTCAAAAGTCGACGCCAGGGCCTCGGCTTTAGCGGCGGGCGTGTAAGCAGGTCCATCGGTAGTTGTGAGCGGCGGCATGTGTGGGCGGTGCCGTGTGAGGGAACGGACCAACTCCCACGTGTCGGCCCCAGGATCAACTGAGGCAAGCTTCTCCTCCCACCGGCGGATACGGTGAGCAGCAAGGGCAGCCTTGATGACGCGGCGGAGATGATTGATGCGCCGCTTCAGCACGGGCTGGCGTGTTTCATGCCAAACTCTGTTCAGACGGTTTCGTTCTCGGATAAGGTCCCGTAAGTCTGCAGGGAGTGCTGGAGCTGCCACTGAAGAAACCCGTGGAGGCGTAGTGGAGTCAGCAACAGCCGTGGTGAGGGCCGCAGTCAGTGTGTGAAGAGCAGCATTGACATCCGTGTCCAGTGGAGGTGGCTCATCCGGGAGGCGTTGCAGAACAAGCTGCCGGAAGCGCGGCCAGTCGGTCTTCCGGGTGTCGAGCTTCGCCGCTGGTGGAAGCGGAGTGACATGTAGTCGAAAGAGCACCGGCAAGTGGTCAGAGCTCAAGGCGTGGAGAACGTCGGGGGTGACAAACCAGTCGACACCCTTGACGAGACAAATGTCCAAAACGTCGGGAGCAGAGCCGTTCGAAGGGTAGTGCGTCGGCTCAGCAGGTCCATACACAGAAGCTCGAGCCCTCTCTGCAGCATGATAGAGCCGCCTCCCACTGACGTTCAGCGTCCGAGAATTCCAGAGCTGGTGCTTGGCATTCAGGTCTCCAGCGAGGAAGAGCTTGACCCCAGCACGAAGGAGAGTGTCAGCATCATGGACGGTGAGGTGGCCTCGTGGCGGCCGGTACACGGAGAGAAAGATGACCGTTCCAAGGGACGTCTCCACTGCGACGGCCGTAGCTTCACAGGAGTCCAACCTCGGCAGAGGGACACGATAGTGCCGGAGTGTCCGCTTGACATAGATGGCTGTCCCACCGCCAGCCGTCAGCCTGTCGTCGCGATAGCAGACGTAATTCGGGGCGTTCGCTCGAAGTCCAGGTTTGAGGTGCGTCTCGGTAAGGAGACACACATCCACGCTGTAATCCTGGAGGAACTGCCGGAATTCGAGAAGCGCAGGGAAGAGGCCATTCGCGTTCCACGTTACAGCCGTGAAGGTCTGGTGGCGCCTAAGGTTGTGAGCCATGGCCAGCGGATGCGATCGCCGTGGCAGCGGGGAAACTTCGGAGGGCTGCATGGACTGCAGCAGTGATGGCGGTCGGCAGCTGGGCCAGAGCGGCAGAGACAGCCACGAGGGTGGCCTGGACTTCTTGCAAGACCGCGATGAAATCAGCAGCTGCAGCAGGTGGAGCAGGCCCATCTTCAGAGCGTCGCAGAGGCTGGACAGCAGGGGCAGAAGGAGGCGTCGTCCGGCCCTGGAGGACGTCGGCGTAACCAAGGTCCGCCCGAGCAGCAAGCAGGCGCCGCTGGGCGGGTTGTCGCGGAGGAGTAGCAGGTGGAGCAGGTGGTGGCGCAGCTCGGCGCCGCTGCTGTTGGCCATCGGAGCGGGACGTCTGCCGCAAGGGAGGTAGTCCACGCTGGCGGCGGCTGGCTGCCTTGTGGACAGCGCAACCGCGGTAGCTCGCAGGATGAGCCCGCTTGCACAGGGCACAGGTGGCTGGTTCGTCCCGGGACCGGGTACACTGCTGGCTGAGGTGACCCTCACCACACTTGACACATCGTGGCCTCATGCGACAGAGGCGGGAAGTGTGGCCCGGCTCCTGACAATTGTAGCATTGGACGAGGCCCTTCCGTGCGCGTAACTTCTCGACTGTCACCGAGAGGTCATAAAACCTGGTGACTTGGTAGATTTGCCTGTTATCAGGCGTATCAGGCAACACGATCTCCATCAAAGGGATGGGGCGCTGGGTACCAGGCATCTTCATCCGGGTGACTGCAGTGGGCGCGAAACCCATAGTGATGAGGCCGTCCTTAAAGGCGTCCGCCTTCATCTTCAGCGGTATGCCTCGCATGGCAACCTTGAGAACTTTGGGTCGTACAGTGGGGAAGGTGTAGTTTGGGATCCCACGTGCACCAACCATGTCCATGACAGCCACGTAATCTTCAGTAGTGGCGACTGTCAGCTTCAGGCGGTCTTCGCCGCAGTGTTTGGCGGTAAAAGCGTTCTTGAGGTTGGCCTGGAGCCAGTCCCGAAGCGTCAGATAATCGTCAGGGTAGTCGATAACAATCGGCGGCAGCTTAGGGCCGGAGCGAGGTGTAGCATCGTCGGCGGCCGCCGGTGGAGGCTCGTCAGGATCTTCAGAGTCGGCGCCATCCTGTAGGGCGTCGTACTGATTGGCAGTAGGCACAGGGACAACGGCCGGGCGAAGTCGTGGAGCCGCCCTCTTCTTAGGTGGCGGTTTCTTGAATCCAGCGTCACTCGTACCAGAAGTGTGTGGGTCGTCACTGGCGGACGTGACAGCCGATCGCTTGCGCTGAAGCACCCTCTGCGGGGCGCCGGCAGCGCAGTCCTCACGGGGAGGGTCGGTAGAGTAGTCCATCTCATCGTCCTGGTCGCGCGTAGTCGTCATATACTCTTGGTCCTCCTGGGATTGCCGGGTCGTCATAAGTGGAGCGTCCGATGGGGCCGCCGACGGCGCAGGCGCCGCCGGACGGCGATCAGACAGCTCCGGCGCGGCGGCGGCAGCTGCCGCGACCGCGCGCGCGTCACAAACGTCTTGCTCGCTCGCCATCTCGAACACGAGTGCGTCGCGTGCGTGCGTGCCGGCGCAGCCGGGGTGGGGGTGCTTTATGGGCTCGGGTGCGGCGGCCGGTTGCGCGCGCGCCCCATTGGTCGGCGGCCGCAACAGGGCGAGCTGGTAAAGGTGCGGCGGCGGCTGGCGGCGGGTGCCACTGTGTGGGGAGACGCTGACTAGAGCGGAGCGCTTGCTACTGGTGTTGCTGCTGCCGTACGTTGGTTCGAGATGCCGCCCAAGACTAGCGGGAAGGCCGCCAAGAAGGCTGGCAAGGCGCAGAAGAACATTTCGAAGGGCGACAAGAAGAAGAAGCGCAAGAGGAAGGAGAGCTATGCCATCTACATCTACAAGGTGCTGAAGCAGGTGCACCCTGACACGGGCATCTCGTCGAAGGCGATGAGCATCATGAACAGCTTCGTGAACGACATTTTCGAGCGCATTGCGGCCGAGGCTTCTCGCCTGGCGCACTACAACAAGCGCTCGACCATCACGTCCCGCGAGATCCAGACCGCTGTGCGGCTGTTGCTGCCTGGCGAGCTGGCCAAGCACGCCGTGAGCGAGGGCACGAAGGCGGTGACCAAGTACACGAGCTCCAAGTAAGGAGGTGGCTCTGGAATGGAAGGAAGGATGGAGAAGGCTCCTCCGTTGCGAGAGCGGCAAAACGGCCCTTTTCAGGGCCACCAACTTGCCTTTTGCGGGAAGGGCGGAATTGTTGTTGTTGTTGTTGTTGTTGTTTGTGTGGACGGCTGTGATGTATGTGTGCATTTTGATTGTGGGTGGGGGGGGGGGGGGCGCGTCAAAGCGTGTTGCGGGGTACGGCCACGAGGTTGGTCGCTGTGGCGTGGAATGGTGGCACGCCTCGTTGGAGTGGTTTTGACCCATTGGTGTTGGTGTGTGTGTGTGTGTTACCTGTCTGCGAGGGGGGACAGTGCGATCGGCGACTTTTGTGTCACCGTAACGACGGCCGTTTGCGGGTTTGTTTTTTTGCACATCATACATGGCGAGGGTGAAATGTGAAATGTGAAATGTTTTTGTTTGGTTTTTTTTGCCGCCCACTATTCCCTTTGCTGTACGCCGAGTTTGACAATGGTGCGACGTAACTGCAGCGTGGAGGTGTGTGAGTGACGTTGAAATGAACGTGCCATTAAGACGCAATGTTGTTGTATTGTACTGTACGTGTACGGCGACACGCACGATGATGTACCATTCGACTCTGATTTTTGATAGCCGTGTCTGACTGATTGCGTACGACGCACGCACACCGATGTCGTCATTCAAGATGCACGCGTGTCCAGTGCAGTACAGTAAGCGCGACGCTAGACGACGACGACGGCGGCGGCGGCGGCGGCGGTCGTTTGTTTGGCGAATGTCTGTACACGTGTTTGTCTGTGTCCATCCGGTATGTATTTGTTTGTTTGCAAGTGTTTTGTGTGTCGGTGACGTGGTCCGATCCGTCGCCCCCTGAGTAACTGTCGATCGGCGCGATAGACCGGCGTCACGCAACTGAACCGAAGTCTTGGGCACACCCGTCATACTGTTGTACACCGTCGCGCTGAGAACGGTAACGAAAGGTTGACTTTGATCGGTCGAATGTCTGGGCAGAACGTGAGGAATGAGGCAAGAGTGCAAGGAGGAAAGGACAGAGGGGGGGCAAAAGAGAGAGGAAGGGAAAAAGGGGAGAAACGCATTCGTAGAGCAACGGAACGTTCCCGTGTCGGAGGCGTATTGGAGCCGCACTGAAATGCGTTTAACGGCGGCGCGGCTGCAAGTGTCTGCCGTGGTGAACGTTACCTTTGATGGCTGCATTGGGCTTTGCCTTTGCTTTTGCTTTTGCTTTTGCTTTTGCTTTCGCTTTCGCTTTCGCTTTCGCTTTCCCGGATGTACGTAACGTTTGTTGATATGGTTCTGAGGAAGAGTGTATGACAGTGCCGTGCCGTCCATGTTCGTGTGCCCTCCCATTGTGTGTATGCTATTGTCTGTGTACTTGAATGATGTATGTAGGTGTTAGTGGACATGTTTTACCAGTGGGGGGAAATGGATCGTCGATAGTTGCCGTCACTCTGTCACGGTCGAGATGACGCACCCTCCGTACAGAAAGGTGTCGAGAAAGTGTGTGTGTGTGTGTGCGTCCGTGAATTGGCAGTGTTTGGAGGTGGGCGTGCCCTGCATGTGGCCCAGAAGGCTGTTCGTTTGGCGGTAGTGTTGTGTGGACAGGGGAGGGGCATGCGTAACGCTGCTGGCATGGCATTTCGGGAGATGGGAGGGGGCAAACGAGGAAACGAGGAGCGGCGGCCAAAGAAAGACGGGACGGGGAGGGGCGCGGTGTGGGTGGCTTGCGCCTGTGCTCGGCGTTGTGGTTTGTGCAAAAGAGGAGGAGAAAAACAATGAGTTGCCAGGGAGGGGAGCGGTGTGGTTGTCGTGGTGTAGCCGCAGACGCGGCTGTCAGTGAACGTGGCGAGACGGACGGATGCGCGGAGGGGCGGGGGCGGCGCATTTCGCCGGTGCCGTGCCGTGCCATGCCTGAAAGCCGCGTGGTCGCTGTGTTGTTGGTGGCGTGGGGGCGAGGAGAGTACCGTACGGGTGTGCTTGTGCGCCGGAAATGGCACACTGCGCCTGCCCGTCTTGGAGGCTGATGGCTGTGGTGTGGAAATGGGGCGCGGTGATGTTGAAGCAGTTGAAGAACAGAAAAGAAACCAAGAAAACGGAAGGCGTGATGCGGCGGTGGTGGTGAGAGCGGGAAAAACGAAACAAAACAAAAAAAACAACAAAAAAAAAGAAGGAAAAACAACAAGAAACAAAAAAGAAAACAAAAAGTCTATCAATATTAAAATGTAAATGGAAATGGAAATGGACCCAAGTATAACCTCCCTGCACAAATAGCAGAGAGTCCGATGATAATAAAAATGTGCCAGAATGTTAACGTCCCTACAAAACAAACCCAACGATAATATTAATGAAAGAATGAACCGTATGTAACATTGCAACAGACATAATGAAACCTGATGAATTGTATAAGGGCAGCAGCGTTGACCTTTGGCCCTGTATTCAGAATAAAAAGAGCCAAAGATCGTTACCCCAATGAAAAAGACACTGAAACACGTATGTAACATAGCAGCGATGGCGAGACATTGTAGCATCTGTGACCAGAGAGTTTGCGCTGGACCGCGCGAGTGTTGCGAGCGGTTCTCAGTCAGTCAGTCAGTCAGTCAGTCGTTGCGAGTCTGTAGCTCTGTCTAGTTGAGGCCTGTACTCTGTCAGTAGTCGTCGCGTGCAGTACGCTAATAGTCGTCATGCAGAGCGGTCGGTCAGTAGTAGCAGCCGAGTGCGGTTGTGTGATGTAGGCGGTCGGCAACACTGGTCAAGATGGTGAATAAGGTATACTGTTTAATTAATATAATCATTAGATAATGAAAAATTTCATTTATTGTAATTATTCTCCAACAAGTTCCCCAATAATAATTTTTATTTCAAAAGCATTTGTCAAACATTTAATTTTTTATTGAACTAAAGAGTTCGTTGCACTTCACATTTCATTCCACTTCTTTGAAGAAAAATTTCACTAAAATCACAAAAAAAGAGAATATTATTATTTGCAATGCAGTTCCTCCAAGCGCTGCGCAACAACAAGAGCAGAAATGTGACATCCATTTATTCTGAGGTAAGACTTTAATTCTGATTGTTTTGCACAGGGCCAAAGACCGATATTTCGGTTTAATTGAAGTTTCTTGTCACTGAACGGACTTTAAATGTTGTGAAGAATTTATATTTGAGTCAGATTGCGAATTTCACATTTTTGTTGCCATTTTCAATACCTCACATTGTGGGCGAGGTTACAATTAGCGCAATGTCCATTAGCATCCGTAAATAACATTGTCCATTATTTTAAATTTTGCGGGGAGGTTACAACACACAAAAAAAAAAAAATTGCATTTATATCCGCTCCTCAATTGTAGATACCCCTTACACAGCTGTGTGCAATGAATGAGTGCTGGCTGGTAATTAATTGCACTCCTTGGAGGGAAATGCCATAGGAAGTAGTCTTTAAAAAGTGAATGTTTTTCGTTAAAAGACAAAGGTTACTTTAGAAAAAAGTAATAGTGGGGCTTTTGTTGTTGAACAAAATAAGTACAATGAACATACGTTATCAGATTTGCGCAATGCAGCTTCACACTACCTTTTGATTATAACACAATATACTATACATCGTCCCGAACCGTGACCAGAGTCGCGAGACGAGCAGAGCACGCCGCCGACGCCCGCTCAGTACAACCGTCCACCCGCTACTACTGTCGACCGACTACTACCTCTCCCGACTCGCGCTACAACATATATAACAACTGTTCCTGGCGACCCGGTGCGTGCCACTACTGTCGTCTGGCGCGGTCCAAGCGCCGACTAGCAACGATAAATAACTCTCTGGTCAGACAGAGATGCTGTCATGCCTCGCCATCGCTCTGGTAATGAATACATACGTGTTGCAGCGTGCGTACCACCGGAACACGCAGTGGCGGAGCCAAAGACTGTGTTGTCGAGGTCGAGTGCGAGCGGGAAGAGAGGCAGCGTCGGCACGGAGATGCAAGCGAGCGCGAGACGCACGGGGGCTGCGGCGTGGCGCGTTTGCGGTCGGCGCCTTTGGTGGCAACGGCCGGGACAAGCAGCGGTGTATGGTGTGGTGCGGGGCGGACAGGGGCGGCGGTGGACGGGGAGGAGGAGGCGGCGCGACGACGGCATGGGGGCGAAAACGGGACGGGGGACGGCGGATGTTGAGAGGCGTCACGCGCGGACAGGACACAGACACAGAGACACACACAGATTGGAAAGGGAGGGTGCGCGGTAGTAGTTGGGAATGTGCGTACCGTGCGGGATGGGAGTGGGCGAGGAACACGGTCGTGGCCCCTGTTTCGGGTGCGTGTGATGACGTCGGTGTGTTGTGGGAAGGGAAGGTGCTGTGGCGGCGGCGCGTAATGGGCGTAGGCCGAAAAGAGAAAGGAACGTGGGCAGTGTGTTGGCAAGCGTCGGTTCGACTGCGACGTTGATGGGCAGGGCAGGGCAGGGCAAGGTTAATGGTGGTAGGAGTAGGCGTGTGGGCGCAAAAAATCTGCCGCTGCAGGCGGTGCCGTAACCGCCATGGCGGGAAGGAGAGAGGGCCAAAGAAAGAAAGAAAGAAAGAAAGAAGAAAACAAAAAAAAAAAAAGAAAAACAAAAAAAGGAGGGAGGGGGGGGGGCGAAAGTGGAGAGGCGGTGGTGTGAGAAGGGCGGGGGCGGAAGGAAGGCAGGCAGGAAGGACAAGAGGCGAGGCGACGGCTTGCTTTGTGTATCGGTCGGTCTCTGGCTATGCTTCGTTTTCTGCAGCAGGGTCGGTGCGCGGCGTGGCTCGCGGCAGTGGGAACGCCTGGCGGCTGGACGGCCAGCAATGCGGTTGGATGGGCGGCCACAGCACCGCACCTGTGCCCGAGGAGGAGACGCTGGCGGCGGGCCCTGAGGTGAGGCCGGCTCGGCTGGGGCTGTGGATGTGTAGGTGTGCGCCGCTGCTGCAACAACGAGTAAAACGCGAGAAGAAGGGATGGCGGTAGAGAGAAGAAAAGAAAAAAAAAAAAAAAAAAAAAAAGGTCGTGTTGTGTTGATGCGCAGGCAGACGCGTACAGAGAGACGAGCCCGGTCGGCAGCAGGGTGTGGCCGTGCCGAGTGCAGAGCAGCGGCGGCTCGGTTCGGTTCGGTTCGGTTCGGCCCGGCCCGGCGGGCCGCGCTGTTGTCGCGGACGTGAGCGCCCCCTGGCGGGTGGCCGGAGGCGCGCGCGGCGTGTTGGACGTGTGGCTTTTGGCAGTGCACAATTTGCGAGTGGCTGGCGGTGTGGTGTGGCGGTTGGCGCGTCGGGCGGCGGAGAGAGAGAGGGAGGAGAGGTATGTGTTGCGGGCGCCCTTTGCTGCGCTGCGTCGTTGCGTGTGCCGTACAGGGCGGGCGCTTGTCGACTGTGTGGGCGGTGTGGCGAATTGGCGTGAATGAAACGGCTGCCGAGAGGTGTGTGGTAGCGAGCCGGTCGGTGTCAGTGCGAAGGGGAATGTGCGTGCGTTTGGCGGTTTCGGTGTGCTTTTTGCGGCGTGAGAGTGGGAATTAGTGGGGCCGGCTGTTGTGTTGGTTCCTTGTGTCTTGTGTCGCGTAGCTTGATGGCAACGTGGAAGGACGCCGGTTTCGTTTCGAGCCTTGCGTGTGGTTGTCGACGTTGACTGGTTGGCGTGTGCCGATGCACGTGCATGTGTGGGTCGCGAGTGCGTTTTTGGCTGGCTGTGTGTGTGTGTGTGTGTGTGTGTGTGTGTGTGTGTGTTTGTTTTGGGGGGGAAGGGGGAGGCGGTGGTGAAAGTGCAGTCGTTGCCACGGGCGTCGTCGGGTGGGGCTGGGGCTGGGGCTGGGGCTGGGGCTGGGGCTGGGGCTGTGCGTCGTGGCGGAAAGGTGGTAGGTTGCGGGAAGCGAGCCCGTCGTTGACGGTGTCGCGTGAGTTGTGAATCGAGTGGGGCGCGGGGCGCGGGACAGGAGCAGCGTGCCGCTGCGTCGTGGTCGTCAGCAGAGGCTGTGCGTGTGCTTGTCCTTTTTGTGGGCGGTTCGTGCGAGGCGTTTTTGTTTTGTGTTGCCCTAGTTGTTAGTTTATTTTGTTTGTGTTTGTTATTTTGAGACGACGACGACTGGTTGGTGGCGTGCGCGCGAAGTGGCGGTGTGCGCTTCCCGTGTCGTTTGTGTCGTTTTGTTTTTGTGTGTTTTTTTTTTGCACTGGGCCCCGGGGGGTGGGTGGGTGGGTGGGTGGGTGGGTGCGTGTGTGTCGATTGCCGGCTGGCGAAAGGTGCGCCATCGGCGGGGTGGGTCGCCGGCACAAGTAGAGGCGGCGGCGTTGTTGCTGTTGTTGTGTGGTGTTTGTTGTTTTGTTCGGCTGTGTCGGCGAGCTGTGTTGCGGTGCGTGTGAATGGTGGTGCAAAAGTGCTGGCGTTGGGGCTGCGACTGCGACGGCGGCGAGCCGCGGGCGCGCATGATAGTGATGTTGTGAACAGCGGCTGTGTACGGTAGTGGTGTTGTTGTAGCACGACGTGCATCCGGGCCGGCGCGGAAAGCGCAGTTGCGGGCGGTTGCCCTTCGGTGCCAGCCATGTCGCGTGAGCGGCGGGTTGCTCTGGGTTGTTGTGTGGTGCCCTTTGGCCGGTGGGGGTGGTTCGCGTGTGTCTCGTTCGCGCTCGGTATCTGGTCGTGGTCGTGCTGCTCCCCCGTCTGTCGGCGGTTTTCGACGTCGTCTGTACGTTTTTGTTCGTTTGCGGCGTGCCTGCCGACGTCGTCCCGTCGCGACGCGACCGTTCAACCGAAAGTGTGGCGCCCGAAGGTGAACGAACGTAACCCTGACCTCGGCGCTTTACGCTGAGCCGAGCGAACCGAACCTAACCTAACCTGTGGTGTGGCGAGGTGAGCTCAGCCTGTGAGCCCCTAACGTCTACGTAAGGTAAGCTGTCCGGCTCACGCCTCACGTTTGAACGCTTTTTTAACCTACGTTTGACGCTTCTTAACCTAGCACTGACCCCTTAACCTAACGTGTAACCTAACCTAACCTAACCTAACCTGTGACGCCTGACGTGTTTGAATGCTTAACCTAAGTTTGACGCTTAACCTAACCCAAGTCCCCTTAACCTAACCCACGTCCACCTAACCTAACCTAACCTAACCTAACCTAACCTAGACGTGTAAACGTAATGTGTAACGCGTAACGTGTAAGGTCGGCTGTCGTGTGTGCTGACGGCAGATTGGGTTGGTCTGTAGATTCGGATTGCGGTTTGCCTCGGTCGAGGGGTTGGGTCGGAAGCGGCGAGGGGCGGCGGCGCCTGTTGCGCAGGCGGCGTCCGTTTGCGGCGGGCAATTGTTGAGAAACGGCTGTGAATGTTGGCGGGCGAGAGGAGGAGGACGGCGCGCGATGTGGCCCGACGGCTGCGGGCCGATCGGGAAACGGCGGGAGGGCGACGGAAGGCGATGGGGCGGCGGAGGCGCGTTTGCACGGCCGTCATCGCCGCACGCCTCGGCTTGTGTGGCTGTGGCGCCGGCCGCGCTCGCCGGGCTGCCGCGGCGACGGTGTGGGAGTTTTGCCGAAGGTTTGGCCATTGTGGCGGGTCGTCGGCTGGGGCTGTGGGGGCGGCATTTGGGCGGGGGCGGCGATTCTCGGCGGGCCGACCCAGGCTGTAGCGCGCGGTAGCTGCAGTTTGGCCGTGGTTTGCGGCGCTGCCGTGGCGACTGGTTGGCGACTGTGGTGTGGCTGTGTGTAGCCCCATCCTCGGTGGTTTGAAAGGCGCGGGCGGTTGTGGCGCAGGTTTGGGGCTGCTCCGCACAGGCTGTCGGACGTTGGGCGGTAGCAAGCGCGGGAGGCGCGGCGCGGCGGCGCGCAGAGTGGCGGCCGCTCTCTCGGCCGTCCGCGCCCGCCCGCGACACTGGCTGGGCCTTGTGATTCTCTGCTCTGCTGCTGTGCTGTGCTTGCGTGCCTGCCTGCCTGCCGTCCCGCTCGCTCTCGCTCTCGCTCTCGCTGTGTGTTACGCGCGTCGTCGAAATGGCAGATCAGGCGGCTACGAACGAGACTGCTGCGGCACCCGCCGCCACCGGCACTACGAAGAAGGCCAAGTCTGCGTCGTCTGCGAAGAAGCCGCGCGCCAAGCCTGCGCACCCGCGCACCTCTGAGATGGTGACGGCCGCCATCAAGAGTCTGAAGGAGCGCGGCGGGTCGTCGCTGCAGGCGATCAAGAAGTACATAGCCGCGCACTACAAGCTGGACGCGGAGAAGCTGGCGCCGTTTATCAAGAAGTGCCTCAAGTCGGCCGTCGTGGCGGGCGAGCTGGTGCAGACGAAGGGGAAGGGCGCGTCCGGCTCGTTCAAGCTTGCCGGCGCCGGCGGTGGGGGGGCGGCCGAGGGCGGCAAGGCTCGTGCTGGCGGTGCCAAGAAGAAGCGCGCCGCTCCGGCCAGCAAGGAGAAGAAGGGCGCCCGTGCGGCCGGCGCAAAGAAGGCTGGTGGCGTGAAGGCGGCGACCGGTCGGAAGGCGGGCGCCGCCAAGAAGGCGTCTGCGGCGTCGGCCGCTCCCGCGGGTGCGAAGAAGGCGGCTGCGGCCAAGCCGGCCAAGGCCAAGTCGCCGTCGAAGGCGAAGAAGGCCGCCAAGGTTCCGACGAAGAAGCCGAAGGCGCCGCGCCCGAAGAAGGCGACGACGCCGTCTAAGGCGAAGGCTTCGCCCAAGAAGAAGAAGTAGAGTAGAGGAGAAAGAGATGGGAGAAAGGAAGGGTTTGGCGCTTGACTCCGTCGTCCCCACCCCCCGTCGTCGTCTAGTGGCGCGCAAGAGACGCGCGGCCCAAAACGGCCCTTCTCAGGGCCATCAAAGCACGTCGGGGAAGGTTTTGATTGTCGTGTTGCGTTTGGTGTGGGTGTCTGTCTGGCGTTTCTGTATGCCCGTGGGGATGCTGTTTGCGTGCCGTGGTGGTTGGATTGCGGGGGTCGGTGGCGGGTGTGGGCGGCGGTAGCGGTAAGCGTTGTTGTTGTTGTTGTTGTTGTTGTCGTGGTTTGATTGTCGCCGTGTTTGTGGCGGCGGCCGACGGTTGGTTTTCTGTCACGTTGTTTTGTTTGAATACGTTGGTTGGCTTGCCTGCGTTCGTTCTTCTCGGATGTCTGTCTTGTCGAGTCGTGTCTGGTCCCTGTTTTGTTCCTTTGTGTGTGTGTTATGTTTTGCAACGGGGGGCACGTTGAGATGTGGAAGGAGTCGGCGGGGATTTCGGTGGCGTGTAGAGCGAGCGAGCGAGCGCGCCTGCCTGGCCGTTGGCCGTCGGAGTGGAGTGCGGGTTTTTTTGTTTTCGAAACGAAAGCGGCGGCCGGCCAGCCACCCGTGCGGTGTGACGTCGGCCGTTGGGTATTGTGCGCTTTGAGCGCCGGGGAGGGATGATGTGTGATTGTTGCGCGCTGCTAGCAGGCAGGCAGAGTGAGCGGGTGTGGCGGACGGACGGGAAGTGGTGGTTTTTGTTTTTGGGTTGCGGGGCGAGAGGCAGGCGACCGACAAAGTTTGCTCGCGACGGAGAGATGTTAGTGGCCCTGAAAAGGGCCGTTTTTGTTTGTGCGGTGCGGTGCCGCGGCGCGGTTTAGGCGCGCTCGCCGCGGATGCGGCGCGCGAGCTGGATGTCCTTGGGCATGATGGTGACGCGCTTGGCGTGGATTGCGCACAGGTTGGTGTCTTCGAAGAGGCCGACGAGGTAGGCCTCGCTGGCCTCCTGCAGGGCCATGACTGCGGAGCTCTGGAAGCGCAGGTCGGTCTTGAAGTCCTGGGCGATCTCGCGCACTAGGCGCTGGAATGGCAGCTTGCGGATGAGCAGCTCTGTGCTCTTCTGGTAGCGCCTGATTTCTCGCAGGGCGACGGTGCCCGGCCTGTAGCGGTGGGGCTTCTTGACGCCTCCGGTGGCGGGCGCGCTCTTCCTCGCCGCCTTGGTGGCGAGCTGTTTGCGCGGCGCCTTTCCGCCGGTGGACTTGCGGGCCGTTTGCTTTGTGCGGGCCATAGCGGTAGCGGAGCGGCGTGCGTGGAGGTTAGGTGCGGCGCGGCGTCCGGTGCTGCCTTGACAACGGGCCCGCGCGCCTCCGTGCTGCGCTTATATGCCCTCGGTTGCGCGTGGTGGGGGGAGGGCGGGCCAGAGTCTATATAGGGGGGCGGCGGGCGCGCTGGGCGCAGACCGTAGCCGACTCGCCAGCCGCTGCAGCTGCTGTTTGTGCACGTTTTGCTTTGCCCGAGGAAGGAAGGATGACAGGCCGCGGCAAGGGAGGAAAGGGGCTCGGCAAGGGTGGCGCCAAGCGGCACCGCAAGGTGTTGCGCGACAACATCCAGGGCATCACGAAGCCCGCCATCCGCCGCCTGGCTCTCAGGGGCGGCGTGAAGCGCATCTCTGGTCTGATCTACGAGGAGACCCGCGGGGTGCTGAAGGTGTTCCTGGAGAACGTGATCCGCGACGCGGTGACGTACACTGAGCACGCCAAGCGCAAGACTGTGACGGCCATGGACGTGGTGTACGCCCTGAAGAGGCAGGGGCGCACCCTGTACGGTTTCGGCGGTTAGGCTGCGTCGCAGCGGGCGCTGGCCTTCCCGCGGCCGTGCTTGTGGGTGGGAGAGACTAGAAAACGGCCCTTTTCAGGGCCACCACACTGTTCGGAAGTTGAAAAGTGCGAAAGAGTCTGTGTTGTTGCTGCGTGTGTGCGCTGTGTTGTTTGTTTGTTTGTTTCTTTCTTTCCGTTTGAGCGACGTGATGTGACTGGGAGGGGAGAAGGAAAGGAAACGTGTCATGTGGCTGGCTGTGTGTGGAGCTGCTTCGTTTGTGTTTGTTATTGTGTGTCTTTGTATCGATCGCGAACGGAGATGGCGGGCTGTGTGTTGTTGTGCGAGAGGCGGTGATTATTTGCCTGCGTGGTTTGGCTCTGTGTGTTTGCGGCGGCGTTGGGGTTTCCGAGGCAAGGCGTGTGGGCATAGGCGGCCGGATCAGCTGTTTCGTTCGTGTCGACGGCCGTTGCGCGCGGGAGTGGAGGGCGGTGTGTCGACACGCCTCCCTTTAACAATGGTCATTATTGCTGCCGTTGTCGTTTGGAAGGCGACTGCGACCGTGCAAAAAAAAAAAAAAAAAAAAAAAAATGTGTGTGTTTGTTGGGCCACACGGGCTGTGTGGACGACAAGATGGCGGACGTGCGCCGGCGGCGGCTGTGCTGTGAAAGTGCAAAGTTAAAACAAAACAAGGTGCGGCGAGGACGACTGAAATTTTGCTTTGGACGTAGGTTTGTGTGGTGGCCCTGAAAAGGGCCGATTGTTGTGGGCCGGGCCGAGCCGGCAAAGCGCGTTGCGTGCAGGGGAGCACGCGGCGCTGCGATTGCCTGGCCTCCTTTAGGCCTTCTTCTCGGTCTTCTTTGGCAGCAGGACGGCCTGGATGTTGGGCAGGACACCACCCTGTGCGATGGTGACGCCCGACAGGAGCTTGTTGAGCTCCTCGTCGTTGCGGATGGCAAGCTGCAGGTGGCGCGGGATGATGCGCGTCTTCTTGTTGTCGCGGGCCGCGTTTCCGGCCAGCTCGAGCACCTCAGCCGCGAGGTACTCCATGACGGCGGCGAGGTAGACGGGCGCCCCGGCGCCGACGCGCTCTGCGTAGTTTCCCTTGCGCAGGAGGCGGTGGATTCTGCCGACCGGGAACTGGAGCCCAGCCCTGCTTGAGCGGGACTTTGACTTGCCCTTGACTTTGCCTCCCTTTCCGCGTCCGGACATGGCGATGGGCTAGCGACGGTGCACACGAAACGGAAACGAAAACGACCGGTGCGAGCGGCAGCGAGTCGAGCAGCGGAGTGCGTGCCGGCGCACTCGCACTCGCATTAAAACTCTGGCTACATAAGCCAGGTGTAAAGGCAGTCTAAGCAGCGGAGCTGCTGTTCCTGCGGGGACCTCGTTAGTGGGTGCAGTGGACCTAACAGGGTGAGCTGTCCTCACTGAGCGTCGTTCATTGTGACGCCCTCTGTTTCGACATCGGGCGGCGAGAGATAATTACTCTCGCAGTAGGTCTGGCCAACGAGTTGTTGGCCTGTGGTGGACCTGGCGGCCCAGACCACGAATCAAGCGGCTGCCAGACCGTTCAGCATTGCTGTAGAACTGCCTGGCGATTTGCCGGAAGCGATCCCGCAGGAAGGGGATCCCAGCTTCTTCATGGAGCAGCCTCGTCGGATAGCGAGGTGGCTTGTGGAGCGCAAGTCGCAGCGCCCTGTTTTGCAGTCGTTGGAGCGTCGCAATGTGCGTCGCGGCCGCGTTACCCCACACCACAGCCGCGTATTCCAGGACCGGCCGAACAAGGGACAGGTACATGGTGAGGCCATGGCGTGGAGGGAGAGTCGAGGAAGGGTTGAGCAGTGGGTAAAGCGCACGAAGGCGCCCCACTGCCCGCCCTCGGACGTCACGGAAGTGTGGCAGCCACGTCAGGCGTCTGTCCAACGTCACCCCGAGGTAGTTGCCGGTCCGCGACCAGGGGATGGGGCCCCCCATGATCGTGACCGGCGGCAGGTCCGGTGGCAGCCTCTTTCTGCTGAAGATGACGGCCTGACTCTTCGCAGCGTTGAACTTCAAGCGCCATTTCGTGGACCAGGCGCCCAGGACGTCACATCCGAGCTGGAGGCGACGGCGCATCTCGGCCGCGTTCATGCTGCGGGTGAACAACGCCGTGTCGTCGGCATAAAGTGCCAACGCCACGCGTGCCACCCGCGGGGCGTCGGCGGTGTACAGGGAGTACAGCAGGGGGCCGAGGACCGACCCCTGCGGCACCCCCGCTCGAATCTGCCGGTCGGTGGAAGTGCCTCCATCTGCTCGGACGTGGAAAGTGCGTCCCGAGAGATACGAGCGCAGCAGGACTACGTGCGACGTCGGTACCCCGTGCGCAAAAAGTTTGTACACGAGGCCGTCGTGCCACACGCAGTCGAAGGCCTTGGAGACGTCGAGAAGCACCGCCCCTAGGTACTCCCGCGTCTCCAGCGCTCGCATCGCCTGCTCCACGAGGCGCAACAACTGCTGCGTGGTAGAGTGGCCGCACCGGAAACCAAACTGCTCCTCGGGAATGAGTTGCTGTTCCGTCACGTGGCGCAGCAGCCGCTCCGCGTACAACCTCTCAAACACTTTTGAGAGGGACGGGAGCAGACTGATCGGCCGATAGTTCGCGGCCTGACGGGGATCCTTGCCGCTCTTGGGGATGGTGACCACTTCCGCGTGTTTCCACGCGGAAGGGAAGGTCCCAGAGCGGAGGATGCTGTTAAAGATGTCCGCCAGAGATTGGTGTACCTCCGGCGGAAGCATCCGCAACAGGCAGTTGGTGACACCATCCATGCCACCCGCCTTCTTCGGGTTGAGCCGTTGTAGCTGCAGGTCCACTTCCTCGGCCGTGATTGGCTCAATCACGTCGTCTTCCTGTCGCGCAGCGAGAAAAACCGGCAGGCGCTCTGCCACCAAACGGACGTGATCGGGATCGACCACGCCGTCAGCAGGTTGAAAGTTTTCTGCGAACGAGTCCGCGAGGATGCCTGCTTTCGCATCTGGTTCGCAGACAACGTTCGCACCCGCATGGAGAGGCGGGACTCGCTGACGACGACGAAGGAAACGCTTGGCGGTCCGCCAAGCGCTGCCGTCCGTCGTTGTAAGTGTGGCCACAAGACCCGCCCAGTCCCGATGACGATGGTCGTCGATGGCGGCCCGAATCTCGCGCCGCGCCCTGTTGAGGCGGCGCTTCGTGTCAGGCAGCCGTGTGAGCTGCCACTCCCGAAAGAGGCGATTCTTGGTTGTGATCGCCTCGAGGATGTGTGGCGGGAGTTGGCGCGACATCTCTCGCGGCCGTCCTGGCCGCCTGGGGGTGGCCGCCTCTGCTGCAGCCAGTGTGTGCCGCGTGAAGGAGGCCAACGCTTCGTCAGCTCCTTGCACAGCGGGATCGGGCGCGCCCTCGAGGCGGTCGAGGACCTCGACACGAAAGCGCGCCTCGTCTATGCCTCGGAAGTTGTGGCGGTCGGACGGCAGAGATGCACCGATGACGTCCATGTCGAAGACCACCGGGAGGTGATCGGACGACATGGCACATCTAACGGTGGCGGACGTGAAGTGCCCAACACCTTTGAGCACGGCGATGTCGAGCACGTCAGACTGGCCGCGATGGGGGAAGACGGTGTGCTCATAAGGCCCCAGTACTATCGCGCCATGCCGTTGCGTGACGCGAAGGAGGCGGCGGCCGCTGGCGTTGGTGATGCGGGAGTTCCACTGCGGGTGCTTGGCGTTCAAGTCACCCGCAATGAAGACTTTCCCGCGCAGTGCCAGCAGGGCGTCAACGTCAGCCTCCTGAAGCAGTCCTCTCGGCGGCCTGTAGGCCGCAACGAAGGTGATGACCCCCGCCGTCGTGGTGACAGCCACCCCAGTGGCCTCCATTGCAGCGAGGGGCGGAAGCTGGACTTCGTGATGTTTGAGGGACGCCTTGATGTAGATGGCTGTCCCTCCGCCGTGGGTCAGCCTGTCGGTGCGGTAGCACCGATAGTTGGCCACCCTCACGTGTAGTCCCGGCTTCAGGAAGGTCTCGCACACGAGGCAGATGTCAATTGCCTCGTCGCGCAAGAACTCCCTGAATTCCCCTTGTTGGGGGACCAAACTGTTTGCGTTGAAGGCGCAAACGGTGAGGCCATGGATATGGCGATTATCCATGGCGCGGCGGAGTTGGGACGCCGGCCTGAAGGGCCGACGTGACCGCGGTGACGAGCACCGGGAGCTGCTCGAGCAGCTGGCTCAACGACCGCAAGAGCGATCGGAGCTCAGCTGCGTCGGTGGCCATGGGGGCGGTGGGGGCCGCTGGGGCGGCCTCCGCCACTGGGGCGGCCGGTTGCGGCCGCTCCGTACTAGGCGACTGCCGTGGAGCATCGGCAGCCGGTCGCGGCGCAGCACGAGGCGCCGTCCTCTGCGGCGGCAGAGTGTCTTCGGCAGTCCGTCGTGCAGCGGCAGGGGTGGCCCGGCCCGCACGCCGGCGACACCGGCGCGGGGCGGCAGCCCGCGCGCCCTGCGTGGGCGCGGGAGTTGCCACCCCCACGGGCGAAGCCGTGGACGGCGCGGTCGGTGGCCGCGTCTCACGCTCCACCTGCGCCGAACTTCGGGTGGCGGAAGTTGATGGTCCTCCCTTGGTGGCGGCAGCAAAGCTGGTGGACGGGTGCACCTTACGAGAAGGAGCGGTCCCTCCCCTCAGTTGATTTCGGCCCCTTTTGAAGGCCGAGCAGCCTCGATAGCTGGCAACGTGCGTGCCGCCGCAATTGCAGCACGTCGGTTTGTCTTCCCTGGCAAGCCCGCAAGACTTGCTCTCGTGCCCACCCGCGCACTTAACGCAGCGGGGCGACATGGAGCAGTAGCGGGAGACATGGTCGAGCCTTTGGCAGGAAAAGCACTGGGCCCTCTTGCCTTTGGCCCGGAGAGGTTCCACTGCGACCTTGACACGGCCGACCCGCTGCACCTGGAAAATCTTCCGATTTTCCAGGTTGTCAACGAGGACAACCTGGTACAGTGGCATGTCGCGATGCGTACGTGGAGACTTCATTAGTCCGGTGGACCGGACGCCGAAGCCCAGGTCCTCGAGCTCCTCGCGAAGGTAGTCCGCACCAAACTTGAGGGGAAGGTGGCGGAATACCACCTTCAGAAGTTTGAGCGGCTCGGAGGGGTGCGTGTAGCACGGGAGGCCATCTTTGCAGATGGCGTCCATCACCGCGCGGTACTCCTCGTTGGTCGACACTGTGACCTTGTAAAGGTCACGGCCAGCGTTCTTGACAGTGGCAGACGTGGCCACCCTGTCCAGTTTTTGCTGGAACTCCTTGTATTCGCCAGCCCACTGGATGACTATAGGCGGCGGCTTCTTTTGGGCCGGCGCCGGAGGCGCGGCGCCATCCTCCATCGCATCGTCGCTGACGCCCGCAAACGTGTTGGCAGTCGGCAGCGGGGTCGGTAGCTGCAGCGCAGCGGCCCTGGCAGTGTGCCGCCGGGGCGGGGCGACAAAACCATCCTCGTCCGGCTGTCGGGAAGCAGCAGGTGAACGAGTGGGCCGCCGCGTGGTCTTCGTCGATTTCTGCGCGGCGGTGCTCCGGGAGGAGCCCGCGAGAGTCAGCCCAGACTCGGTGGTGGAGGTGCGGGAGGCCCTGGTGGCCTTCTTCCGCGGCCTCGCTCCTTCAGATGTCTGAGAGGGAGTGTCAGAGTCGTCATGCGTCACAGCCCGGCGCTTTCTGGGCGCGCGGGGAGCGTCAAGGTCGGTGTCACGGCGCTCCGACTCGGCAATCGCCTCAGCCAGATTTGCGTCGGGCAGGTCCATGTCCTCCATCTCGGTAGCTGCAGCTAGCGCAGCCACGGGCTCTTCTCGTGTCTCCGGGGCCAGGGGGGCAACCGGGGGCACATCGACCTCTTCAGTGGTCGAGGCCAGCGGCGCAACTCCCGCCGAGGCCGCCACCGCCGGGACCGCAAAATCGTGCGATGCGACCGGCGGGGCTCTCGGTGGCACACCCGACACGTGTTGCCTCGTGTGCGGTAGAGCGGCAGCCTTCTGAATGTTGCAGAAGGCGAGTATAGCCGCCTCGTCGTCCTCTCGACCAGGGTAGGGGCCCCCGTGGGCGAGTTTGTTCATGAGAATGAACACTCGATCACGAGGGTGCGCGTCAAAATCCGATGAGTCAAACCCGTCAGCGTCAGTTGTCGAAAGCCGGTTCGTCATAAGTGGGGGGCCGGATGGGGCCGCCACCGGGATCAACTCAGTCGCCTGAGCTGGCCCCGACGGACGGCGATCCGCCACACCCTTCGCAAGTAAAGCATCCTCTCTCAACGACATTTCGAACAGCACTGCGTGCGTGCGTGCGTGCGTGTGTGCGTGCCGGCGCAGCCGGGGTGGGGGTGCTTTATGGGCTCGGGTGCGGCGGCCGGTTGCGCGCGCGCCCCATTGGTCAGCGGCCGCAACAGGGCGAGCTGGTAAAGGTGCGGCGGCGGCTGGCGGCGGGTGCCACTGTGTGGGGAGACGCTGACTAGAGCGGAGCGCTTGCTACTGGTGTTGCTGCTGCCGTACGTTGGTTCGAGATGCCGCCCAAGACTAGCGGGAAGGCCGCCAAGAAGGCTGGCAAGGCGCAGAAGAACATTTCGAAGGGCGACAAGAAGAAGAAGCGCAAGAGGAAGGAGAGCTATGCCATCTACATCTACAAGGTGCTGAAGCAGGTGCACCCTGACACGGGCATCTCGTCGAAGGCGATGAGCATCATGAACAGCTTCGTGAACGACATTTTCGAGCGCATTGCTGCCGAGGCTTCTCGCCTGGCGCACTACAACAAGCGCTCGACCATCACGTCCCGCGAGATCCAGACCGCTGTGCGGCTGTTGCTGCCTGGCGAGCTGGCCAAGCACGCCGTGAGCGAGGGCACGAAGGCGGTGACCAAGTACACGAGCTCCAAGTAAGGAGGTGGCTCTGGAATGGAAGGAAGGATGGAGAAGGCTCCTCCGTTGCGAGAGCGGCAAAACGGCCCTTTTCAGGGCCACCAACTTGCCTTTTGCGGGAAGGGCGGAATTGTTGTTGTTGTTGTTGTTGTTGTTGTTTGTGTGGACGGCTGTGATGTATGTGTGCATTTTGATTGTGGGTGGGGGGGGGGCGCGTCAAAGCGTGTTGCGGGGTACGGCCACGAGGTTGGTCGCCGTGGCGTGGAATGGTGGCACGCCTCGTTGGAGTGGTTTTGACCCATTGGTGTTGGTGTGTGTGTGTGTGTGTTACCTGTCTGCGAGGGGGGACAGTGCGATCGGCGACTTTTGTGTCACCGTAACGACGGCCGTTTGCGGGTTTGTTTTTTTGCACATCATACATGGCGAGGGTGAAATGTGAAATGTTTTTGTTTGGTTTTTTTTGCCGCCCACTATTCCCTTTGCTGTACGCCGAGTTTGACAATGGTGCGACGTAACTGCAGCGTGGAGGTGTGTGAGTGACGTTGAAATGAACGTGCCATTAAGACGCAATGTTGTTGTATTGTACTGTACGTGTACGGCGACACGCACGATGATGTACCATTCGACTCTGATTTTTGATAGCCGTGTCTGACTGATTGCGTACGACGCACGCACACCGATGTCGTCATTCAAGATGCACGCGTGTCCAGTGCAGTACAGTAAGCGCGACGCTAGACGACGACGACGGCGGCGGCGGCGGCGGCGGTCGTTTGTTTGGCGAATGTCTGTACACGTGTTTGTCTGTGTCCATCCGGTATGTATTTGTTTGTTTGCAAGTGTTTTGTGTGTCGGTGACGTGGTCCGATCCGTCGCCCCCTGAGTAACTGTCGATCGGCGCGATAGACCGGCGTCACGCAACTGAACCGAAGTCTTGGGCACACTCGTCATACTGTTGTACACCGTCGCGCTGAGAACGGTAACGAAAGGTTGACTTTGATCGGTCGAATGTCTGGGCAGAACGTGAGGAATGAGGCAAGAGTGCAAGGAGGAAAGGACAGAGGGGGGGCAAAAGAGAGAGGAAGGGAAAAAGGGGAGAAACGCATTCGTAGAGCAACGGAACGTTCCCGTGTCGGAGGCGTATTGGAGCCGCACTGAAATGCGTTTAACGGCGGCGCGGCTGCAAGTGTCTGCCGTGGTGAACGTTACCTTTGACGGCTGCATTGGGCTTTGCCTTTGCTTTTGCTTTTGCTTTTGCTTTTGCTTTCGCTTTCGCTTTCGCTTTCGCTTTCCCTGATGTACGTAACGTTTGTTGATATGGTTCTGAGGAAGAGTGTATGACAGTGCCGTGCCGTCCATGTTCGTGTGCCCTCCCATTGTGTGTATGCTATTGTCTGTGTACTTGAATGATGTATGTAGGTGTTAGTGGACATGTTTTACCAGTGGGGGGAAATGGATCGTCGATAGTTGCCGTCACTCTGTCACGGTCGAGATGACGCACCCTCCGTACAGAAAGGTGTCGAGAAAGTGTGTGTGTGTGTGTGTGCGTCCGTGAATTGGCAGTGTTTGGAGGTGGGCGTGCCCTGCATGTGGCCCGGAAGGCTGTTCGTTTGGCGGTAGTGTTGTGTGGACAGGGGAGGGGCATGCGTAACGCTGCTGGCATGGCATTTCGGGAGATGGGAGGGGGCAAACGAGGAAACGAGGAGCGGCGGCCAAAGAAAGACGGGACGGGGAGGGGCGCGGTGTGGGTGGCTTGCGCCTGTGCTCGGCGTTGTGGTTTGTGCAAAAGAGGAGGAGAAAAACAATGAGTTGCCAGGGAGGGGAGCGGTGTGGTTGTCGTGGTGTAGCCGCAGACGCGGCTGTCAGTGAACGTGGCGAGACGGACGGATGCGCGGAGGGGCGGGGGCGGCGCATTTCGCCGGTGCCGTGCCGTGCCATGCCTGAAAGCCGCGTGGTCGCTGTGTTGTTGGTGGCGTGGGGGCGAGGAGAGTACCGTACGGGTGTGCTTGTGCGCCGGAAATGGCACACTGCGCCTGCCCGTCTTGGAGGCTGATGGCTGTGGTGTGGAAATGGGGCGCGGTGATGTTGAAGCAGTTGAAGAACAGAAAAGAAACCAAGAAAACGGAAGGCGTGATGCGGCGGTGGTGGTGAGAGCGGGAAAAACGAAACAAAACAAAAAAAACAACAAAAAAAAGAAGGAAAAACAACAAGAAACAAAAAAGAAAACAAAAAGTCTATCAATATTAAAATGTAAATGGAAATGGAAATGGACCCAGGTATAACCTCCCTGCACAAATAGCAGAGAGTCCGATGATAATAAAAATGTGCCAGAATGTTAACGTCCCTACAAAACAAACCCAACGATAATATTAATGAAAGAATGAACCGTATGTAACATTGCAACAGACATAATGAAACCTGATGAATTGTATAAGGGCAGCAGCGTTGACCTTTGGCCCTGTATTCAGAATAAAAAGAGCCAAAGATCGTTACCCCAATGAAAAAGACACTGAAACACGTATGTAACATAGCAGCGATGGCGAGACATTGTAGCATCTGTGACCAGAGAGTTTGCGCTGGACCGCGCGAGTGTTGCGAGCGGTTCTCAGTCAGTCAGTCAGTCAGTCAGTCGTTGCGAGTCTGTAGCTCTGTCTAGTTGAGGCCTGTACTCTGTCAGTAGTCGTCGCGTGCAGTACGCTAATAGTCGTCATGCAGAGCGGTCGGTCAGTAGTAGCAGCCGAGTGCGGTTGTGTGATGTAGGCGGTCGGCAACACTGGTCAAGATGGTGAATAAGGTATACTGTTTAATTAATATAATCATTGGATAATGAAAAATTTCATTTATTGTAATTATTCTCCAACAAGTTCCCCAATAATAATTTTTATTTCAAAAGCATTTGTCAAACATTTAATTTTTTATTGAACTAAAGAGTTCGTTGCACTTCACATTTCATTCCACTTCTTTGAAGAAAAATTTCACTAAAATCACAAAAAAAGAGAATATTATTATTTGCAATGCAGTTCCTCCAAGCGCTGCGCAACAACAAGAGCAGAAATGTGACATCCATTTATTCTGAGGTAAGACTTTAATTCTGATTGTTTTGCACAGGGCCAAAGACCGATATTTCGGTTTAATTGAAGTTTCTTGTCACTGAACGGACTTTAAATGTTGTGAAGAATTTATATTTGAGTCAGATTGCGAATTTCACATTTTTGTTGCCATTTTCAATACCTCACATTGTGGGCGAGGTTACAATTAGCGCAATGTCCATTAGCATCCGTAAATAACATTGTCCATTATTTTAAATTTTGCGGGGAGGTTACAACACACAAAAAAAAAAAAAAAAATTGCATTTATATCCGCTCCTCAATTGTAGATACCCCTTACACAGCTGTGTGCAATGAATGAGTGCTGGCTGGTAATTAATTGCACTCCTTGGAGGGAAATGCCATAGGAAGTAGTCTTTAAAAAGTGAATGTTTTTCGTTAAAAGACAAAGGTTACTTTAGAAAAAAGTAATAGTGGGGCTTTTGTTGTTGAACAAAATAAGTACAATGAACATACGTTATCAGATTTGCGCAATGCAGCTTCACACTACCTTTTGATTATAACACAATATACTATACATCGTCCCGAACCGTGACCAGAGTCGCGAGACGAGCAGAGCACGCCGCCGACGCCCGCTCAGTACAACCGTCCACCCGCTACTACTGTCGACCGACTACTACCTCTCCCGACTCGCGCTACAACATATATAACAACTGTTCCTGGCGACCCGGTGCGTGCCACTACTGTCGTCTGGCGCGGTCCAAGCGCCGACTAGCAACGATAAATAACTCTCTGGTCAGACAGAGATGCTGTCATGCCTCGCCATCGCTCTGGTAATGAATACATACGTGTTGCAGCGTGCGTACCACCGGAACACGCAGTGGCGGAGCCAAAGACTGTGTTGTCGAGGTCGAGTGCGAGCGGGAAGAGAGGCAGCGTCGGCACGGAGATGCAAGCGAGCGCGAGACGCACGGGGGCTGCGGCGTGGCGCGTTTGCGGTCGGCGCCTTTGGTGGCAACGGCCGGGACAAGCAGCGGTGTATGGTGTGGTGCGGGGCGGACAGGGGCGGCGGTGGACGGGGAGGAGGAGGCGGCGCGACGACGGCATGGGGGCGAAAACGGGACGGGGGACGGCGGATGTTGAGAGGCGTCACGCGCGGACAGGACACAGACACAGAGACACACACAGATTGGAAAGGGAGGGTGCGCGGTAGTAGTTGGGAATGTGCGTACCGTGCGGGATGGGAGTGGGCGAGGAACACGGTCGTGGCCCCTGTTTTGGGTGCGTGTGATGACGTCGGTGTGTTGTGGGAAGGGAAGGTGCTGTGGCGGCGGCGCGTAATGGGCGTAGGCCGAAAAGAGAAAGGAACGTGGGCAGTGTGTTGGCAAGCGTCGGTTCGACTGCGACGTTGATGGGCAGGGCAGGGCAGGGCAAGGTTAATGGTGGTAGGAGTAGGCGTGTGGGCGCAAAAAATCTGCCGCTGCAGGCGGTGCCGTAACCGCCATGGCGGGAAGGAGAGAGGGCCAAAGAAAGAAAGAAAGAAAGAAAGAAGAAAACAAAAAAAAAAAAAAAAAAGAAAAACAAAAAAAGGAGGGAGGGGGGGGGGGCGAAAGTAAGTGGAGAGGCGGTGGTGTGAGAAGGGCGGGGGCGGAAGGAAGGCAGGCAGGAAGGACAAGAGGCGAGGCGACGGCTTGCTTTGTGTATCGGTCGGTCTCTGGCTATGCTTCGTTTTCTGCAGCAGGGTCGGTGCGCGGCGTGGCTCGCGGCAGTGGGAACGCCTGGCGGCTGGACGGCCAGCAATGCGGTTGGATGGGCGGCCACAGCACCGCACCTGTGCCCGAGGAGGAGACGCTGGCGGCGGGCCCTGAGGTGAGGCCGGCTCGGCTGGGGCTGTGGATGTGTAGGTGTGCGCCGCTGCTGCAACAACGAGTAAAACGCGAGAAGAAGGGATGGCGGTAGAGAGAAGAAAAGAAAAAAAAAAAAAAAAAAAGGTCGTGTTGTGTTGATGCGCAGGCAGACGCGTACAGAGAGACGAGCCCGGTCGGCAGCAGGGTGTGGCCGTGCCGAGTGCAGAGCAGCGGCGGCTCGGTTCGGTTCGGTTCGGTTCGGCCCGGCCCGGCGGGCCGCGCTGTTGTCGCGGACGTGAGCGCCCCCTGGCGGGTGGCCGGAGGCGGCGCGGCGTGTTGGACGTGTGGCTGGTGGCAGTGCACAATTTGCGAGTGGCTGGCGGTGTGGTGTGGCGGTTGGCGCGTCGGGCGGCGGAGAGAGAGAGGGAGGAGAGGTATGTGTTGCGGGCGCCCTTTGCTGCGCTGCGTCGTTGCGTGTGCCGTACAGGGCGGGCGCTTGTCGACTGTGTGGGCGGTGTGTCGAATTGGCGTGAATGAAACGGCTGCCGAGAGGTGTGTGGTAGCGAGCCGGTCGGTGTCAGTGCGAAGGGGAATGTGCGTGCGTTTGGCGGTTTCGGTGTGCTTTTTGCGGCGTGAGAGTGGGAATTAGTGGGGCCGGCTGTTGTGTTGGTTCCTTGTGTCTTGTGTCGCGTAGCTTGATGGCAACGTGGAAGGACGCCGGTTTCGTTTCGAGCCTTGCGTGTGGTTGTCGACGTTGACTGGTTGGCGTGTGCCGATGCACGTGCATGTGTGGGTCGCGAGTGCGTTTTTGGCTGGCTGTGTGTGTGTGTGTGTGTGTGTGTGTGTGTGTGTGTGTGTGTTTGTTTTGGGGGGGAAGGGGGAGGCGGTGGTGAAAGTGCAGTCGTTGCCACGGGCGTCGTCGGGTGGGGCTGGGGCTGGGGCTGGGGCTGGGGCTGGGGCTGGGGCTGTGCGTCGTGGCGGAAAGGTGGTAGGTTGCGGGAAGCGAGCCCGTCGTTGACGGTGTCGCGTGAGTTGTGAATCGAGTGGGGCGCGGGGCGCGGGACAGGAGCAGCGTGCCGCTGCGTCGTGGTCGTCAGCAGAGGCTGTGCGTGTGCTTGTCCTTTTTGTGGGCGGTTCGTGCGAGGCGTTTTTGTTTTGTGTTGCCCTAGTTGTTAGTTTATTTTGTTTGTGTTTGTTATTTTGAGACGACGACGACTGGTTGGTGGCGTGCGCGCGAAGTGGCGGTGTGCGCTTCCCGTGTCGTTTGTGTCGTTTTGTTTTTGTGTGTTTTTTTTTGCACTGGGCCCCGGGGGGTGGGTGGGTGGGTGGGTGGGTGGGTGCGTGTGTGTCGATTGCCGGCTGGCGAAAGGTGCGCCATCGGCGGGGTGGGTCGCCGGCACAAGTAGAGGCGGCGGCGTTGTTGCTGTTGTTGTGTGGTGTTTGTTGTTTTGTTCGGCTGTGTCGGCGAGCTGTGTTGCGGTGCGTGTGAATGGTGGTGCAAAAGTGCTGGCGTTGGGGCTGCGACTGCGACGGCGGCGAGCCGCGGGCGCGCATGATAGTGATGTTGTGAACAGCGGCTGTGTACGGTAGTGGTGTTGTTGTAGCACGACGTGCATCCGGGCCGGCGCGGAAAGCGCAGTTGCGGGCGGTTGCCCTTCGGTGCCAGCCATGTCGCGTGAGCGGCGGGTTGCTCTGGGTTGTTGTGTGGTGCCCTTTGGCCGGTGGGGGTGGTTCGCGTGTGTCTCGTTCGCGCTCGGTATCTGGTCGTGGTCGTGCTGCTCCCCCGTCTGTCGGCGGTTTTCGACGTCGTCTGTACGTTTTTGTTCGTTTGCGGCGTGCCTGCCGACGTCGTCCCGTCGCGACGCGACCGTTCAACCGAAAGTGTGGCGCCCGAAGGTGAACGAACGTAACCCTGACCTCGGCGCTTTACGCTGAGCCGAGCGAACCGAACCTAACCTAACCTGTGGTGTGGCGAGGTGAGCTCAGCCTGTGAGCCCCTAACGTCTACGTAAGGTAAGCTGTCCGGCTCACGCCTCACGTTTGAACGCTTTTTTAACCTACGTTTGACGCTTCTTAACCTAGCACTGACCCCTTAACCTAACGTGTAACCTAACCTAACCTAACCTAACCTGTGACGCCTGACGTGTTTGAATGCTTAACCTAAGTTTGACGCTTAACCTAACCCAAGTCCCCTTAACCTAACCCACGTCCACCTAACCTAACCTAACCTAACCTAACCTAACCTAGACGTGTAAACGTAATGTGTAACGTGTAACGTGTAAGGTCGGCTGTCGTGTGTGCTGACGGCAGATTGGGTTGGTCTGTAGATTCGGATTGCGGTTTGCCTCGGTCGAGGGGTTGGGTCGGAAGCGGCGAGGGGCGGCGGCGCCTGTTGCGCAGGCGGCGTCCGTTTGCGGCGGGCAATTGTTGAGAAACGGCTGTGAATGTTGGCGGGCGAGAGGAGGAGGACGGCGCGCGATGTGGCCCGACGGCTGCGGGCCGATCGGGAAACGGCGGGAGGGCGACGGAAGGCGATGGGGCGGCGGAGGCGCGTTTGCACGGCCGTCATCGCCGCACGCCTCGGCTTGTGTGGCTGTGGCGCCGGCCGCGCTGGCCGGGCTGCCGCGGCGACGGTGTGGGAGTTTTGCCGAAGGTTTGGCCATTGTGGCGGGTCGTCGGCTGGGGCTGTGGGGGCGGCATTTGGGCGGGGGCGGCGATTCTCGGCGGGCCGACCCAGGCTGTAGCGCGCGGTAGCTGCAGTTTGGCCGTGGTTTGCGGCGCTGCCGTGGCGACTGGTTGGCGACTGTGGTGTGGCTGTGTGTAGCCCCATCCTCGGTGGTTTGAAAGGCGCGGGCGGTTGTGGCGCAGGTTTGGGGCTGCTCCGCACAGGCTGTCGGACGTTGGGCGGTAGCAAGCGCGGGAGGCGCGGCGCGGCGGCGCGCAGAGTGGCGGCCGCTCTCTCGGCCGTCCGCGCCCGCCCGCGACACTGGCTGGGCCTTGTGATTCTCTGCTCTGCTGCTGTGCTGTGCTTGCGTGCCTGCCTGCCTGCCGTCCCGCTCGCTCTCGCTCTCGCTCTCGCTGTGTGTTACGCGCGTCGTCGAAATGGCAGATCAGGCGGCTACGAACGAGACTGCTGCGGCACCCGCCGCCACCGGCACTACGAAGAAGGCCAAGTCTGCGTCGTCTGCGAAGAAGCCGCGCGCCAAGCCTGCGCACCCGCGCACCTCTGAGATGGTGACGGCCGCCATCAAGAGTCTGAAGGAGCGCGGCGGGTCGTCGCTGCAGGCGATCAAGGAGTACATAGCCGCGCACTACAAGCTGGACGCGGAGAAGCTGGCGCCGTTTATCAAGAAGTACCTCAAGTCGGCCGTCGTGGCGGGCGAGCTGGTGCAGACGAAGGGGAAGGGCGCGTCCGGCTCGTTCAAGCTTGCCGGCGCCGGCGGCGGGGGGGGCGGCCGAGGGCGGCAAGGCTCGTGCTGGCGGTGCCAAGAAGAAGCGCGCCGCTCCGGCCAGCAAGGAGAAGAAGGGCGCCCGTGCGGCCGGCGCAAAGAAGGCTGGTGGCGTGAAGGCGGCGACCGGTCGGAAGGCGGGCGCCGCCAAGAAGGCGTCTGCGGCGTCGGCCGCTCCCGCGGGTGCGAAGAAGGCGGCTGCGGCCAAGCCGGCCAAGGCCAAGTCGCCGTCGAAGGCGAAGAAGGCCGCCAAGGTTCCGACGAAGAAGCCGAAGGCGCCGCGCCCGAAGAAGGCGACGACGCCGTCTAAGGCGAAGGCTTCGCCCAAGAAGAAGAAGTAGAGTAGAGGAGAAAGAGATGGGAGAAAGAAAGGGTTTGGCGGTTGACTCCGTCGTCCCCACCCCCCGTCGTCGTCTAGTGGCGCGCAAGAGACGCGCGGCCCAAAACGGCCCTTCTCAGGGCCATCAAAGCACGTCGGGGAAGGTTTTGATTGTCGTGTTGCGTTTGGTGTGGGTGTCTGTCTGGCGTTTCTGTATGCCCGTGGGGATGCTGTTTGCGTGCCGTGGTGGTTGGATTGCGGGGATCGGTGGCGGGTGTGGGCGGCGGTAGCGGTAAGCGGTGTTGTTGTTGTTGTTGTTGTTGTCGTGGTTTGATTGTCGCCGTGTTTGTGGCGGCGGCCGACGGTTGGTTTTCTGTCACGTTGTTTTGTTTGAATACGTTGGTTGGCTTGCCTGCGTTCGTTCTTCTCGGATGTCTGTCTTGTCGAGTCGTGTCTGGTCTCTGTTTTGTTCCTTTGTGTGTGTGTTATGTTTTGCAACGGGGGGCACGTTGAGATGTGGAAGGAGTCGGCGGGGATTTCGGTGGCGTGTAGAGCGAGCGAGCGAGCGCGCCTGCCTGGCCGTTGGCCGTCGGAGTGGAGTGCGGGTTTTTTTGTTTTCGAAACGAAAGCGGCGGCCGGCCAGCCACCCGTGCGGTGTGACGTCGGCCGTTGGGTATTGTGCGCTTTGAGCGCCGGGGAGGGATGATGTGTGATTGTTGCGCGCTGCTAGCAGGCAGGCAGAGTGAGCGGGTGTGGCGGACGGACGGGAAGTGGTGGTTTTTGTTTTTGGGTTGCGGGGCGAGAGGCAGGCGACCGACAAAGTTTGCTCGCGACGGAGAGATGTTAGTGGCCCTGAAAAGGGCCGTTTTTGTTTGTGCGGTGCGGTGCCGCGGCGCGGTTTAGGCGCGCTCGCCGCGGATGCGGCGCGCGAGCTGGATGTCCTTGGGCATGATGGTGACGCGCTTGGCGTGGATTGCGCACAGGTTGGTGTCTTCGAAGAGGCCGACGAGGTAGGCCTCGCTGGCCTCCTGCAGGGCCATGACTGCGGAGCTCTGGAAGCGCAGGTCGGTCTTGAAGTCCTGGGCGATCTCGCGCACTAGGCGCTGGAATGGCAGCTTGCGGGTGAGCAGCTCTGTGCTCTTCTGGTAGCGCCTGATTTCTCGCAGGGCGACGGTGCCCGGCCTGTAGCGGTGGGGCTTCTTGACGCCTCCGGTGGCGGGCGCGCTCTTCCTCGCCGCCTTGGTGGCGAGCTGTTTGCGCGGCGCCTTTCCGCCGGTGGACTTGCGGGCCGTTTGCTTTGTGCGGGCCATAGCGGTAGCGGTAGCGGAGCGGCGTGCGTGGAGGTTAGGTGCGGCGCGGCGTCCGGTGCTGCCTTGACAACGGGCCCGCGCGAACGAACCTGCACAATGGACTGAGGAAGATATTCTCGACTGAGGGCGAAGTACTAGCGCAACAAGGCGCTTCACCTTCTGGCATGACGGTTTGGCTATCGAAATTTCATGGCGTTATTGTTCTGCTTGATTCTTTGTGCAATATTTTTTTTTTTTTTTTTTTTTTTTAATTAAAAGAAAGCGGAAAGGATAGTAAGAGAGACAGTGAGAGAAAAGGAAAACGAACGGCCCAATTGACTGGCCGGGAATTACGATTAGTTACAGAAGAAAGGACAGAAGGAGGAATAGTGAGAGTGAGTGAAAGCGAATGGCCATTATCATGGCCTCTTCTGCTTCGTAGCGGCGACGCGATGGCGGCGGCAGGCATTCTTGACATGGCGAATTGGGGGGAGGGGGAAAGAGAAAGAAGTCAGAGGGTGACAGTTGAAGAAGTGGAAAAAAGAAGGGCCTATCATGATTAGGCCAACATTGGGGGTAGTGTGGGGGGAAGGGGGAGGCGTGTTGGGTGAGCGAATGACATGGCATGTGGGGGGGAATAATCTATGACGTGAGGGAGGTAGTCGGCATGAGATGAGGGGCCTGGTGCAGGCGAGGTCACGGGGGGCGAAATAAAAGGTCGGGCCATCGAGTGGTGGCTAGTCGGTGAACACGGGTGCCCAGGGAAAGGATTAAGGGATTAGGAGAGTGACGAGTTTTGTGGTAAAAGGAGTGGGCGGCGGAGAGGATGCGGGTACGAAGGAGCGGCACTTCAGCCAGGAGGTGGAGCTCGCGGGTTGGGAAGTCGAAGGGGAGGCGGAGGGCACGCCGGAGAGCCCGGTTCTGGACGGTTTGGAGTCGGCGGAGGTGGGTGGGGGCAGCATTGCCCCACACCACCACCGCGTATTCAAGGATGGGGCGAACAAGGGAGGTGTACAGTCTAACAGCAAGGTGTGTGGGGAGGGAAGAGGTTGGGTTGATGAGAGGGTAGAGCAGGCATAGCCGCCCCATTGCCTTACGACGCACCTCATCGATGTGGGGGCGCCAGGTTAGGCGTTGGTCCAGGGTAACACCCAAGTACTTTGCAGTACGAGTCCAGGGGACTGGGGTACCAAGGACCGCCACCTGAGGGAGCCGAACGGGAATACGGCGTCGGCAGATGATAAGGGCTTGGGTCTTGGAGGGATTAAATGCCAGACGCCAGGTCCTAGCCCAGTCGGTTAGGGAATCTGTAGCCCCCTGGAGCCGCTGTTGAAGAACTGCCGCACTCCGAGAACGAGAGAAGAGTGCAGTGTCATCTGCGTAGAGAGCTAAATGTACCCTCGGCGCAGAGGGCAGATCAGCTGTGAAGAGGGAGTAGAGTAGCGGCCCAAGTACGCTGCCCTGTGGTACTCCTGCCCTGATGCGTCGTCGCGTGGATTTCCCGTCAGGGATCCTAACATGGAAGGTGCGACCTTCCAGGTATGTGGCTATTAGCCGTACATGGGACACTGGGAAGCCAAGGGAGAATAATTTGTAGAGCAGCCCTTCGTGCCAGACCGAGTCAAACGCCCTGGACACGTCGAGGAGTATGGCCCCGAAGTACTCCCTACGTTCAATGGCGTCCAGTGCCTCTTCTACTAGGCGCAGGAGTTGGTGAGTGGTGGCGTGGCCCTGCCTGAAGCCAAACTGCTCATCAGGGAGGACTCGTTCTCGGGCAATGTGGATGAGCAGTCGTTTAAGGTACAGCCTCTCGAACACCTTGGAGATGGCGGGCAAGAGGCTGATGGGGCGGTAGCTGGCAGGGGAACGAAGATCCTTCCCAGCCTTGGGTATGGCGACCACTTCAGCGTGTTTCCAGGCAGAGGGATATTGCCTGGTTGTGAGGATGTTGTTGAATGTGGCCGTCAGGATGGGAATAGAAGCTGGGGGTAATTGCTTGAGGAGGGCATTCGTCAGCTTATCGGGGCCGCCAGCTTTCTTGGATTTGAGGTACCGCAATTGCAGTGCAACCTCCTCTTCGTTAATTGGGGTGATTTCATCCTCAGGGTCCTGGACGGCAAGGAATTGAGGGAGGCGTGCCGTGACCAGGCGAATATGGTCGGGGTCAATGGGGTCATTGACCGGGGTGAAGTTGCGCGCGAAGACATCAGCCAAGGCGTTAGCCTTGGCGTCTGGTTCGGACACAAAGTCATCGCCGACCTGTAGGGGGGGGATCCGTTGCCCTCGTCTCAGAAGGCTTTTTGTGAGCCGCCAAGCAGACGGGTCACGCAGGTCAATGGCAGAGATTTTGTTCTCCCAAGCCTGATTGCGGTGGTCTTGCACCGCAGCCTTGATTTGGCGCTGTAATCTATTGATGAGGCGCTTGGTTGCCGGATTCCGAGTGAGCTGCCATTCACGGGTGGTCCGGTTTTTCTCTGTGATGAGAGCAAGGATGTGGGGGGGGAGCGGACGCAGATGATCCGGGGGCCGGTGCGGACGGGGAGGGGTCGCTGCTGTTGCAGCATCTAGCACAACGGTGGTGAGGTGGATGAGGGTACGATCTGCGTCCGTGTGATCGGCAGCAGGTAGTGTGGGTAGGGCTGCTTCGACCCGTCTCTGGTAGGACTGCCAGTCAATACCGCGGATGTCTAGGCCTTCCCTCGGCACGGTCGAGGTTCCAGCGAGATCGATGGAACAGATGACCGGTCGGTGATCGGAGGCTAGAGCGATGCGGGTGGCTGCAGTGATGGGGTGGGGTAGACCTTTCACCACTGCGATGTCTAGGACATCTGGGGCACGTCCACCAGAAGGGTAAATGGTGGGGTCGTGCGGGCCGATGGTGCGGGCATGATGCCGCTCTGCGACCCGGAGGAGTCGACGACCGGATGTGTTGGTTAACCTACTGTTCCAGGCAGCATGTTTGGCATTGAAGTCACCGCCAACGAAGACGTCGTTGCCGAGCGACAGCAATGCTTCATAGTCCGGTGTTTCGAGAAGGCCTCGTGGTGGCCTGTAGAGAGCCACGAACGTAATGGGACCCCTCACCGTGTGGACGACAATGCCAGTGGCTTCCACAGTGTGAAGTGGGGGGAGGGGAATAGGGTGGTGGCGGAGGGAGTTACGCACGTACACCGCCGTGCCACCATAGGCGGTGGGCCTGTCTGTCCGGTAGCAGGAGTAGTTTGCTACACGGACAAAAACACCGGGTTTGAGGTGCGTCTCAGCAACAAGGCAAACATCAACCCTCTCATCCAGGAGGAACTGTCGGAACTCGCCCTGTTGTTTGTGGAGACCGTTGGCATTCCAGATCATGGTTGTCAATCCGTGATGTCTAACAGCCATGACTGGTTGGAATGGGAGCGGGAGGGGCGATGGGGGACATGGATTGGGAGAGGGCGGTGGCAAGTTGGTGTGGGAGGGATTGGAGGAGGGAGGTGAAGGTGGCGGAAATGGCTGAGGTCAGTGCCTCAACAACAGTGGCGATGAGGTCACCAAGGGGGGTGGGAACAGAGGAAGGGGTGGGGACAGGGAGCTGTTGAGAGTGTACCGGGGTGGGAGAGGGGGACGCAGTGCTTAACGCCTGCCGGGGGGATGGGGAAGGAACAGCGGAGCATGACACCCGCTGGGAGGAGGGGGAAGCAGTGCTTGACACCTGCTGGGTGGGGAGGGGAGGGAAGGCTGTTGGAGGGGGTACGATGGGGAGGGAGAGGAGCGGGGGTGGGTAGGAGCCCAGAGGGGCGGGATGGGAACGAGACGCAAGGTGGGGGTGGGCCCGCGACGCCGAGCCGACCAGCGCACCAGAGTAACTGGTGCCCGGGCGGGCCGCCGCCGATGTCCCTGCAAACCGTTTCTGGCTTGCCTTGAAAGACTTAATTCTGGGGCAGCCCATATAACTGCCAGTGTGATTCCCGCCACAGCGGGCGCAGGTGGGGGGGACGTCTCGGGGTTTAGAGCACTCCGAGGAGGCGTGACCTCCAGCACACTTTACGCAACGCACCTCGCGGGTGCAGTCACCCGCGAAGTGCGCCAATCCCTGGCAGCGGTAGCAGACCAGGGTCATCCTCCTGGAGCGCGGCTTCTCCATCGTCACGCTAACGTGATCGAGGAGCGAGAGGGTGAGGAGGGGGTGGTTCTCCGGCGTGTCAGGAGCGGAGACGAAAAAGAGAGGGGTGGGGCGTCGGGTTCGAGGGGAGATGATCCGGGATATAACTGTAGGGGTAATGTTCAAAGACGCAAGCGCCGTCCGCAGGTCATCATCAGAATACTCCATAGGGAGCCCCCTGACAACAACCCTGATGCGGCGGGCCCGTTTAGGAGGGGTGGAGAAACCGACGTTGAACTTGCTTAGGATAATAAGGGACTTAGCAAGGTCAGCAGGGGACTGTACAAACAGGCGATAGTCATCATTACCCATCCATTTTATACGGAAGGGGAAGTCAGTGTGAGTAGTGAGGAGATCTAAAAGCACCTTGAAGGGCCCCTTGTGTTGGATGGATATGGGTGGGGGGGCAGGAGGGGTGGCCGACGGTGGTGGGGGCGGGGGAGGGGGTGGGGCGTCCGCGGCACCATCAATAGCCGCGAACGCGTTGCTGACGGGCACGTCCGACAAGGACGAGGTGATCTGGCGACGAGGTGCCGTTTTGCGCGGCACCTGGAAGCCCTCCGCGTCAAGAACGGCCTTCTTCTTCTTGGTGTGCCCGCGGTCAGCGGGCGGAGGGGCCTCAGAGTCCGATGAGGAGGCTAACTGCCGCTTCCGGCGCTCAGCGACCGGGCGCCGATGGTCGTCGTCGAACTCCATCCCGCCCCCGGTATCGCTGTCGGCGGCCGCGGCAGTCATGTTGGGGTAGAGGGCGGTCTGACGCCGGACAGGGTCGACCTGTTGGCCCTCTTCCTCTGCAGCGTCACGGAGAGCGGTGAGGTGTTCCTCCAGGCCCTCCGCGATGTCACTGTCATCCATGAAGCAGCCAAGGGAATCGCAGTCCGACTCCTCAGGGACATTGACCGCATCAGAAATGTCCGGCATGTCGAGGGCGGACGAGGGACGAAGGAAATCCTGACTTTGCCTCGGCGCGCGCGGGCTGGTCCCACGTGAAGGGGGCCCTGACGCGCCATGTGCCCTATCTAACCGCCTAAGGGCGGCGGTATCGATTTCTGAATCGATACCACATCGCCCTGAAGAATCTGCAGAAAAGGACGGCGTCGGCGGTAAGCCGCCCGCGGAGGAGACAGTACTTCCAGGCGGAGAATCCAAAGAATGAGCCATCTCAGGGTCCGGGTCAATTGGCCGGGTTGTCGTAGGTGGGGGCCGGATGGGGCCGCCGACGAAGCTAGCTCCGCCAGGCAGCGATCCGCCACACCCTCAGCTCCAGAACACACAACATTCGCAAGAGACATCGCAGCTCGGAATGGGGGCCCGCGCGCCTCCGTGCTGCGCTTATATGCCCTCGGTTGCGCGTGGTGGGGGGAGGGCGGGCCAGAGTCTATATAGGGGGGCGGCGGGCGCGCTGGGCGCAGACCGTAGCGACTCGCCAGCCGCTGCAGCTGCTGTTTGTGCACGTTTTGCTTTGCCCGAGGAAGGAAGGATGACAGGCCGCGGCAAGGGAGGAAAGGGGCTCGGCAAGGGTGGCGCCAAGCGGCACCGCAAGGTGTTGCGCGACAACATCCAGGGCATCACGAAGCCCGCCATCCGCCGCCTGGCTCGCAGGGGCGGCGTGAAGCGCATCTCTGGTCTGATCTACGAGGAGACCCGCGGGGTGCTGAAGGTGTTCCTGGAGAACGTGATCCGCGACGCGGTGACGTACACTGAGCACGCCAAGCGCAAGACTGTGACGGCCATGGACGTGGTGTACGCCCTGAAGAGGCAGGGGCGCACCCTGTACGGTTTCGGCGGTTAGGCTGCGTCGCAGCGGGCGCTGGCCTTCCCGCGGCCGTGCTTGTGGGTGGGAGAGACTAGAAAACGGCCCTTTTCAGGGCCACCACACTGTTCGGAAGTTGAAAAGTGCGAAAGAGTCTGTGTTGTTGCTGCGTGTGTGCGCTGTGTTGTTTGTTTGTTTCTTTCTTTCTTTCCGTTTGAGCGACGTGATGTGACTGGGAGGGGAGAAGGAAAGGAAACGTGTCATGTGGCTGGCTGTGTGTGGAGCTGCTTCGTTTGTGTTTGTTATTGTGTGTCTTTGTATCGATCGCGAACGGAGATGGCGGGCTGTGTGTTGTTGTGCGAGAGGCGGTGATTATTTGCCTGCGTGGTTTGGCTCTGTGTGTTTGCGGCGGCGTTGGGGTTTCCGAGGCAAGGCGTGTGGGCATAGGCGGCCGGATCAGCTGTTTCGTTCGTGTCGACGGCCGTTGCGCGCGGGAGTGGAGGGCGGTGTGTCGACACGCCTCCCTTTAACAATGGTCATTATTGCTGCCGTTGTCGTTTGGAAGGCGACTGCGACCGTGCAAAAAAAAAAAAAAAAAAAAAAAAAATGTGTGTGTTTGTTGGGCCACACGGGCTGTGTGGACGACAAGATGGCGGACGTGCGCCGGCGGCGGCTGTGCTGTGAAAGTGCAAAGTTAAAACAAAACAAGGTGCGGCGAGGACGACTGAAATTTTGCTTTGGACGTAGGTTTGTGTGGTGGCCCTGAAAAGGGCCGATTGTTGTGGGCCGGGCCGAGCCGGCAAAGCGCGTTGCGTGCAGGGGAGCACGCGGCGCTGCGATTGCCTGGCCTCCTTTAGGCCTTCTTCTCGGTCTTCTTTGGCAGCAGGACGGCCTGGATGTTGGGCAGGACACCACCCTGTGCGATGGTGACGCCCGGCAGGAGCTTGTTGAGCTCCTCGTCGTTGCGGATGGCAAGCTGCAGGTGGCGCGGGATGATGCGCGTCTTCTTGTTGTCGCGGGCCGCGTTTCCGGCCAGCTCGAGCACCTCAGCCGCGAGGTACTCCATGACGGCGGCGAGGTAGACGGGCGCCCCGGCGCCGACGCGCTCTGCGTAGTTTCCCTTGCGCAGGAGGCGGTGGATTCTGCCGACCGGGAACTGGAGCCCAGCCCTGCTTGAGCGGGACTTTGACTTGCCCTTGACTTTGCCTCCCTTTCCGCGTCCGGACATGGCGATGGGCTAGCGACGGTGCACACGAAACGGAAACGAAAACGACCGGTGCGAGCGGCAGCGAGTCGAGCAGCGGAGTGCGTGCCGGCGCAGCTCTCTCTCTCGCATATATGACGTACTCGGACGTTGAGTAGTCTTGTGGTGGAGGTTCTTTGTCCTTTGACATTTCCTCCAAGCCTGTACGTTAAATTTTGCATGTAGAATGCACCTTACTTTTAGTTTTGTCCTTGCTTTTTATGCTAGTTTTTCTGAACCACTATTTTGTGTTTATGGTAATTATTTTGTGTTTAATTTAGGATGCATTTTGGCCTCCTGTATTTGAGGTTGTAGGTGTTGTAATTGCCTAAGTGTTTAATTAGCTGGTTTTCAGATTGGCTCGCAGTTTGGTAGAATGCTACCGCGAGTTCTCTGAACCTGTCTTTCAGCATCTTTACTTCCGTTGCCTCGTGGGTGTCGGCAGTGGGGAAGCGCGTCCTGACATGAATTGCCCGTCTGAGTGCCCGATTTTGGACTCTCTGCAGCCTTTGCAGGTGCGTTTTGGCTGCATAGCCCCAGACTGGACAGGCATATTCGATGATGGGGCGGACAAGCGTACAGTACAGCCTCACTCCTGTAGTTGCCGCCAGGCTGCTTTCAGTATTTAGTATGGGGTAAATGTCGTTAAGTCTGGCGCTGGCCTTCCTTCTGATGTCGTCGATATGTGCGCGCCATGTCAGTCTTTTGTCAAGGGTGACACCCAGGTATTTGGCCGTGGCCCTCCATGGGATGTCGCGTCTGTGTAGTCTTAGTTGTCTGTTTTGTCGATGGCGGTGGGCAGGGTTGCGTTTGCCTTTCCTTTGGGTGAGCATTATCGCTTGTGTTTTCTCCCCATTTATTGTAATCCGCCATTTCCTGGCCCAGGCTTCCGTCTGGTGTAGTAGGTTTTGGAGTCTTGTCGTCACTATCCCCCTATTTGTACTAACGGCGAAGAATGCCGTGTCGTCGGCGTATTGGGCTGTCTGAGTCTGTGGGGCAGACGGTGTGTCGGCTGTGTACAGGTTGTACAGTATTGGGCCTAACACCGATCCCTGTGGTACTCCAGCTTTGATGGTGCGCTTTGAGGACCTCGCAGTGTCCACTTTGACGCAAAATGTGCGGTTGGCTAGGTAGCTCTTCAGGAGCTTAACGACATGGCCGGGGAATCCTAACGTGTACAATTTGTACAGTAGTCCAGTGTGCCACACACTGTCGAAGGCCTTGGCTACGTCTAGCAGCACTAGTCCACAGTAGCCTTTCCGGTTAAAGGCTTCTGTTGCGGCTTCGACCACTCGCATGAGTTGTTGGGGTGCTGAGTGTTGGTTGCGAAATCCGAACTGGAATTTGGGGAGCATGTTCTCTCTTCTTATGTGCCTGTCTATGTGCACTAAGATGAGGCGCTCGTACAGCTTACTCAGTGTTGGGAGTAGGCTTATGGGGCGATGGTGCTGGGGAAAGATGGGGTCTTTTCCAGGCTTAGCGATCGCGACCACTTCCGCGTGTTTCCACTGTTTCGGGAATTTTTGTGATCGCGTGATTTCGTTGAACGTTTCTGTCAATTTTTCTATCGCTAGCTGGGGCAGGTGCTTAAGCAGTTCGTTGGTGAGGAGATCGTGTCCTGGGGCTTTCTTGTTGGGCAGCGTTTTGATGGCTTTCGCTACCTCCTCCGTGGAGAAGGCAGGTGCATCGTCATCGACGTCGTCATCCGCTGCCAGAAATGCGGTTAGTTGTCTGCGGACCATTCTTTCATGTTCGTGATCCTGCGCCTCTGCTGGTGTGAACTGTTTCTCAAAGACGTCGGCGAGTGCGTTGGCTTTATCTTGGGCGCTGAACACTAGTCCTCTCTCGCCGTGCAGAGGCGGCATTCTTGCGCGTCTTTTAGTGAACTGCTTGGTGGCTTGCCAGAGGCTGTTATCCTGCACTTTGAGAGCTGTAAGGCGGTTTGACCATTGCTGGTTTCTGTGCTCAGTGAGCGCCACCTTAAGTTCTCTCTGTAGCCTATTAAGCAGCTTCCTGGTGTCCGGATTTCGCGTAAGTTTCCATTCCTTCGCGGTCCTGTTTTTGTGCCTAATCTGGGCAAGCAGCTGGGGTGGCAGTCGCTGTGTGTGGGGAGGGGGCGGAGGTAGTTCAGGTGTTGCGCCCTGTGCTGCTTGCAGGACCGCGTCTGTGAAGGTACTCAGCGTTTGTTCTGTGTCCTCTGTCGGGAGCGGGGTGTTGGTGAGTTCTTCCATGACTTGTGTTTTGAATCTTTCCCAGTCGATGCGTTTGTACGAGGTTGTATGCTGGTTGCGCGGTAACCAGCCGCCCATGTCAATCTCGAATGTGACAGGGTTGTGATCGGACGACATTCTATTCAGCGAATGCGCCGTCACAAACCCTGTGAGACCTTTGGTGATAGCTACATCGATTACGTCCGGGTTGTTTCCGTTTCTGGGAAAGTGTGTGGGCTCCTCGGGGGCCCACACGTGCATGTGGTGGATGCGCGCAATGCTTTTTAATTGTCGGCCGGCTTGGTTTGTCCTCCTGGAATTCCAGTCGGAGTGCTTGGAGTTAAGGTCTCCTCCAAGTATCAGCTTGCCTCCAATTTGTCCTAATTTGACGATGTCGTCTTCAACTAACCTGTGGTTTTTGGGTTGTCGATATGCTGACGCCACAGTTACCGGTCCTGTGGATGTCTGTACCTCTAATGCTACTGTTTCCAACTGCGTCATTTCTGGTGTGTGAATCTGGTGGTGCGGAATCCCCCTTTTTATGTAGATTGCTACCCCGCCCCCTGCAGTTGGTCGGTCTCGTCTGTAGCAGAGGTAGTTTGGTGCAGAAACTCTGATTCCCGGTTTCAGGTTGGTCTCCTGCACCATGCATATGTCTATCTCTTCTTCCGCCAGGAATTGTCTAAATTCTAGACCCTGAGGGAAGAGGCTCATGGCGTTAAACGTGCATAGTTTGAAACCCTGAATTGCTGGCCTAGCCATGTTGCGGTGTTGTAGCGCTTGTTGTCGCAGTGGACTGCGAGGGCCTAACTGCCGATGAGATGTCGGCGGAGAGCTGATCAAATTTCTTTGTCATGGTCTGCATCAGCTTGTCCATGAGCTTGATGACTTCCGTCAGGGCTTGGGAGAAGTGGTGTATGGGTGTGTTGCTTGTTTGTGTTGTTGTTGCTGCTGCTGGGTTCGTGTTTTCTGTTGTGGGGGTCTGTGCGGGTGATACTGCTCTTGCGTAAGAGCGTGTGTCGTCCTGTATTCGTGTACTTGGGCTGGAAGTTTGTGTGTTTGTGTTGTCTTCTTTTTCTTTGTTTCGTGGTTTTGTTTTAGTGTCTTCTGTATGCGTTTTTTGAGTGGTGCTGGTTGGTTTGTTTGTATTGTTTCGTGTTAGTGCTTGGTTAGTGTTTTTGTTGTTTGTGATCTGCCCTGTTTGTCGGGCCTTGGCCCTCTTGTGAGCTGGACAGCCTTGGTAACTGGCTGTGTGTGCGCCGCTGCAGTTTGCGCATTTTGGCTTGTCTTGGGGCGTCATTCGACACTCCCTGGACGCGTGGTTGCCAGCGCACTTCACGCAGCGTGGTGGCATATCGCAGTGATAGTTAACATGCCCGATGATTTGGCAATTGAAGCACTGAGGTGCCCTTGCTCTCTGCTTCAGTGGTTCCGTAGTTATTCCAAGGCCCATTAGTCGGGTTTCCTGGAACAGCTTCCGGTGCTGTGGAGTGTCGGTTAGAGTGGCACAGTAGAGCGGGTCTCGGTTGTTTGAGCCCTGTTTGCGTACCGATCTTACGTCGTATCCTTTCGCCGTTATGGCTTCTTTGATATCGACGGGATCGGTGCGTGTGGGAAAGCCTCTCAGAACGACTTTCAGGGTCTTCTGTGCGCCTGTTGGGTAGGTGTAATGTGCTATTTTGTGAGTTTTTAGTGTGTTCTTGACGGTGGTGTAGTCTTCTAGTGTTTTTAGTGTAATTTTTATCTTATCTCCGCCGGCGGATTTTGCGTGGAAGCGCTCTTCGCCTATGGCGGCGGTGATAAGATCGTACATCTTTTTGTATGTGTCAGGGAATGTGGCTACTATGGGTGGCAGTTTCTCGTGTTTTGGGGTGTGTGCGTTTTGTTTTGTCGGTGGTGGTGGTGCTTGTGCTTGTGCGTCTTCATCGAGCGCGGCGAATTTATTTTGTGTGGCGCATGCAGTGCCGGCCGCGGTTGGTGGTGGCGTGGCCTTGGCCGTGCGCCGCGCCAGTTCGAAGGTCCCGTTATCTTCCGGTTCCTCGGCTGTGGCGGGCGAATTCTCTGCTGCTGCGCTGGTGCCTGTGTGTGCCGGCTCTGGGCTCTGGGGTGAGTCCGTGGCCGGTGTGTCGTGTATGGTGTTGTGTGTGTTGTGTATTTGGGCCGGTGTGTCATGTGTGTTGTGTGTTATGGAGGACGTGTCTGCTTTTGGTTCGTCATTTGCAGTCTCGTCTGTCACTAGTGCGTCAGCGGGAGGCGCGTCTGTCGCAGTCGTGCCTGCTTTTGGTTCGTCATTTGCAGTCCCGTCTGTCGCTAGTGCGTCTGCGGAGGGCTCGTCAGTCGCAGTCGGTTCCCTCACGTGTGTGTTGCTTGGGCCTGCCCTGCAACTGTGTCCGCCCTATCTATGTCTGTCTGTGTTTGGAAAGCTAGAGAAGGAAGCACAGGCGCATCTGCTTTGCGCTTTGGTGACTTAGCGCGTTTCCTTTTCTCCCTGACGAGCAGTTTTGCTGTCGCCTTTGGGAGAATTTTCCTTTCTGCTTTCCTCTCTATTTCCCTACTGATTTTTGTGTCTTGTCTTGTCTGTTCCCTCCGTTGTTCCTCTCTCCTCCGTTCCCTACGTTTTTCCGTCCTATAACTCTCTCCATCAGCCTCTTCTCCTCTTCGGGGTCGAGGTGTGGAAGGACATTCTGAATTAGTGGGCAATTGAGTATCGAGCCTAATCCCCTGCGGTCCCTCCTTTCTATCGTGAAACTCGTCCCTTCTCTCGCCACATGGATCTCCACCGAGTCTTCCATCTCCATGCGCAGGGTGGGGGCGGCAAAGTCAAGGGCTGCCAAGGGATTGCTGAGTGAGGCCTTTGTTGACACCGTTATACGTTTCCGGCCAACACTCAGCCCTAACGTCTGACGTGCGCGGGTATACTGGCCGGCGAGCAGTTCCTGGCGGTTCTGGTCGTCTTCCAGGCCCTGACACGTAAATGCCCTACTTCTCGGGGGAGCAGGGAGATACCCCGCGGCAGCTGGGGCGCCCGAGCCGGGCGGCAGAACAGCCCACGGCAACAAGAAGACGCGCCTCGCGTCGCGGCAGTAATAACTGCAGCGACTCCCAAGGTGCCGCTCCAACTCACCAAACACAACGACAATTTGCCCAACGGCTCCCGCTGACGCTAAAAAGCTCAGGGTGCCGCCTTGCACGATTCTAAATCAAACCGCTGGCCCTACAAGGCCCGTTTGTGCCCTAACAAGAACACAACCGGGACACTTCTCACTCGGGGCTGCACTGGAATTCACCAAATGCCCCCGCAGTGTTCCTCGCAAGCGAAGTTCCTAAGGCTTCACAGTCAGCGCGGTCGGTGGAACTAGCGTAGCCTAACACGCGTGCGTTCGCACCGGCTGCTGCTCAGCGTATGCCGGCGCAGCCGGGGTGGGGGTGCTTTATGGGCTCGGGTGCGGCGGCCGGTTGCGCGCGCGCCCCATTGGTCGGCGGCCGCAACAGGGCGAGCTGGTAAAGGTGCGGCGGCGGCTGGCGGCGGGTGCCACTGTGTGGGGAGACGCTGACTAGAGCGGAGCGCTTGCTACTGGTGTTGCTGCTGCCGTACGTTGGTTCGAGATGCCGCCCAAGACTAGCGGGAAGGCCGCCAAGAAGGCTGGCAAGGCGCAGAAGAACATTTCGAAGGGCGACAAGAAGAAGAAGCGCAAGAGGAAGGAGAGCTATGCCATCTACATCTACAAGGTGCTGAAGCAGGTGCACCCTGACACGGGCATCTCGTCGAAGGCGATGAGCATCATGAACAGCTTCGTGAACGACATTTTCGAGCGCATTGCGGCCGAGGCTTCTCGCCTGGCGCACTACAACAAGCGCTCGACCATCACGTCCCGCGAGATCCAGACCGCTGTGCGGCTGTTGCTGCCTGGCGAGCTGGCCAAGCACGCCGTGAGCGAGGGCACGAAGGCGGTGACCAAGTACACGAGCTCCAAGTAAGGAGGTGGCTCTGGAATGGAAGGAAGGATGGAGAAGGCTCCTCCGTTGCGAGAGCGGCAAAACGGCCCTTTTCAGGGCCACCAACTTGCCTTTTGCGGGAAGGGCGGAATTGTTGTTGTTGTTGTTGTTGTTGTTTGTGTGGACGGCTGTGATGTATGTGTGCATTTTGATTGTGGGTGGGGGGGGGGGCGCGTCAAAGCGTGTTGCGGGGTACGGCCACGAGGTTGGTCGCTGTGGCGTGGAATGGTGGCACGCCTCGTTGGAGTGGTTTTGACCCATTGGTGTTGGTGTGTGTGTGTGTGTTACCTGTCTGCGAGGGGGGACAGTGCGGTCGGCGACTATTGTGTCACCGTAACGACGGCCGTTTGCGGGTTTGTTTTTTTGCACATCATACATGGCGAGGGTGAAATGTGAAATGTGAAATGTTTTTGTTTGGTTTTTTTTGCCGCCCACTATTCCCTTTGCTGTACGCCGAGTTTGACAATGGTGCGACGTAACTGCAGCGTGGAGGTGTGTGAGTGACGTTGAAATGAACGTGCCATTAAGACGCAATGTTGTTGTATTGTACTGTACGTGTACGGCGACACGCACGATGATGTACCATTCGACTCTGATTTTTGATAGCCGTGTCTGACTGATTGCGTACGACGCACGCACACCGATGTCGTCATTCAAGATGCACGCGTGTCCAGTGCAGTACAGTAAGCGCGACGCTAGACGACGACGACGGCGGCGGCGGCGGCGGCGGCGGTCGTTTGTTTGGCGAATGTCTGTACACGTGTTTGTCTGTGTCCATCCGGTATGTATTTGTTTGTTTGCAAGTGTTTTGTGTGTCGGTGACGTGGTCCGATCCGTCGCCCCCTGAGTAACTGTCGATCGGCGCGATAGACCGGCGTCACGCAACTGAACCGAAGTCTTGGGCACACCCGTCATACTGTTGTACACCGTCGCGCTGAGAACGGTAACGAAAGGTTGACTTTGATCGGTCGAATGTCTGGGCAGAACGTGAGGAATGAGGCAAGAGTGCAAGGAGGAAAGGACAGAGGGGGGGCAAAAGAGAGAGGAAGGGAAAAAGGGGAGAAACGCATTCGTAGAGCAACGGAACGTTCCCGTGTCGGAGGCGTATTGGAGCCGCACTGAAATGCGTTTAACGGCGGCGCGGCTGCAAGTGTCTGCCGTGGTGAACGTTACCTTTGACGGCTGCATTGGGCTTTGCCTTTGCTTTTGCTTTTGCTTTTGCTTTTGCTTTCGCTTTCGCTTTCGCTTTCGCTTTCCCGGATGTACGTAACGTTTGTTGATATGGTTCTGAGGAAGAGTGTATGACAGTGCCGTGCCGTCCATGTTCGTGTGCCCTCCCATTGTGTGTATGCTATTGTCTGTGTACTTGAATGATGTATGTAGGTGTTAGTGGACATGTTTTACCAGTGGGGGGAAATGGATCGTCAATAGTTGCCGTCACTCTGTCACGGTCGAGATGACGCACCCTCCGTACAGAAAGGTGTCGAGAAAGTGTGTGTGTGTGTGTGCGTCCGTGAATTGGCAGTGTTTGGAGGTGGGCGTGCCCTGCATGTGGCCCGGAAGGCTGTTCGTTTGGCGGTAGTGTTGTGTGGACAGGGGAGGGGCATGCGTAACGCTGCTGGCATGGCATTTCGGGAGATGGGAGGGGGCAAACGAGGAAACGAGGAGCGGCGGCCAAAGAAAGACGGGACGGGGAGGGGCGCGGTGTGGGTGGCTTGCGCCTGTGCTCGGCGTTGTGGTTTGTGCAAAAGAGGAGGAGAAAAACAATGAGTTGCCAGGGAGGGGAGCGGTGTGGTTGTCGTGGTGTAGCCGCAGACGCGGCTGTCAGTGAACGTGGCGAGACGGACGGATGCGCGGAGGGGCGGGGGCGGCGCATTTCGCCGGTGCCGTGCCGTGCCATGCCTGAAAGCCGCGTGGTCGCTGTGTTGTTGGTGGCGTGGGGGCGAGGAGAGTACCGTACGAGTGTGCTTGTGCGCCGGAAATGGCACACTGCGCCTGCCCGTCTTGGAGGCTGATGGCTGTGGTGTGGAAATGGGGCGCGGTGATGTTGAAGCAGTTGAAGAACAGAAAAGAAACCAAGAAAACGGAAGGCGTGATGCGGCGGTGGTGGTGAGAGCGGGAAAAACGAAACAAAACAAAAAAAACAACAAAAAAAAGAAGGAAAAACAACAAGAAACAAAAAAGAAAACAAAAAGTCTATCAATATTAAAATGTAAATGGAAATGGAAATGGACCCAGGTATAACCTCCCTGCACAAATAGCAGAGAGTCCGATGATAATAAAAATGTGCCAGAATGTTAACGTCCCTACAAAACAAACCCAACGATAATATTAATGAAAGAATGAACCGTATGTAACATTGCAACAGACATAATGAAACCTGATGAATTGTATAAGGGCAGCAGCGTTGACCTTTGGCCCTGTATTCAGAATAAAAAGAGCCAAAGATCGTTACCCCAATGAAAAAGACACTGAAACACGTATGTAACATAGCAGCGATGGCGAGACATTGTAGCATCTGTGACCAGAGAGTTTGCGCTGGACCGCGCGAGTGTTGCGAGCGGTTCTCAGTCAGTCAGTCAGTCAGTCAGTCGTTGCGAGTCTGTAGCTCTGTCTAGTTGAGGCCTGTACTCTGTCAGTAGTCGTCGCGTGCAGTACGCTAATAGTCGTCATGCAGAGCGGTCGGTCAGTAGTAGCAGCCGAGTGCGGTTGTGTGATGTAGGCGGTCGGCAACACTGGTCAAGATGGTGAATAAGATATACTGTTTAATTAATATAATCATTAGATAATGAAAAATTTCATTTATTGTAATTATTCTCCAACAAGTTCCCCAATAATAATTTTTATTTCAAAAGCATTTGTCAAACATTTAATTTTTTATTGAACTAAAGAGTTCGTTGCACTTCACATTTCATTCCACTTCTTTGAAGAAAAATTTCACTAAAATCACAAAAAAAGAGAATATTATTATTTGCAATGCAGTTCCTCCAAGCGCTGCGCAACAACAAGAGCAGAAATGTGACATCCATTTATTCTGAGGTAAGACTTTAATTCTGATTGTTTTGCACAGGGCCAAAGACCGATATTTCGGTTTAATTGAAGTTTCTTGTCACTGAACGGACTTTAAATGTTGTGAAGAATTTATATTTGAGTCAGATTGCGAATTTCACATTTTTGTTGCCATTTTCAATACCTCACATTGTGGGCGAGGTTACAATTAGCGCAATGTCCATTAGCATCCGTAAATAACATTGTCCATTATTTTAAATTTTGCGGGGAGGTTACAACACACAAAAAAAAAAAAAAAATTGCATTTATATCCGCTCCTCAATTGTAGATACCCCTTACACAGCTGTGTGCAATGAATGAGTGCTGGCTGGTAATTAATTGCACTCCTTGGAGGGAAATGCCATAGGAAGTAGTCTTTAAAAAGTGAATGTTTTTCGTTAAAAGACAAAGGTTACTTTAGAAAAAAGTAATAGTGGGGCTTTTGTTGTTGAACAAAATAAGTACAATGAACATACGTTATCAGATTTGCGCAATGCAGCTTCACACTACCTTCTGATTATAACACAATATACTATACATCGTCCCGAACCGTGACCAGAGTCGCGAGACGAGCAGAGCACGCCGCCGACGCCCGCTCAGTACAACCGTCCACCCGCTACTACTGTCGACCGACTACTACCTCTCCCGACTCGCGCTACAACATATATAACAACTGTTCCTGGCGACCCGGTGCGTGCCACTACTGTCGTCTGGCGCGGTCCAAGCGCCGACTAGCAACGATAAATAACTCTCTGGTCAGACAGAGATGCTGTCATGCCTCGCCATCGCTCTGGTAATGAATACATACGTGTTGCAGCGTGCGTACCACCGGAACACGCAGTGGCGGAGCCAAAGACTGTGTTGTCGAGGTCGAGTGCGAGCGGGAAGAGAGGCAGCGTCGGCACGGAGATGCAAGCGAGCGCGAGACGCACGGGGGCTGCGGCGTGGCGCGTTTGCGGTCGGCGCCTTTGGTGGCAACGGCCGGGACAAGCAGCGGTGTATGGTGTGGTGCGGGGCGGACAGGGGCGGCGGTGGACGGGGAGGAGGAGGCGGCGCGACGACGGCATGGGGGCGAAAACGGGACGGGGGACGGCGGATGTTGAGAGGCGTCACGCGCGGACAGGACACAGACACAGAGACACACACAGATTGGAAAGGGAGGGTGCGCGGTAGTAGTTGGGAATGTGCGTACCGTGCGGGATGGGAGTGGGCGAGGAACACGGTCGTGGCCCCTGTTTTGGGTGCATGTGATGACGTCGGTGTGTTGTGGGAAGGGAAGGTGCTGTGGCGGCGGCGCGTAATGGGCGTAGGCCGAAAAGAGAAAGGAACGTGGGCAGTGTGTTGGCAAGCGTCGGTTCGACTGCGACGTTGATGGGCAGGGCAGGGCAGGGCAAGGTTAATGGTGGTAGGAGTAGGCGTGTGGGCGCAAAAAATCTGCCGCTGCAGGCGGTGCCGTAACCGCCATGGCGGGAAGGAGAGAGGGCCAAAGAAAGAAAGAAAGAAAGAAAGAAGAAAACAAAAAAAAAAAAAAAAAAAAAAGAAAAACAAAAAAAGGAGGGAGGGGGGGGGCGAAAGTGGAGAGGCGGTGGTGTGAGAAGGGCGGGGGCGGAAGGAAGGCAGGCAGGAAGGACAAGAGGCGAGGCGACGGCTTGCTTTGTGTATCGGTCGGTCTCTGGCTATGCTTCGTTTTCTGCAGCAGGGTCGGTGCGCGGCGTGGCTCGCGGCAGTGGGAACGCCTGGCGGCTGGACGGCCAGCAATGCGGTTGGATGGGCGGCCACAGCACCGCACCTGTGCCCGAGGAGGAGACGCTGGCGGCGGGCCCTGAGGTGAGGCCGGCTCGGCTGGGGCTGTGGATGTGTAGGTGTGCGCCGCTGCTGCAACAACGAGTAAAACGCGAGAAGAAGGGATGGCGGTAGAGAGAAGAAAAGAAAAAAAAAAAAAAAAAAAGGTCGTGTTGTGTTGATGCGCAGGCAGACGCGTACAGAGAGACGAGCCCGGTCGGCAGCAGGGTGTGGCCGTGCCGAGTGCAGAGCAGCGGCGGCTCGGTTCGGTTCGGTTCGGTTCGGCCCGGCCCGGCGGGCCGCGCTGTTGTCGCGGACGTGAGCGCCCCCTGGCGGGTGGCCGGAGGCGGCGCGGCGTGTTGGACGTGTGGCTGGTGGCAGTGCACAATTTGCGAGTGGCTGGCGGTGTGGTGTGGCGGTTGGCGCGTCGGGCGGCGGAGAGAGAGAGGGAGGAGAGGTATGTGTTGCGGGCGCCCTTTGCTGCGCTGCGTCGTTGCGTGTGCCGTACAGGGCGGGCGCTTGTCGACTGTGTGGGCGGTGTGGCGAATTGGCGTGAATGAAACGGCTGCCGAGAGGTGTGTGGTAGCGAGCCGGTCGGTGTCAGTGCGAAGGGGAATGTGCGTGCGTTTGGCGGTTTCGGTGTGCTTTTTGCGGCATGAGAGTGGGAATTAGTGGGGCCGGCTGTTGTGTTGGTTCCTTGTGTCTTGTGTCGCGTAGCTTGATGGCAACGTGGAAGGACGCCGGTTTCGTTTCGAGCCTTGCGTGTGGTTGTCGACGTTGACTGGTTGGCGTGTGCCGATGCACGTGCATGTGTGGGTCGCGAGTGCGTTTTTGGCTGGCTGTGTGTGTGTGTGTGTGTGTGTGTGTGTGTGTTTGTTTTGGGGGGGAAGGGGGAGGCGGTGGTGAAAGTGCAGTCGTTGCCACGGGCGTCGTCGGGTGGGGCTGGGGCTGGGGCTGGGGCTGGGGCTGGGGCTGGGGCTGTGCGTCGTGGCGGAAAGGTGGTAGGTTGCGGGAAGCGAGCCCGTCGTTGACGGTGTCGCGTGAGTTGTGAATCGAGTGGGGCGCGGGGCGCGGGACAGGAGCAGCGTGCCGCTGCGTCGTGGTCGTCAGCAGAGGCTGTGCGTGTGCTTGTCCTTTTTGTGGGCGGTTCGTGCGAGGCGTTTTTGTTTTGTGTTGCCCTAGTTGTTAGTTTATTTTGTTTGTGTTTGTTATTTTGAGACGACGACGACTGGTTGGTGGCGTGCGCGCGAAGTGGCGGTGTGCGCTTCCCGTGTCGTTTGTGTCGTTTTGTTTTTGTGTGTTTTTTTTTGCACTGGGCCCCGGGGGGTGGGTGGGTGGGTGGGTGGGTGGGTGCGTGTGTGTCGATTGCCGGCTGGCGAAAGGTGCGCCATCGGCGGGGTGGGTCGCCGGCACAAGTAGAGGCGGCGGCGTTGTTGCTGTTGTTGTGTGGTGTTTGTTGTTTTGTTCGGCTGTGTCGGCGAGCTGTGTTGCGGTGCGTGTGAATGGTGGTGCAAAAGTGCTGGCGTTGGGGCTGCGACTGCGACGGCGGCGAGCCGCGGGCGCGCATGATAGTGATGTTGTGAACAGCGGCTGTGTACGGTAGTGGTGTTGTTGTAGCACGACGTGCATCCGGGCCGGCGCGGAAAGCGCAGTTGCGGGCGGTTGCCCTTCGGTGCCAGCCATGTCGCGTGAGCGGCGGGTTGCTCTGGGTTGTTGTGTGGTGCCCTTTGGCCGGTGGGGGTGGTTCGCGTGTGTCTCGTTCGCGCTCGGTATCTGGTCGTGGTCGTGCTGCTCCCCCGTCTGTCGGCGGTTTTCGACGTCGTCTGTACGTTTTTGTTCGTTTGCGGCGTGCCTGCCGACGTCGTCCCGTCGCGACGCGACCGTTCAACCGAAAGTGTGGCGCCCGAAGGTGAACGAACGTAACCTGACCTCGGCGCTTTACGCTGAGCGAGCGAACCGAACTAACCTAACTGTGGTGTGGCGAGGTGAGCTCAGCCTGTGAGCCCCTAACGTCTACGTAAGGTAAGCTGTCCGGCTCACGCCTCACGTTTGAACGCTTTTTTAACCTACGTTTTGACGCTTCTTAACCTAGCACTGACCCCTTAACCTAACGTGTAACCTAACCTAACCTAACCTAACCTGTGACGCCTGACGTGTTTGAATGCTTAACCTAAGTTTGACGCTTAACCTAACCCAAGTCCCCTTAACCTAACCCACGTCCACCTAACCTAACCTAACCTAACCTAACCTAACCTAGACGTGTAAACGTAATGTGTAACGCGTAACGTGTAAGGTCGGCTGTCGTGTGTGCTGACGGCAGATTGGGTTGGTCTGTAGATTCGGATTGCGGTTTGCCTCGGTCGAGGGGTTGGGTCGGAAGCGGCGAGGGGCGGCGGCGCCTGTTGCGCAGGCGGCGTCGTTTGCGGCGGGCAATTGTTGAGAAACGGCTGTGAATGTTGGCGGGCGAGAGGAGGAGGACGGCGCGCGATGTGGCCCGACGGCTGCGGGCCGATCGGGAAACGGCGGGAGGGCGACGGAAGGCGATGGGGCGGCGGAGGCGCGTTTGCACGGCCGACATCGCCGCACGCCTCGGCTTGTGTGGCTGTGGCGCCGGCCGCGCTGGCCGGGCTGCCGCGGCGACGGTGTGGGAGTTTTGCCGAAGGTTTGGCCATTGTGGCGGGTCGTCGGCTGGGGCTGTGGGGCGGCATTTGGGCGGGGGGCGGCGATTCTCGGCGGGCCGACCCAGGCTGTAGCGCGCGGTAGCTGCAGTTTGGCCCTGGTTTGCGGCGCTGCCGTGGCGACTGGTTGGCGACTGTGGTGTGGCTGTGTGTAGCCCCATCCTCGGTGGTTTGAAAGGCGCGGGCGGTTGTGGCGCAGGTTTGGGGCTGCTCCGCACAGGCTGTCGGACGTTGGGCGTAGCAAGCGCGGGAGGCGCGGCGCGGCGGCGCGCAGAGTGGCGGCCGCTCTCTCGGCCGTCCGCGCCCGCCCGCGACACTGGCTGGGCCTTGTGATTCTCTGCTCTGCTGCTGTGCTGTGCTTGCGTGCCTGCCTGCCTGCCGTCCCGCTCGCTCTCGCTCTCGCTGTGTGTTACGCGCGTCGTCGAAATGGCAGATCAGGCGGCTACGAACGAGACTGCTGCGGCACCCGCCGCCACCGGCACTACGAAGAAGGCCAAGTCTGCGTCGTCTGCGAAGAAGCCGCGCGCCAAGCCTGCGCACCCGCGCACCTCTGAGATGGTGACGGCCGCCATCAAGAGTCTGAAGGAGCGCGGCGGGTCGTCGCTGCAGGCGATCAAGAAGTACATAGCCGCGCACTACAAGCTGGACGCGGAGAAGCTGGCGCCGTTTATCAAGAAGTACCTCAAGTCGGCCGTCGTGGCGGGCGAGCTGGTGCAGACGAAGGGGAAGGGCGCGTCCGGCTCGTTCAAGCTTGCCGGCGCCGGCGGCGGGGGGGCGGCCGAGGGCGGCAAGGCTCGTGCTGGCGGTGCCAAGAAGAAGCGCGCCGCTCCGGCCAGCAAGGAGAAGAAGGGCGCCCGTGCGGCCGGCGCAAAGAAGGCTGGTGGCGTGAAGGCGGCGACCGGTCGGAAGGCGGGCGCCGCCAAGAAGGCGTCTGCGGCGTCGGCCGCTCCCGCGGGTGCGAAGAAGGCGGCTGCGGCCAAGCCGGCCAAGGCCAAGTCGCCGTCGAAGGCGAAGAAGGCCGCCAAGGTTCCGACGAAGAAGCCGAAGGCGCCGCGCCCGAAGAAGGCGACGACGCCGTCTAAGGCGAAGGCTTCGCCCAAGAAGAAGAAGTAGAGTAGAGGAGAAAGAGATGGGAGAAAGGAAGGGTTTGGCGCTTGACTCCGTCGTCCCCACCCCCCGTCGTCGTCTAGTGGCGCGCAAGAGACGCGCGGCCCAAAACGGCCCTTCTCAGGGCCATCAAAGCACGTCGGGGAAGGTTTTGATTGTCGTGTTGCGTTTGGTGTGGGTGTCTGTCTGGCGTTTCTGTATGCCCGTGGGGATGCTGTTTGCGTGCCGTGGTGGTTGGATTGCGGGGGTCGGTGGCGGGTGTGGGCGGCGGTAGCGGTAAGCGGTGTTGTTGTTGTTGTTGTTGTTGTCGTGGTTTGATTGTCGCCGTGTTTGTGGCGGCGGCCGACGGTTGGTTTTCTGTCACGTTGTTTTGTTTGAATACGTTGGTTGGCTTGCCTGCGTTCGTTCTTCTCGGATGTCTGTCTTGTCGAGTCGTGTCTGGTCTCTGTTTTGTTCCTTTGTGTGTGTGTTATGTTTTGCAACGGGGGGCACGTTGAGATGTGGAAGGAGTCGGCGGGGATTTCGGTGGCGTGTAGAGCGAGCGAGCGAGCGCGCCTGCCTGGCCGTTGGCCGTCGGAGTGGAGTGCGGGTTTTTTTGTTTTCGAAACGAAAGCGGCGGCCGGCCAGCCACCCGTGCGGTGTGACGTCGGCCGTTGGGTATTGTGCGCTTTGAGCGCCGGGGAGGGATGATGTGTGATTGTTGCGCGCTGCTAGCAGGCAGGCAGAGTGAGCGGGTGTGGCGGACGGACGGGAAGTGGTGGTTTTTGTTTTTGGGTTGCGGGGCGAGAGGCAGGCGACCGACAAAGTTTGCTCGCGACGGAGAGATGTTAGTGGCCCTGAAAAGGGCCGTTTTTGTTTGTGCGGTGCGGTGCCGCGGCGCGGTTTAGGCGCGCTCGCCGCGGATGCGGCGCGCGAGCTGGATGTCCTTGGGCATGATGGTGACGCGCTTGGCGTGGATTGCGCACAGGTTGGTGTCTTCGAAGAGGCCGACGAGGTAGGCCTCGCTGGCCTCCTGCAGGGCCATGACTGCGGAGCTCTGGAAGCGCAGGTCGGTCTTGAAGTCCTGGGCGATCTCGCGCACTAGGCGCTGGAATGGCAGCTTGCGGATGAGCAGCTCTGTGCTCTTCTGGTAGCGCCTGATATCTCGCAGGGCGACGGTGCCCGGCCTGTAGCGGTGGGGCTTCTTGACGCCTCCGGTGGCGGGCGCGCTCTTCCTCGCCGCCTTGGTGGCGAGCTGTTTGCGCGGCGCCTTTCCGCCGGTGGACTTGCGGGCCGTTTGCTTTGTGCGGGCCATAGCGGTAGCGGTAGCGGAGCGGCGTGCGTGGAGGTTAGGTGCGGCGCGGCGTCCGGTGCTGCCTTGACAACGGGCCCGCGCGCCTCCGTGCTGCGCTTATATGCCCTCGGTTGCGCGTGGTGGGGGGAGGGCGGGCCAGAGTCTATATAGGGGGGCGGCGGGCGCGCTGGGCGCAGACCGTAGCCGACTCGCCAGCTGCTGCAGCTGCTGTTTGTGCACGTTTTGCTTTGCCCGAGGAAGGAAGGATGACAGGCCGCGGCAAGGGAGGAAAGGGGCTCGGCAAGGGTGGCGCCAAGCGGCACCGCAAGGTGTTGCGCGACAACATCCAGGGCATCACGAAGCCCGCCATCCGCCGCCTGGCTCGCAGGGGCGGCGTGAAGCGCATCTCTGGTCTGATCTACGAGGAGACCCGCGGGGTGCTGAAGGTGTTCCTGGAGAACGTGATCCGCGACGCGGTGACGTACACTGAGCACGCCAAGCGCAAGACTGTGACGGCCATGGACGTGGTGTACGCCCTGAAGAGGCAGGGGCGCACCCTGTACGGTTTCGGCGGTTAGGCTGCGTCGCAGCGGGCGCTGGCCTTCCCGCGGCCGTGCTTGTGGGTGGGAGAGACTAGAAAACGGCCCTTTTCAGGGCCACCACACTGTTCGGAAGTTGAAAAGTGCGAAAGAGTCTGTGTTGTTGCTGCGTGTGTGCGCTGTGTTGTTTGTTTGTTTCTTTCTTTCTTTCCGTTTGAGCGACGTGATGTGACTGGGAGGGGAGAAGGAAAGGAAACGTGTCATGTGGCTGGCTGTGTGTGGAGCTGCTTCGTTTGTGTTTGTTATTGTGTGTCTTTGTATCGATCGCGAACGGAGATGGCGGGCTGTGTGTTGTTGTGCGAGAGGCGGTGATTATTTGCCTGCGTGGTTTGGCTCTGTGTGTTTGCGGCGGCGTTGGGGTTTCCGAGGCAAGGCGTGTGGGCATAGGCGGCCGGATCAGCTGTTTCGTTCGTGTCGACGGCCGTTGCGCGCGGGAGTGGAGGGCGGTGTGTCGACACGCCTCCCTTTAACAATGGTCATTATTGCTGCCGTTGTCGTTTGGAAGGCGACTGCGACCGTGCAAAAAAAAAAAAAAAAAAAAAAAAAATGTGTGTGTTTGTTGGGCCACACGGGCTGTGTGGACGACAAGATGGCGGACGTGCGCCGGCGGCGGCTGTGCTGTGAAAGTGCAAAGTTAAAACAAAACAAGGTGCGGCGAGGACGACTGAAATTTTGCTTTGGACGTAGGTTTGTGTGGTGGCCCTGAAAAGGGCCGATTGTTGTGGGCCGGGCCGAGCCGGCAAAGCGCGTTGCGTGCAGGGGAGCACGCGGCGCTGCGATTGCCTGGCCTCCTTTAGGCCTTCTTCTCGGTCTTCTTTGGCAGCAGGACGGCCTGGATGTTGGGCAGGACACCACCCTGTGCGATGGTGATGCCCGACAGGAGCTTGTTGAGCTCCTCGTCGTTGCGGATGGCAAGCTGCAGGTGGCGCGGGATGATGCGCGTCTTCTTGTTGTCGCGGGCCGCGTTTCCGGCCAGCTCGAGCACCTCAGCCGCGAGGTACTCCATGACGGCGGCGAGGTAGACGGGCGCCCCGGCGCCGACGCGCTCTGCGTAGTTTCCCTTGCGCAGGAGGCGGTGGATTCTGCCGACCGGGAACTGGAGCCCAGCCCTGCTTGAGCGGGACTTTGACTTGCCCTTGACTTTGCCTCCCTTTCCGCGTCCGGACATGGCGATGGGCTAGCGACGGTGCACACGAAACGGAAACGAAAACGACCGGTGCGAGCGGCAGCGAGTCGAGCAGCGGAGTGCGTGCCGGCGCAGCCGCTGCAGCATCTTAATCGAGGTTCTTGGGTACCTCGGTGTTTGAGAAGTGTTTGCATTGCTGCATTGCCTTCTGACATTGTTGCTGGGTTGAGAAATTCAGTGGTAGTGTGGTCGATTTTGGTGTATTTGCTGCTGCTTTTATATCTACATTTACTGCAAGTAGCAGCGGTCTGTTGTGAATCAATTGATGGCTGGGGCGCGGGTTTTTTTTTTTTTTTTTTTTTTTTTTTTTTTTTTTTACATATAAAAAGATGGAGCAGTCGGAGTTTATTTGATAGATAGAGTGGGATAGTTAGAGATAAGCATGTATTTCTATATATTTATAATTAGGTGTGAGATATTGTGATGAAACTTAGGAGCTAGTGATGATGATGACACTTGTCCCAACGACAATTTTGCGCTGTGGGAGGCTGGTGGACATGGACAGCCTGGTGTTGATGGGTATGAGTTATCGATATGCTGATGGTGCATGATGACTTACATACTAGGTGCTGTTGGAGTGTTCTTAATTCTAGTGATGATGGGGATGAGTGGAGCCCTTTACAATTTTGCTTCTGAGACAGACGTGCGGGCGTTCGACCGTCTGGTTTGTGGGGCCTGAATTTTATTATTTGCATGGGCGTTCTTATTTACTAAGTTGGTATGGGTGCGTCCTTAAATCTAGGGATGTGAGGGGGAGGCGGGGGGTTGCTTAGATGCTAGTCTGTGGGGCCTGGGTCTTATCGCTAGTGGAGGGAGCAGGGTTGGTAGCTTATTACACTGGGGGTGAGCAGCCATGTTGAACGGTTGCATGGTAGTTAATCCTAAGGGAGGGGTGTTCGGATGCGTTTGTGGGTGGCAGCCAGGCTGGCTGTCTGCTTAGTATTTTTTCTATTCTAAGGGGGGTTGGTTGTTGTGACAGGGATGTGTTGGTTGACTCTGGGTCATCTGTATTATCTCATTCATACACTCATTCACTCATTCATTCACGCAGGAGGTCCGGCCATCTGGTCGTGGCTAGTCGGTGGACCCGCTGTCCTAGTTGCTGGATGAGCGGGTTTGGTGAGTCCCTCGTTTTTTCGTAGAATATGGTTGCGGTCTGCCGTATCCTGGTGGTGAGTAGCTGCACGTCCGCCATCCGGTGTACCTCCGCTGTGGAAAACCGGTGTGGGAGGTGCAGCGCTCTCTTCAGGGCGCGGCTCTGCACAGTCTGTAGTTTCTTGAGGTGTGTGGGAGCAGCGTTACCCCACACAACCGCGGCGTACTCCAGTATAGGCCGCACCTGTGCGAGGTAGATGATGACTCCCAGTCGTGGCGGCAGCGTCGAGGTCTCGTTCAATATTGGGTAGAGGGCTTGTAGTCGTCCATAGGCTTTCTTCCGAGTGTCCACTATGTGCGGTTTCCAGGTGAGGTACCGGTCCATCGTTACCCCCAGATATTTCGCCGTCCTGGACCATGGTACTGGCGTGCCCCTTACTTCCACTTGTTGGTAATTTCTGGGGATATGCTTGCGGCATATTGTGATGGCCTGTGTTTTTGCCGCATTGAACGAGAGGCGCCATTTTGTGGCCCATGACGTTAGTTCATCACAGGCATTCTGCAGTCTTCTTTGTAGATGTCCTGCGTTGGTGCTGCGTGAGTACAGGGCAGTGTCGTCTGCATACAAGGCTAGGTGGACTCTGTCTATCGTTGGGGTGTCGGCTGTGTATAGTATGTATAGCAGAGGTCCCAGGACGCTGCCCTGCGGTACACCAGCGTTGATGGGTCGTACGGTGGAGGTCCCCTCCTGCGCCCTTACGTGGAAGGTTCTTCCCTCGATGTAGCTCTTCAGCAGTGTGACGTGTGACACGGGTACCCCCTGCGTGAGCAGCTTGTACAAGAGGCCCTCGTGCCACACTGTGTCGAAGGCTGCCGCGACATCGAGGAATATCGCTGCGAAGTATTCACGTCTCTCCCTGGCATCGAGGGCTTCCTCGACAAGTCGTAATAATTGCTGGGTGGTGGAGTGACCGCTTCTAAACCCGAACTGGACGTCTGGCAGTATTCTCTCATCCTGTACATGTTTTAGCAGTTTTTTAGCATATATTCTTTCGAATATTTTGGACACTGCGGGCAACAGGCTGATTGGCCTGTAGCTTTCTGGTTGCTTGTGATCTTTTCCTGGTTTTGGGATCGCTATGATCTCAGCGTGCTTCCAGGCCTTCGGGTAGCTGCCTGTGTTTATTATGTTGTTGAAGGCTGCTGTCAGTAGCGGAATGGCTGTCGGAGGCATTTGCTTGATTAGCATATTTGTGAGTAGGTCGGGTCCACTTGCTTTCTTTGTGTTGATCCAGCGTATTTGTGCTGCGACTTCTTCTTCCGATATGCCCTCTATGTGGTCTAGTTCATCTCGGTGGGCTAGGAAAGCCGGCAGTCGTTGGGCTACTGTATCTATGTGTGCCTGGTCGACTGGTTGGTCGATGGGCCGGAATTTGCTTGCGAACACGTCCGCTAGTGCGTTCGCCTTAGCGTCCGGTTCGCAGATTGTATCGTTCCCGACCGTGAGGGGTGGTATGCGGCTCGTGTGGTTTAGGATGTGTTTTACAGTCTTCCAGGCTGACTGGTCCTGGAGGTTTAGCGTTGCTACTTTGTCTGCCCACTCTTTGTTCCTGTGGTGTTGTACTGCTGATTTGATTTCTCTTTGGAGTCTATTTACTTCCCGCTTGGTGGCGGGGAGTCTTGTTGCATGCCATTCCCTGTTCAGCCTGTTTTTCCTTGTGATTAGTAGAAGCACTTCTTGTGGTAACTGTCTGTGGTTGTCTCTTGGTCGCTGCTGTCTTTGTGGGACTGCTGCCGCTGCTGCTTCTAGTGCGTGCGTCGTGATGTGCATTAGTGTGGCCTCCGTTCCTGCCGTTTCTGGGTCTGGGACCGTACTTAGTGTCTCTTCCAAGGTCTCTCGGTATGTTTCCCAGTTAATCCCGCTTATGTTTATACCTCTGTGCTGCTTCTCTGTTCCGTGCAGGTCGATGTCAAACACGACGGGAACATGGTCGGAGGACAGTGCGCAGAGTGGAGTGGCTGATGCGTCTAACTGTAGACCCTTCACTACAGCGAAGTCTATGACATCTGGTTGCCCTCTGCTTCTTGGGTAGATAGTGGGCTCAAAGGGGGCGATCACGTTGGCGTTGTTTCGGATCACAGTTCTGTGCAGTCTTCTTCCACTCACGTTTGTTAGGCGACTGTTCCAGCTGACGTGCTTCGCGTTAAAATCTCCCGCGAGGAACACATTTCCTGGGATCGTGAGGAGCTCGTCGAAGTCCTGCGGGTCAAGGTTTCCTGCGGGTGGTCTGTATAGCGATATAAAGTTTATTGTCCCTCGAGTTGTCTTGACAGCTACTCCGGTGGCCTCTGTTGTTGTCAGTTGCGGAAGGTTAATGGGGTGTTGTTGTAGTGATGTTCTCACGTACACTGCGGTTCCCCCTCCAGCAGTCAGCCTGTCGGTACGGTAGCAATTGAAGTTTGCCGCCCTGACGTTGATTCCAGGTTTCAGGCTGGTTTCCTGCACTAGGCAGATGTCCACTCTCTCATCGTGCAGGAATTGCCTGAATTCTCCCTGTTGGTCAAATAGCTTGCGCCCAGCATTCCAGGCGACGACGGTTAGTCCTTGGCGTTGTGCAGCCATTATATTCTGTTGGGAGCATTGGTCATTGCCCCTAGGGCGGCTTGTACTGCGGTGTTCACCTGGCTGGCTATGTTTCTCGTCATAACCTCCATGGCGGATGCAACTGCGGCAGCGACTGCTTCTTTGAGCATGCGCATGGTGACTGGGCTGTTGTCTTCTGGCGGTGTCGGTTGAACTGTTGTCTGCATGTGGGTTGTCTTGGTTGTTATCGGGGGAGGTGGCGCAGGTCGGTGCGGGATGTTTCGTTGCCGATTGTCTCTCGTTGTTGCGTTGGCGTATGTGACTCCTGGTCGCCGGTTCGCTGGTGGGCGCCGTTGCCTGGCAATGTGAGCCTTTACGACTTCACACCCCATGTAGTTTGCGGGGTGTTGCTTGTGACAGCGGGCACATGTGGGCGGCGCGTCTTTTTCCTTTTGGCATTCTGTGGCTGGGTGGTTTCCTGCACACTTGGGGCATTTTACCTGCATTGTGCAGTGCCTGGCTATATGGTCTAGGCCTTGGCATCTGTAGCACCTGCGCGGACCCTTCCGTCTTCTTGGTTTCTCCATGGTGACGTCAGTGTTGGCAAGGGAGGTGAGGTTTCGTAGACGTCTGTTGTCAGGAGTGTCAGCTGCCACAATCTCCAGTAGCGGCGTATCTTCCCCCGTCTTGGGTGACTTGACTCGCGTGATGGAGCGAGTGGTGATCTGGATCTTCTCTAGCTCTGCTTTAACCTTAGCGATAGATGTTCGGAATGGCAGGCCCCTCATGACAAGGTTTATGGGGCTGTCTTTGACTGTGGAATACGTGTAGTAGCCCCAGTTCCTTTTTTTCAGTTCTTCGGTCGTCTTTTCGAAGTCTTCAAGCGTCTGGATGTGTAGTCGGTATACGTCCTTCCCAGCTGTTTTAAACTGGAAGGGCGATGTTGCGACTGCTCTGATGGCTTCTAACAGTTCATCATACATCTCTTCGCATTGTATGATGATTGGAGGGAGTTTCGTGCTTGGCCTCGGGGCTGGGACCGGTTGGTCTCTTCCGTCGTCGGTTTCTAGTGCCTGGAACGCATTTGCTGTGGCTGCCGGTGCGGCGGTTTGCAGGTGTCTGGGTGGCACTGTGCGGGTGGCCCTTATGAAGCCGTCCTCATCTGTGGTGCCTCTTGCACGTTTGTCCCTAGTTGTGGGGGCGGTGGAGGTGGAGGCGGTTGGAGAGTCGGCATTCTTCTTCCTCTTCCTTGACTCCTCCTCGAAGTCCATCTGCTGCTGGGGTTCTGGATCCTCGGGCGCTGATGCTGCATCGGTTGTCCTTGCGGTAGTAGTCGCTGCTGCAGGCGTGAGGTCGGCTGCTGTGGTTTGCGGCATGTCACTTGGACTGCCGCGGCTGGTAGACCTCCTGCTTGTGGTTGTGGATGCCGCGTCTCTCAGCGCCACCTGGAATTCCGCCTGGTCTTCCAGGTAGTCGCGGGAGGAAGGCGACGGTGGCCCTTGGCGGGAATTTGGCGTTGGTGTTCGTGGGTCCCTATTCATTTTCGGGGCGTGTCAGAAGTGGGGAGAAAGATGACAGATTGCTAATCGAGTAAGCGCGGGCTTGTCCCACGTGAAGGGGGCCCTGACTTACAAAATGCCCTAGCGGTCCCTAGGCGCAATAGCGATTGATTCTGATCAATCCCTATTGCAGGCCGGAAGAGAGTTTGTGTGCAGGCACACAGGAGCTGTGAGTCTGTTGACTCTTGTACGACAATTTTGCTTTTTCGTCTCCGCTGTAGCGGGGAGACGATGTCTTCTGTTCGCCTGCTCTCGAAGTTCTCGGCGATCTTCAAGTCGACCTCCGAGTATCCCGGCGGGAGATTCTTCTGCCTGTTAGGCCTGGAAGCTGCTAGTGAGCAGCAGTCACCGAAGTGACCGCTACCGCTGCTGGCTTGCTTCTGGTTTGCAGCGCCTGGCGGCGGGGTACTTATACCCGCGTCTCGGCGCAGCGTCGGCGGCGGGGCGGTGAGTGCCTCAGTGGTGGGGGGGCGCGGGAGCCAATCAGCGCGCGGCGCTGGACCCCTACTACGGCGTGGTGCGGAGCGTCGGCGCTTCGGATGCTGCGACTGGCGGTCGGCAGCGGAGACGTCCTCTCAGCACAACGGCAACACTCGAAGTGCGTGCCGTCGAGTCGTGCCGTGCCGGCGCAGCCGGGGTGGGGGTGCTTTATGGGCTCGGGTGCGGCGGCCGGTTGCGCGCGCGCCCCATTGGTCGGCGGCCGCAACAGGGCGAGCTGGTAAAGGTGCGGCGGCGGCTGGCGGCGGGTGCCACTGTGTGGGGAGACGCTGACTAGAGCGGAGCGCTTGCTACTGGTGTTGCTGCTGCCGTACGTTGGTTCGAGATGCCGCCCAAGACTAGCGGGAAGGCCGCCAAGAAGGCTGGCAAGGCGCAGAAGAACATTTCGAAGGGCGACAAGAAGAAGAAGCGCAAGAGGAAGGAGAGCTATGCCATCTACATCTACAAGGTGCTGAAGCAGGTGCACCCTGACACGGGCATCTCGTCGAAGGCGATGAGCATCATGAACAGCTTCGTGAACGACATTTTCGAGCGCATTGCGGCCGAGGCTTCTCGCCTGGCGCACTACAACAAGCGCTCGACCATCACGTCCCGCGAGATCCAGACCGCTGTGCGGCTGTTGCTGCCTGGCGAGCTGGCCAAGCACGCCGTGAGCGAGGGCACGAAGGCGGTGACCAAGTACACGAGCTCCAAGTAAGGAGGTGGCTCTGGAATGGAAGGAAGGATGGAGAAGGCTCCTCCGTTGCGAGAGCGGCAAAACGGCCCTTTTCAGGGCCACCAACTTGCCTTTTGCGGGAAGGGCGGAATTGTTGTTGTTGTTGTTGTTGTTGTTTGTGTGGACGGCTGTGATGTATGTGTGCATTTTGATTGTGGGTGGGGGGGGGGGGCGCGTCAAAGCGTGTTGCGGGGTACGGCCACGAGGTTGGTCGCCGTGGCGTGGAATGGTGGCACGCCTCGTTGGAGTGGTTTTGACCCATTGGTGTTGGTGTGTGTGTGTGTGTTACCTGTCTGCGAGGGGGGACAGTGCGATCGGCGACTTTTGTGTCACCGTAACGACGGCCGTTTGCGGGTTTGTTTTTTTGCACATCATACATGGCGAGGGTGAAATGTGAAATGTGAAATGTTTTTGTTTGGTTTTTTTTGCCGCCCACTATTCCCTTTGCTGTACGCCGAGTTTGACAATGGTGCGACGTAACTGCAGCGTGGAGGTGTGTGAGTGACGTTGAAATGAACGTGCCATTAAGACGCAATGTTGTTGTATTGTACTGTACGTGTACGGCGACACGCACGATGATGTACCATTCGACTCTGATTTTTGATAGCCGTGTCTGACTGATTGCGTACGACGCACGCACACCGATGTCGTCATTCAAGATGCACGCGTGTCCAGTGCAGTACAGTAAGCGCGACGCTAGACGACGACGACGGCGGCGGCGGCGGCGGCGGTCGTTTGTTTGGCGAATGTCTGTACACGTGTTTGTCTGTGTCCATCCGGTATGTATTTGTTTGTTTGAAAGTGTTTTGTGTGTCGGTGACGTGGTCCGATCCGTCGCCCCCTGAGTAACTGTCGATCGGCGCGATAGACCGGCGTCACGCAACTGAACCGAAGTCTTGGGCACACCCGTCATACTGTTGTACACCGTCGCGCTGAGAACGGTAACGAAAGGTTGACTTTGATCGGTCGAATGTCTGGGCAGAACGTGAGGAATGAGGCAAGAGTGCAAGGAGGAAAGGACAGAGGGGGGGCAAAAGAGAGAGGAAGGGAAAAAGGGGAGAAACGCATTCGTAGAGCAACGGAACGTTCCCGTGTCGGAGGCGTATTGGAGCCGCACTGAAATGCGTTTAACGGCGGCGCGGCTGCAAGTGTCTGCCGTGGTGAACGTTACCTTTGACGGCTGCATTGGGCTTTGCCTTTGCTTTTGCTTTTGCTTTTGCTTTCGCTTTCGCTTTCGCTTTCGCTTTCCCGGATGTACGTAACGTTTGTTGATATGGTTCTGAGGAAGAGTGTATGACAGTGCCGTGCCGTCCATGTTCGTGTGCCCTCCCATTGTGTGTATGCTATTGTCTGTGTACTTGAATGATGTATGTAGGTGTTAGTGGACATGTTTTACCAGTGGGGGGAAATGGATCGTCGATAGTTGCCGTCACTCTGTCACGGTCGAGATGACGCACCCTCCGTACAGAAAGGTGTCGAGAAAGTGTGTGTGTGTGTGTGTGTGCGTCCGTGAATTGGCAGTGTTTGGAGGTGGGCGTGCCCTGCATGTGGCCCGGAAGGCTGTTCGTTTGGCGGTAGTGTTGTGTGGACAGGGGAGGGGCATGCGTAACGCTGCTGGCATGGCATTTCGGGAGATGGGAGGGGGCAAACGAGGAAACGAGGAGCGGCGGCCAAAGAAAGACGGGACGGGGATGGGCGCGGTGTGGGTGGCTTGCGCCTGTGCTCGGCGTTGTGGTTTGTGCAAAAGAGGAGGAGAAAAACAATGAGTTGCCAGGGAGGGGAGCGGTGTGGTTGTCGTGGTGTAGCCGCAGACGCGGCTGTCAGTGAACGTGGCGAGACGGACGGATGCGCGGAGGGGCGGGGGCGGCGCATTTCGCCGGTGCCGTGCCGTGCCATGCCTGAAAGCCGCGTGGTCGCTGTGTTGTTGGTGGCGTGGGGGCGAGGAGAGTACCGTACGGGTGTGCTTGTGCGCCGGAAATGGCACACTGCGCCTGCCCGTCTTGGAGGCTGATGGCTGTGGTGTGGAAATGGGGCGCGGTGATGTTGAAGCAGTTGAAGAACAGAAAAGAAACCAAGAAAACGGAAGGCGTGATGCGGCGGTGGTGGTGAGAGCGGGAAAAACGAAACAAAACAAAAAAAACAACAAAAAAAAAAGAAGGAAAAACAACAAGAAACAAAAAAGAAAACAAAAAGTCTATCAATATTAAAATGTAAATGGAAATGGAAATGGACCCAGGTATAACCTCCCTGCACAAATAGCAGAGAGTCCGATGATAATAAAAATGTGCCAGAATGTTAACGTCCCTACAAAACAAACCCAACGATAATATTAATGAAAGAATGAACCGTATGTAACATTGCAACAGACATAATGAAACCTGATGAATTGTATAAGGGCAGCAGCGTTGACCTTTGGCCCTGTATTCAGAATAAAAAGAGCCAAAGATCGTTACCCCAATGAAAAAGACACTGAAACACGTATGTAACATAGCAGCGATGGCGAGACATTGTAGCATCTGTGACCAGAGAGTTTGCGCTGGACCGCGCGAGTGTTGCGAGCGGTTCTCAGTCAGTCAGTCAGTCAGTCAGTCGTTGCGAGTCTGTAGCTCTGTGTAGTTGAGGCCTGTACTCTGTCAGTAGTCGTCGCGTGCAGTACGCTAATAGTCGTCATGCAGAGCGGTCGGTCAGTAGTAGCAGCCGAGTGCGGTTGTGTGATGTAGGCGGTCGGCAACACTGGTCAAGATGGTGAATAAGGTATACTGTTTAATTAATATAATCATTAGATAATGAAAAATTTCATTTATTGTAATTATTCTCCAACAAGTTCCCCAATAATAATTTTTATTTCAAAAGCATTTGTCAAACATTTAATTTTTTATTGAACTAAAGAGTTCGTTGCACTTCACATTTCATTCCACTTCTTTGAAGAAAAATTTCACTAAAATCACAAAAAAAGAGAATATTATTATTTGCAATGCAGTTCCTCCAAGCGCTGCGCAACAACTAGAGCAGAAATGTGACATCCATTTATTCTGAGGTAAGACTTTAATTCTGATTGTTTTGCACAGGGCCAAAGACCGATATTTCGGTTTAATTGAAGTTTCTTGTCACTGAACGGACTTTAAATGTTGTGAAGAATTTATATTTGAGTCAGATTGCGAATTTCACATTTTTGTTGCCATTTTCAATACCTCACATTGTGGGCGAGGTTACAATTAGCGCAATGTCCATTAGCATCCGTAAATAACATTGTCCATTATTTTAAATTTTGCGGGGAGGTTACAACACACAAAAAAAAAAAAAAATTGCATTTATATCCGCTCCTCAATTGTAGATACCCCTTACACAGCTGTGTGCAATGAATGAGTGCTGGCTGGTAATTAATTGCACTCCTTGGAGGGAAATGCCATAGGAAGTAGTCGTTAAAAAGTGAATGTTTTTCGTTAAAAGACAAAGGTTACTTTAGAAAAAAGTAATAGTGGGGCTTTTGTTGTTGAACAAAATAAGTACAATGAACATACGTTATCAGATTTGCGCAATGCAGCTTCACACTACCTTTTGATTATAACACAATATACTATACATCGTCCCGAACCGTGACCAGAGTCGCGAGACGAGCAGAGCACGCCGCCGACGCCCGCTCAGTACAACCGTCCACCCGCTACTACTGTCGACCGACTACTACCTCTCCCGACTCGCGCTACAACATATATAACAACTGTTCCTGGCGACCCGGTGCGTGCCACTACTGTCGTCTGGCGCGGTCCAAGCGCCGACTAGCAACGATAAATAACTCTCTGGTCAGACAGAGATGCTGTCATGCCTCGCCATCGCTCTGGTAATGAATACATACGTGTTGCAGCGTGCGTACCACCGGAACACGCAGTGGCGGAGCCAAAGACTGTGTTGTCGAGGTCGAGTGCGAGCGGGAAGAGAGGCAGCGTCGGCACGGAGATGCAAGCGAGCGCGAGACGCACGGGGGCTGCGGCGTGGCGCGTTTGCGGTCGGCGCCTTTGGTGGCAACGGCCGGGACAAGCAGCGGTGTATGGTGTGGTGCGGGGCGGACAGGGGCGGCGGTGGACGGGGAGGAGGAGGCGGCGCGACGACGGCATGGGGGCGAAAACGGGACGGGGGACGGCGGATGTTGAGAGGCGTCACGCGCGGACAGGACACAGACACAGAGACACACACAGATTGGAAAGGGAGGGTGCGCGGTAGTAGTTGGGAATGTGCGTACCGTGCGGGATGGGAGTGGGCGAGGAACACGGTCGTGGCCCCTGTTTTGGGTGCGTGTGATGACGTCGGTGTGTTGTGGGAAGGGAAGGTGCTGTGGCGGCGGCGCGTAATGGGCGTAGGCCGAAAAGAGAAAGGAACGTGGGCAGTGTGTTGGCAAGCGTCGGTTCGACTGCGACGTTGATGGGCAGGGCAGGGCAGGGCAAGGTTAATGGTGGTAGGAGTAGGCGTGTGGGCGCAAAAAATCTGCCGCTGCAGGCGGTGCCGTAACCGCCATGGCGGGAAGGAGAGAGGGCCAAAGAAAGAAAGAAAGAAAGAAAGAAGAAAACAAAAAAAAAAAAAAAAAAAAAAAGAAAAACAAAAAAAGGAGGGAGGGGGGGGGGCGAAAGTGGAGAGGCGGTGGTGTGAGAAGGGCGGGGGCGGAAGGAAGGCAGGCAGGAAGGACAAGAGGCGAGGCGACGGCTTGCTTTGTGTATCGGTCGGTCTCTGGCTATGCTTCGTTTTCTGCAGCAGGGTCGGTGCGCGGCGTGGCTCGCGGCAGTGGGAACGCCTGGCGGCTGGACGGCTAGCAATGCGGTTGGATGGGCGGCCACAGCACCGCACCTGTGCCCGAGGAGGAGACGCTGGCGGCGGGCCCTGAGGTGAGGCCGGCTCGGCTGGGGCTGTGGATGTGTAGGTGTGCGCCGCTGCTGCAACAACGAGTAAAACGCGAGAAGAAGGGATGGCGGTAAAGAGAAAAAAAAAAGGTCGTGTTGTGTTGATGCGCAGGCAGACGCGTACAGAGAGACGAGCCCGGTCGGCAGCAGGGTGTGGCCGTGCCGAGTGCAGAGCAGCGGCGGCTCGGTTCGGTTCGGTTCGGCCCGGCCCGGCGGGCCGCGCTGTTGTCGCGGACGTGAGCGCCCCCTGGCGGGTGGCCGGAGGCGGCGCGGCGTGTTGGACGTGTGGCTGGTGGCAGTGCACAATTTGCGAGTGGCTGGCGGTGTGGTGTGGCGGTTGGCGCGTCGGGCGGCGGAGAGAGAGAGGGAGGAGAGGTATGTGTTGCGGGCGCCCTTTGCTGCGCTGCGTCGTTGCGTGTGCCGTACAGGGCGGGCGCTTGTCGACTGTGTGGGCGGTGTGGCGAATTGGCGTGAATGAAACGGCTGCCGAGAGGTGTGTGGTAGCGAGCCGGTCGGTGTCAGTGCGAAGGGGAATGTGCGTGCGTTTGGCGGTTTCGGTGTGCTTTTTGCGGCATGAGAGTGGGAATTAGTGGGGCCGGCTGTTGTGTTGGTTCCTTGTGTCTTGTGTCGCGTAGCTTGATGGCAACGTGGAAGGACGCCGGTTTCGTTTCGAGCCTTGCGTGTGGTTGTCGACGTTGACTGGTTGGCGTGTGCCGATGCACGTGCATGTGTGGGTCGCGAGTGCGTTTTTGGCTGGCTGTGTGTGTGTGTGTGTGTGTGTGTGTGTTTGTTTTGGGGGGGAAGGGGGAGGCGGTGGTGAAAGTGCAGTCGTTGCCACGGGCGTCGTCGGGTGGGGCTGGGGCTGGGGCTGGGGCTGGGGCTGGGGCTGTGCGTCGTGGCGGAAAGGTGGTAGGTTGCGGGAAGCGAGCCCGTCGTTGACGGTGTCGCGTGAGTTGTGAATCGAGTGGGGCGCGGGGCGCGGGACAGGAGCAGCGTGCCGCTGCGTCGTGGTCGTCAGCAGAGGCTGTGCGTGTGCTTGTCCTTTTTGTGGGCGGTTCGTGCGAGGCGTTTTTGTTTTGTGTTGCCCTAGTTGTTAGTTTATTTTGTTTGTGTTTGTTATTTTGAGACGACGACGACTGGTTGGTGGCGTGCGCGCGAAGTGGCGGTGTGCGCTTCCCGTGTCGTTTGTGTCGTTTTGTTTTTGTGTGTTTTTTTTTGCACTGGGCCCCGGAGGGTATGTGGGTGGGTGGGTGGGTGGGTGCGTGTGTGTCGATTGCCGGCTGGCGAAAGGTGCGCCATCGGCGGGGTGGGTCGCCGGCACAAGTAGAGGCGGCGGCGTTGTTGCTGTTGTTGTGTGGTGTTTGTTGTTTTGTTCGGCTGTGTCGGCGAGCTGTGTTGCGGTGCGTGTGAATGGTGGTGCAAAAGTGCTGGCGTTGGGGCTGCGACTGCGACGGCGGCGAGCCGCGGGCGCGCATGATAGTGATGTTGTGAACAGCGGCTGTGTACGGTAGTGGTGTTGTTGTAGCACGACGTGCATCCGGGCCGGCGCGGAAAGCGCAGTTGCGGGCGGTTGCCCTTCGGTGCCAGCCATGTCGCGTGAGCGGCGGGTTGCTCTGGGTTGTTGTGTGGTGCCCTTTGGCCGGTGGGGGTGGTTCGCGTGTGTCTCGTTCGCGCTCGGTATCTGGTCGTGGTCGTGCTGCTCCCCCGTCTGTCGGCGGTTTTCGACGTCGTCTGTACGTTTTTGTTCGTTTGCGGCGTGCCTGCCGACGTCGTCCCGTCGCGACGCGACCGTTCAACCGAAAGTGTGGCGCCCGAAGGTGAACGAACGTAACCCTGACCTCGGCGCTTTACGCTGAGCCGAGCGAACCGAACCTAACCTAACCTGTGGTGTGGCGAGGTGAGCTCAGCCTGTGAGCCCCTAACGTCTACGTAAGGTAAGCTGTCCGGCTCACGCCTCACGTTTGAACGCTTTTTTAACCTACGTTTGACGCTTCTTAACCTAGCACTGACCCCTTAACCTAACGTGTAACCTAACCTAACCTAACCTAACCTGTGACGCCTGACGTGTTTGAATGCTTAACCTAAGTTTGACGCTTAACCTAACCCAAGTCCCCTTAACCTAACCCACGTCCACCTAACCTAACCTAACCTAACCTAACCTAACCTAGACGTGTAAACGTAATGTGTAACGCGTAACGTGTAAGGTCGGCTGTCGTGTGTGCTGACGGCAGATTGGGTTGGTCTGTAGATTCGGATTGCGGTTTGCCTCGGTCGAGGGGTTGGGTCGGAAGCGGCGAGGGGCGGCGGCGCCTGTTGCGCAGGCGGCGTCCGTTTGCGGCGGGCAATTGTTGAGAAACGGCTGTGAATGTTGGCGGGCGAGAGGAGGAGGACGGCGCGCGATGTGGCCCGACGGCTGCGGGCCGATCGGGAAACGGCGGGAGGGCGACGGAAGGCGATGGGGCGGCGGAGGCGCGTTTGCACGGCCGTCATCGCCGCACGCCTCGGCTTGTGTGGCTGTGGCGCCGGCCGCGCTGGCCGGGCTGCCGCGGCGACGGTGTGGGAGTTTTGCCGAAGGTTTGGCCATTGTGGCGGGCCGTCGGCTGGGGCTGTGGGGGCGGCATTTGGGCGGGGGCGGCGATTCTCGGCGGGCCGACCCAGGCTGTAGCGCGCGGTAGCTGCAGTTTGGCCGTGGTTTGCGGCGCTGCCGTGGCGACTGGTTGGCGACTGTGGTGTGGCTGTGTGTAGCCCCATCCTCGGTGGTTTGAAAGGCGCGGGCGGTTGTGGCGCAGGTTTGGGGCTGCTCCGCACAGGCTGTCGGACGTTGGGCGGTAGCAAGCGCCCATCCGCCAGTCGTTATGTCCCAAGAAGAGGAGAGCAACACAGGATTTACCTGACGGCATTGCCTGCATTCGTCAGAGGAGAGAGGGTGTGTTGAACTTCTTTATTTGTTGTATGGCATCGGGGTATGCGGGAACATAAAAAGAAAATCATAGGGACGGAGCTGCAAGCAGCGTCCGCTTGGTGCACTCCCGAGTCTCAGCGGTCGAGGAGTGCAACAGGCCGCTGATAGCGGTCACGAACATCTTGAGGTGCGCCAACGTCTCGAATGAGTTGATTGGCAGAGGCGCGCGACCGTCGGTAAAAACGGCTGGCATTCTGCTGTATGCGGGGCATCACTTCCAGTTCATCAGCTGCATGGTGGAGGTATTGATGCGGAAACTGCGGGTGTACATGGAAGACCCGCCGGAGGATCTTATTCTGTTGCGCCTGAAGACGCTGAATATGCGTGGGAGCCGCATTGCACCAGGCCTCACACGCATAGTCCACAATTGGTCGTATAAATAAGCGGAAGATGAGGAGGCCATTCCGGATGGAGAGGTCAGACCCTTCATTAAGGAATGGGTACAGCGCACCCATCCGCTTGTGGACTTTGGTACGGACGGCGTCGATGTGTGGCTTCCACAGTAGGCGATCGTCCATGATAACGCCCAGGTACCGGACGGTCTTCTGCCAGGGGAGGGCGGTCCCATAGAGTCGAAGTGGCGGGGCCGGCATCGTCGTCTTCCTCGTAAAGACGATGGCCTGCGTCTTCAGGGGGTTGAACCGGATGCGCCAGCGAGCTGCCCAGATCGCGAGGTCGTCGCATGCCTGCTGCAACCGGGAATGCATGGCGGCATGCCACCGGCTCCTGGTGTAGAGCATCGTATCGTCGGCGTAGACGGCTTTCTCCACTCGGGGCGACGTCGGAAGGTCCGAGGTAAATATAGTATAAAGGACGGGGCCCAGGACGGAGCCCTGCGGCACCCCGGCGACGATAGGTCTGGCAGTGGAGAGAGCCGCGTCAACGCGGACAGCGAAAGTACGGTGCTGCAGGTACGACGCAATGAGGCGCACGTACGCTCGGGGAAACCCAAGGTGGTCCATCTTCCAGAGAAGTCCAGCATGCCAAACACTGTCAAAGGCCTTCGTGACATCTAGAAGAACCGCTCCACAGTATTCCCGGTTGTTGAAGGCGCGAGTGATGTACTCCACAACACGTACAATCTGCTGGGTCGTGGAGTGGCCGCTGCGGAATCCAAACTGTTCCGGGGGGAGGATTTCCCGAATATCCAGGATGGTCCGGAGTCGCTGAAGAAGAAGCCGCTCAAACAGCTTGCTGATGTGCGGAAGCAAACTGATAGGCCGGTAGGATTTTGGGTCCTTCCGATCCTTGCCCGGCTTAGGAACAGCAATAACGATGGAGTGCTTCCACGCTGCAGGGTAGGTGCGAGTCCGCAGAACCCAATTGAAGATGGCAGTGAGATGAACCACAGCCAGGAGCGGCAGGTTCTTCAGGACCCGGCCGGTAATGTCGTCAACACCTGGAGCCTTGGACGCCGGGAGAGCCTTGATGCTTGCACGGACTTCGGCCACTGAAATAGGTGGTATGTCGTCACGGTCCTCCTCCCCGTCCCCGTGGAGGATGGTCTGCACTGCTGCGTCAACCTGGTCGACGTGTAGCTGGTCCACATCTTCTTGAAGGGGGGTAAAATTCTCCTGAAAGATGTCCGCAAGGAGATTCGCCTTATCCTCATGTAGATAGGCCGTCCCAGTCGGTGTTGCAAGAGGGGGCATCCGTGTCCTGCGCTTCGTAAAAAAGTGGACCGCATTTCAGTGCATGGGGTCAGGGGTGAACGCCTGCAGTTTCTCAGCCCAGCGTCGATTCTTATGCTGGACAATTGCGGCCTTGATGTCACGGCGCAGGCTGTTGATGTGGCGCTTCAGCTGTGGGTCCCTGGTCACACGCCATTCCTTGCAGAGGCGATTACGTGTGCGTATGTCCTGGAGGATATCCGCTGGGAGAGCGGAAGATGCGACTGTGCTGGTGCGCGGGCGGGGCGTCGCTCCCACCAGAGCTGCTGTGAGTGTATCAGCAAACTGGGCTGCAGAGGCCTCGTGAACGCCGACGCCATCCACCTGTCGCTGCAGGGCTGCAGTAACTCGACGCTGAAAGCACGGCCAGTCCGTGCGGTTGAGATTGAGCCGGCCTGTACTCTGCACCGGGGCGACGTCCAGTTGAAAGAGAACTGGCAGGTGGTCGGAGTTCAGTTCGTGAAGGACTTCAGCAGTCAGGAACTGATTAAGTCCCCGAGTAATGGCGATGTCAAGAATGTCGGGCCTCCCTCTGCTAGGATAACACGTCGGCTCCTCGGGACCGCAAACATACGCATTCACCTCTTCAGTGGCCTGGAGAAGAAGCCGCCCATTAAGATTGGTGACCAAAGAATTCCAGGCGGCGTGTTTGCAATTGAGGTCACCAGCAATAAAATATTTGCCAGGAGTCCGGAGAAGGCGACGGGCATCATCTAGGAGGAGCTGGCGACGAGGGCTCCGGTAAACAGCCATAAACGTGACTGGTCCAGTGGCCGTTTCAACCTGGACAGCAGTGACTTCTATAGTCCCGATGGCAGGTGGTAGAATTTCACAATGCGGAATGGAGGAGCGGATGAAGATCGCCGTGCCACCCCCCTGCGTCGGCCGGTCGGTCCGAAAGCATCGGTAATTGGCGATGGTGGAGCGGATGCCTGGTTTGAGGAAGGTCTCATTGACCAGGCAAATGTCCACGTCATGTTCAAACAAGAACTGCCGAAGCTCCTCAAGGTCGTAGGTGAGGTTGGCGGCATTATAAGCCACTATGCGGAAATCATCCAAGCGGCGGCGTCTAGGCATGCTGGGCTACTGAAGTGACGGCAGTGGGAGCCCGAAGGCTGCGTGAGATCGTCGCCTCCACTGTGGCGGCGATGGTTGCAGGCAGGTTGACGATGGCGGTGGTCAACTCCGTCACCATCGTGGTCAGATGCTGCAGCAGCTGGAAAACGTCTTGGAGTCCAACAGTAGGCACTGCTGTAGGCGAAGGAGAAGCTGGCTGGCGGTCCTGGCGTGCAGGAGGCGGTGGGACGCTGGGCACCTCGGCAGCCGCGGTCGCCCGTGGTTGAGAGACGCCCTTTAGTGCATCTGCCACTGTGACACCGGGCTGGATCCTCGCGGACCGGCGTTCAAGTAGGGAGGGCCACGTACGCTTGTCATTGGCCGGCTGTGTGGGCGGCGGTTGTCGCCTCCGTCGGGTATCAGCACGTCGGGAGGGCGGGACGGGCGGAAGACCCCGCTGCCGACGGCTAGCCTCCTTATGCTTCGCGCAGGAACGAAAATTGGCAGGATGACTGCCTCCACACAGGCCACAGACGGGCGGCTCATCCTTGCTTCGTGGACAAAGGCGGCTGTCGTGGCCAGCACCACACTTGACGCACATGGGCGGCATAGTGCAGTGACGGGCCACGTGGTTGAACCCTTGGCACCGGAAGCATTGGACCGGGCCACGGGACTTCCGCAGACGTTCCACGGTGATGGAGAGATCGTAAATCCTGGTTAGCTGGAATATTTCCCGATGCCGAGGAGTGTCCTGCAGGACGACGACGCGGTGGCCAGTAAGCTGATTGGTCCCGGGCATACGATGGTAATCCACCACCGTTGCGACGAAGCCGAGGTCCTCCAGTTCTTCCTTCAGGTCGTCATGGGTGAGAGACGCCGGAATGTGCTTCAACAGCGCCTTCAGAGTCGGCGGACGGACCGCTGGATAGGTATACATGGGGATAACCTCTCGCCCAACCATATCCATTACAGTCACATAATCCTCAGTACAGGAGAGGCTAAGTTTGAGGGTATCACCCCCCGTCTGCTTGGCAGTAAATGACTGCTTACAGTGTTCCTTTAACCACGTGTGTAGTTGCTTGTAGGAATTCTTAAACTGCAACACAATGGGCGGCACCTTCCGCTGCAGCTGAGGCTGGGACGGTGGCTGCGGCGCCCCCTGCTGTTGCTGTTGCTGCTGGGGCGGTGGAACGTCGTCCGCGCCGTCTTGGATGACGTCGTAGCGGTTAGACGTTGGCACCGCGTCCGTGTCAGGCCGCCGCTGCGGCTGCTTCGAGACCTTCTTCTTTGGTGGCTTCCGGAAACCGTCATCTGCCCCGGTGGCGGCGTCGCCGGTGCGCTTACGACTATGCTGCTGGTGGCCGTCGTCATCTTCACCCGAAGAATCATTAGTGCAATCCATACCGATATCCAAAGTCCTTGCACAGGTCGTCAACAGATCGTTCTCACGGAGGCGTTGAGTGGTCATCATAGGTGGGGGGCCGGATGAGGCCGCCGACGAAGTATTCTCCGCCGGACGGCGATCCGCCACACCCTCAGCCGGAGTAGCGTCCGTAGACATAACGAGCTCTCGCGCGACACGTCCGCTCTCGTCGGAAGACTAACTCCGAATGTAGCAAGCGCCCATCCGCCAGTCGTTATGTCCCAAGAAGAGGAGAGCAACACAGGATTTACCTGACGGCATTGCCTGCATTCGTCAGAGGAGAAAGGGTGTGTTTAACTTCTTTATTTGTTGTATGGCATCGGGGTATGCGGGATCATAAAAAGAAAATCATAGGGACGGAGCTGCAAGCAGCGTCCGCTTGGTGCACTCCCGAGTTTCAGCGGTCGAGGAGTGCAACAGGCCGCTGATAGCGGTCACGAACATCTTGAGGTGCGCCAACGTCTCGAATGAGGGGATTGGCAGAGGCGCGCGACCGTCGGTAAAAACGGCTGGCATTCTGCTGGATGCGGGGCATCACTTCCAGTTCATCAGCTGCATGGTGGAGGTATTGATGCAGGAACTGCGGGTGGACATGGAAGACCCGCCGGAGTATCTTATTCTGTTGCGCCTGAAGACGCTGAATATGCGTGGGGGCCGCATTGCCCCAGGCCTCACACGCATAGTCCACAATTGGTCGTATAAATAAGCGGAAGATGAGGAGGCCATTCCGGATGGAGAGGTCAGACCCTTCGTTAAGGAACGGGTACAACGCACCCATCCGCTGGTGGATTTTGGCACGGACGGCGTCGATGTGGGGCTTCCACAGTAGGCGATCGTCCAGGATAACGCCCAGGTACCGGACGGTCTTCTGCCAAGGGAGGGCGGTCCCATAGAGTCGAAGTGGCGGGGCCGGCATCGTCGTCTTCCTCGTAAAGACGATGGCCTGCGTCTTCAGGGGGTTGAACCGGATGCGCCAGCGAGCTGCCCAGATCTCGAGGTCGTCGCATGCCTGCTGCAACCGGGAATGCATGGCGGCATGCCACCGGCTCCTGGTGTAGAGCATCGTATCGTCGGCGTAGACGGCTTTCTCCACTCGGGGCGACGTCGGAAGGTCCGAGGTAAATATAGTATAAAGGACGGGGCCCAGGACGGAGCCCTGCGGCACCCCGGCGACGATAGGTCTGGCAGTGGAGAGAGCCGCATCAACGCGGACAGCGAAAGTACGGTGCTGCAGGTACGACGCAATGAGGCGCACGTACGCTCGGGGAAACCCAAGGTGGTCCATCTTCCAGAGAAGTCCAGCATGCCAAACACTGTCAAAGGCCTTCGTGACATCTAGAAGAACCGCTCCACAGTATTCCCGGTTGTTGAAGGCGCGAGTGATGTTCTCCACAACACGTACAATCTGCTGGGTCGTGGAGTGGCCGCTGCGGAATCCAAACTGTTCCGGGGGGAGGATTTCCCGAATATCCAGGATGGTCCGGAGTCTCTGAAGAAGAAGCCGCTCAAACAGCTTGCTGATGTGCGGAAGCAAACTGATAGGCCGGTAGGATTTTGGGTCCTTCCGATCCTTGCCCGGCTTAGGAACAGCAATAACGATGGAGTGCTTCCACGCTGCAGGGTAGGTGCGAGTCCGCAGAACCCAATTGAAGATGGCAGTGAGATGAACCACAGCCAGGAGCGGCAGGTTCTTCAGGACCCGGCCGGTAACGTCGTCAACACCTGGAGCCTTGGACGCCGGGAGAGCCTTGATGCTTGCACGGACTTCGGCCACTGAAATAGGTGGTATGTCGTCACGGTCCTCCTCCCCGTCCCCGTGGAGGATGGTCCGCACTGCTGCGTCAACCTGGTCGACGTGTAGCTGGTCCACATCTTCTTGAAGGGGGGTAAAATTCTCCTGAAAGATGTCCGCAAGGAGATTCGCCTTATCCTCATGTAGATAGGCCGTCCCAGTCGGTGTTGCAAGAGGGGGCATCCGTGTCCTGCGCTTCGTAAAAAAGCGGACCGCATTCCAGTGCATGGGGTCAGGGGTGAACGCCTGCAGTTTCTCAGCCCAGCGTCGATTCTTATGCTGGACAATTGCGGCCTTGATGTCACGGCGCAGGCTGTTGATGTGGCGCTTCAGCTGTGGGTCCCTGGTCACACGCCATTCCTTGCAGAGGCGATTACGTGTGCGTATGTCCTGGAGGATTTCCGCTGGGAGAGCGGAAGATGCGACTGTGCTGGTGCGCGGGCGGGGCGTCGCTCCCACCAGAGCTGCTGTGAGTGTATCAGCAAACTGGGCTGCAGAGGCCTCGTGAACGCCGACGCCATCCACCTGTCGCTGCAGGGCTGCAGTAACTCGACGCTGAAAGCACGGCCAGTCCTTGCAGTTGAGATTGAGCCGGCCCGTACTCTGCACCGGGGCGACGTCCAGTTGAAAGAGAACTGGCAGGTGGTCGGAGTTCAGTTCGTGAAGGACTTCAGCAGTCAGGAACTGATTAAGTCCCCGAGTAATGGCGATGTCAAGAATGTCGGGCCTCCCTCTGCTAGGATAACACGTCGGCTCCACGGGACCGCAGACATACGCGTTCATCTCTTCAGTGGCCTGGAGTAGAAGGCGCCCATTACGATTGGTGACCAATGAATTCCAGGCCGCATGTTTGCAATTAAGGTCACCTGCGATGAAATATTTGCCTGGAGTCCGTAGAAGGAGACGGGCATCATCGATGAGGAGCTGGCGGCGAGGGCTCCGGTAGACAGCCATAAACGTGACCGGTCCAGTGGCTGTTTCAACCTGGACAGCAGTGACTTCTATAGACCCGATGGCAGGCGGTTGAATTTCACAATGCGGGATGGAGGAGCGGATGAAGATCGCCGTGCCACCCCCTTGCGTCGGTCTGTCGGTCAGAAAGCATCGGTAATTTGCGATGTTGGAGCGGATGCCTGGTTTGAGAAACGTCTCATTCACCAGGCATATGTCCACGTCATGTTCAATCAAGAACTGCCGGAGCTCCTCAAGGTCGTAGGTGAGGTTGGCGGCGTTATAAGCCACGATGCGGAAATCATCCAAGTGGCGGCGTCTAGGCATGCTGGGCTACTGAAGTGTCTGCAGTAGGAGCCTGAAGGCTGCGTGAGATCGTCGCCTCCACCGTGGCGGCGATGGTTGCAGGCAGGTTGACGATGGCGTTGGTCAACTCGGTCACCATCGTGGTCAGATGCTGCAGCAGCTGGAAAACGTCGTGGAGCCCAACAGTAGGCACCGTAGTGGGTGAAGGAGTAGCTGGCTGACGGTCCTGGCGCGGAAGAGGCGGCGGGACGCTTGGCACCTCGGCAGCTGCAGTAGCCCGTGGGTGGGAGATGCCCTTCAGTGCATCGGCCACTGTGACACCGGGCTGGATCCTCGCGGACCGGCGTTCCATGAGGGAGGGCCACGTACGGTTGTCATTGGCCGGCCGTGTGGGCGGCGGTTGGCGCCGTCGGCGGGTATCAGCACGTCGGGAAGGCGGGACGGGAGGAAGACCCCGCTGCCGACGGCTAGCCTCCTTATGCTTCGCGCAGGAACGAAAATTGGCAGGATGACTGCCTCCACACAGGCCACAGACGGGCGGCTCATCCTTGCTTCGTGGACAAAGGCGGCTGTCGTGGCCAGCACCACACTTGACGCACATAGGCGGCATAGTGCAGTGACGGGCCACGTGGTTGAACCCTTGGCACCGGAAGCATTGGACCAGGCCACGGGACTTCCGCAGACGTTCCACGGTGACGGAGAGGTCGTAAATCCTGGTTAGCTGGAATATTTCCCGATGCCGAGGAGTGTCCTGCAGGACGACGACGCGGTGGCCAGTAAGCTGATTGGTCCCGGGCATACGATGGTAATCCACCACCGTCGCGACGAAGCCGAGGTCCTCCAGTTCTTCCTTCAGTTCGTCATGGGTGAGAGACGCCGGAATGTGCTTCAACAGCGCCTTCAGAGTCGGCGGACGGACCGCTGGATAGGTATACATGGGGATACCCTCTCGCCCAACCATATCCATTACAGTTACATAATCCTCAGTACAGGAGAGGTTGAGTTTGAGGGTATCACCCCCTGTCTGCTTGGCAGTAAACGACTGCTTACAATGTTCCTTTAACCACGTGTGCAGTTGCTTGTAGGAGTTCTTAAACTGCAACACAATGGGCGGCACCTTCCGCTGCAGCTGAAGCTGGGACGGTTGCTGCTGCGCCCCCTGCTGTTGCTGTTGCTGCTGGGGCGGTGGAACGTCGTCCGCGCCGACTTGGATGACGTCGTAGCGGTTAGACGTTGGCACCGCGTCCGTGTCAGGCCGCCGCTGCGGCTGCTTCGAGACCTTCTTCTTTGGTGGCTTCCGGAAACCGTCATCTGCCCCGGTGGCGGCGTCGCCGGTACGCTTACGACTATGCTGCTGGTGGCCGACGTCATCTTCACCCGAAGAGTCATGAGTGCAATCCATACCGAGATCCAAAGTCCTTGCACAGGTCGTCAACAGATCGTTTTCACGGAGGCGTTGCCTGGTCATCATAGGTGGGGGGCCGGATGAGGCCGCCGACGAAGTATTCTCCGCCGGACGGCGATCCGCCACACCCTCAGCCGGAGTAGCGTCCGTAGACATAACGAGCTCTCGCGCGACACGTCCGCTCTCGTCGGAAGACTAACTCCGAATGTAGCAAGCGCGGGAGGCGCGGCGCGGCGGCGCGCAGAGTGGCGGCCGCTCTCTCGGCCGTCCGCGCCCGCCCGCGACACTGGCTGGGCCTTGTGATTCTCTGCTCTGCTGCTGTGCTGTGCTTGCGTGCCTGCCTGCCTGCCGTCCCGCTCGCTCTCGCTCTCGCTCTCGCTGTGTGTTACGCGCGTCGTCGAAATGGCAGATCAGGCGGCTACGAACGAGATTGCTGCGGCACCCGCCGCCACCGGCACTACGAAGAAGGCCAAGTCTGCGTCGTCTGCGAAGAAGCCGCGCGCCAAGCCTGCGCACCCGCGCACCTCTGAGATGGTGACGGCCGCCATCAAGAGTCTGAAGGAGCGCGGCGGGTCGTCGCTGCAGGCGATCAAGAAGTACATAGCCGCGCACTACAAGCTGGACGCGGAGAAGCTGGCGCCGTTTATCAAGAAGTACCTCAAGTCGGCCGTCGTGGCGGGCGAGCTGGTGCAGACGAAGGGGAAGGGCGCGTCCGGCTCGTTCAAGCTTGCCGGCGCCGGCGGCGGGGGGGCGGCCGAGGGCGGCAAGGCTCGTGCTGGCGGTGCCAAGAAGAAGCGCGCCGCTCCGGCCAGCAAGGAGAAGAAGGGCGCCCGTGCGGCCGGCGCAAAGAAGGCTGGTGGCGTGAAGGCGGCGACCGGTCGGAAGGCGGGCGCCGCCAAGAAGGCGTCTGCGGCGTCGGCCGCTCCCGCGGGTGCGAAGAAGGCGGCTGCGGCCAAGCCGGCCAAGGCCAAGTCGCCGTCGAAGGCGAAGAAGGCCGCCAAGGTTCCGACGAAGAAGCCGAAGGCGCCGCGCCCGAAGAAGGCGACGACGCCGTCTAAGGCGAAGGCTTCGCCCAAGAAGAAGAAGTAGAGTAGAGGAGAAAGAGATGGGAGAAAGGAAGGGTTTGGCGCTTGACTCCGTCGTCCCCACCCCCCGTCGTCGTCTAGTGGCGCGCAAGAGACGCGCGGCCCAAAACGGCCCTTCTCAGGGCCATCAAAGCACGTCGGGGAAGGTTTTGATTGTCGTGTTGCGTTTGGTGTGGGTGTCTGTCTGGCGTTTCTGTATGCCCGTGGGGATGCTGTTTGCGTGCCGTGGTGGTTGGATTGCGGGGGTCGGTGGCGGGTGTGGGCGGCGGTAGCGGTAAGCGGTGTTGTTGTTGTTGTTGTTGTTGTCGTGGTTTGATTGTCGCCGTGTTTGTGGCGGCGGCCGACGGTTGGTTTTCTGTCACGTTGTTTTGTTTGAATACGTTGGTTGGCTTGCCTGCGTTCGTTCTTCTCGGATGTCTGTCTTGTCGAGTCGTGTCTGGTCTCTGTTTTGTTCCTTTGTGTGTGTGTTATGTTTTGCAACGGGGGGCACGTTGAGATGTGGAAGGAGTCGGCGGGGATTTCGGTGGCGTGCAGAGCGAGCGAGCGAGCGCGCCTGCCTGGCCGTTGGCCGTCGGAGTGGAGTGCGGGTTTTTTTGTTTTCGAAACGAAAGCGGCGGCCGGCCAGCCACCCGTGCGGTGTGACGTCGGCCGTTGGGTATTGTGCGCTTTGAGCGCCGGGGAGGGATGATGTGTGATTGTTGCGCGCTGCTAGCAGGCAGGCAGAGTGAGCGGGTGTGGCAGACGGACGGGAAGTGGTGGTTTTTGTTTTTGGGTTGCGGGGCGAGAGGCAGGCGACCGACAAAGTTTGCTCGCGACGGAGAGATGTTAGTGGCCCTGAAAAGGGCCGTTTTTGTTTGTGCGGTGCGGTGCCGCGGCGCGGTTTAGGCGCGCTCGCCGCGGATGCGGCGCGCGAGCTGGATGTCCTTGGGCATGATGGTGACGCGCTTGGCGTGGATTGCGCACAGGTTGGTGTCTTCGAAGAGGCCGACGAGGTAGGCCTCGCTGGCCTCCTGCAGGGCCATGACTGCGGAGCTCTGGAAGCGCAGGTCGGTCTTGAAGTCCTGGGCGATCTCGCGCACTAGGCGCTGGAATGGCAGCTTGCGGATGAGCAGCTCTGTGCTCTTCTGGTAGCGCCTGATTTCTCGCAGGGCGACGGTGCCCGGCCTGTAGCGGTGGGGCTTCTTGACGCCTCCGGTGGCGGGCGCGCTCTTCCTCGCCGCCTTGGTGGCGAGCTGTTTGCGCGGCGCCTTTCCGCCGGTGGACTTGCGGGCCGTTTGCTTTGTGCGGACCATAGCGGTAGCGGTAGCGGAGCGGCGTGCGTGGAGGTTAGGTGCGGCGCGGCGTCCGGTGCTGCCTTGACAACGGGCCCGCGCGAACGAACGAACCTGCACAATGGACTGAGGAAGATATCCTCGACTGAGGGCGAAGTACTAGCGCAACAAGGCGCTTCACCTTCTGGCATGACGGTGTGGCTATCGAAATTTCATGGCGTTATTGTTCTGCTTGATTCTTTGTGCAACATTTTTTTTTTTTTTTTTTTTTTTTTTTTTTTTTTTTAATTAAAAGAAAGAGGAAAGGATAGTAAGAGAGACAGTGAGAGAAAAGGAAAACGAACGGCCCAATTGACTGGCCGGGAATTACGATTAGTTACAGAAGAAAGGACAGAAGGAGGAATAGTGAGAGTGAGTGAAAGCGAACGGCCATTATCCTGGCCTCTTCTGCTTCGTAGCGGCGACGCGATGGCGGCGGCAAGCATTCTTGACATGGCGAATTGGGGGGAGGGGGAAAGAGAAAGAAGTCAGAGGGTGACAGTGGAAGAAGTGGAAAAAAGAAGGGCCTATCATGATTAGGCCAACATTGGGGGTAGTGTGGGGGGAAGGGGGAGGCGTGTTGGGGGAGCGAATGACATGGCATGTGGGGGGGAATGATCTATGACGTGAGGGAGGTAGTCGGCATGAGATGAGATGAGGGGCCTGGTGCAGGCGAGGTCACGGGGGGCGAAATAAAAGGTCGGGCCATCGAGTGGTGGCTAGTCGGTGAACACGGGTGCCCAGGGAAAGGATTAAGGGATTAGGAGAGTGACGAGTTTTGTGGTAAAAGGAGTGGGCGGCGGAGAGGATGCGGGTACGAAGGAGCGGCACTTCAGCCAGGAGGTGGAGCTCGCGGGTTGGGAAGTCGAAGGGGAGGCGGAGGGCACGCCGGAGAGCCCGGTTCTGGACGGTTTGGAGTCGGCGGAGGTGGGTGGGGGCAGCATTGCCCCACACCACCACCGCGTATTCAAGGATGGGGCGAACAAGGGAGGTGTACAGTCTAACAGCAAGGTGCGTGGGGAGGGAAGAGGTTGGGTTGATGAGAGGGTAGAGCAGGCATAGCCGCCCCATTGCCTTACGACGCACCTCGTCGGGGCCCGCGCGCCTCCGTGCTGCGCTTATATGCCCTCGGTTGCGCGTGGTGGGGGGAGGGCGGGCCAGAGTCTATATAGGGGGGCGGCGGGCGCGCTGGGCGCAGACCGTAGCCGACTCGCCAGCCGCTGCAGCTGCTGTTTGTGCACGTTTTGCTTTGCCCGAGGAAGGAAGGATGACAGGCCGCGGCAAGGGAGGAAAGGGGCTCGGCAAGGGTGGCGCCAAGCGGCACCGCAAGGTGTTGCGCGACAACATCCAGGGCATCACGAAGCCCGCCATCCGCCGCCTGGCTCGCAGGGGCGGCGTGAAGCGCATCTCTGGTCTGATCTACGAGGAGACCCGCGGGGTGCTGAAGGTGTTCCTGGAGAACGTGATCCGCGACGCGGTGACGTACACTGAGCACGCCAAGCGCAAGACTGTGACGGCCATGGACGTGGTGTACGCCCTGAAGAGGCAGGGGCGCACCCTGTACGGTTTCGGCGGTTAGGCTGCGTCGCAGCGGGCGCTGGCCTCCCCGCGGCCGTGCTTGTGGGTGGGAGAGACTAGAAAACGGCCCTTTTCAGGGCCACCACACTGTTCGGAAGTTGAAAAGTGCGAAAGAGTCTGTGTTGTTGCTGCGTGTGTGCGCTGTGTTGTTTGTTTGTTTCTTTCTTTCTTTCCGTTTGAGCGACGTGATGTGACTGGGAGGGGAGAAGGAAAGGAAACGTGTCATGTGGCTGGCTGTGTGTGGAGCTGCTTCGTTTGTGTTTGTTATTGTGTGTCTTTGTATCGATCGCGAACGGAGATGGCGGGCTGTGTGTTGTTGTGCGAGAGGCGGTGATTATTTGCCTGCGTGGTTTGGCTCTGTGTGTTTGCGGCGGCGTTGGGGTTTCCGAGGCAAGGCGTGTGGGCATAGGCGGCCGGATCAGCTGTTTCGTTCGTGTCGACGGCCGTTGCGCGCGGGAGTGGAGGGCGGTGTGTCGACACGCCTCCCTTTAACAATGGTCATTATTGCTGCCGTTGTCGTTTGGAAGGCGACTGCGACCGTGCAAAAAAAAAAAAAAAAAAAAAAAAAAATGTGTGTGTTTGTTGGGCCACACGGGCTGTGTGGACGACAAGATGGCGGACGTGCGCCGGCGGCGGCTGTGCTGTGAAAGTGCAAAGTTAAAACAAAACAAGGTGCGGCGAGGACGACTGAAATTTTGCTTTGGACGTAGGTTTGTGTGGTGGCCCTGAAAAGGGCCGATTGTTGTGGGCCGGGCCGAGCCGGCAAAGCGCGTTGCGTGCAGGGGAGCACGCGGCGCTGCGATTGCCTGGCCTCCTTTAGGCCTTCTTCTCGGTCTTCTTTGGCAGCAGGACGGCCTGGATGTTGGGCAGGACACCACCCTGTGCGATGGTGACGCCCGACAGGAGCTTGTTGAGCTCCTCGTCGTTGCGGATGGCAAGCTGCAGGTGGCGCGGGATGATGCGCGTCTTCTTGTTGTCGCGGGCCGCGTTTCCGGCCAGCTCGAGCACCTCAGCCGCGAGGTACTCCATGACGGCGGCGAGGTAGACGGGCGCCCCGGCGCCGACGCGCTCTGCGTAGTTTCCCTTGCGCAGGAGGCGGTGGATTCTGCCGACCGGGAACTGGAGCCCAGCCCTGCTTGAGCGGGACTTTGACTTGCCCTTGACTTTGCCTCCCTTTCCGCGTCCGGACATGGCGATGGGCTAGCGACGGTGCACACGAAACGGAAACGAAAACGACCGGTGCGAGCGGCAGCGAGTCGAGCAGCGGAGTGCGTGCCGGCGCAGCTCTCTCTGCTCTCTTTTTATTCCTCTACCGTTAGAGGGGGGGAATTGGTGGAGGTTGTTGTCGCCTTTGGACATTTCCTCCTCTTATCTGTGTGTTGTTTTTGTTACTGTGCTGTTGTAAGTTGCTGTTTGTTGAGAGTCGTTGTGTGTTCTGTTTGTGTTATGTGTGTTCTGTTTGTGTTACTGCTGGAGTAGCGACTTGGGTCTTGCGTATCTGCCCCTGTGGTTTTCGTATTGCCCAAGGGTGTTTATCAAGTCGTTTTCTGAATTCCGCGCCTTGGCATAGAACGCTTCTGCCAGGGCACGGAATCTTATTGTGAGTGGCTCTATGTCTGCGCAGCCGGGGTGGGGGTGCTTTATGGGCTCGGGTGCGGCGGCCGGTTGCGCGCGCGCCCCATTGGTCGGCGGCCGCAACAGGGCGAGCTGGTAAAGGTGCGGCGGCGGCTGGCGGCGGGTGCCACTGTGTGGGGAGACGCTGACTAGAGCGGAGCGCTTGCTACTGGTGTTGCTGCCGTCGCGATAGTTTAGTGTGTTTTCCGCGCGATTCTGTGTATTCGGCGTTAGTCGAACGTTCTTTTTCTACGTTTTGCCGCGTCGTCTTTCAGTCGGAGCGGTTATTTTCTGCGTTGGTGTTGGTCGTCGCGCGCGTTGATTTCGTCGTTCGCGGCGGAGTCAAAGGCCACGATGGCCAGTTCTTCAGCCGGTTCTCGAGGTTTGTTTCCCTCGTCTGGCAAGAATATCATGTCATGCGCTGAATTGCTGTCGTATTCATCAGAGTCTTGTCTGCCTATCTCTCGATCAGTCCACCGTCGGCTGTCGGATCCTACAATTCAGTTTACGTCAGAACAAGTCAATCAGGCGACCGATCAGATGCAGCAGGACAGCGTTGAGCTGGGTTCATCCGGCCCAGGGCCGAGTAGCGTGGGGCCAGGCTCCGGCGGGATACCTAACGGTGACAACGATGCCGTCCTGGCCGCCCCTACACCCGGCTCCGCTGACGCTGCACCGCCTGTAACGCGTCGCAAATCGACGAAATCCACGAAGGCGCGGGATGCTCCATACTCGCATGCTTCACGTAAGCATGCGCATCCCCCTTCGCACACCGACTCTGAATCAGCTGAATCCAGGGCGCCTGACAGGAAGAAGCAATCAACCGACCGTCAGGACCCTGTTTCGCCTCAGGACGCCTCCGCTTCCAATGCGGCGACCGACTCCAGTCTGGTCGACATGGCGACTGACTACGAGGTCACAGTTCCAACGTCGAACAGATTTGAAAGTTTAGATGATGTCACACCAGCTGACCAAGACATTCCAGACAATATGCCGGCTCCTACTCCTGTCCAGGCCCCCAAGGTGCCACCTATTATAGTTCACGACACGGTCAACTACCTCAATCGCGTCAGGGAACTGAAGGGGCACCTGAAGGGTTCCTTTTCCTGCCAATATAAAAGAGGTAATATCCGTTACGAGTTTGAACACCCATCAGATTATCGATACATGATCGATTATCTCAAGACTCGTGCCATTCAGTACCACACATATGATCTCGACCCTTTCAAAGTTTTGAAGGTCGTCGTCAGGCACCTTGAGCCCACCACCCCTCCCGCTGACGTTAAGGAAGCGCTGGAGGAGCTGGGCTTCACTGTGCAATCTGTCGCTGTTATGCACCAGCAAGTGCCAGACGCACAGGGAAAACTGACCGACGTCAAGTGGCCTCTATTCGTCGCTGTACTGCATTGTACACCGAATGTCTACGACGTCTACAAAATTAAATTCCTTCTGCACATGAAAGTGGATGTAGAATCCTACCGAAATGAATCTGGCTTGACACAATGCTTTAATTGCCAGCGTTTTGGTCACGGCTCCCGCAACTGCGGCCGTCTGCCGCGTTGCGTCAAGTGTGCCGGAGACCATCTCACCCGACTCTGCCAAAAGAAGGCTAATGAACCGCCCAAATGCTGTAATTGCGGTCAGGCTCAAACAGCTAATTATCGTAAATGCTCTGCATATCAAAAAGCACTAGCGAACTCTCGCAGTTCTTCCACTCCGGCAGCCTCGGCGCCTTCGACGCCAGCTGCTCCACCAGCTGATACTACCAACTTTCCAAACCTGCGAGCACGTCGTGCCCCTCCCTCACCTTCTTCCTCTGCTGCCGGCCCGGGGCCCTTGCCTCCGCGTCGTCCAGCTTCACGCCCAGAGACAGCTTCCCACTCTGCTTGGGGAAAAACAAACCCATCCCCAGAGCCTTCTACACCCCCGCCCCCTACCTTCTCCTTCCCATTTTCAAACCATCTTGCAGATCTTGCTGCCTTACTGCAGCAGTTCAACATCCGCAAAATCATTTCTACATTCCGTTCAACTATCCAACAACTCAATTCAGCTTCTGATCCGTTCAGTAAATTAATGATAATTCTGTCTGCCTTCATCTCTTACTTCTCCGATGGACCGTAATCTACACCGCCCATTTCGTATATTCAGTTGGAACGCCGATGGTGTTCTCCGCCAACGCCATTCTCTTGAGGGCTTTCTCGATGACAGGGGGATCGACATTGCCCTTATTTGCGAAACGCACTTAAAACCACATCAACAGTTTTCCGTTCCTAATTATTACGCATACCGATCCGACCGCGCGGATCGGCCACATGGAGGTACTCTTGTCCTAGTCAAACAGTGCCATACGCACAGACTTCGACAGATACCGCAACTACAACACCTGGAGGCCACAGCTATAGATATACAGATATATGGACAGTCGTTGACTCTTGCCGCAGCTTACAACTCCCCCGCTCGAGCTATACTCCCGGCCGACTTGGATATCCTCTTCCACCTGGGCCCCAAGGTCCTCGTGGGAGGGGACTTCAATTCCAAGCACGGGACGTGGGGATGCCGTTCCACAAATGCAAATGGACGTCGGCTATTCCAGTACCTAGAACTGAACGCCGCTATCCGTGTTATTGCACCAGACTCTCCCACACACTATCACAAATCCGGTCTTTACCGTCCTGACATCCTCGACATTTTCCTGGCGCGGGACATTCCGTGGGTCCACCGGATCTCTGTGATTTCGGAACTTGATTCCGATCACAATCCGGTGACCCTCGAATTCCTAGACGCTCGCCCACAAGACCAGCTCCGTCCGGCTTACGTTATCAACACAGACTGGGAGCGCTACCAACAACTTGTTGACCTTCATGTCCTTGAGCTTCAGCCCATTACCCGCCGCAGCCACATCGATCCGTCGGCGGACCGTTTTGCAAAAATCCTCACCGAATGCTACCGCACCTCTTCCCGACGAGTCCTCCAGCCTCCTCGTCGCCTGGACCTTCCGCCAGACGTCCAGGAACTAATTCGTACCAAACGTCGATTTCGTCGCCGGTGGCAACGCCTCCGCGACCCAATCGACAAACGAATTTGGAAGTCACTGGCTCAAGAGCTTCGGGTACGCTTACAAGAAGTCCATGATCAGGCATGGAACCAACGCCTTCGAGAGGCCGCAGACCGTCCTGACCGACTGTGGCGCATAGTCAAGGAGACTACAACCACTCCCCCTCCTTCTCAGCCCCTCCATGGTCCCCAAGGCCTGGTTTACTCGCCTCAGGACAAGGCGGAGGCCCTCGCACACAGCCTTGAGCGGCAATTTCGCCTCAACGAAGTCGACGACGAAGAGGCTGACGCCCACGAGACCCGCGTTCATCGTCGGGTCCGTCAGCTTCTTCGCCGTCGTACAGACACCACCTTTCCACCGGTCACTCTCCCGGTGGTGGCGACTTACATTAGTAGTATTCCAGCCCGAAAGGCCCCTGGTCCTGACGGTATCCGGCCGACCCTTCTTCATCACCTCTCTCCAGTTGCGCTTTCGTACCTGGTTAATCTTTACAATAGCTGCCTTTCCTACAACTACTTCCCTCCCGTATGGAAACTGGCCCGTGTCATTGCCCTCCCAAAACCTCGCAAAGATCCACTCTTCCCACAGAACTACCGTCCCATCTCCCTCCTCAACTTCCTTGGCAAGATTCTAGAACGCATCATCCTCTCCCACCTTCAATCCTTCCTCGATTCTCATTCTACCCTCATTCCCCAACAGTTTGGGTTTCGGGCGGGCCATGGCACGGTCCACCAACTCATCCGCCTCCACGACACCATCCGCAGAGCGCAACTGGAGCGACAAAGCACAGGCATGGTCTTACTAGACATTGAAAAAGCATTTGACCGAGTGTGGCACGAGGGCTTACTATATAAGCTTGACGAATATGGCTGCCCTCTCCACATCATTCACATTCTGCGACGCTTCTTAACTGGGCGTACATTTTATGTCATGCAAGGCCGAAGCCGAAGCTCAATCCGGGCCGTGGAAGCTGGTGTGCCCCAGGGGTCTCTCCTCTCCCCGATTTTGTACGCTATTTACACTAATGATATCCCCTCCCGTGTCCCCAACCATCTGGCCCTCTATGCTGATGATACTGCCGTCTTCACTTCACACCGAAACCTCCAGTTTATCGCTCTGAACCTTACACGCCACCTAGAACAGATCACTCAATGGAGCAACATATGGAAAATAAAAATTAACCCAGACAAGACACAGGCCATCCTCTTTACAAACAAACGAACTCCGCCAGCTCGCCTGGTGGAACTCGAAGGCCGACACATTCCTTGGTCACAGACAGTAACCTACCTAGGTCTCACCTTCGACAGCCGCCTCACGTGGAAACCCCACGTTGATGGCGCCTGCCACAAGGCTTACGGAATGATACACAAACTCTACCCTCTGTTGAAGAGCCCCGGCCTTTCGATACAATCCAAGTTGCTTATCTGGACGTCCTGTGTCCTGTCACTCCTGCTATATGGATGTGAACTATGGGGACTAGCTGCTGACACTCACGTACTCCAGGTCCAAATAGTGCAAAGCAAATCACTCAGGATCATATTAAATGCTCCGCGTTATGTCTCCAACTACGACATCCGCCGTCTTCTCCACATTCCACCCTTTGTCCATCAAATCCGCCTTCGCGCCTCAAATACCCTTACCTTCCTACAAAACTCACCTCATGATCACCTCACAGTTCTTAGTCGTGCTGTTGGAGACACACCTTACGCTCATCCGACGCTGATACTCCAGCGCCGGTACCGTCCCAACTGACGGTTTCACTGCAGTTGCGTATCTACTGATCTTTTTAATCTGTCAAACTTTATCATTTGTATCGACCTAGACACATAACAATGCCATTTCGAACCTAATACTCAATCTGAAGGCAGGCCTAAGGCGATCCTTCGGCACATAAGTGGACGAAAGTCCCGTCAAGTTTGCGGTGGTGGTGGTCGGCGGGTGCCACTGTGTGGGGAAACGCTGACTAGAGCGGAGCGCTTGCTACTGGTGTTGCTGCTGCCGTACGTTGGTTCGAGATGCCGCCCAAGACTAGCGGGAAGGCCGCCAAGAAGGCTGGCAAGGCGCAGAAGAACATTTCGAAGGGCGACAAGAAGAAGAAGCGCAAGAGGAAGGAGAGCTATGCCATCTACATCTACAAGGTGCTGAAGCAGGTGCACCCTGACACGGGCATCTCGTCGAAGGCGATGAGCATCATGAACAGCTTCGTGAACGACATTTTCGAGCGCATTGCGGCCGAGGCTTCTCGCCTGGCGCACTACAACAAGCGCTCGACCATCACGTCCCGCGAGATCCAGACCGCTGTGCGGCTGTTGCTGCCTGGCGAGCTGGCCAAGCACGCCGTGAGCGAGGGCACGAAGGCGGTGACCAAGTACACGAGCTCCAAGTAAGGAGGTGGCTCTGGAATGGAAGGAAGGATGGAGAAGGCTCCTCCGTTGCGAGAGCGGCAAAACGGCCCTTTTCAGGGCCACCAACTTGCCTTTTGCGGGAAGGGCGGAATTGTTATTGTTGTTGTTGTTGTTGTTTGTGTGGACGGCTGTGATGTATGTGTGCATTTTGATTGTGGGTGGGGGGGGGGGGCGCGTCAAAGCGTGTTGCGGGGTACGGCCACGAGGTTGGTCGCCGTGGCGTGGAATGGTGGCACGCCTCGTTGGAGTGGTTTTGACCCATTGGTGTTGGTGTGTGTGTGTGTGTTACCTGTCTGCGAGGGGGGACAGTGCGATCGGCGACTTTTGTGTCACCGTAACGACGGCCGTTTGCGGGTTTGTTTTTTTGCACATCATACATGGCGAGGGTGAAATGTGAAATGTGAAATGTTTTTGTTTGGTTTTTTTTGCCGCCCACTATTCCCTTTGCTGTACGCCGAGTTTGACAATGGTGCGACGTAACTGCAGCGTGGAGGTGTGTGAGTGACGTTGAAATGAACGTGCCATTAAGACGCAATGTTGTTGTATTGTACTGTACGTGTACGGCGACACGCACGATGATGTACCATTCGACTCTGATTTTTGATAGCCGTGTCTGACTGATTGCGTACGACGCACGCACACCGATGTCGTCATTCAAGATGCACGCGTGTCCAGTGCAGTACAGTAAGCGCGACGCTAGACGACGACGACGGCGGCGGCGGCGGCGGCGGTCGTTTGTTTGGCGAATGTCTGTACACGTGTTTGTCTGTGTCCATCCGGTATGTATTTGTTTGTTTGCAAGTGTTTTGTGTGTCGGTGACGTGGTCCGATCCGTCGCCCCCTGAGTAACTGTCGATCGGCGCGATAGACCGGCGTCACGCAACTGAACCGAAGTCTTGGGCACACCCGTCATACTGTTGTACACCGTCGCGCTGAGAACGGTAACGAAAGGTTGACTTTGATCGGTCGAATGTCTGGGCAGAACGTGAGGAATGAGGCAAGAGTGCAAGGAGGAAAGGACAGAGGGGGGGCAAAAGAGAGAGGAAGGGAAAAAGGGGAGAAACGCATTCGTAGAGCAACGGAACGTTCCCGTGTCGGAGGCGTATTGGAGCCGCACTGAAATGCGTTTAACGGCGGCGCGGCTGCAAGTGTCTGCCGTGGTGAACGTTACCTTTGACGGCTGCATTGGGCTTTGCCTTTGCTTTTGCTTTTGCTTTTGCTTTTGCTTTCGCTTTCGCTTTCGCTTTCGCTTTCCCGGATGTACGTAACGTTTGTTGATATGGTTCTGAGGAAGAGTGTAAGACAGTGCCGTGCCGTCCATGTTCGTGTGCCCTCCCATTGTGTGTATGCTATTGTCTGTGTACTTGAATGATGTATGTAGGTGTTAGTGGACATGTTTTACCAGTGGGGGGAAATGGATCGTCGATAGTTGCCGTCACTCTGTCACGGTCGAGATGACGCACCCTCCGTACAGAAAGGTGTCGAGAAAGTGTGTGTGTGTGTGTGCGTCCGTGAATTGGCAGTGTTTGGAGGTGGGCGTGCCCTGCATGTGGCCCGGAAGGCTGTTCGTTTGGCGGTAGTGTTGTGTGGACAGGGGAGGGGCATGCGTAACGCTGCTGGCATGGCATTTCGGGAGATGGGAGGGGGCAAACGAGGAAACGAGGAGCGGCGGCCAAAGAAAGACGGGACGGGGAGGGGCGCGGTGTGGGTGGCTTGCGCCTGTGCTCGGCGTTGTGGTTTGTGCAAAAGAGGAGGAGAAAAACAATGAGTTGCCAGGGAGGGGAGCGGTGTGGTTGTCGTGGTGTAGCCGCAGACGCGGCTGTCAGTGAACGTGGCGAGACGGACGGATGCGCGGAGGGGCGGGGGCGGCGCATTTCGCCGGTGCCGTGCCGTGCCATGCCTGAAAGCCGCGTGGTCGCTGTGTTGTTGGTGGCGTGGGGGCGAGGAGAGTACCGTACGGGTGTGCTTGTGCGCCGGAAATGGCACACTGCGCCTGCCCGTCTTGGAGGCTGATGGCTGTGGTGTGGAAATGGGGCGCGGTGATGTTGAAGCAGTTGAAGAACAGAAAAGAAACCAAGAAAACGGAAGGCGTGATGCGGCGGTGGTGGTGAGAGCGGGAAAAACGAAACAAAACAAAAAAAACAACAAAAAAAAACAAGGAAAAACAACAAGAAACAAAAAAGAAAACAAAAAGTCTATCAATATTAAAATGGAAATGGAAATGGAAATGGACCCAGGTATAACCTCCCTGCACAAATAGCAGAGAGTCCGATGATAATAAAAATGTGCCAGAATGTTAACGTCCCTACAAAACAAACCCAACGATAATATTAATGAAAGAATGAACCGTATGTAACATTGCAACAGACATAATGAAACCTGATGAATTGTATAAGGGCAGCAGCGTTGACCTTTGGCCCTGTATTCAGAATAAAAAGAGCCAAAGATCGTTACCCCAATGAAAAAGACACTGAAACACGTATGTAACATAGCAGCGATGGCGAGACATTGTAGCATCTGTGACCAGAGAGTTTGCGCTGGACCGCGCGAGTGTTGCGAGCGGTTCTCAGTCAGTCAGTCAGTCAGTCAGTCGTTGCGAGTCTGTAGCTCTGTCTAGTTGAGGCCTGTACTCTGTCAGTAGTCGTCGCGTGCAGTACGCTAATAGTCGTCATGCAGAGCGGTCGGTCAGTAGTAGCAGCCGAGTGCGGTTGTGTGATGTAGGCGGTCGGCAACACTGGTCAAGATGGTGAATAAGGTATACTGTTTAATTAATATAATCATTAGATAATGAAAAATTTCATTTATTGTAATTATTCTCCAACAAGTTCCCCAATAATAATTTTTATTTCAAAAGCATTTGTCAAACATTTAATTTTTTATTGAACTAAAGAGTTCGTTGCACTTCACATTTCATTCCACTTCTTTGAAGAAAAATTTCACTAAAATCACAAAAAAAGAGAATATTATTATTTGCAATGCAGTTCCTCCAAGCGCTGCGCAACAACAAGAGCAGAAATGTGACATCCATTTATTCTGAGGTAAGACTTTAATTCTGATTGTTTTGCACAGGGCCAAAGACCGATATTTCGGTTTAATTGAAGTTTCTTGTCACTGAACGGACTTTAAATGTTGTGAAGAATTTATATTTGAGTCAGATTGCGAATTTCACATTTTTGTTGCCATTTTCAATACCTCACATTGTGGGCGAGGTTACAATTAGCGCAATGTCCATTAGCATCCGTAAATAACATTGTACATTATTTTAAATTTTGCGGGGAGGTTACAACCCAAAAAAAAAAAAAAAAATTGCATTTATATCCGCTCCTCAATTGTAGATACCCCTTACACAGCTGTGTGCAATGAATGAGTGCTGGCTGGTAATTAATTGCACTCCTTGGAGGGAAATGCCATAGGAAGTAGTCTTTAAAAAGTGAATGTTTTTCGTTAAAAGACAAAGGTTACTTTAGAAAAAAGTAATAGTGGGGCTTTTGTTGTTGAACAAAATAAGTACAATGAACATACGTTATCAGATTTGCGCAATGCAGCTTCACACTACCTTTTGATTATAACACAATATACTATACATCGTCCCGAACCGTGACCAGAGTCGCGAGACGAGCAGAGCACGCCGCCGACGCCCGCTCAGTACAACCGTCCACCCGCTACTACTGTCGACCGACTACTACCTCTCCCGACTCGCGCTACAACATATATAACAACTGTTCCTGGCGACCCGGTGCGTGCCACTACTGTCGTCTGGCGCGGTCCAAGCGCCGACTAGCAACGATAAATAACTCTCTGGTAAGACAGAGATGCTGTCATGCCTCGCCATCGCTCTGGTAATGAATACATACGTGTTGCAGCGTGCGTACCACCGGAACACGCAGTGGCGGAGCCAAAGACTGTGTTGTCGAGGTCGAGTGCGAGCGGGAAGAGAGGCAGCGTCGGCACGGAGATGCAAGCGAGCGCGAGACGCACGGGGGCTGCGGCGTGGCGCGTTTGCGGTCGGCGCCTTTGGTGGCAACGGCCGGGACAAGCAGCGGTGTATGGTGTGGTGCGGGGCGGACAGGGGCGGCGGTGGACGGGGAGGAGGAGGCGGCGCGACGACGGCATGGGGGCGAAAACGGGACGGGGGACGGCGGATGTTGAGAGGCGTCACGCGCGGACAGGACACAGACACAGAGACACACACAGATTGGAAAGGGAGGGTGCGCGGTAGTAGTTGGGAATGTGCGTACCGTGCGGGATGGGAGTGGGCGAGGAACACGGTCGTGGCCCCTGTTTTGGGTGCGTGTGATGACGTCGGTGTGTTGTGGGAAGGGAAGGTGCTGTGGCGGCGGCGCGTAATGGGCGTAGGCCGAAAAGAGAAAGGAACGTGGGCAGTGTGTTGGCAAGCGTCGGTTCGACTGCGACGTTGATGGGCAGGGCAGGGCAGGGCAAGGTTAATGGTGGTAGGAGTAGGCGTGTGGGCGCAAAAAATCTGCCGCTGCAGGCGGTGCCGTAACCGCCATGGCGGGAAGGAGAGAGGGCCAAAGAAAGAAAGAAAGAAAGAAAGAAGAAAACAAAAAAAAAAAAAAAAAAAAAAGAAAAACAAAAAAAGGAGGGAGGGGGGGGGGCGAAAGTGGAGAGGCGGTGGTGTGAGAAGGGCGGGGGCGGAAGGAAGGCAGGCAGGAAGGACAAGAGGCGAGGCGACGGCTTGCTTTGTGTATCGGTCGGTCTCTGGCTATGCTTCGTTTTCTGCAGCAGGGTCGGTGCGCGGCGTGGCTCGCGGCAGTGGGAACGCCTGGCGGCTGGACGGCCAGCAATGCGGTTGGATGGGCGGCCACAGCACCGCACCTGTGCCCGAGGAGGAGACGCTGGCGGCGGGCCCTGAGGTGAGGCCGGCTCGGCTGGGGCTGTGGATGTGTAGGTGTGCGCCGCTGCTGCAACAACGAGTAAAACGCGAGAAGAAGGGATGGCGGTAGAGAGAAGAAAAGAAAAAAAAAAAAAAAAAAAAAGGTCGTGTTGTGTTGATGCGCAGGCAGACGCGTACAGAGAGACGAGCCCGGTCGGCAGCAGGGTGTGGCCGTGCCGAGTGCAGAGCAGCGGCGGCTCGGTTCGGTTCGGTTCGGTTCGGCCCGGCCCGGCGGGCCGCGCTGTTGTCGCGGACGTGAGCGCCCCCTGGCGGGTGGCTGGAGGCGGCGCGGCGTGTTGGACGTGTGGCTGGTGGCAGTGCACAATTTGCGAGTGGCTGGCGGTGTGGTGTGGCGGTTGGCGCGTCGGGCGGCGGAGAGAGAGAGGGAGGAGAGGTATGTGTTGCGGGCGCCCTTTGCTGCGCTGCGTCGTTGCGTGTGCCGTACAGGGCGGGCGCTTGTCGACTGTGTGGGCGGTGTGGCGAATTGGCGTGAATGAAACGGCTGCCGAGAGGTGTGTGGTAGCGAGCCGGTCGGTGTCAGTGCGAAGGGGAATGTGCGTGCGTTTGGCGGTTTCGGTGTGCTTTTTGCGGCGTGAGAGTGGGAATTAGTGGGGCCGGCTGTTGTGTTGGTTCCTTGTGTCTTGTGTCGCGTAGCTTGATGGCAACGTGGAAGGACGCCGGTTTCGTTTCGAGCCTTGCGTGTGGTTGTCGACGTTGACTGGTTGGCGTGTGCCGATGCACGTGCATGTGTGGGTCGCGAGTGCGTTTTTGGCTGGCTGTGTGTGTGTGTGTGTGTGTGTGTGTGTGTGTTTGTTTTGGGGGGGAAGGGGGAGGCGGTGGTGAAAGTGCAGTCGTTGCCACGGGCGTCGTCGGGTGGGGCTGGGGCTGGGGCTGGGGCTGGGGCTGGGGCTGGGGCTGTGCGTCGTGGCGGAAAGGTGGTAGGTTGCGGGAAGCGAGCCCGTCGTTGACGGTGTCGCGTGAGTTGTGAATCGAGTGGGGCGCGGGGCGCGGGACAGGAGCAGCGTGCCGCTGCGTCGTGGTCGTCAGCAGAGGCTGTGCGTGTGCTTGTCCTTTTTGTGGGCGGTTCGTGCGAGGCGTTTTTGTTTTGTGTTGCCCTAGTTGTTAGTTTATTTTGTTTGTGTTTGTTATTTTGAGACGACGACGACTGGTTGGTGGCGTGCGCGCGAAGTGGCGGTGTGCGCTTCCCGTGTCGTTTGTGTCGTTTTGTTTTTGTGTGTTTTTTTTTGCACTGGGTCCCGGGGGGTGGGTGGGTGGGTGGGTGGGTGGGTGCGTGTGTGTCGATTGCCGGCTGGCGAAAGGTGCGCCATCGGCGGGGTGGGTCGCCGGCACAAGTAGAGGCGGCGGCGTTGTTGCTGTTGTTGTGTGGTGTTTGTTGTTTTGTTCGGCTGTGTCGGCGAGCTGTGTTGCGGTGCGTGTGAATGGTGGTGCAAAAGTGCTGGCGTTGGGGCTGCGACTGCGACGGCGGCGAGCCGCGGGCGCGCATGATAGTGATGTTGTGAACAGCGGCTGTGTACGGTAGTGGTGTTGTTGTAGCACGACGTGCATCCGGGCCGGCGCGGAAAGCGCAGTTGCGGGCGGTTGCCCTTCGGTGCCAGCCATGTCGCGTGAGCGGCGGGTTGCTCTGGGTTGTTGTGTGGTGCCCTTTGGCCGGTGGGGGTGGTTCGCGTGTGTCTCGTTCGCGCTCGGTATCTGGTCGTGGTCGTGCTGCTCCCCCGTCTGTCGGCGGTTTTCGACGTCGTCTGTACGTTTTTGTTCGTTTGCGGCGTGCCTGCCGACGTCGTCCCGTCGCGACGCGACCGTTCAACCGAAAGTGTGGCGCCCGAAGGTGAACGAACGTAACCCTGACCTCGGCGCTTTACGCTGAGCCGAGCGAACCGAACCTAACCTAACCTGTGGTGTGGCGAGGTGAGCTCAGCCTGTGAGCCCCTAACGTCTACGTAAGGTAAGCTGTCCGGCTCACGCCTCACGTTTGAACGCTTTTTTAACCTACGTTTGACGCTTCTTAACCTAGCACTGACCCCTTAACCTAACGTGTAACCTAACCTAACCTAACCTAACCTGTGACGCCTGACGTGTTTGAATGCTTAACCTAAGTTTGACGCTTAACCTAACCCAAGTCCCCTTAACCTAACCCACGTCCACCTAACCTAACCTAACCTAACCTAACCTAACCTAGACGTGTAAACGTAATGTGTAACGCGTAACGTGTAAGGTCGGCTGTCGTGTGTGCTGACGGCAGATTGGGTTGGTCTGTAGATTCGGATTGCGGTTTGCCTCGGTCGAGGGGTTGGGTCGGAAGCGGCGAGGGGCGGCGGCGCCTGTTGCGCAGGCGGCGTCCGTTTGCGGCGGGCAATTGTTGAGAAACGGCTGTGAATGTTGGCGGGCGAGAGGAGGAGGACGGCGCGCGATGTGGCCCGACGGCTGCGGGCCGATCGGGAAACGGCGGGAGGGCGACGGAAGGCGATGGGGCGGCGGAGGCGCGTTTGCACGGCCGTCATCGCCGCACGCCTCGGCTTGTGTGGCTGTGGCGCCGGCCGCGCTCGCCGGGCTGCCGCGGCGACGGTGTGGGAGTTTTGCCGAAGGTTTGGCCATTGTGGCGGGTCGTCGGCTGGGGCTGTGGGGGCGGCATTTGGGCGGGGGCGGCGATTCTCGGCGGGCCGACCCAGGCTGTAGCGCGCGGTAGCTGCAGTTTGGCCGTGGTTTGCGGCGCTGCCGTGGCGACTGGTTGGCGACTGTGGTGTGGCTGTGTGTAGCCCCATCCTCGGTGGTTTGAAAGGCGCGGGCGGTTGTGGCGCAGGTTTGGGGCTGCTCCGCACAGGCTGTCGGACGTTGGGCGGTAGCAAGCGCGGGAGGCGCGGCGCGGCGGCGCGCAGAGTGGCGGCCGCTCTCTCGGCCGTCCGCGCCCGCCCGCGACACTGGCTGGGCCTTGTGATTCTCTGCTCTGCTGCTGTGCTGTGCTTGCGTGCCTGCCTGCCTGCCGTCCCGCTCGCTCTCGCTCTCGCTCTCGCTGTGTGTTACGCGCGTCGTCGAAATGGCAGATCAGGCGGCTACGAACGAGACTGCTGCGGCACCCGCCGCCACCGGCACTACGAAGAAGGCCAAGTCTGCGTCGTCTGCGAAGAAGCCGCGCGCCAAGCCTGCGCACCCGCGCACCTCTGAGATGGTGACGGCCGCCATCAAGAGTCTGAAGGAGCGCGGCGGGTCGTCGCTGCAGGCGATCAAGAAGTACATAGCCGCGCACTACAAGCTGGACGCGGAGAAGCTGGCGCCGTTTATCAAGAAGTACCTCAAGTCGGCCGTCGTGGCGGGCGAGCTGGTGCAGACGAAGGGGAAGGGCGCGTCCGGCTCGTTCAAGCTTGCCGGCGCCGGCGGCGGGGGGGCGGCCGAGGGCGGCAAGGCTCGTGCTGGCGGTGCCAAGAAGAAGCGCGCCGCTCCGGCCAGCAAGGAGAAGAAGGGCGCCCGTGCGGCCGGCGCAAAGAAGGCTGGTGGCGTGAAGGCGGCGACCGGTCGGAAGGCGGGCGCCGCCAAGAAGGCGTCTGCGGCGTCGGCCGCTCCCGCGGGTGCGAAGAAGGCGGCTGCGGCCAAGCCGGCCAAGGCCAAGTCGCCGTCGAAGGCGAAGAAGGCCGCCAAGGTTCCGACGAAGAAGCCGAAGGCGCCGCGCCCGATGAAGGCGACGACGCCGTCTAAGGCGAAGGCTTCGCCCAAGAAGAAGAAGTAGAGTAGAGGAGAAAGAGATGGGAGAAAGGAAGGGTTTGGCGCTTGACTCCGTCGTCCCCACCCCCCGTCGTCGTCTAGTGGCGCGCAAGAGACGCGCGGCCCAAAACGGCCCTTCTCAGGGCCATCAAAGCACGTCGGGGAAGGTTTTGATTGTCGTGTTGCGTTTGGTGTGGGTGTCTGTCTGGCGTTTCTGTATGCCCGTGGGGATGCTGTTTGCGTGCCGTGGTGGTTGGATTGCGGGGGTCGGTGGCGGGTGTGGGCGGCGGTAGCGGTAAGCGGTGTTGTTATTGTTGTTGTTGTTGTCGTGGTTTGATTGTCGCCGTGTTTGTGGCGGCGGCCGACGGTTGGTTTTCTGTCACGTTGTTTTGTTTGAATACGTTGGTTGGCTTGCCTGCGTTCGTTCTTCTCGGATGTCTGTCTTGTCGAGTCGTGTCTGGTCTCTGTTTTGTTCCTTTGTGTGTGTGTTATGTTTTGCAACGGGGGGCACGTTGAGATGTGGAAGGAGTCGGCGGGGATTTCGGTGGCGTGTAGAGCGAGCGAGCGAGCGCGCCTGCCTGGCCGTTGGCCGTCGGAGTGGAGTGCGGGTTTTTTTGTTTTCGAAACGAAAGCGGCGGCCGGCCAGCCACCCGTGCGGTGTGACGTCGGCCGTTGGGTATTGTGCGCTTTGAGCGCCGGGGAGGGATGATGTGTGATTGTTGCGCGCTGCTAGCAGGCAGGCAGAGTGAGCGGGTGTGGCGGACGGACGGGAGGTGGTGGTTTTTGTTTTTGGGTTGCGGGGCGAGAGGCAGGCGACCGACAAAGTTTGCTCGCGACGGAGAGATGTTAGTGGCCCTGAAAAGGGCCGTTTTTGTTTGTGCGGTGCGGTGCCGCGGCGCGGTTTAGGCGCGCTCGCCGCGGATGCGGCGCGCGAGCTGGATGTCCTTGGGCATGATGGTGACGCGCTTGGCGTGGATTGCGCACAGGTTGGTGTCTTCGAAGAGGCCGACGAGGTAGGCCTCGCTGGCCTCCTGCAGGGCCATGACTGCGGAGCTCTGGAAGCGCAGGTCGGTCTTGAAGTCCTGGGCGATCTCGCGCACTAGGCGCTGGAATGGCAGCTTGCGGATGAGCAGCTCTGTGCTCTTCTGGTAGCGCCTGATTTCTCGCAGGGCGACGGTGCCCGGCCTGTAGCGGTGGGGCTTCTTGACGCCTCCGGTGGCGGGCGCGCTCTTCCTCGCCGCCTTGGTGGCGAGCTGTTTGCGCGGCGCCTTTCCGCCGGTGGACTTGCGGGCCGTTTGCTTTGTGCGGGCCATAGCGGTAGCGGTAGCGGAGCGGCGTGCGTGGAGGTTAGGTGCGGCGCGGCGTCCGGTGCTGCCTTGACAACGGGCCCGCGCGCCTCCGTGCTGCGCTTATATGCCCTCGGTTGCGCGTGGTGGGGGGAGGGCGGGCCAGAGTCTATATAGGGGGGCGGCGGGCGCGCTGGGCGCAGACCGTAGCCGACTCGCCAGCCGCTGCAGCTGCTGTTTGTGCACGTTTTGCTTTGCCCGAGGAAGGAAGGATGACAGGCCGCGGCAAGGGAGGAAAGGGGCTCGGCAAGGGTGGCGCCAAGCGGCACCGCAAGGTGTTGCGCGACAACATCCAGGGCATCACGAAGCCCGCCATCCGCCGCCTGGCTCGCAGGGGCGGCGTGAAGCGCATCTCTGGTCTGATCTACGAGGAGACCCGCGGGGTGCTGAAGGTGTTCCTGGAGAACGTGATCCGCGACGCGGTGACGTACACTGAGCACGCCAAGCGCAAGACTGTGACGGCCATGGACGTGGTGTACGCCCTGAAGAGGCAGGGGCGCACCCTGTACGGTTTCGGCGGTTAGGCTGCGTCGCAGCGGGCGCTGGCCTTCCCGCGGCCGTGCTTGTGGGTGGGAGAGACTAGAAAACGGCCCTTTTCAGGGCCACCACACTGTTCGGAAGTTGAAAAGTGCGAAAGAGTCTGTGTTGTTGCTGCGTGTGTGCGCTGTGTTGTTTGTTTGTTTCTTTCTTTCTTTCTTTCTTTCCGTTTGAGCGACGTGATGTGACTGGGAGGGGAGAAGGAAAGGAAACGTGTCATGTGGCTGGCTGTGTGTGGAGCTGCTTCGTTTGTGTTTGTTATTGTGTGTCTTTGTATCGATCGCGAACGGAGATGGCAGGCTGTGTGTTGTTGTGCGAGAGGCGGTGATTATTTGCCTGCGTGGTTTGGCTCTGTGTGTTTGCGGCGGCGTTGGGGTTTCCGAGGCAAGGCGTGTGGGCATAGGCGGCCGGATCAGCTGTTTCGTTCGTGTCGACGGCCGTTGCGCGCGGGAGTGGAGGGCGGTGTGTCGACACGCCTCCCTTTAACAATGGTCATTATTGCTGCCGTTGTCGTTTGGAAGGCGACTGCGACCGTGCAAAAAAAAAAAAAAAAAAAAAAAAAAAATGTGTGTGTTTGTTGGGCCACACGGGCTGTGTGGACGACAAGATGGCGGACGTGCGCCGGCGGCGGCTGTGCTGTGAAAGTGCAAAGTTAAAACAAAACAAGGTGCGGCGAGGACGACTGAAATTTTGCTTTGGACGTAGGTTTGTGTGGTGGCCCTGAAAAGGGCCGATTGTTGTGGGCCGGGCCGAGCCGGCAAAGCGCGTTGCGTGCAGGGGAGCACGCGGCGCTGCGATTGCCTGGCCTCCTTTAGGCCTTCTTCTCGGTCTTCTTTGGCAGCAGGACGGCCTGGATGTTGGGCAGGACACCACCCTGTGCGATGGTGACGCCCGACAGGAGCTTGTTGAGCTCCTCGTCGTTGCGGATGGCAAGCTGCAGGTGGCGCGGGATGATGCGCGTCTTCTTGTTGTCGCGGGCCGCGTTTCCGGCCAGCTCGAGCACCTCAGCCGCGAGGTACTCCATGACGGCGGCGAGGTAGACGGGCGCCCCGGCGCCGACGCGCTCTGCGTAGTTTCCCTTGCGCAGGAGGCGGTGGATTCTGCCGACCGGGAACTGGAGCCCAGCCCTGCTTGAGCGGGACTTTGACTTGCCCTTGACTTTGCCTCCCTTTCCGCGTCCGGACATGGCGATGGGCTAGCGACGGTGCACACGAAACGGAAACGAAAACGACCGGTGCGAGCGGCAGCGAGTCGAGCAGCGGAGTGCGTGCCGGCGTAGCCTGCTGCTGCACTCATCTTTTGCTTTCCCCTCTTTGGGGAAGTGTGAGGGGGAGTCTGTAGCCTTTCGGCTTTTACTCCCCTGTGAACGTGTGTGTGTGATTTTTCTATAGTTTTTGGTGTCTGTGATTTGTGATGATTGTTGTGAGTGTGTCTGGTACTTGCCTGAGGTAGGCGAGAGTTTGGTGTTATATGGGATGGAACAGGATGATGGATTGGGTGTTGGGATTTTCTCTTCGACTTAGTCGTCGAAGATCGTCATAGGGCGCTTGTGTTTATCGCGGGACATGTCATACCGACCTAGGGAGTGGATGAGTGCGTTTCCGGATCTGGAAGAACCCTCGTAGAAGGCCCTTGCCAGATCCTGGAAACGCTCTCTCAGGAGTGGGATTTCGGCTGCGGCGTGCAGGTCTTCTGTAGGGAACCCAAGAGGTAAGTGTAGTGCCCTTCTGAGGGCGCGGTTCTGCAGCCTCTGGAGTTTGTCCAGGTGCTGCTTTGCCGCGTATCCCCAGACAGGGCACGCATACTCCATTACTGGCCGGATCAGGGCCTGGTAGACATTTACTGCTACTGGGTAGGGAAGGGAGCTGGTTGTGTTCAGGATAGGATATAGGATGGACATTCTGGCGCAGGCCTTCCTGTGGACCTCGTCTATGTGGGGTTTCCACGTAAGACGAGAGTCCAAGGTTACGCCAAGGTACTTGGCGGTTCTGCGCCAGGGGAGTTGGGTTCCATTTAGGTGGAGGTGGAGGGGGGGACGTTGAGGAGGTTCGCGCCTTCCGAGCCTGCGGGTAATCAGCATTGCCTGCGTCTTCTCCGAGTTGATGGTGATGCGCCAGCGACGGGCCCAGGTTTCTGTGTCATCTAAAACCCTTTGTAGCCTACGAATGACCAGGTCCTTGTTCGCATTTCTCGTGTAGAAGGCTGTGTCGTCTGCGTACTGCGCGGTGTGCACCAGGGGGGCCGTCGGAGTGTCCGCAGTGTACAAGCTGTACAATACGGGCCCCAGGACCGATCCCTGTGGCACCCCAGCACGAATACGCCTTCTGGTGGAGGTGGCAGTTTCTACTTTGACGGAGAAAGTCCTATTCGCGAGGTAGCTCTTGATTAGCTGAACAATGCTCCCTGGAAACCCTTGTGAGTACAACTTGTAGAGTAGCCCTCTATGCCATACTGAATCAAAGGCTTTGGCTACGTCTAGTAGCACTATCCCGCAGTAGCCTCTGTGGTTGAAGCCCTCTGTGGCTGCTTCAACCATTCTCATGACCTGTTGTGGGGCAGAGTGGTTCTGCCGGAATCCAAATTGGAAATCCGGCAGAATTTGCTCTCTGGTAATATGTTCTTGTATGGGTTTTAGCAGGAGGCGCTCATAGATCTTGCTGAGTGTTGGCAAGAGGCTAATCGGCCTGTAGTGCTGCGGGAATAGAGGGTCTTTTCCTGGTTTGTGTATCGCGACCACTTCCGCATGTTTCCAGCAAGCTGGGAACTCGCGGGAACGAGTAATCTCGTTGAGGACGTTCGCGAGGTGTGTGATCGCTGTGGGTGGGAGTTTTTTGACTAACTGGTTTGTGACACTGTCGTGCCCTGGCGCCTTTTTTGTAGGGAGGGACCTGATTACTCTTGCCACGTCCTCGGGGGCAAAAAGTATGGGTTCGTCCTCTGGGTCCTCCTCAGCATTGAGGAAGACGGCCAGTTGACGACTGACTACCTCTTCATGCTCTTCATCCTCGGGTTCTGCCGTTTGAAACTGCTTCTCGAAGGAGTCGGCGAGGGCGTTGGCCTTCTCAGCATTGCTGTAGACCAGTCCCCGCTCGCCGTGCAGTGGCGGCATCCTAGCGCGTCTTATTGTGAATTGTTTGGTTGCTTGCCAAAGTGTATGATCGTCTACTTTGAGAGCTGTGAGGCGGTTTTGCCATTGCTGGTTTCTGTGCTCATTGAGCGCTACCTTCAGTTCTCTCTGTAGACGATTGAGCAGCCTCCTGGTGGCCTGATTTCTGGTGATCTTCCACTCTTTTGCCACCCTGTTCTTGTGTCGAATTTGAGCTAACAAGTGTTCCGGGAGCTGTATTTGTGGCGGTGGGCCATCCCTTTGTGGAGGGGTGGCTTCTTCCGCTGCCTGCAAGATGGTGCCTGTTAGGTCTTGTAGCGCTTGTTCTACTGTTTCGGCAGTAGGTGGCGGAGCGCGAGCGATATCAGAGGCGACAGTTTCTTGGTATCGCTCCCAGTCTGTACGTTTGTACGACGTCTGGTACCGTGGGAGTGCTACCCATTCTCCCACATCGACTTCTAGAATCACTGGGTTGTGGTCGGAGGACATTCTGTTGATTGTCCTTGCGGTCACAAATCCTGCGATCCTCCTGGTGAGAGCTATATCTAACACATCGGGCCTGCTTCCGTTTTTCGGAAAATGTGTGGGCTCGACGGGACCCCATGTTTCGAAGTGGTGGGTGCGCGCTAGTTGTTGCAGTTTGGCGCCTGCTCTGGAGGTTACTCTAGAATTCCAGTCAGGGTGTTTGGCATTGAAGTCTCCCCCTATTACGAGTTTGCCTTCAATTTGCTCTAGAGCAGCTATGTCTCCCTCATCTATCTGGTCATGTGGGGGTCGGTAGACTGCAACAATTGTTAGGGGTCCAGTGGCAGTGGTTACTTCCACCGCCACTGCTTCGATTTTGTTGGTAGCTGGTAAGAATACCTGGTGGTGGGGGATCCCTCTTTTTACATATATGGCCACTCCTCCGCCTTGGGTTGGCCTGTCTTTACGGTAGCTAACGTAATTGGGAACTGTCGCTTTTACTCCCGGTTTTAGGTGGGTTTCCCCCATCATGCATATGTCGATGGAGAACTCCTTCATGAGTTCTCGGAGCTCGACCTCTTGATTAACAATGCCGTCTGCGTTAAAGACGCACATTGTCAGGCCTTGGATGTTTGGTCGTCTATCCATGATGGGGTTTTGATATTACTGAGGAAGTCGCAGAGGGGAGCGACTGCTGGACTGTTGCCTGAAGGGCAGCGAGGACCTGTGTGTTCTGCTTTTGGGCCTCCCTGAATTCCTTCATCATTTCCATGACGAGGTTCATGGTCTGCACCATTACGCCTAACAACTGATCCATGGGGGGGAAGTGTGTCTGGGGTTTCCTAGGGCCTTCTCCGTCAAGTTGGACCTGGTCGTTGTTGCTGTGTTTTACCCGGTGTTGTTCTTGTGTTGGTGTCTGCTGTTGTGGTGGTTGGGCAATGCTTTCGTGGTTCCTCGGGGGAGAAACCACTTCCGCATATGTTGCCCTTGGTGTGTCTGGCCTTGGTTTTACCCAGGCCTTGTCTGTGTGTGTTGTCATGTTTTGGTTTCTTGTGTGTCTGGGTGGGTTCATGGTGTTTTCTTTTCGTGTGTGGGGGGCGGCCTTTGCGCCCTTTGCCTGCTGTGTGTGTCTTTTATGGACCTCGCAGCCTTGGTAACCCGCTGTGTGGTTTTTGCCACACAGCGCGCACCTTATTTGCGGGTCCGTGTGTTTAATGTTGCACGTCCGTGTGTCATGGGCCTCGGCGCATTTTCTTCACCTCACTGCCATTGAGCAGTGTGCCGCAATATGGTTGAGGCCCTGACATCTGAAGCACTGCACCGTCCTGTTTTTGCGGCGCAGTGGTTCAGTGGTCACAGGGACCGCCAGAATCGTCTTAATGTCCCTTTTGTTCTGTGGGACGTCTGGCAGTGTGACCTGATACAGGGGCCATTTGCTGCCTATGTGTCCCATCTGTTGGACCGCCTTGACGATGTACCCCTGGGCAGTCAGGTCTGTTTTGATCGCCTGGGGGGCCACTCGTCTCGGCAGGTCCCTGATGACAATGTTTCTATTGCGTGTTTTCGTTGTGGGGAAAGTGTAGTGGGGTATGTTTTTGCTGTTGAGTAGTGTTTTTATTGTGGTGTAGTGCTCGAGTGTGAATAATGTTATTTTTATATTGTCACCACCAGCAGGTTTTGCTTTGAAATTGCCTCCCCCGATTGCTGTTTTTAGCATCTCGAAGAGTTCCTCGTAATTCCGAGTGAACTCCGCGACGATCGGAGGGAGGTGGTGGGTGACCTGGTTTTGTGTTTGCGTTGTTGTGTCTTGTGGTGTCTCAGGCTCATCGGCCACCGCCTGGAACCTGTTCGGGGTGGGTTCCACTCCCCGGGCCGGCGGGAGCCTCGGCTGGCGGAAGGTTTTCCTCGCCAGCACGAAACCATCCGCATCCTGCCCGGTTACGCGGTTCCCTTCCAGTGCCAGCGTTTCCTGGTCCCCTCCTAGGACGACGACAGGTGCTGTCGGGGGCGCTTGCTCCTCAGAGGGTGTTGAAGTGGTTGGGGTGGTGGAGTGCTTTTTCCCCTTGGAGTGCTTCTCCTTTTTGTCCTTCCTGACACGCCGCTGCTTGGAAGTGGTGGACTTGAGTGGGGGGGATTTAAGGAACTGGGATCGGGTAGGGGGTTGGGTGGCAGTTGTGGGTTTGGGAAGGATTTTTGTCGGTTGACTGGGCTTCTGCTTGCCATTTAGGTTGCGGATATGGTCAGCGAGGAGGCCACAGCTGCTGGCAAGCAGGAGAGGGCTGAGGAGAGGGGAGGGAGGGGCGGGATCGCAAATACTGACTACGTATTTGTTTGTTTGTGTGTTGTGTGGTTTTGCCATGTCGGTTGCGGAAAGGGGGCTTGCTGCCAGGTTGTTGTCAGTTGCAACCTTTGTTGGCACCGTTAGGTTTTAAGGTTGCAGAGCTGACCCTAGTAACACGATGGCAGACGCGGAATTCTGGACGGGGGCGGCGGAAAACCTCTCTGTGGTTCCGCGGCCCGCTTCCAGGTCCTGGCCTACTTTTTCCCTATTCTTGGGGGGGGCAGAGACTGACTCTGCGGCAGCTGAGGTGCTCGAGATGGCCTGCCGCGCGGCCCGCGGCAACAAGAAAGCGCGCCTCGTGTCGTCGGCGGAAAGAGACCGCCGCGACCCCAAGGCGCCACCCAAGCTCGACATTCCACAACGGCGAGAAGACACGACAACTCTGCCAGGCGACGCCATGCAAAATTTTCTCCAAGTGCCGTCCGTGCTAAGACCTAGGCGCAAGTGCCCGTCAATGTTTTAATAAAAACAGAGCCGGAGAACACTTCTGTTTGTACTCCCGTACTAGCGGGGGCCTATGGCTGACAGTACGCGAGTGAGAGTAGCGGTGCTCAACCCTCGACTGCTACTCAGCGAGTGCCGGCGCAGCCTGCTGCTCACATCTTTTACTTTCCCCTCTTTGGGGAAGTGTGTGTGGGGGAGTTTGTAGCCTTTCGGCTTTTACTCCCCTGTGAACGTGTGTGTGTGATTTTTTTTTTTTTTTCTATAGTTTTTTGGTGTCTGTGACTTGTGATGTTTGTTGTGAATGAGTCTAGTACTTGCCTGAGGTAGGCGAGAAGATTGGTGTTATATGGGAAGGAACTGGATTAGGGATTGGGTTTTGGGATTTTCTCTTCGACTTAGTCGTCGAAGATCGTCATAGGGCGCTTATGCTTGTCGCGGGACATGTCGTACCGACCTAGGGAGTGGATGAGCGCGTTTTCGGATCTGGAAGAACCCTCATAGAAGGACCTTGCCAGATCCTGGAAACGCTCTCTCAGGAGTGGGATTTCGGCTGCGGCGTGCAAGTCGTCTGTGGGGAATCCAAGAGGTAGGTGCAGTGCCCTTCTGAGGGCGCGGTTCTGCAGCCTCTGGAGTTTGTCCAGGTGCTGCTTCGCCGCGTATCCCCAGACAGGGCACGCATACTCCATTACTGGCCGGATCAGGGCCTGATAAACATTTACTGCTACTGGGAAGGGAAGGGAGCTGTTTGTGTTCAGGATAGGGTATAGAATGGACATTCTGGCGCAGACCTTCCTGTGGACCTCGTCTATGTGGGGTTTCCACGTAAGACGAGAGTCCAAGGTTACGCCAAGGTACTTGGCGGTTCTGCGCCAGGGGAGTTGGATTCCATTTAGGTGAAGGTGGAGGGGGGGACGTTGAGGAGGTTCGCGCCTTCCGAGCCTGCGGGTAATCAGCATTGCCTGCGTCTTCTCGGAGTTGATCGTGATGCGCCAGCGACGGGCCCAAGTTTCTGTGTCATCTAAAACCTTTTGTAGCCTACGGATGACCAGGTCCTTGTTCGCATTTCTCGTGTAGAAGGCTGTGTCGTCAGCGTACTGCGCAGTGTGCACCAGGGGGGCCGTCGGAGTATCCGCAGTGTACAAACTGTACAATACGGGCCCCAGGACCGATCCCTGTGGCACCCCGGCACGAATACGCCTTCTGGTGGAGGTGGCAGTTTCTACTTTGACGGAGAAAGTCCTGTTCGTGAGATAGCTCTTAATGAGCGCCGGCGCAGCCGGGGTGGGGGTGCTTTATGGGCTCGGGTGCGGCGGCCGGTTGCGCGCGCGCCCCATTGGTCGGCGGCCGCAACAGGGCGAGCTGGTAAAGGTGCGGCGGCGGCTGGCGGCGGGTGCCACTGTGTGGGGAGACGCTGACTAGAGCGGAGCGCTTGCTACTGGTGTTGCTGCTGCCGTACGTTGGTTCGAGATGCCGCCCAAGACTAGCGGGAAGGCCGCCAAGAAGGCTGGCAAGACGCAGAAGAACATTTCGAAGGGCGACAAGAAGAAGAAGCGCAAGAGGAAGGAGAGCTATGCCATCTACATCTACAAGGTGCTGAAGCAGGTGCACCCTGACACGGGCATCTCGTCGAAGGCGATGAGCATCATGAACAGCTTCGTGAACGACATTTTCGAGCGCATTGCGGCCGAGGCTTCTCGCCTGGCGCACTACAACAAGCGCTCGACCATCACGTCCCGCGAGATCCAGACCGCTGTGCGGCTGTTGCTGCCTGGCGAGCTGGCCAAGCACGCCGTGAGCGAGGGCACGAAGGCGGTGACCAAGTACACGAGCTCCAAGTAAGGAGGTGGCTCTGGAATGGAAGGAAGGATGGAGAAGGCTCCTCCGTTGCGAGAGCGGCAAAACGGCCCTTTTCAGGGCCACCAACTTGCCTTTTGCGGGAAGGGCGGAATTGTTGTTGTTGTTGTTGTTGTTGTTTGTGTGGACGGCTGTGATGTATGTGTGCATTTTGATTGTGGGTGGGGGGGGGGGGGGCGCGTCAAAGCGTGTTGCGGGGTACGGCCACGAGGTTGGTCGCCGTGGCGTGGAATGGTGGCACGCCTCGTTGGAGTGGTTTTGACCCATTGGTGTTGGTGTGTGTGTGTGTGTTACCTGTCTGCGAGGGGGGACAGTGCGATCGGCGACTTTTGTGTCACCGTAACGACGGCCGTTTGCGGGTTTGTTTTTTTGCACATCATACATGGCGAGGGTGAAATGTGAAATGTGAAATGTTTTTGTTTGGTTTTTTTTGCCGCCCACTATTCCCTTTGCTGTACGCCGAGTTTGACAATGGTGCGACGTAACTGCAGCGTGGAGGTGTGTGAGTGACGTTGAAATGAACGTGCCATTAAGACGCAATGTTGTTGTATTGTACTGTACGTGTACGGCGACACGCACGATGATGTACCATTCGACTCTGATTTTTGATAGCCGTGTCTGACTGATTGCGTACGACGCACGCACACCGATGTCGTCATTCAAGATGCACGCGTGTCCAGTGCAGTACAGTAAGCGCGACGCTAGACGACGACGACGGCGGCGGCGGCGGCGGCGGTCGTTTGTTTGGCGAATGTCTGTACACGTGTTTGTCTGTGTCCATCCGGTATGTATTTGTTTGTTTGCAAGTGTTTTGTGTGTCGGTGACGTGGTCCGATCCGTCGCCCCCTGAGTAACTGTCGATCGGCGCGATAGACCGGCGTCACGCAACTGAACCGAAGTCTTGGGCACACCCGTCATACTGTTGTACACCGTCGCGCTGAGAACGGTAACGAAAGGTTGACTTTGATCGGTCGAATGTCTGGGCAGAACGTGAGGAATGAGGCAAGAGTGCAAGGAGGAAAGGACAGAGGGGGGGCAAAAGAGAGAGGAAGGGAAAAAGGGGAGAAACGCATTCGTAGAGCAACGGAACGTTCCCGTGTCGGAGGCGTATTGGAGCCGCACTGAAATGCGTTTAACGGCGGCGCGGCTGCAAGTGCATGCCGTGGTGAACGTTACCTTTGACGGCTGCATTGGGCTTTGCCTTTGCTTTTGCTTTTGCTTTTGCTTTTGCTTTCGCTTTCGCTTTCGCTTTCGCTTTCCCGGATGTACGTAACGTTTGTTGATATGGTTCTGAGGAAGAGTGTATGACAGTGCCGTGCCGTCCATGTTCGTGTGCCCTCCCATTGTGTGTATGCTATTGTCTGTGTACTTGAATGATGTATGTAGGTGTTAGTGGACATGTTTTACCAGTGGGGGGAAATGGATCGTCGATAGTTGCCGTCACTCTGTCACGGTCGAGATGACGCACCCTCCGTACAGAAAGGTGTCGAGAAAGTGTGTGTGTGTGTGTGCGTCCGTGAATTGGCAGTGTTTGGAGGTGGGCGTGCCCTGCATGTGGCCCGGAAGGCTGTTCGTTTGGCGGTAGTGTTGTGTGGACAGGGGAGGGGCATGCGTAACGCTGCTGGCATGGCATTTCGGGAGATGGGAGGGGGCAAACGAGGAAACGAGGAGCGGCGGCCAAAGAAAGACGGGACGGGGAGGGGCGCGGTGTGGGTGGCTTGCGCCTGTGCTCGGCGTTGTGGTTTGTGCAAAAGAGGAGGAGAAAAACAATGAGTTGCCAGGGAGGGGAGCGGTGTGGTTGTCGTGGTGTAGCCGCAGACGCGGCTGTCAGTGAACGTGGCGAGACGGACGGATGCGCGGAGGGGCGGGGGCGGCGCATTTCGCCAGTGCCGTGCCGTGCCATGCCTGAAAGCCGCGTGGTCGCTGTGTTGTTGGTGGCGTGGGGGCGAGGAGAGTACCGTACGGGTGTGCTTGTGCGCCGGAAATGGCACACTGCGCCTGCCCGTCTTGGAGGCTGATGGCTGTGGTGTGGAAATGGGGCGCGGTGATGTTGAAGCAGTTGAAGAACAGAAAAGAAACCAAGAAAACGGAAGGCGTGATGCGGCGGTGGTGGTGAGAGCGGGAAAAACGAAACAAAACAAAAAAAACAACAAAAAAAAGAAGGAAAAACAACAAGAAACAAAAAAGAAAACAAAAAGTCTATCAATATTAAAATGTAAATGGAAATGGAAATGGACCCAGGTATAACCTCCCTGCACAAATAGCAGAGAGTCCGATGATAATAAAAATGTGCCAGAATGTTAACGTCCCTACAAAACAAACCCAACGATAATATTAATGAAAGAATGAACCGTATGTAACATTGCAACAGACATAATGAAACCTGATGAATTGTATAAGGGCAGCAGCGTTGACCTTTGGCCCTGTATTCAGAATAAAAAGAGCCAAAGATCGTTACCCCAATGAAAAAGACACTGAAACACGTATGTAACATAGCAGCGATGGCGAGACATTGTAGCATCTGTGACCAGAGAGTTTGCGCTGGACCGCGCGAGTGTTGCGAGCGGTTCTCAGTCAGTCAGTCAGTCAGTCAGTCGTTGCGAGTCTGTAGCTCTGTCTAGTTGAGGCCTGTACTCTGTCAGTAGTCGTCGCGTGCAGTACGCTAATAGTCGTCATGCAGAGCGGTCGGTCAGTAGTAGCAGCCGAGTGCGGTTGTGTGATGTAGGCGGTCGGCAACACTGGTCAAGATGGTGAATAAGGTATACTGTTTAATTAATATAATCATTAGATAATGAAAAATTTCATTTATTGTAATTATTCTCCAACAAGTTCCCCAAATAATAATTTTTATTTCAAAAGCATTTGTCAAACATTTAATTTTTTATTGAACTAAAGAGTTCGTTGCACTTCACATTTCATTCCACTTCTTTGAAGAAAAATTTCACTAAAATCACAAAAAAAGAGAATATTATTATTTGCAATGCAGTTCCTCCAAGCGCTGCGCAACAACAAGAGCAGAAATGTGACATCCATTTATTCTGAGGTAAGACTTTAATTCTGATTGTTTTGCACAGGGCCAAAGACCGATATTTCGGTTTAATTGAAGTTTCTTGTCACTGAACGGACTTTAAATGTTGTGAAGAATTTATATTTGAGTCAGATTGCGAATTTCACATTTTTGTTGCCATTTTCAATACCTCACATTGTGGGCGAGGTTACAATTAGCGCAATGTCCATTAGCATCCGTAAATAACATTGTCCATTATTTTAAATTTTGCGGGGAGGTTACAACACACAAAAAAAAAAAAAAATTGCATTTATATCCGCTCCTCAATTGTAGATACCCCTTACACAGCTGTGTGCAATGAATGAGTGCTGGCTGGTAATTAATTGCACTCCTTGGAGGGAAATGCCATAGGAAGTAGTCTTTAAAAAGTGAATGTTTTTCGTTAAAAGACAAAGGTTACTTTAGAAAAAAGTAATAGTGGGGCTTTTGTTGTTGAACAAAATAAGTACAATGAACATACGTTATCAGATTTGCGCAATGCAGCTTCACACTACCTTTTGATTATAACACAATATACTATACATCGTCCCGAACCGTGACCAGAGTCGCGAGACGAGCAGAGCACGCCGCCGACGCCCGCTCAGTACAACCGTCCACCCGCTACTACTGTCGACCGACTACTACCTCTCCCGACTCGCGCTACAACATATATAACAACTGTTCCTGGCGACCCGGTGCGTGCCACTACTGTCGTCTGGCGCGGTCCAAGCGCCGACTAGCAACGATAAATAACTCTCTGGTCAGACAGAGATGCTGTCATGCCTCGCCATCGCTCTGGTAATGAATACATACGTGTTGCAGCGTGCGTACCACCGGAACACGCAGTGGCGGAGCCAAAGACTGTGTTGTCGAGGTCGAGTGCGAGCGGGAAGAGAGGCAGCGTCGGCACGGAGATGCAAGCGAGCGCGAGACGCACGGGGGCTGCGGCGTGGCGCGTTTGCGGTCGGCGCCTTTGGTGGCAACGGCCGGGACAAGCAGCGGTGTATGGTGTGGTGCGGGGCGGACAGGGGCGGCGGTGGACGGGGAGGAGGCTTCGCGACGACGGCATGGGGGCGAAAACGGGACGGGGGACGGCGGATGTTGAGAGGCGTCACGCGCGGACAGGACACAGACACAGAGACACACACAGATTGGAAAGGTAGGGTGCGCGGTAGTAGTTGGGAATGTGCGTACCGTGCGGGATGGGAGTGGGCGAGGAACACGGTCGTGGCCCCTGTTTTGGGTGCGTGTGATGACGTCGGTGTGTTGTGGGAAGGGAAGGTGCTGTGGCGGCGGCGCGTAATGGGCGTAGGCCGAAAAGAGAAAGGAACGTGGGCAGTGTGTTGGCAAGCGTCGGTTCGACTGCGACGTTGATGGGCAGGGCAGGGCAGGGCAAGGTTAATGGTGGTAGGAGTAGGCGTGTGGGCGCAAAAAATCTGCCGCTGCAGGCGGTGCCGTAACCGCCATGGCGGGAAGGAGAGAGGGCCAAAGAAAGAAAGAAAGAAGAAAACAAAAAAAAAAAAAAAAAAAAAAGAAAAACAAAAAAAGGAGGGAGGGGGGGGGCGAAAGTGGAGAGGCGGTGGTGTGAGAAGGGCGGGGGCGGAAGGAAGGCAGGCAGGAAGGACAAGAGGCGAGGCGACGGCTTGCTTTGTGTATCGGTCGGTCTCTGGCTATGCTTCGTTTTCTGCAGCAGGGTCGGTGCGCGGCGTGGCTCGCGGCAGTGGGAACGCCTGGCGGCTGGACGGCCAGCAATGCGGTTGGATGGGCGGCCACAGCACCGCACCTGTGCCCGAGGAGGAGACGCTGGCGGCGGGCCCTGAGGTGAGGCCGGCTCGGCTGGGGCTGTGGATGTGTAGGTGTGCGCCGCTGCTGCAACAACGAGTAAAACGCGAGAAGAAGGGATGGCGGTAGAGAGAAGAAAAGAAAAAAAAAAAAAAAAAAAGGTCATGTTGTGTTGATGCGCAGGCAGACGCGTACAGAGAGACGAGCCCGGTCGGCAGCAGGGTGTGGCCGTGCCGAGTGCAGAGCAGCGGCGGCTCGGTTCGGTTCGGTTCGGTTCGGCCCGGCCCGGCGGGCCGCGCTGTTGTCGCGGACGTGAGCGCCCCCTGGCGGGTGGCCGGAGGCGGCGCGGCGTGTTGGACGTGTGGCTGGTGGCAGTGCACAATTTGCGAGTGGCTGGCGGTGTGGTGTGGCGGTTGGCGCGTCGGGCGGCGGAGAGAGAGAGGGAGGAGAGGTATGTGTTGCGGGCGCCCTTTGCTGCGCTGCGTCGTTGCGTGTGCCGTACAGGGCGGGCGCTTGTCGACTGTGTGGGCGGTGTGGCGAATTGGCGTGAATGAAACGGCTGCCGAGAGGTGTGTGGTAGCGAGCTGGTCGGTGTCAGTGCGAAGGGGAATGTGCGTGCGTTTCGCGGTTTCGGTGTGGTTTTTGCGGCGTGAGAGTGGGAATTAGTGGGGCCGGCTGTTGTGTTGGTTCCTTGTGTCTTGTGTCGCGTAGCTTGATGGCAACGTGGAAGGACGCCGGTTTCGTTTCGAGCCTTGCGTGTGGTTGTCGACGTTGACTGGTTGGCGTGTGCCGATGCACGTGCATGTGTGGGTCGCGAGTGCGTTTTTGGCTGGCTGTGTGTGTGTGTGTGTGTGTGTGTGTGTTTGTTTTGGGGGGGAAGGGGGAGGCGGTGGTGAAAGTGCAGTCGTTGCCACGGGCGTCGTCGGGTGGGGCTGGGGCTGGGGCTGGGGCTGGGGCTGGGGCTGGGGCTGGGGCTGTGCGTCGTGGCGGAAAGGTGGTAGGTTGCGGGAAGCGAGCCCGTCGTTGACGGTGTCGCGTGAGTTGTGAATCGAGTGGGGCGCGGGGCGCGGGACAGGAGCAGCGTGCCGCTGCGTCGTGGTCGTCAGCAGAGGCTGTGCGTGTGCTTGTCCTTTTTGTGGGCGGTTCGTGCGAGGCGTTTTTGTTTTGTGTTGCCCTAGTTGTTAGTTTATTTTGTTTGTGTTTGTTATTTTGAGACGACGACGACTGGTTGGTGGCGTGCGCGCGAAGTGGCGGTGTGCGCTTCCCGTGTCGTTTGTGTCGTTTTGTTTTTGTGTGTTTTTTTTTGCACTGGGCCCCGGGGGGTGGGTGGGTGGGTGGGTGGGTGGGTGCGTGTGTGTCGATTGCCGGCTGGCGAAAGGTGCGCCATCGGCGGGGTGGGTCGCCGGCACAAGTAGAGGCGGCGGCGTTGTTGCTGTTGTTGTGTGGTGTTTGTTGTTTTGTTCGGCTGTGTCGGCGAGCTGTGTTGCGGTGCGTGTGAATGGTGGTGCAAAAGTGCTGGCGTTGGGGCTGCGACTGCGACGGCGGCGAGCCGCGGGCGCGCATGATAGTGATGTTGTGAACAGCGGCTGTGTACGGTAGTGGTGTTGTTGTAGCACGACGTGCATCCGGGCCGGCGCGGAAAGCGCAGTTGCGGGCGGTTGCCCTTCGGTGCCAGCCATGTCGCGTGAGCGGCGGGTTGCTCTGGGTTGTTGTGTGGTGCCCTTTGGCCGGTGGGGGTGGTTCGCGTGTGTCTCGTTCGCGCTCGGTATCTGGTCGTGGTCGTGCTGCTCCCCCGTCTGTCGGCGGTTTTCGACGCGTCTGTACGTTTTTGTTCGTTTGCGGCGTGCCTGCCGACGTCGTCCCGTCGCGACGCGACCGTTCAACCGAAAGTGTGGCGCCCGAAGGTGAACGAACGTAACCCTGACCTCGGCGCTTTACGCTGAGCCGAGCGAACCGAACCTAACCTAACCTGTGGTGTGGCGAGGTGAGCTCAGCCTGTGAGCCCCTAACGTCTACGTAAGGTAAGCTGTCCGGCTCACGCCTCACGTTTGAACGCTTTTTTAACCTACGTTTGACGCTTCTTTACCTAGCACTGACCCCTTAACCTAACGTGTACGTGTAACCTAACCTAACCTAACGTAACCTGTGACGCCTGACGTGTTTGAATGCTTAACCTAAGTTTGACGCTTAACCTAACCCAAGTCCCCTTAACCTAACCCACGTCCACCTAACCTAACCTAACCTAACCTAACCTAACCTAGACGTGTAAACGTAATGTGTAACGCGTAACGTGTAAGGTCGGCTGTCGTGTGTGCTGACGGCAGATTGGGTTGGTCTGTAGATTCGGATTGCGGTTTGCCTCGGTCGAGGGGTTGGGTCGGAAGCGGCGAGGGGCGGCGGCGCCTGTTGCGCAGGCGGCGTCCGTTTGCGGCGGGCAATTGTTGAGAAACGGCTGTGAATGTTGGCGGGCGAGAGGAGGAGGACGGCGCGCGATGTGGCCCGACGGCTGCGGGCCGATCGGGAAACGGCGGGAGGGCGACGGAAGGCGATGGGGCGGCGGAGGCGCGTTTGCACGGCCGTCATCGCCGCACGCCTCGGCTTGTGTGGCTGTGGCGCCGGCCGCGCTGGCCGGGCTGCCGCGGCGACGGTGTGGGAGTTTTGCCGAAGGTTTGGCCATTGTGGCGGGTCGTCGGCTGGGGCTGTGGGGGTGGCATTTGGGCGGGGGCGGCGATTCTCGGCGGGCCGACCCAGGCTGTAGCGCGCAGTAGCTGCAGTTTGGCCGTGGTTTGCGGCGCTGCCGTGGCGACTGGTTGGCGACTGTGGTGTGGCTGTGTGTAGCCCCATCCTCGGTGGTTTGAAAGGCGCGGGCGGTTGTGGCGCAGGTTTGGGGCTGCTCCGCACAGGCTGTCGGACGTTGGGCGGTAGCAAGCGCCCATCCGCCAGTCGTATGTCCCAAGAAGAGGAGAATAACACAGGATTTACCTGACGGCATTGCCTGCATTCGTCAGAGGAGAGAGATTGGGTTGGACTTCTTTATTTGTGGTATGGCAGCAGGGTATGCGGGATTATAAAAAGTGAATCATAGGGACGGAGCTGCAAGCAGCGTCCGCTTAGTGCACTCCCGGGTTCTCATCTGTCGAGGAGTGCTACAGGCCGCTGATAGCGGTCGCGAACATCTTGAGGAGCACCAATGTCTCGAATGAGGGGATTGGCAGAGGCATGCGACCGTCGGTAAAAACGGTCGGCAGTCTGCTGGATGCGGAGCAGCACGTCCAATTCATCAGCTGCTTGGTGTAGGTAGCCATGCGGGAACTGCGGGTGGACATGGAAGACCCGCCGAAGAATCTTATTCTGTTGCGCCTGTAGACGCTGGATATGCGTGGGGGCTGCATTGCCCCAAGCCTCACATGCATAGTCAACAATCGGCCGAATAAATAATCGGAAGAGGAGGAGGCCATTCCGGATGGAGAGGTCAGACCCCTCATTAAGGAATGGGTACAGTGCGCCCATCCGCTGGTGGACTTTTGCACGGACGGCGTCGATATGCGGCTTCCAGAGTAGGCGATCGTCCATGATGACGCCCAGGTACCGGACAGTCTTCTGCCAGGGGAGAGCGGTCCCGTAAAGGTGAAGTGGCGGGGCCGGCATCGTTGTCTTCCTCGTAAAGACGATGGCCTGTGTCTTCAGGGGGTTGAACCGGATGCGCCAGCGAGCTGCCCAGATCTCCAGATCGTCGCACGCCCGCTGCAACCGGGAATGCATGGCTGCATGCCACCGGCTCCTGGTGTAGAGCATCGTATCGTCGGCGTAGACGGCTTTCTCCACTCGGGGCGACGTCGGAAGGTCCGAGGTAAATATAGTATAAAGGACGGGGCCCAGGACGGAGCCCTGCGGCACCCCGGCGACGATAGGTCTGGCAGTGGAGAGAGCCGCGTCAACGCGGACAGCGAAAGTACGGTGCTGCAGGTACGACGCAATGAGGCGCACGTACGCTCGGGGAATGCCAAGGTGGTCCATCTTCCAGAGAAGTCCAGCATGCCAAACACTGTCAAAGGCCTTCGTGACATCTAGAAGAACCGCTCCACAGTATTCCCGGTTATTGAAGGCGCGAGTGATGTACTCCACAACACGTACAATCTGCTGGGTCGTGGAGTGGCCGCGGCGGAAGCCGAACTGTTCCGGGGGGAGGATTTCCCGAAGATCCAGGATGGCCCGGAGTCGCTGAAGAAGTAGCCGCTCAAACAACTTGCTGATGTGTGGAAGCAAACTGATAGGCCGGTAGGATTTTGGGTCTTTCCGATCCTTGCCCGGCTTGGGAACAGCAATAACGATGGAGTGCTTCCACGCTGCAGGGTAGGTGCGAGTCCGCAGAACCCAATTGAAGATGGCAGTGAGACGAACAACTGCCAGGAGCGGCAGGTTCTTAAGGACCCGGCCAGTAATGTTATCAACACCTGGAGCCTTGGACGCCGGGAGAGCCCTGATGCCCGCACGGACTTCAGCCACGGAAATAGGCGGGATGTCGTCGTGGTCCTCCTCCTCGTCCCCATGGAGGATGGTCTGCACCTCGGTGTCAACCTGGGCGACGTGCAACTGGTCCACACCATCTTGAAGGGGGGTAAAATTCTCCTGAAAGATGTCCGCAAGGAGATTCGCCTTATCCACATGTAGATAGGCCGTCCCAGTCGGTGTTGCAAGAGGGGGTATCCGTGTCCTGCGTCTCGTAAAAAAGCGGACCGCATTCCAGTGCATGGGGTCGGGGGTGAACGCCTGCAATTTCGCAGCCCAGCGTCGATTCTTATGCTGGACAATCGCCGCCTTGATGTCACGTCGCAGGCTGTTGATTTGGCGCTTCAGCTGTGGGTCCCGGGTCACACGCCAATCCTTGCAGAGGCGGTTACGAGTGCGGATGTCCTGGAGGATTTCCGCCGGGAGAGCGGAAGATGCGAATGTGCTGGGGCGCTGGCGGGGTGTCGCTCCCTCCAGAGCGGCGGTGAGAGTATCAGCGAACTGGTCGACAGAGGCCTCGTGAACGCCGACGCCATCCACTTGGTGCTGCAGGGCTGCAGTAACTCGTCGCTGGAAGCAGGGCCAATCCGTGTGGTTGAAATTGAGGTGGCCCGGACTCTGCGCCGGGGCGACGTCCAGTTGAAAGAGAACGGGCAGATGGTCGGAGTTCAGTTCGTGAAGGACTTCAGCAGTCAGGAACTGATTAAGTCCCCGAGTAATGGCGATGTCAAGAATGTCGGGCCTCCCTCTGCTAGGATAACACGTCGGCTCCACTGGCCCACAGACATACGCGTTCACCTCTTCAGTGGCCTGGAGTAGAAGGCGCCCATTACGATTGGTGACCAATGAATTCCAGGCCGCATGTTTGCAATTAAGGTCACCTGCGATGAAATATTTGCCTGGAGTCCGTAGAAGGAGACGGGCATCATCGATGAGGAGCTGGCGGCGAGGGCTCCGGTAGACAGCCATAAACGTGACTGGTCCAGTGGCTGTTTCAACCTGGACAGCAGTGACTTCTATAGACCCGATGGCAGGCGGTTGAACTTCACAATGCGGGATGGAGGAGCGGATGAAGATCGCCGTGCCACCCCCCTGCGTCGGTCTGTCGGTCCGAAAGCATCGGTAATTTGCGATGTTGGAGCGGATGCCTGGTTTGAGAAATGTCTCATTCACCAGGCATATGTCCACGTCATGTTCAAACAAGAACTGCCGGAGCTCCTCAAGGTCGTAGGTGAGGTTGGCGGCGTTATAAGCCACGATGCGGAAATCATCCAAGCGGCGGCGTCTAGGCATGCTGGGCTACTGAAGTGTCTGCAGTAGGAGCCTGAAGGCTGCGTGAGATCGTCGCCTCCACCGTGGCGGCGATGGTTGCAGGCAGGTGGACGATGGCATTGGTCAACTCGGTCACCATCGTGGTCAGATGCTGCAGCAGCTGGAAAACGTCGTGGAGCCCAACAGTAGGCACCGCAGTGGGTGAAGGAGAAGCTGGCTGGCGGTCCTGGCGCGGAAGAGGCGGCGGGACGCTTGGCACCTCGGCAGCTGCAGGAGCCCGTGGGTGGGAGACGCCCTTCAGTGCATCGGCCACTGTGACACCGGGCTGGATTCTCGCGGACCGGCGTTCCATGAGGGAGGGCCACGTACGGTTGTCATTGGCCGGCCGTGTGGGCGGCGGTTGGCGCCGCCGGCGGGTATCAGCACGTCGGGAAGGCGGGACGGGAGGAAGACCCCGCTGCCGACGGCTAGCCTCCTTATGCTTCGCGCAGGAACGAAAATTGGCAGGATGACTGCCTCCACACAGGCCACAGACGGGCGGCTCATCCTTGCTTCGTGGACAAAGGCGGCTGTCGTGGCCAGCACCACACTTGACGCACATAGGCGGCATAGTGCAGTGACGGGCCACGTGGTTGAACCCTTGGCACCGGAAGCATTGGACCGGGCCACGGGACTTCCGCAGACGTTCCACGGTGACGGAGAGGTCGTAAATCCTGGTTAGCTGGAATATTTCCCGATGCCGAGGAGTGTCCTGCAGGACGACGACGCGGTGGCCAGTAAGCTGATTGGTCCCGGGCATACGATGGTAATCCACCACCGTCGCGACGAAGCCGAGGTCCTCCAGTTCTTCCTTCAGTTCGTCATGGGTGAGAGACGCCGGAATGTGCTTCAACAGCGCCTTCAGAGTCGGCGGACGGACCGCTGGATAGGTATACATGGGGATACCCTCTCGCCCAACCATATCCATTACAGTCACATAATCCTCCGTACAGGAGAGGTTGAGTTTGAGGGTATCACCCCCTGTCTGCTTGGCAGTAAACGACTGCTTACAGTGTTCCTTTAACCACGTGTGCAGTTGCTTGTAGGAGTTCTTAAACTGCAACACAATGGGCGGCACCTTCCGCTGCAGCTGAGGCGGGGACGGTGGCTGCTGCGCCCCCTGCTGTTGCTGTTGCTGCTGGGGCGGTGGAACGTCGTCCGCGCCGTCTTGGATGACGTCGTAGCGGTTAGACGTTGGCACCGCGTCCGTGTCAGGCCGCCGCTGCGGCTGCTTCGAGACCTTCTTCTTTGGTGGCTTCCGGAAACCGTCATCTGCCCCGGTGGCGGCGTCGCCGGTACGCTTACGACTATGCTGCTGGTGGCCGTCGTCATCTTCACCCGAAGAGTCATGAGTGCAATCCATACCGAGATCCAAAGTCCTTGCACAGGTCGTCAACAAATCGTTTTCACGGAGGCGTTGCCTGGTCATCATAGGTGGGGGGCCGGATGAGGCCGCCGACGAAGTATTCTCCGCCGGACGGCGATCCGCCACACCCTCAGCCGGAGTAGCGTCCGTAGACATAACGAGCTCTCGCGCAACACGTCCGCTCTCGTCGGAAGACTAACTCCGAATGGGTAGCAAGCGCGGGAGGCGCGGCGCGGCGGCGCGCAGAGTGGCGGCCGCTCTCTCGGCCGTCCGCGCCCGCCCGCGACACTGGCTGGGCCTTGTGATTCTCTGCTCTGCTGCTGTGCTGTGCTTGCGTGCCTGCCTGCCTGCCGTCCCGCTCGCTCTCGCTCTCGCTGTGTGTTACGCGCGTCGTCGAAATGGCAGATCAGGCGGCTACGAACGAGACTGCTGCGGCACCCGCCGCCACCGGCACTATGAAGAAGGCCAAGTCTGCGTCGTCTGCGAAGAAGCCGCGCGCCAAGCCTGCGCACCCGCGCACCTCTGAGATGGTGACGGCCGCCATCAAGAGTCTGAAGGAGTGCGGCGGGTCGTCGCTGCAGGCGATCAAGAAGTACATAGCCGCGCACTACAAGCTGGACGCGGAGAAGCTGGCGCCGTTTATCAAGAAGTACCTCAAGTTGGCCGTCGTGGCGATCGAGCTGGTGCAGACGAAGGGGAAGGGCGCGTCCGGCTCGTTCAAGCTTGCCGGCGCCGGCGGCGGGGGGGGCGGCCGAGGGCGGCAAGGCTCGTGCTGGCGGTGCCAAGAAGAAGCGCGCCGCTCCGGCCAGCAAGGAGAAGAAGGGCGCCCGTGCGGCCGGCGCAAAGAAGGCTGGTGGCGTGAAGGCGGCGACCGGTCGGAAGGCGGGCGCCGCCAAGAAGGCGTCTGCGGCGTCGGCCGCTCCCGCGGGTGCGAAGAAGGCGGCTGCGGCCAAGCCGGCCAAGGCCAAGTCGCCGTCGAAGGCGAAGAAGGCCGCCAAGGTTCCGACGAAGAAGCCGAAGGCGCCGCGCCCGAAGAAGGCGACGACGCCGTCTAAGGCGAAGGCTTCGCCCAAGAAGAAGAAGTAGAGTAGAGGAGAAAGAGATGGGAGAAAGGAAGGGTTTGGCGCTTGACTCCGTCGTCCCCACCCCCCGTCGTCGTCTAGTGGCGCGCAAGAGACGCGCGGCCCAAAACGGCCCTTCTCAGGGCCATCAAAGCACGTCGGGGGAGGTTTTGATTGTCGTGTTGCGTTTGGTGTGGGTGTCTGTCTGGCGTTTCTGTATGCCCGTGGGGATGCTGTTTGCGTGCCGTGGTGGTTGGATTGCGGGGGTCGGTGGCGGGTGTGGGCGGCGGTAGCGGTAAGCGGTGTTGTTGTTGTTGTTGTTGTTGTCGTGGTTTGATTGTCGCCGTGTTTGTGGCGGCGGCCGACGGTTGGTTTTCTGTCACGTTGTTTTGTTTGAATACGTTGGTTGGCTTGCCTGCGTTCGTTCTTCTCGGATGTCTGTCTTGTCGAGTCGTGTCTGGTCTCTGTTTTGTTCCTTTGTGTGTGTGTTATGTTTTGCAACGGGGGGCACGTTGAGATGTGGAAGGAGTCGGCGGGGATTTCGGTGGCGTGTAGAGCGAGCGAGCGAGCGCGCCTGCCTGGCCGTTGGCCGTCGGAGTGGAGTGCGGGTTTTTTTGTTTTCGAAACGAAAGCGGCGGCCGGCCAGCCACCCGTGCGGTGTGACGTCGGCCGTTGGGTATTGTGCGCTTTGAGCGCCGGGGAGGGATGATGTGTGATTGTTGCGCGCTGCTAGCAGGCAGGCAGAGTGAGCGGGTGTGGCGGACGGACGGGAAGTGGTGGTTTTTGTTTTTGGGTTGCGGGGCGAGAGGCAGGCGACCGACAAAGTTTGCTCGCGACGGAGAGATGTTAGTGGCCCTGAAAAGGGCCGTTTTTGTTTGTGCGGTGCGGTGCCGCGGCGCGGTTTAGGCGCGCTCGCCGCGGATGCGGCGCGCGAGCTGGATGTCCTTGGGCATGATGGTGACGCGCTTGGCGTGGATTGCGCACAGGTTGGTGTCTTCGAAGAGGCCGACGAGGTAGGCCTCGCTGGCCTCCTGCAGGGCCATGACTGCGGAGCTCTGGAAGCGCAGGTCGGTCTTGAAGTCCTGGGCGATCTCGCGCACTAGGCGCTGGAATGGCAGCTTGCGGATGAGCAGCTCTGTGCTCTTCTGGTAGCGCCTGATTTCTCGCAGGGCGACGGTGCCCGGCCTGTAGCGGTGGGGCTTCTTGACGCCTCCGGTGGCGGGCGCGCTCTTCCTCGCCGCCTTGGTGGCGAGCTGTTTGCGCGGCGCCTTTCCGCCGGTGGACTTGCGGGCCGTTTGCTTTGTGCGGGCCATAGCGGTAGCGGTAGCGGAGCGGCGTGCGTGGAGGTTAGGTGCGGCGCGGCGTCCGGTGCTGCCTTGACAACGGGCCCGCGCGCCTCCGTGCTACGCTTATATGCCCTCGGTTGCGCGTGGTGGGGGGAGGGCGGGCCAGAGTCTATATAGGGGGGCGGCGGGCGCGCTGGGCGCAGAGGTTGCACTCGAGTTAGCGATGCCGAGCGAGACGGACGCACGCGCCGAGCGCTCCGCTCCCGAGGCAGCTAATGCGCTTCCGACAGCTCCAGCGGACAGGGCCGCGTCCCTGTACGCTAACGGGGTCGAGTTGAGTACATCAGTTTCACTACCGAGTGTTTCTGATAGTACTCCTCCCCCAACGAGCGTCGACCGTGCTCACGCCTATCGCGTCACTCGCGAAAGTGAAACCGCGATTTCGATCTCTCGCGAGTGTTGTGCGTCGTTGCAGCAGCCGCTGGAGACGCCCGTGGACGCCCCCACAGCGCAGCAAGACAGCGACGAAGCACTCCAGCTTCTGGTGAGTCTCATGCCGCACGCAGCCGCCGCACCCCTCGGAGTCGATTCCGACAACGACGAAGAGGAAATGCAGACAGAGCAGACGCCGGCAGGCTCACAAGCGTCTACGTCACGTGCCTCGAGGAAGAGGCAGAAGTCCGACGACGACTCCTCAGCCCCGGACACGCGCAAGTTCCGCAAGGAATACGCGCAAAACGGCACCAAAACCGGGACAAAAACTCTCCGGCGCACGCCAAAATCCAAAGTGGACAATGACGGCTTCGTAACTGCAACGAAGACCGCAAGAGCCACACGACAACCCACAGCAGCACCAGTAGGCACGAGCAACAGCTTCCTAGCACTTAGTGACTCGGAAGACGAGGAGCTGACACTGCCACCGCCGCAGCAGCGTCGCGCACTGCCGCCGCTTATAGTAAAGTTCGATGGCCACTTTCGTGAGCTGCAGAACGCTCTGAACTTGCTGATTGGCAAGGACAGCTACACCATCAGCGCGACAGGCGATGACCTTCACAAAGTGAAGGTGAAAACCACCGAACACTTCGTAAAGGTCAGCGAGGAATGCACCAGACGGGGCTGGAACTTCTACACCTTCAGCTCCAACAGGAAGAAGCCCCTGAAGGTTGTATTCCGCAAAATACCGCGCACCATGAAACCAGAAGAGTTGAAGGAAGATCTGGAACAAATGGGCTACTGCGTTGAAGAAGTCATAAGAATGAAACTTCATCGCACCAAGGGACGCAACCCGCTCTTCCTGGTAATTGCAAACAACACGGCGGAAAACCGGAAGCTTTTCCAACTCAAGCGGATAGGCAACTTGGAAGTGTGCGCAGAAGTGCTTCGCAACAAAGCTGCATACGCTCAGTGCTATCGCTGCCTGGAACTCGGCCACTCGACTAAGTACTGTGGAATGCCCGAGTATTGTGTTAAGTGCGGTGAGCAACACGCCACCGAAGCGTGTGCTAAAAATGGTATACCACACCAAGACTTTACGCCTAAGTGCAAACTCTGTGGTGAAGAGCACTGCGCAAATTACAGAGGTTGCACAAAACACAAAACGTTTGCGGCTCGCGCCCGCGGAAACGAAGCGCAGCAGCGAAGAGTTTCGGCGGGAACATCGCACCCACGTGGAGCCCCAACGCACAGCCACAGCCAGACAAAGAGGAAACGCGGCCGCCGAGGCCGCGCATCCGGCCGAGCACATACCGAGGCGGTCGTCAACCTCGCCCAGCAGCGCGGGAACTCCGACGCCCGGAACAAAGAGCGGCAGCCACCTCGCAGGCGGCCGCAGAACACGCCACCAGCAACGGAGCGCGATGGCGGACAGGCTCCGCCCGCCGCCTCACAGCAGGTACAAGCACGCCATCACGCAGCACCGGCCGCAGCCAACCAGGCCGCAGGCCCGCCTCCCCCGCCGCAGCGCGCCGCGCCAGTGGCGGCCCAGCCGCAGGCAGTTCCCCCGCCTGCGCCCCTACCTCGGCAAGCAGCTCCTACCACCGCGCCTCGCCGTAACGGAGCGGACCAATCAGCGCCGCCCGTCCCGGACCGGTCCAGCATGGCCGACTTCCCCGAACCGCGATGGCGCCGGCAGCGGCCAATCACCGGCCAGCAGCCTGCTGCAGCAGCCCACACCAACGGCGGCCAGCAGCCCAGCGGAAACCAGGCCACGCACGACGGCCATTCTGTCGGGCCCCGACAAAATGGCGTACACACCGTCCACCATGATGTCGGCCCCCGACAAGATGGCGACCGCATCGACCGTCTCCTTGACACGATGCAACTAATGATGGCTCGCGTGACCGAGCTGATGGCCGCAGTACAGCAAGTACTCGCCGTAACCTCGTCCACCGCCCGTCATGCCTGAAAACCCAAGAAGCCTCAAGGTATGCGTATTCAACGCCAATGGCTTGAAAACGCAGGACGGAGAATTCCGGCAGTTTCTGCGCGACGAGGACATAGACATCTGCCTCGTCGCGGAAACTCACCTAAAGCCTGGCGTACGAGTCGGCGTCGCTAATTACGTCTGCCACCGCTACGACAGGCCGACGGCAGGAGGTGGGACGGCCGTTTACGTCCGGCGTTCCATCAGACACCATCGGGTTCCCGTGCCAGAACTGACGTCGACTGAAGCAGCCGCAGTCGCAGTCGACACTGTGCACGGCAGAATAACCTTCTGCGCTGTCTACAGGCCGCCGCGCGGACAACTGGACGTCGCGGACGCCAACAAACTCCTGTCCCTCCAAGGAAACCTCATACTTGGGGGAGACTGGAACGCGAAGCACGCGGCATGGAATAGCCGCCTTACGAACACCAGCGGCAGACGGCTACAACGCGTAATAGAGCGCCACGACGCGATCTCAGTAGGACCGCACGACGCCACCATCTATCCAACACGCGGACGGGAGGACGTGTTGGACTTCATCATAATGAAAGGCATACGGCAGCACGTGGCGGCCAGTACCCGAACGGCACTCGCGTCCGATCACTTGCCAGTCATCTTCGTGCTCGACGCCGACGTCACTCCGTTGCAACGCAGAGGACTCGACCTAAGAGGCATAAATTGGGAAGAGTACCGAGCAAATGTCACGGAAGCCCTGACGACACTCCCCGACGTCGACGCCGATGGCGCCGACGCCGCACTTCAGCACCTGTCGCAAGCCATCACAGATGCAGCCACAGCCGCAACTCCCGCGAGGCGTCCAGCGGAGGAAGTTCACCTCCCTCTCCAGCTCCCGCAACGCATCCGTGACGCCATAGCTGCCAAAAACAGGCTGCAGCGGGAATGGCAGCTCACGCGTAACCCGCGTACCAAGCGGGAACTAAATCGTATGCGCCGCCACATCAGGGCGGACGTGGATGCGCATCGAAACGCTGAGTGGGCTGCGAAAATAGGGCAACTTGACATCGAGGACGGGTCGGCGTGGAAGTCCATGAAAAGCTTCCTACGCCGCACGCAGCCCATACCGCCTCTGCTAGTGGGTAACAGGTTTGTTAGCGAACCAGACGCCAAGGCTAATGCACTGGCTGATGCCTTCGCTGCAAACTTTACCCCCATGGAGGACCCTATCGACGAAGAACACGTCCGCCTCGTAGCAGACCGTCTTCCAGTCTTCTTACGTGAACGCGCAGAGGACGACGAGATTCAGCCTGTCTCGTCGGACGAAGTGCAACTACAGCTTCGCCACCTTCAGCGCAAGAAAGCAGGCGGAGCAGACAACATCAGCAACCTGATGCTGAAGCAGCTTCCCGACGCTGCAGCACAACATCTTGCGGCCATTTTTAACGGGATTCTGCGCTCCAGCGAGTATCCAGCCTGTTGGAAGCATGCTGAGGTAGTCGCCTTGCCGAAGCCGGGGAAGGACGCGCGCATTGCGAAGAACTACCGGCCCATCAGTCTTCTACCAGCAACTTCCAAGGTCTTCGAAAGGTTGTACCTGGTCCGCCTGCTGGCGCATGTAAACGCCGAAGGACTTCTCCCCGACGAGCAGTTCGGGTTCCGTCGGGAACACGCGACGACGCACCAGCTGCTCCGCCTGACGGAGGAAGCGTTTGGAGCCGTTGACCGACGTAAGTATTTCGGCGCTCTCTTGCTGGACGTGTCTCGTGCCTTTGACTCCGTGTGGCATGACGGCCTCCTGTACAAGCTTCTTGTGCAGGGGGTACCTGTGTCGCACGTGAGGCTCCTGCAGAGCTATCTGCAGGATAGGACGTTTCACGTCCGTGCTTCCAGTGGAATTTCCACGGAGCGCCGTATACTTGCGGGTGTACCTCAAGGCTCGGTCATCGGTCCGACGCTGTACTCCCTCTATACCGCCGACCTGCCACGCACGAACCGCGTCCAGACGGCACTCTATGCTGACGACACGGCGATCTACAGCAGCAGCTGGAGCGTCGACGTCTTGCAGCGGCGTCTACAGGCAGCCACCGACGAGCTCTCGGAGTGGGCAAGAAAGTGGCGCCTCGCCTACAACGGAGACAAGAGCCAGGCGATAATCATCACAAATCGCCCCCTCCGTCAAGACGCGCCGACAGTCTCGGTGTGTGGTGTGCCAGTACCTTGGAGCCACACCGCCAAGTACTTAGGCGTTACTTTAGACCGGCGTCTCACATGGCAGCAACATATAGAAGCAACCAGAGGAAAGGCACTGGGTAGATTGAGGCTGCTCTACCCAGTGCTCAACCCCACGACAACGCTGCCAGAAGACGTCGGTCTTACGCTGTACAAGGCCGCCATTCGACCGCTGCTGGAGTACGCCGCAGTCGTGTGGGGCAACACGGCTGAAACCAACCTCAAACGCCTTCAAACAATACAAAACAGGGCGTTGCGTCTTGCACTGCATCTACCCAAGGACTTCCCAACTGAGGAGCTCCACCACGTCGCTGGAATCAAGCCGCTGCGGCAACGATTCAGAGATACAGCGACGACCTTCTATGAAAAGGCCGAGAGGTCAGCCAACCAACTGGTTAGAGGACTCGGCCACCGGCCACACTGGCGAGCGTCCCTTCGCTGGCCAGACTTGCTGCGGCAGTAATCACGCAGCATACCCTAACACAAAGTCCGCAGTGCAGGACAGCATAGAAAAACATAAGCCTACCCCATAAAGAAGACACTGCTTATTGTAGGAAAAATAGCGATAGGCTATTATAACCTACGACTACATCACGTGGAACAAACATGCATGTTCCACACATTTGCACACACGGCTGGGCGCAGACCGTAGCCGACTCGCCAGCCGCTGCAGCTGCTGTTTGTGCACGTTTTGCTTTGCCCGAGGAAGGAAGGATGACAGGCCGCGGCAAGGGAGGAAAGGGGCTCGGCAAGGGTGGCGCCAAGCGGCACCGCAAGGTGTTGCGCGACAACATCCAGGGCATCACGAAGCCCGCCATCCGCCGCCTGGCTCGCAGGGGCGGCGTGAAGCGCATCTCTGGTCTGATCTACGAGGAGACCCGCGGGGTGCTGAAGGTGTTCCTGGAGAACGTGATCCGCGACGCGGTGACGTACACTGAGCACGCCAAGCGCAAGACTGTGACGGCCATGGACGTGGTGTACGCCCTGAAGAGGCAGGGGCGCACCCTGTACGGTTTCGGCGGTTAGGCTGCGTCGCAGCGGGCGCTGGCCTTCCCGCGGCCGTGCTTGTGGGTGGGAGAGACTAGAAAACGGCCCTTTTCAGGGCCACCACACTGTTCGGAAGTTGAAAAGTGCGAAAGAGTCTGTGTTGTTGCTGCGTGTGTGCGCTGTGTTGTTTGTTTGTTTCTTTCTTTCTTTCTTTCTTTCCGTTTGAGCGACGTGATGTGACTGGGAGGGGAGAAGGAAAGGAAACGTGTCATGTGGCTGGCTGTGTGTGGAGCTGCTTCGTTTGTGTTTGTTATTGTGTGTCTTTGTATCGATCGCGAACGGAGATGGCGGGCTGTGTGTTGTTGTGCGAGAGGCGGTGATTATTTGCCTGCGTGGTTTGGCTCTGTGTGTTTGCGGCGGCGTTGGGGTTTCCGAGGCAAGGCGTGTGGGCATAGGCGGCCGGATCAGCTGTTTCGTTCGTGTCGACGGCCGTTGCGCGCGGGAGTGGAGGGCGGTGTGTCGACACGCCTCCCTTTAACAATGGTCATTATTGCTGCCGTTGTCGTTTGGAAGGCGACTGCGACCGTGCAAAAAAAAAAAAAAAAAAAAAAAAAAAAATGTGTGTGTTTGTTGGGCCACACGGGCTGTGTGGACGACAAGATGGCGGACGTGCGCCGGCGGCGGCTGTGCTGTGAAAGTGCAAAGTTAAAACAAAACAAGGTGCGGCGAGGACGACTGAAATTTTGCTTTGGACGTAGGTTTGTGTGGTGGCCCTGAAAAGGGCCGATTGTTGTGGGCCGGGCCGAGCCGGCAAAGCGCGTTGCGTGCAGGGGAGCACGCGGCGCTGCGATTGCCTGGCCTCCTTTAGGCCTTCTTCTCGGTCTTCTTTGGCAGCAGGACGGCCTGGATGTTGGGCAGGACACCACCCTGTGCGATGGTGACGCCCGACAGGAGCTTGTTGAGCTCCTCGTCGTTGCGGATGGCAAGCTGCAGGTGGCGCGGGATGATGCGCGTCTTCTTGTTGTCGCGGGCCGCGTTTCCGGCCAGCTCGAGCACCTCAGCCGCGAGGTACTCCATGACGGCGGCGAGGTAGACGGGCGCCCCGGCGCCGACGCGCTCTGCGTAGTTTCCCTTGCGCAGGAGGCGGTGGATTCTGCCGACCGGGAACTGGAGCCCAGCCCTGCTTGAGCGGGACTTTGACTTGCCCTTGACTTTGCCTCCCTTTCCGCGTCCGGACATGGCGATGGGCTAGCGACGGTGCACACGAAACGGAAACGAAAACGACCGGTGCGAGCGGCAGCGAGTCGAGCAGCGGAGTGCGTGCCGGCGCGCGCGGCCTCCTTTCATCTGGACTGGGTGTGGAACATCCCAGGCTATCGTGAATGTAGGGTTTACCGAGAGGCATTTCCTACCAAGGCTGCAGGGTGTGGTTGGCGGTGGTCAGCGCGTATGATAACTGGAAATCGCTGAGAGGAAGAAGTGGTGGTGAGTCTTCTGGGCTGACCTGATTATTCGATCAGGGCAACGGGCCGCCTGTAGTGGTCGTGATGGTCATTATGTCGTCCTAACCTCCGGACGAGGGGATTGTCTGAAGTGCGGGTGGCATTATAAAACCGGCGCGCTGCGTCTTGAAATCTTTCCCGGACGAGGGGTTCCGCAGCCGCCTGATGGAGGGGGCGATGAGGGAAATCACGCGGAACATGGTAAACTCGGCGCAAGAGCTTGTTTTGTAGTTGCTGGAGCCTCTGAATGTGGGAGGGGGCAGCATTGCCCCAGACTTCACAGGCATAGTCCATGACCGGACGAATGCACGTACGATAGATATGCAGTCCGTTGGCGACAGGGAGCGAGGAAGTTTCGTTGAGCATGGGGTACAATGCCCCAGCCCTCTGAGATGTCTTCCGGTGTACAGCGGTGACGTGAGCCTTCCATGTCAGGGTGCGATCGAGAATGACCCCGAGGTAGGTGGCAGTCGTGGTCCAGGTGATGGCCTGATTACAAAGCACCAGTGGTGGCACTTCAGGTGGGAGACGGCGAGTGAGGAGCATCGCCTGAGATTTGGCGGCGTTGAAGCCGATCCGCCAGTCGGCGGCCCAGCGCTCGAGGTCCTGCAGAGCAGCTTGCAGACGTCGGAGGACGGCGTCGATGTTGCGATGGCGCGAGAAGAGGGCCGTGTCATCAGCATAGATGGCACGACCAACCCTCGGGGAAATCGGCAGGTCAGAGGTGTAGACAGCATACAATATCGGGCCCAGAACGCTCCCTTGGGGCACTCCAGCAAGGACTGGGCGAACAGAGGAAGACGTGCTGCCAACTCGGACGACAAAAGTACGGCCCTCAAGGTAGTTGCCGAGTAGGCGGACGAAGCACGAAGGGATGCCGAGATGGAACAACTTGAAGAGCAGGCCGTGGTGCCAGACGGTGTCAAAGGCCTTGGACACATCGAGCAGGACAAGGCCGCAAAACTCCCGATTGTTGAACGCCAGTGTCGCCTCCTCGACGACGCGGAGCAACTGTTGAGTGGTGGAGTGGTGCTGGCGGAAGCCAAACTGTTCCCGAGGAATGATATTGTCCTGGTGGAGCAGCCGGCCGAACCTAGAGAGGAGGATTCTCTCGAAAACTTTACTCAACGTCGGGAGGAGACTGATGGGGCGATAATGCTCTGGTACTGTCCTGTTTTTGCCCGGCTTCGGGACCGCCACGACGACAGCCTTCTTCCAAGCGTCTGGGTACTGCAGCTGGTGAAAGATGGCGTTGAAGAGAGCGACCACATACAGGATGGCAATCCTGGGCAGCATGCGGAGGACTCTCCCGTCAACGTTGTCGTGCCCCGGGGCCTTCGTCTGGGGAAGTCGGCGAAGATGGTCAGTGACCTCCCTTTCCGATGTTGGGACAATGGTGGCGTCACCGTGATCGCCGTGGAGGAAGGCAGCAAGTCTGGTCTCCACTGTGCGGACGTTCTCGTTGTCGACCGGCGCCGCAAGGGGCCGGAAGTTGGCCTCAAAAGTCGACGCCAGGGCCTCGGCTTTAGCGGCGGGCGTGTAAGCAGGTCCATCGGCAGTTGTGAGCGGCGGCATGTGTGGGCGGTGCCGTGTGAGGGAACGGACCAACTCCCACGTGTCGGCCCCAGGATCAACTGAGGCAAGCTTCTCCTCCCACCGGCGAATACGGTGAGCAGCAAGGGCAGCCTTGATGACGCGGCGGAGATGATTGATGCGCCGCTTCAGCACGGGCTGGCGTGTTTCATGCCAAACTCTGTTCAGATGGTTTCGTTCTCGGATAAGGTCCCGTAAGTCTGCAGGGAGTGCTGGAGCTGCCACTGAAGAAACCCGTGGAGGCGTAGTGGAGTCAGCAACAGCCGTGGTGAGAGCCGCAGTCAGCGTGTGAAGAGCAGCATTGACATCCGTGTCCAGTGGAGGTGGCTCATCCGGGAGGCGTTGCAGAACAAGCTGCCGGAAGCGCGGCCAGTCGGTCTTCCGGGTGTCGAGCTTCGCCGCTGGTGGAAGCGGAGTGACATGTAGTCGAAAGAGCACCGGCAAGTGGTCGGAGCTCAAGGCGTGGAGAACGTCCGGGGTGACAAACCAGTCGACACCCTTGACGAGACAAATGTCCAAAACGTCGGGAGCAGAGCCGTTCGAAGGGTAGTGCGTCGGCTCAGCAGGTCCATACACAGAAGCTCGTGCCCTCTCTGCAGCATGATAGAGCCGCCTCCCACTGACGTTCAGCGTCCGAGAATTCCAGAGCTGGTGCTTGGCATTCAGGTCGCCAGCGAGGAAGAGCTTGACCCCAGCACGAAGGAGAGTGTCAGCATCATGGACGGTGAGGTGGCCTCGTGGCGGCCGGTACACGGAGAGAAAGATGACCGTTCCAAGGGACGTCTCCACTGCGACGGCCGTAGCTTCACAGGAGTCCAACCTCGGCAGAGGGACACGATAGTGCCGGAGTGTCCGCTTGACATAGATGGCTGTCCCACCGCCAGCCATCAGCCTGTCGTCGCGATAGCAGACGTAATTCGGGGCGTTCGCTCGAAGTCCAGGTTTGAGGTGCGTCTCGGTAAGGAGACACACATCCACGCTGTAATCCTGGAGGAACTGCCGGAATTCGAGAAGCGCAGGGAAGAGGCCATTCGCGTTCCACGTTACAGCCGTGAAGGTCTGGTGGCGCCTAAGGTTGTGAGCCATGGCCAGCGGATGCGATCGCCGTGGCAGCGGGGAAACTTCGGAGGGCTGCATGGACTGCAGCAGTGATGGCGGTCGGCAGCTGGGCCAGAGCGGCAGAGACAGCCACGAGGGTGGCCTGGACTTCTTGCAAGACCGCGATGAAATCAGCAGCTGCAGCAGGTGGAGCAGGCCCATCTTCAGAGCGTCGCAGAGGCTGGACAGCAGGGGCAGAAGGAGGCGTCGTCCGGCCCTGGAGGACGTCAGCGTAACCAAGGTCCGCCCGAGCAGCAAGCAGGCGCCGCTGGGCGGGTTGTCGTGGAGGAGTAGCAGGTGGAGCAGGTGGTGGCGCAGCTCGGCGCCGCTGCTGTTGGCCATCGGAGCGGGACGTCTGCCGCAAGGGAGGTAGTCCACGCTGGCGGCGGCTGGCTGCCTTGTGGACAGCGCAACCGCGGTAGCTCGCAGGATGAGCCCGCTTGCACAGGGCACAGGTGGCTGGTTCGTCCCGGGACCGGGTACACTGCTGGCTGAGGTGACCCTCGCCACACTTGACACATCGTGGCCTCATGCGACAGAGGCGGGAAGTGTGGCCCGGCTCCTGACAATTGTAGCATTGGACGAGGCCCTTCCGTGCGCGTAACTTCTCGACTGTCACCGAGAGGTCATAAAACCTGGTGACTTGGTAGATTTGCCTGTTATCAGGCGTATCAGGCAACACGATCTCCATCAAAGGGATGGGGCGCTGGGTACCAGGCATCTTCATCCGGGTGGCTGCAGTGGGCGCGAAACCCATAGTGATGAGGCCGTCCTTAAAGGCGTCCGCCTTCATCTTCAGCGGTATGCCTCGCATGGCAACCTTGAGAACTTTGGGTCGTACAGTGGGGAAGGTGTAGTTTGGGATCCCACGTGCACCAACCATGTCCATGACAGCCACGTAATCTTCAGTAGTGGCGACTGTCAGCTTCAGACGGTCTTCGCCGCAGTGTTTGGCGGTAAAAGCGTTCTTGAGGTTGGCCTGGAGCCAGTCCCGAAGCGTCAGATAATCGTCAGGGTAGTCGATAACAATCGGCGGCAGCTTAGGGCCGGAGCGAGGTGTAGCATCGTCGGCGGCCGCCGGTGGAGGCTCGTCAGGATCTTCAGAGTCGGCGCCATCCTGTAGGGCGTCGTACTGATTGGCAGTAGGCACAGGGACAACGGCCGGGCGCCGTCGTGGAGCCGCCCTCTTCTTAGGTGGCGGTTTCTTGAATCCAGCGTCACTCGTACCAGAAGTGTGTGGGTCGTCACTGGCGGACGTGACAGCCGATCGCTTGCGCTGAAGCACCCTCTGCGGGGCGCCGGCAGCGCAGTCCTCACGGGGAGGGTCGGTAGAGTAGTCCATCTCATCGTCCTGGTCGCGCGTAGTCGTCATATACTCTTGGTCCTCCTGGGGTTGCCGGGTCGTCATAAGTGGAGCGTCCGATGGGGCCGCCGACGGCGCAGGCGCCGCCGGACGGCGATCAGACAGCTCCGGCGCGGCGGCGGCAGCTGCCGCGACCGCGCGCGCGTCACAAACGTCTTGCTCGCTCGCCATCTCGAACACGAGTGCGTCGCGTGCGTGCGTGCGTGCGTGCCGGCGCAGCCGGGGTGGGGGTGCTTTATGGGCTCGGGTGCGGCGGCCGGTTGCGCGCGCGCCCCATTGGTCGGCGGCCGCAACAGGGCGAGCTGGTAAAGGTGCGGCGGCGGCTGGCGGCGGGTGCCACTGTGTGGGGAGACGCTGACTAGAGCGGAGCGCTTGCTACTGGTGTTGCTGCTGCCGTACGTTGGTTCGAGATGCCGCCCAAGACTAGCGGGAAGGCCGCCAAGAAGGCTGGCAAGGCGCAGAAGAACATTTCGAAGGGCGACAAGAAGAAGAAGCGCAAGAGGAAGGAGAGCTATGCCATCTACATCTACAAGGTGCTGAAGCAGGTGCACCCTGACACGGGCATCTCGTCGAAGGCGATGAGCATCATGAACAGCTTCGTGAACGACATTTTCGAGCGCATTGCGGCCGAGGCTTCTCGCCTGGCGCACTACAACAAGCGCTCGACCATCACGTCCCGCGAGATCCAGACCGCTGTGCGGTTGTTGCTGCCTGGCGAGCTGGCCAAGCACGCCGTGAGCGAGGGCACGAAGGCGGTGACCAAGTACACGAGCTCCAAGTAAGGAGGTGGCTCTGGAATGGAAGGAAGGATGGAGAAGGCTCCTCCGTTGCGAGAGCGGCAAAACGGCCCTTTTCAGGGCCACCAACTTGCCTTTTGCGGGAAGGGCGGAATTGTTGTTGTTGTTGTTGTTGTTGTTTGTGTGGACGGCTGTGATGTATGTGTGCATTTTGATTGTGGGTGGGGGGGGGGCGCGTCAAAGCGTGTTGCGGGGTACGGCCACGAGGTTGGTCGCCGTGGCGTGGAATGGTGGCACGCCTCGTTGGAGTGGTTTTGACCCATTGGTGTTGGTGTGTGTGTGTGTGTTACCTGTCTGCGAGGGGGGACAGTGCGATCGGCGACTTTTGTGTCACCGTAACGACGGCCGTTTGCGGGTTTGTTTTTTTGCACATCATACATGGCGAGGGTGAAATGTGAAATGTTTTTGTTTGGTTTTTTTTGCCGCCCACTATTCCCTTTGCTGTACGCCGAGTTTGACAATGGTGCGACGTAACTGCAGCGTGGAGGTGTGTGAGTGACGTTGAAATGAACGTGCCATTAAGACGCAATGTTGTTGTATTGTACTGTACGTGTACGGCGACACGCACGATGATGTACCATTCGACTCTGATTTTTGATAGCCGTGTCTGACTGATTGCGTACGACGCACGCACACCGATGTCGTCATTCAAGATGCACGCGTGTCCAGTGCAGTACAGTAAGCGCGACGCTAGACGACGACGACGGCGGCGGCGGCGGCGGCGGTCGTTTGTTTGGCGAATGTCTGTACACGTGTTTGTCTGTGTCCATCCGGTATGTATTTGTTTGTTTGCAAGTGTTTTGTGTGTCGGTGACGTGGTCCGATCCGTCGCCCCCTGAGTAACTGTCGATCGGCGCGATAGACCGGCGTCACGCAACTGAACCGAAGTCTTGGGCACACCCGTCATACTGTTGTACACCGTCGCGCTGAGAACGGTAACGAAAGGTTGACTTTGATCGGTCGAATGTCTGGGCAGAACGTGAGGAATGAGGCAAGAGTGCAAGGAGGAAAGGACAGAGGGGGGGCAAAAGAGAGAGGAAGGGAAAAAGGGGAGAAACGCATTCGTAGAGCAACGGAACGTTCCCGTGTCGGAGGCGTATTGGAGCCGCACTGAAATGCGTTTAACGGCGGCGCGGCTGCAAGTGTCTGCCGTGGTGAACGTTACCTTTGACGGCTGCATTGGGCTTTGCCTTTGCTTTTGCTTTTGCTTTTGCTTTTGCTTTCGCTTTCGCTTTCGCTTTCGCTTTCCCGGATGTACGTAACGTTTGTTGATATGGTTCTGAGGAAGAGTGTATGACAGTGCCGTGCCGTCCATGTTCGTGTGCCCTCCCATTGTGTGTATGCTATTGTCTGTGTACTTGAATGATGTATGTAGGTGTTAGTGGACATGTTTTACCAGTGGGGGGAAATGGATCGTCGATAGTTGCCGTCACTCTGTCACGGTCGAGATGACGCACCCTCCGTACAGAAAGGTGTCGAGAAAGTGTGTGTGTGTGTGTGCGTCCGTGAATTGGCAGTGTTTGGAGGTGGGCGTGCCCTGCATGTGGCCCGGAAGGCTGTTCGTTTGGCGGTAGTGTTGTGTGGACAGGGGAGGGGCATGCGTAACGCTGCTGGCATGGCATTTCGGGAGATGGGAGGGGGCAAACGAGGAAGCGAGGAGCGGCGGCCAAAGAAAGACGGGACGGGGAGGGGCGCGGTGTGGGTGGCTTGCGCCTGTGCTCGGCGTTGTGGTTTGTGCAAAAGAGGAGGAGAAAAACAATGAGTTGCCAGGGAGGGGAGCGGTGTGGTTGTCGTGGTGTAGCCGCAGACGCGGCTGTCAGTGAACGTGGCGAGACGGACGGATGCGCGGAGGGGCGGGGGCGGCGCATTTCGCCGGTGCCGTGCCGTGCCATGCCTGAAAGCCGCGTGGTCGCTGTGTTGTTGGTGGCGTGGGGGCGAGGAGAGTACCGTACGGGTGTGCTTGTGCGCCGGAAATGGCACACTGCGCCTGCCCGTCTTGGAGGCTGATGGCTGTGGTGTGGAAATGGGGCGCGGTGATGTTGAAGCAGTTGAAGAACAGAAAAGAAACCAAGAAAACGGAAGGCGTGATGCGGCGGTGGTGGTGAGAGCGGGAAAAACGAAACAAAACAAAAAAAACAACAAAAAAAAGAAGGAAAAACAACAAGAAACAAAAAAGAAAACAAAAAGTCTATCAATATTAAAATGTAAATGGAAATGGAAATGGACCCAGGTATAACCTCCCTGCACAAATAGCAGAGAGTCCGATGATAATAAAAATGTGCCAGAATGTTAACGTCCCTACAAAACAAACCCAACGATAATATTAATGAAAGAATGAACCGTATGTAACATTGCAACAGACATAATGAAACCTGATGAATTGTATAAGGGCAGCAGCGTTGACCTTTGGCCCTGTATTCAGAATAAAAAGAGCCAAAGATCGTTACCCCAATGAAAAAGACACTGAAACACGTATGTAACATAGCAGCGATGGCGAGACATTGTAGCATCTGTGACCAGAGAGTTTGCGCTGGACCGCGCGAGTGTTGCGAGCGGTTCTCAGTCAGTCAGTCAGTCAGTCAGTCGTTGCGAGTCTGTAGCTCTGTCTAGTTGAGGCCTGTACTCTGTCAGTAGTCGTCGCGTGCAGTACGCTAATAGTCGTCATGCAGAGCGGTCGGTCAGTAGTAGCAGCCGAGTGCGGTTGTGTGATGTAGGCGGTCGGCAACACTGGTCAAGATGGTGAATAAGGTATACTGTTTAATTAATATAATCATTAGATAATGAAAAATTTCATTTATTGTAATTATTCTCCAACAAGTTCCCCAATAATAATTTTTATTTCAAAAGCATTTGTCAAACATTTAATTTTTTATTGAACTAAAGAGTTCGTTGCACTTCACATTTCATTCCACTTCTTTGAAGAAAAATTTCACTAAAATCACAAAAAAAGAGAATATTATTATTTGCAATGCAGTTCCTCCAAGCGCTGCGCAACAACAAGAGCAGAAATGTGACATCCATTTATTCTGAGGTAAGACTTTAATTCTGATTGTTTTGCACAGGGCCAAAGACCGATATTTCGGTTTAATTGAAGTTTCTTGTCACTGAACGGACTTTAAATGTTGTGAAGAATTTATATTTGAGTCAGATTGCGAATTTCACATTTTTGTTGCCATTTTCAATACCTCACATTGTGGGCGAGGTTACAATTAGCGCAATGTCCATTAGCATCCGTAAATAACATTGTCCATTATTTTAAATTTTGCGGGGAGGTTACAACACACAAAAAAAAAAAAAAAATTGCATTTATATCCGCTCCTCAATTGTAGATACCCCTTACACAGCTGTGTGCAATGAATGAGTGCTGGCTGGTAATTAATTGCACTCCTTGGAGGGAAATGCCATAGGAAGTAGTCTTTAAAAAGTGAATGTTTTTCGTTAAAAGACAAAGGTTACTTTAGAAAAAAGTAATAGTGGGGCTTTTGTTGTTGAACAAAATAAGTACAATGAACATACGTTATCAGATTTGCGCAATGCAGCTTCACACTACCTTTTGATTATAACACAATATACTATACATCGTCCCGAACCGTGACCAGAGTCGCGAGACGAGCAGAGCACGCCGCCGACGCCCGCTCAGTACAACCGTCCACCCGCTACTACTGTCGACCGACTACTACCTCTCCCGACTCGCGCTACAACATATATAACAACTGTTCCTGGCGACCCGGTGCGTGCCACTACTGTCGTCTGGCGCGGTCCAAGCGCCGACTAGCAACGATAAATAACTCTCTGGTCAGACAGAGATGCTGTCATGCCTCGCCATCGCTCTGGTAATGAATACATACGTGTTGCAGCGTGCGTACCACCGGAACACGCAGTGGCGGAGCCAAAGACTGTGTTGTCGAGGTCGAGTGCGAGCGGGAAGAGAGGCAGCGTCGGCACGGAGATGCAAGCGAGCGCGAGACGCACGGGGGCTGCGGCGTGGCGCGTTTGCGGTCGGCGCCTTTGGTGGCAACGGCCGGGACAAGCAGCGGTGTATGGTGTGGTGCGGGGCGGACAGGGGCGGCGGTGGACGGGGAGGAGGAGGCGGCGCGACGACGGCATGGGGGCGAAAACGGGACGGGGGACGGCGGATGTTGAGAGGCGTCACGCGCGGACAGGACACAGACACAGAGACACACACAGATTGGAAAGGGAGGGTGCGCGGTAGTAGTTGGGAATGTGCGTACCGTGCGGGATGGGAGTGGGCGAGGAACACGGTCGTGGCCCCTGTTTTGGGTGCGTGTGATGACGTCGGTGTGTTGTGGGAAGGGAAGGTGCTGTGGCGGCGGCGCGTAATGGGCGTAGGCCGAAAAGAGAAAGGAACGTGGGCAGTGTGTTGGCAAGCGTCGGTTCGACTGCGACGTTGATGGGCAGGGCAGGGCAGGGCAAGGTTAATGGTGGTAGGAGTAGGCGTGTGGGCGCAAAAAATCTGCCGCTGCAGGCGGTGCCGTAACCGCCATGGCGGGAAGGAGAGAGGGCCAAAGAAAGAAAGAAAGAAAGAAAGAAGAAAACAAAAAAAAAAAAAAAAGAAAAAAGAAAAACAAAAAAAGGAGGGAGGGGGGGGCGAAAGTGGAGAGGCGGTGGTGTGAGAAGGGCGGGGGCGGAAGGAAGGCAGGCAGGAAGGACAAGAGGCGAGGCGACGGCTTGCTTTGTGTATCGGTCGGTCTCTGGCTATGCTTCGTTTTCTGCAGCAGGGTCGGTGCGCGGCGTGGCTCGCGGCAGTGGGAACGCCTGGCGGCTGGACGGCCAGCAATGCGGTTGGATGGGCGGCCACAGCACCGCACCTGTGCCCGAGGAGGAGACGCTGGCGGCGGGCCCTGAGGTGAGGCCGGCTCGGCTGGGGCTGTGGATGTGTAGGTGTGCGCCGCTGCTGCAACAACGAGTAAAACGCGAGAAGAAGGGATGGCGGTAGAGAGAAGAAAAGAAAAAAAAAAAAAAAAAAAAAGGTCGTGTTGTGTTGATGCGCAGGCAGACGCGTACAGAGAGACGAGCCCGGTCGGCAGCAGGGTGTGGCCGTGCCGAGTGCAGAGCAGCGGCGGCTCGGTTCGGTTCGGTTCGGTTCGGCCCGGCCCGGCGGGCCGCGCTGTTGTCGCGGACGTGAGCGCCCCCTGGCGGGTGGCCGGAGGCGGCGCGGCGTGTTGGACGTGTGGCTGGTGGCAGTGCACAATTTGCGAGTGGCTGGCGGTGTGGTGTGGCGGTTGGCGCGTCGGGCGGCGGAGAGAGAGAGGGAGGAGAGGTATGTGTTGCGGACGCCCTTTGCTGCGCTGCGTCGTTGCGTGTGCCGTACAGGGCGGGCGCTTGTCGACTGTGTGGGCGGTGTGGCGAATTGGCGTGAATGAAACGGCTGCCGAGAGGTGTGTGGTAGCGAGCCGGTCGGTGTCAGTGCGAAGGGGAATGTGCGTGCGTTTGGCGGTTTCGGTGTGCTTTTTGCGGCGTGAGAGTGGGAATTAGTGGGGCCGGCTGTTGTGTTGGTTCCTTGTGTCTTGTGTCGCGTAGCTTGATGGCAACGTGGAAGGACGCCGGTTTCGTTTCGAGCCTTGCGTGTGGTTGTCGACGTTGACTGGTTGGCGTGTGCCGATGCACGTGCATGTGTGGGTCGCGAGTGCGTTTTTGGCTGGCTGTGTGTGTGTGTGTGTGTGTGTGTGTGTTTGTTTTGGGGGGGAAGGGGGAGGCGGTGGTGAAAGTGCAGTCGTTGCCACGGGCGTCGTCGGGTGGGGCTGGGGCTGGGGCTGGGGCTGGGGCTGGGGCTGGGGCTGGGGCTGTGCGTCGTGGCGGAAAGGTGGTAGGTTGCGGGAAGCGAGCCCGTCGTTGACGGTGTCGCGTGAGTTGTGAATCGAGTGGGGCGCGGGGCGCGGGACAGGAGCAGCGTGCCGCTGCGTCGTGGTCGTCAGCAGAGGCTGTGCGTGTGCTTGTCCTTTTTGTGGGCGGTTCGTGCGAGGCGTTTTTGTTTTGTGTTGCCCTAGTTGTTAGTTTATTTTGTTTGTGTTTGTTATTTTGAGACGACGACGACTGGTTGGTGGCGTGCGCGCGAAGTGGCGGTGTGCGCTTCCCGTGTCGTTTGTGTCGTTTTGTTTTTGTGTGTTTTTTTTTGCACTGGGCCCCGGGGGGTGGGTGGGTGGGTGGGTGGGTGGGTGCGTGTGTGTCGATTGCCGGCTGGCGAAAGGTGCGCCATCGGCGGGGTGGGTCGCCGGCACAAGTAGAGGCGGCGGCGTTGTTGCTGTTGTTGTGTGGTGTTTGTTGTTTTGTTCGGCTGTGTCGGCGAGCTGTGTTGCGGTGCGTGTGAATGGTGGTGCAAAAGTGCTGGCGTTGGGGCTGCGACTGCGACGGCGGCGAGCCGCGGGCGCGCATGATAGTGATGTTGTGAACAGCGGCTGTGTACGGTAGTGGTGTTGTTGTAGCACGACGTGCATCCGGGCCGGCGCGGAAAGCGCAGTTGCGGGCGGTTGCCCTTCGGTGCCAGCCATGTCGCGTGAGCGGCGGGTTGCTCTGGGTTGTTGTGTGGTGCCCTTTGGCCGGTGGGGGTGGTTCGCGTGTGTCTCGTTCGCGCTCGGTATCTGGTCGTGGTCGTGCTGCTCCCCCGTCTGTCGGCGGTTTTCGACGTCGTCTGTACGTTTTTGTTCGTTTGTGGCGTGCCTGCCGACGTCGTCCCGTCGCGACGCGACCGTTCAACCGAAAGTGTGGCGCCCGAAGGTGAACGAACGTAACCCTGACCTCGGCGCTTTACGCTGAGCCGAGCGAACCGAACCTAACCTAACCTGTGGTGTGGCGAGGTGAGCTCAGCCTGTGAGCCCCTAACGTCTACGTAAGGTAAGCTGTCTGGCTCACGCCTCACGTTTGAACGCTTTTTTAACCTACGTTTGACGCTTCTTAACCTAGCACTGACCCCTTAACCTAACGTGTAACCTAACCTAACCTAACCTAACCTGTGACGCCTGACGTGTTTGAATGCTTAACCTAAGTTTGACGCTTAACCTAACCCAAGTCCCCTTAACCTAACCCACGTCCACCTAACCTAACCTAACCTAACCTAACCTAACCTAGACGTGTAAACGTAATGTGTAACGCGTAACGTGTAAGGTCGGCTGTCGTGTGTGCTGACGGCAGATTGGGTTGGTCTGTAGATTCGGATTGCGGTTTGCCTCGGTCGAGGGGTTGGGTCGGAAGCGGCGAGGGGCGGCGGCGCCTGTTGCGCAGGCGGCGTCCGTTTGCGGCGGGCAATTGTTGAGAAACGGCTGTGAATGTTGGCGGGCGAGAGGAGGAGGACGGCGCGCGATGTGGCCCGACGGCTGCGGGCCGATCGGGAAACGGCGGGAGGGCGACGGAAGGCGATGGGGCGGCGGAGGCGCGTTTGCACGGCCGTCATCGCCGCACGCCTCGGCTTGTGTGGCTGTGGCGCCGGCCGCGCTGGCCGGGCTGCCGCGGCGACGGTGTGGGAGTTTTGCCGAAGGTTTGGCCATTGTGGCGGGTCGTCGGCTGGGGCTGTGGGGGCGGCATTTGGGCGATGGCGGCGATTCTCGGCGGGCCGACCCAGGCTGTAGCGCGCGGTAGCTGCAGTTTGGCCGTGGTTTGCGGCGCTGCCGTGGCGACTGGTTGGCGACTGTGGTGTGGCTGTGTGTAGCCCCATCCTCGGTGGTTTGAAAGGCGCGGGCGGTTGTGGCGCAGGTTTGGGGCTGCTCCGCACAGGCTGTCGGACGTTGGGCGGTAGCAAGCGCGCCCATCCGCCAGTCGTTATGTCCCAAGAAGAGGAGAGCAACATAGGATTTACCTGACGGCATTGCCTGCATTCGTCAGAGGGGAAAGGGTGTGTTTAACTTCTTTATTTGTTGTATGGCATCGGGGTATGCGGGATCATAAAAAGAAAATCATAGGGACGGAGCTGCAAGCAGCGTCCGCTTGGTGCACTCCCGAGTTTCAGCGGTCGAGGAGTGCAACAGGCCGCTGATAGCGGTCACGAACATCTTGAGGTGCGCCAACGTCTCGAATGAGGGGATTGGCAGAGGCGCGCGACCGTCGGTAAAAACGGCTGGCATTCTGCTGGATGCGGGGCATCACTTCCAGTTCATCAGCTGCATGGTGGAGGTATTGATGCGGAAACTGCGGGTGGACATGGAAGACCCGCCGGAGTATCTTATTCTGTTGCGCCTGAAGACGCTGAATATGCGTGGGGGCCGCATTGCCCCAGGCCTCACACGCATAGTCCACAATTGGTCGTATAAATAAGCCGAAGATGAGGAGGCCATTCCGGATGGAGAGGTCAGACCCTTCGTTAAGGAACGGGTACAACGCACCCATCCGCTGGTGGATTTTGGCACGGACGGCGTCGATGTGGGGCTTCCACAGTAGGCGATCGTCCATGATAACGCCCAGGTACCGGACGGTCTTCTGCCAGGGGAGGGCGGTCCCATAGAGTCGAAGTGGCGGGGCCGGCATCGTCGTCTTCCTCGTAAAGACGATGGCCTGCGTCTTCAGGGGGTTGAACCGGATGCGCCAGCGAGCTGCCCAGATCTCGAGGTCGTCGCATGCCTGCTGCAACCGGGAATGCATGGCGGCATGCCACCGGCTCCTGGTGTAGAGCATCGTATCGTCGGCGTAGACGGCTTTCTCCACTCGGGGCGACGTCAGAAGGTCCGAGGTAAATATAGTATAAAGGACGGGGCCCAGGACGGAGCCCTGCGGCACCCCGGCGACGATAGGTCTGGCAGTGGAGAGAGCCACATCAACGCGGACAGCGAAAGTACGGTGCTGCAGGTACGACGCAATGAGGCGCACGTACGCTCGGGGAAACCCAAGGTGGTCCATCTTCCAGAGAAGTCCAGCATGCCAAACACTGTCAAAGGCCTTCGTGACATCTAGAAGAACCGCTCCACAGTATTCCCGGTTGTTGAAGGCGCGAGTGATGTACTCCACAACACGTACAATCTGCTGGGTCGCAGAGTGGCCGCTGCGGAATCCAAACTGTTCCGGGGGGAGGATTTCCCGAATATCCAGGATGGTCCGGAGTCGCTGAAGAAGAAGCCGCTCAAACAGCTTGCTGATGTGCGGAAGCAAACTGATAGGCCGGTAGGATTTTGGGTCCTTCCGATCCTTGCCCGGCTTAGGAACAGCAATAACGATGGAGTGCTTCCACGCTGCAGGGTAGGTGCGAGTCCGCAGAACCCAATTGAAAATGGCAGTGAGATGAACCACAGCCAGGAGCGGCAGGTTTTTCAGGACCCGGCCGGTAATGTCGTCAACACCTGGAGCCTTGGACGCCGGGAGAGCCTTGATGCTTGCACGGACTTCGGCCACTGAAATAGGTGGTATGTCGTCACGGTCCTCCTCCCCGTCCCCGTGGAGGATGGTCTGCACTGCTGCGTCAACCTGGTCGACGTGTAGCTGGTCCACATCTTCTTGAAGGGGGGTAAAATTCTCCTGAAAGATATCCGCAAGGAGATTCGCCTTATCCTCATGTAGATAGGCCGTCCCAGTCGGTGTTGCAAGAGGGGGCATCCGTGTCCTGCGCTTCGTAAAAAAGCGGACCGCATTCCAGTGCATGGGGTCAGGGGTGAACGCCTGCAGTTTCTCAGCCCAGCGTCGATTCTTATGCTGGACAATTGCGGCCTTGATGTCACGGCGCAGGCTGTTGATGTGGCGCTGCAGCTGTGGGTCCCTGGTCACACGCCATTCCTTGCAGAGGCGATTACGTGTGCGTATGTCCTGGAGGATTTCCGCTGGGAGAGCGGAAGATGCGACTGTGCTGGTGCGCGGGCGGGGCGTCGCTCCCACCAGAGCTGCTGTGAGTGTATCAGCAAACTGGGCTGCAGAGGCCTCGTGAATGCCGACGCCATCCACCTGTCGCTGCAGGGCTGCAGTAACTCGACGCTGAAAGCACGGCCAGTCCGTGCGGTTGAGATTGAGCCGGCCCGTACTCTGCACCGGGGCGACGTCCAGTTGAAAGAGAACTGGCAGGTGGTCGGAGTTCAGTTCGTGAAGGACTTCAGCAGTCAGGAACTGATTAAGTCCCCGAGTAATGGCGATGTCAAGAATGTCGGGCATCCCTCTGCTAGGATAACACGTCGGCTCCACGGGACCGCAGACATACGCGTTCACCTCTTCAGTGGCCTGGAGTAGAAGGCGCCCATTACGATTGGTGACCAATGAATTCCAGGCCGCATGTTTGCAATTAAGGTCACCTGCGATGAAATATTTGCCTGGAGTCCGTAGAAGGAGACGGGCATCATCGATGAGGAGCTGGCGGCGAGGGCTCCGGTAGACAGCCATAAACGTGACCGGTCCAGTGGCTGTTTCAACCTGGACAGCAGTGACTTCTATAGACCCGATGGCAGGCGGTTGAATTTCACAATGCGGGATGGAGGAGCGGATGAAGATCGCCGTGCCACCCCCTTGCGTCGGTCTGTCGGTCCGAAAGCATCGGTAATTTGCGATGTTGGAGCGGATGCCTGGTTTGAGAAACGTCTCATTCACCAGGCATATGTCCACGTCATGTTCAATCGGTAGCAAGCGCCCATCCGCCAGTCGTTATGTCCCAAGAAGAGGAGAGCAACACAGGATTTACCTGACGGCATTGCCTGCATTCGTCAGAGGAGAGAGGGTGTGTTGAACTTCTTTATTTGTTGTATGGCATCGGGGTATGCGGGATCATAAAAAGAAAATCATAGGGACGGAGCTGCAAGCAGCGTCCGCTTGGTGCACTCCCGAGTCTCAGCGGTCGAGGAGTGCAACAGGCCGCTGATAGCGGTCACGAACATCTTGAGGTGCGCCAACGTCTCGAATGAGTGGATTGGCAGAGGCGCGCGACCGTCGGTAAAAACGGCTGGCATTCTGCTGTATGCGGGGCATCACTTCCAGTTCATCAGCTGCATGGTGGAGGTACTGATGCGGAAACTGCGGGTGTACATGGAAGACCCGCCGGAGGATCTTATTCTGTTGCGCCTGAAGACGCTGAATATGCGTGGGAGCCGCATTGCCCCAGGCCTCACACGCATAGTCCACAATTGGTCGTATAAATAAGCGGAAGATGAGGAGGCCATTCCGGATGGAGAGGTCAGACCCTTCATTAAGGAATGGGTACAGCGCACCCATCCGCTGGTGGACTTTGGTACGGACGGCGTCGATGTGTGGCTTCCACAGTAGGCGATCGTCCATGATAACGCCCAGGTACCGGACGGTCTTCTGCCAGGGGAGGGCGGTCCCATAGAGTCGAAGTGGCGGGGCCGGCATCGTCGTCTTCCTCGTAAAGACGATGGCCTGCGTCTTCAGGGGGTTGAACCGGATGCGCCAGCGAGCTGCCCAGATCTCGAGGTCGTCGCATGCCTGCTGCAACCGGGAATGCATGGCGGCATGCCACCGGCTCCTGGTGTAGAGCATCGTATCGTCGGCGTAGACGGCTTTCTCCACTCGGGGCGACGTCGGAAGGTCCGAGGTAAATATAGTATAAAGGACGGGGCCCAGGACGGAGCCCTGCGGCACCCCGGCGACGATAGGTCTGGCAGTGGAGAGAGCCGCGTCAACGCGGACAGCGAAAGTACGGTGCTGCAGGTACGACGCAATGAGGCGCACGTACGCTCGGGGAAACCCAAGGTGGTCCATCTTCCAGAGAAGTCCAGCATGCCAAACACTGTCAAAGGCCTTCGTGACATCTAGAAGAACCGCTCCACAGTATTCCCGGTTGTTGAAGGCGCGAGTGATGTACTCCACAACACGTACAATCTGCTGGGTCGTGGAGTGGCCGCTGCGGAATCCAAACTGTTCCGGGGGGAGGATTTCCCGAATATCCAGGATGGTCCGGAGTCGCTGAAGAAGAAGCCGCTCAAACAGCTTGCTGATGTGCGGAAGCAAACTGATAGGCCGGTAGGATTTTGGGTCCTTCCGATCCTTGCCCGGCTTAGGAACAGCAATAACGATGGAGTGCTTCCACGCTGCAGGGTAGGTGCGAGTCCGCAGAACCCAATTGAAGATGGCAGTGAGATGAACCACAGCCAGGAGCGGCAGGTTCTTCAGGACCCGGCCGGTAATGTCGTCAACACCTGGAGCCTTGGACGCCGGGAGAGCCTTGATGCTTGCACGGACTTCGGCCACTGAAATAGGTGGGATGTCGTCACGGTCCTCCTCCCCATCCCCGTGGAGGATGGTCTGCACTGCTGCGTCAACCTGGTCGACGTGTAGCTGGTCCACATCTTCTTGAAGGGGGGTAAAATTCTCCTGAAAGATGTCCGCAAGGAGATTCGCCTTATCCTCATGTAGATAGGCCGTCCCAGTCGGTGTTGCAAGAGGGGGCATCCGTGTCCTGCGCTTCGTAAAAAAGCGGACCGCATTCCAGTGCATGGGGTCAGGGGTGAACGCCTGCAGTTTCTCAGCCCAGCGTCGATTCTTATGCTGGACAATTGCGGCCTTGATGTCACGGCGCAGGCTGTTGATGTGGCGCTTCAGCTGTGGGTCCCTGGTCACACGCCATTCCTTGCAGAGGCGATTACGTGTGCGTATGTCCTGGAGGATTTCCGCTGGAAGAGCGGAAGATGCGACTGTGCTGGAGCGCGGGCGGGGCGACGCTCCCACCAGAGCTGCTGTGAGTGTATCAGCAAACTGGGCTGCAGAGGCCTCGTGAACGCCGACGCCATCCACCTGTCGCTGCAGGGCTGCAGTAACTCGACGCTGAAAGCACGGCCAGTCCGTGCGGTTGAGATTGAGCCGGCCCGTACTCTGCACCGGGGCGACGTCCAGTTGAAAGAGAACTGGCAGGTGGTCGGAGTTCAGTTCGTGAAGGACTTCAGCAGTCAGGAACTGATTAAGTCCCCGAGTAATGGCGATGTCAAGAATGTCGGGCCTCCCTCTGCTAGGATAACACGTCGGCTCCTCGGGACCGCAGACATACGCATTCACCTCTTCAGTGGCCTGGAGAAGAAGCCGCCCATTAAGATTGGTGACCAAAGAATTCCAGGCGGCGTGTTTGCAATTGAGGTCACCAGCAATAAAATATTTGCCAGGAGTCCGGAGAAGGTGACGGGCATCATCTAGGAGGAGCTGGCGACGAGGGCTCCGGTAAACAGCCATAAACGTGACTGGTCCAGTGGCCGTTTCAACCTGGACAGCAGTGACTTCTATAGTCCCGATGGCAGGTGGTTGAATTTCACAATGCGGAATGGAGGAGCGGATGAAGATCGCCGTGCCACCCCCCTGCGTCGGCCGGTCGGTCCGAAAGCATCGGTAATTGGCGATGTTGGAGCGGATGCCTGGTTTGAGGAAGGTCTCATTGACCAGGCAAATGTCCACGTCATGTTCAAACAAGAACTGCCGAAGCTCCTCAAGGTCGTAGGTGAGGTTGGCGGCATTATAAGCCACTATGCGGAAATCATCCAAGCGGCGGCGTCTAGGCATGCTGGGCTACTGAAGTGTCGGCAGTGGGAGCCCGAAGGCTGCGTGAGATCGTCGCCTCCACTGTGGCGGCGATGGTTGCAGGCAGGTTGACGATGGCGGTGGTCAACTCGGTCACCATCGTGGTCAGATGCTGCAGCAGCTGGAAAACGTCTTGGAGTCCAACAGTAGGCACAGCTGTAGGCGAAGGAGAAGCTGGCTGGCGGTCCTGGCGTGCAGGAGGCGGTGGGACGCTGGGCACCTCGGCAGCCGCGGTCGCCCGTGGTTGGGAGACGCCCTTTAGTGCATCTGCCACTGTGACACCGGGCTGGATCCTCGCGGACCGGCGTTCAAGTAGGGAGGGCCACGTACGCTTGTCACTGGCCGGCTGTGTGGGCGGCGGTTGTCGCCTCCGTCGGGTATCAGCACGTCGGGAAGGCGGGACGGGCGGAAGACCCCGCTGCCGACGGCTAGCCTCCTTATGCTTCGCGCAGGAACGAAAATTTGCAGGATGACTGCCTCCACACAGGCCACAGACGGGCGGCTCATCCTTGCTTCGAGGACAAAGGCGGCTGTCGTGGCCAGCACCACACTTGACGCACATAGGCGGCATAGTGCAGTGACGGGCCACGTGGTTGAACCCTTGGCACCGGAAGCATTGGACCGGGCCACGGGACTTCCGCAGACGTTCCACGGTGACGGAGAGGTCGTAAATCCTGGTTAGCTGGAATATTTCCCGATGCCGAGGAGTGTCCTGCAGGACGACGACGCGGTGGCCAGTAAGCTGATTGGTCCCGGGCATACGATGGTAATCCACCACCGTCGCGACGAAGCCGAGGTCCTCTAGTTCTTCCTTCAGTTCGTCATGGGTGAGAGACGCCGGAATGTGCTTCAACAGCGCCTTCAGAGTCGGCGGACGGACCGCTGGATAGGTATACATGGGGATACCCTCTCGCCCAACCATATCCATTACAGTCACATAATCCTCAGTACAGGAGAGGTTGAGTTTGAGGGTATCACCCCCCGTCTGCTTGGCAGTAAACGACTGCTTACAGTGTTCCTTTAACCACGTGTGCAGTTGCTTGTAGGAATTCTTAAACTGCAACACAATGGGCGGCACCTTCCGCTGCAGCTGAGGCTGGGACGGTGGCTGCTGCGCCCCCTGCTGTTGCTGTTGCTGCTGGGGCGGTGGAACGTCGTCCGCGCCGTCTTGGATGACGTCGTAGCGGTTAGACGTTGGCACCGCGTCCGTGTCAGGCCGCCGCTGCGGCTGCTTCGAGACCTTCTTCTTTGGTGGCTTCCGGAAACCGTCATCTGCCCCGGTGGCGGCGTCGCCGGTGCGCTTACGACTATGCTGCTGGTGGCCGTCGTCATCTTCACCCGAAGAGTCATGAGTGCAATCCATACCGAGATCCAAAGTCCTTGCACAGGTCGTCAACAGATCTTTTTCACGGAGGCGTTGCCTGGTCATCATAGGTGGGGGGCCGGATGAGGCCGCCGACGAAGTATTCTCCGCCGGACGGCGATCCGCCACACCCTCAGCCGGAGTAGCGTCCGTAGACATAACGAGCTCTCGCGCGACACGTCCGCTCTCGTCGGAAGACTAACTCCGAATGGGTAGCAAGCGCGGGAGGCGCGGCGCGGCGGCGCGCAGAGTGGCGGCCGCTCTCTCGGCCGTCCGCGCCCGCCCGCGACACTGGCTGGGCCTTGTGATTCTCTGCTCTGCTGCTGTGCTGTGCTTGCGTGCCTGCCTGCCTGCCGTCCCGCTCGCTCTCGCTCTCGCTCTCGCTGTGTGTTACGCGCGTCGTCGAAATGGCAGATCAGGCGGCTACGAACGAGACTGCTGCGGCACCCGCCGCCACCGGCACTACGAAGAAGGCCAAGTCTGCGTCGTCTGCGAAGAAGCCGCGCGCCAAGCCTGCGCACCCGCGCACCTCTGAGATGGTGACGGCCGCCGTCAAGAGTCTGAAGGAGCGCGGCGGGTCGTCGCTGCAGGCGATCAAGAAGTACATAGCCGCGCACTACAAGCTGGACGCGGAGAAGCTGGCGCCGTTTATCAAGAAGTACCTCAAGTCGGCCGTCGTGGCGGGCGAGCTGGTGCAGACGAAGGGGAAGGGCGCGTCCGGCTCGTTCAAGCTTGCCGGCGCCGGCGGCGGGGGGGCGGCCGAGGGCGGCAAGGCTCGTGCTGGCGGTGCCAAGAAGAAGCGCGCCGCTCCGGCCAGCAAGGAGAAGAAGGGCGCCCGTGCGGCCGGCGCAAAGAAGGCTGGTGGCGTGAAGGCGGCGACCGGTCGGAAGGCGGGCGCCGCCAAGAAGGCGTCTGCGGCGTCTGCCGCTCCCGCGGGTGCGAAGAAGGCGGCTGCGGCCAAGCCGGCCAAGGCCAAGTCGCCGTCGAAGGCGAAGAAGGCCGCCAAGGTTCCGACGAAGAAGCCGAAGGCGCCGCGCCCGAAGAAGGCGACGACGCCGTCTAAGGCGAAGGCTTCGCCCAAGAAGAAGAAGTAGAGTAGAGGAGAAAGAGATGGGAGAAAGGAAGGGTTTGGCGCTTGACTCCGTCGTCCCCACCCCCCGTCGTCGTCTAGTGGCGCGCAAGAGACGCGCGGCCCAAAACGGCCCTTCTCAGGGCCATCAAAGCACGTCGGGGAAGGTTTTGATTGTCGTGTTGCGTTTGGTGTGGGTGTCTGTCTGGCGTTTCTGTATGCCCGTGGGGATGCTGTTTGCGTGCCGTGGTGGTTGGATTGCGGGGGTCGGTGGCGGGTGTGGGCGGCGGTAGCGGTAAGCGGTGTTGTTGTTGTTGTTGTTGTTGTCGTGGTTTGATTGTCGCCGTGTTTGTGGCGGCGGCCGACGGTTGGTTTTCTGTCACGTTGTTTTGTTTGAATACGTTGGTTGGCTTGCCTGCGTTCGTTCTTCTCGGATGTCTGTCTTGTCGAGTCGTGTCTGGTCTCTGTTTTGTTCCTTTGTGTGTGTGTTATGTTTTGCAACGGGGGGCACGTTGAGATGTGGAAGGAGTCGGCGGGGATTTCGGTGGCGTGTAGAGCGAGCGAGCGAGCGCGCCTGCCTGGCCGTTGGCCGTCGGAGTGGAGTGCGGGTTTTTTTGTTTTCGAAACGAAAGCGGCGGCCGGCCAGCCACCCGTGTGGTGTGACGTCGGCCGTTGGGTATTGTGCGCTTTGAGCGCCGGGGAGGGATGATGTGTGATTGTTGCGCGCTGCTAGCAGGCAGGCAGAGTGAGCGGGTGTGGCGGACGGACGGGAAGTGGTGGTTTTTGTTTTTGGGTTGCGGGGCGAGAGGCAGGCGACCGACAAAGTTTGCTCGCGACGGAGAGATGTTAGTGGCCCTGAAAAGGGCCGTTTTTGTTTGTGCGGTGCGGTGCCGCGGCGCGGTTTAGGCGAGCTGGATGTCCTTGGGCATGATGGTGACGCGCTTGGCGTGGATTGCGCACAGGTTGGTGTCTTCGAAGAGGCCGACGAGGTAGGCCTCGCTGGCCTCCTGCAGGGCCATGACTGCGGAGCTCTGGAAGCGCAGGTCGGTCTTGAAGTCCTGGGCGATCTCGCGCACTAGGCGCTGGAATGGCAGCTTGCGGATGAGCAGCTCTGTGCTCTTCTGGTAGCGCCTGATTTCTCGCAGGGCGACGGTGCCCGGCCTGTAGCGGTGGGGCTTCTTGACGCCTCCGGTGGCGGGCGCGCTCTTCCTCGCCGCCTTGGTGGCGAGCTGTTTGCGCGGCGCCTTTCCGCCGGTGGACTTGCGGGCCGTTTGCTTTGTGCGGGCCATAGCGGTAGCGGTAGCGGAGCGGCGTGCGTGGAGGTTAGGTGCGGCGCGGCGTCCGGTGCTGCCTTGACAACGGGCCCGCGCGCCTCCGTGCTGCGCTTATATGCCCTCGGTTGCGCGTGGTGGGGGGAGGGCGGGCCAGAGTCTATATAGGGGGGCGGCGGGCGCGCTGGGCGCAGACCGTAGCCGACTCGCCAGCCGCTGCAGCTGCTGTTTGTGCACGTTTTGCTTTGCCCGAGGAAGGAAGGATGACAGGCCGTGGCAAGGGAGGAAAGGGGCTCGGCAAGGGTGGCGCCAAGCGGCACCGCAAGGTGTTGCGCGACAACATCCAGGGCATCACGAAGCCCGCCATCCGCCGCCTGGCTCGCAGGGGCGGCGTGAAGCGCATCTCTGGTCTGATCTACGAGGAGACCCGCGGGGTGCTGAAGGTGTTCCTGGAGAACGTGATCCGCGACGCGGTGACGTACACTGAGCACGCCAAGCGCAAGACTGTGACGGCCATGGACGTGGTGTACGCCCTGAAGAGGCAGGGGCGCACCCTGTACGGTTTCGGCGGTTAGGCTGCGTCGCAGCGGGCGCTGGCCTTCCCGCGGCCGTGCTTGTGGGTGGGAGAGACTAGAAAACGGCCCTTTTCAGGGCCACCACACTGTTCGGAAGTTGAAAAGTGCGAAAGAGTCTGTGTTGTTGCTGCGTGTGTGCGCTGTGTTGTTTGTTTGTTTCTTTCTTTCTTTCTTTCTTTCCGTTTGAGCGACGTGATGTGACTGGGAGGGGAGAAGGAAAGGAAACGTGTCATGTGGCTGGCTGTGTGTGGAGCTGCTTCGTTTGTGTTTGTTATTGTGTGTCTTTGTATCGATCGCGAACGGAGATGGCGGGCTGTGTGTTGTTGTGCGAGAGGCGGTGACTATTTGCCTGCGTGGTTTGGCTCTGTGTGTTTGCGGCGGCGTTGGGGTTTCCGAGGCAAGGCGTGTGGGCATAGGCGGCCGGATCAGCTGTTTCGTTCGTGTCGACGGCCGTTGCGCGCGGGAGTGGAGGGCGGTGTGTCGACACGCCTCCCTTTAACAATGGTCATTATTGCTGCCGTTGTCGTTTGGAAGGCGACTGCGACCGTGCAAAAAAAAAAAAAAAAAAAAAAAAAAAAATGTGTGTGTTTGTTGGGCCACACGGGCTGTGTGGACGACAAGATGGCGGACGTGCGCCGGCGGCGGCTGTGCTGTGAAAGTGCAAAGTTAAAACAAAACAAGGTGCGGCGAGGACGACTGAAATTTTGCTTTGGACGTAGGTTTGTGTGGTGGCCCTGAAAAGGGCCGATTGTTGTGGGCCGGGCCGAGCCGGCAAAGCGCGTTGCGTGCAGGGGAGCACGCGGCGCTGCGATTGCCTGGCCTCCTTTAGGCCTTCTTCTCGGTCTTCTTTGGCAGCAGGACGGCCTGGATGTTGGGCAGGACACCACCCTGTGCGATGGTGACGCCCGACAGGAGCTTGTTGAGCTCCTCGTCGTTGCGGATGGCAAGCTGCAGGTGGCGCGGGATGATGCGCGTCTTCTTGTTGTCGCGGGCCGCGTTTCCGGCCAGCTCGAGCACCTCAGCCGCGAGGTACTCCATGACGGCGGCGAGGTAGACGGGCGCCCCGGCGCCGACGCGCTCTGCGTAGTTTCCCTTGCGCAGGAGGCGGTGGATTCTGCCGACCGGGAACTGGAGCCCAGCCCTGCTTGAGCGGGACTTTGACTTGCCCTTGACTTTGCCTCCCTTTCCGCGTCCGGACATGGCGATGGGCTAGCGACGGTGCACACGAAACGGAAACGAAAACGACCGGTGCGAGCGGCAGCGAGTCGAGCAGCGGAGTGCGTGCCGGCGCAGCCGGGGTGGGGGTGCTTTATGGGCTCGGGTGCGGCGGCCGGTTGCGCGCGCGCCCCATTGGTCGGCGGCCGCAACAGGGCGAGCTGGTAAAGGTGCGGCGGCGGCTGGCGGCGGGTGCCACTGTGTGGGGAGACGCTGACTAGAGCGGAGCGCTTGCTACTGGTGTTGCTGCTGCCGTACGTTCGTTCGAGATGCCGCCCAAGACTAGCGGGAAGGCCGCCAAGAAGGCTGGCAAGGCGCAGAAGAACATTTCGAAGGGCGACAAGAAGAAGAAGCGCAAGAGGAAGGAGAGCTATGCCATCTACATCTACAAGGTGCTGAAGCAGGTGCACCCTGACACGGGCATCTCGTCGAAGGCGATGAGCATCATGAACAGCTTCGTGAACGACATTTTCGAGCGCATTGCGGCCGAGGCTTCTCGCCTGGCGCACTACAACAAGCGCTCGACCATCACGTCCCGCGAGATCCAGACCGCTGTGCGACTGTTGCTGCCTGGCGAGCTGGCCAAGCACGCCGTGAGCGAGGGCACGAAGGCGGTGACCAAGTACACGAGCTCCAAGTAAGGAGGTGGCTCTGGAATGGAAGGAAGGATGGAGAAGGCTCCTCCGTTGCGAGAGCGGCAAAACGGCCCTTTTCAGGGCCACCAACTTGCCTTTTGCGGGAAGGGCGGAATTGTTGTTGTTGTTGTTGTTGTTGTTTGTGTGGACGGCTGTGATCTATGTGTGCATTTTGATTGTGGGTGGGGGGGGGGGCGCGTCAAAGCGTGTTGCGGGGTACGGCCACGAGGTTGGTCGCCGTGGCGTGGAATGGTGGCACGCCTCGTTGGAGTGGTTTTGACCCATTGGTGTTGGTGTGTGTGTGTGTGTTACCTGTCTGCGAGGGGGGACAGTGCGATCGGCGACTTTTGTGTCACCGTAACGACGGCCGTTTGCGGGTTTGTTTTTTTGCACATCATACATGGCGAGGGTGAAATGTGAAATGTTTTTGTTTGGTTTTTTTTGCCGCCCACTATTCCCTTTGCTGTACGCCGAGTTTGACAATGGTGCGACGTAACTGCAGCGTGGAGGTGTGTGAGTGACGTTGAAATGAACGTGCCATTAAGACGCAATGTTGTTGTATTGTACTGTACGTGTACGGCGACACGCACGATGATGTACCATTCGACTCTGATTTTTGATAGCCGTGTCTGACTGATTGCGTACGACGCACGCACACCGATGTCGTCATTCAAGATGCACGCGTGTCCAGTGCAGTACAGTAAGCGCGACGCTAGACGACGACGACGGCGGCGGCGGCGGCGGCGGTCGTTTGTTTGGCGAATGTCTGTACACGTGTTTGTCTGTGTCCATCCGGTATGTATTTGTTTGTTTGCAAGTGTTTTGTGTGTCGGTGACGTGGTCCGATCCGTCGCCCCCTGAGTAACTGTCGATCGGCGCGATAGACCGGCGTCACGCAACTGAACCGAAGTCTTGGGCACACCCGTCATACTGTTGTACACCGTCGCGCTGAGAACGGTAACGAAAGGTTGACTTTGATCGGTCGAATGTCTGGGCAGAACGTGAGGAATGAGGCAAGAGTGCAAGGAGGAAAGGACAGAGGGGGGGCAAAAGAGAGAGGAAGGGAAAAAGGGGAGAAACGCATTCGTAGAGCAACGGAACGTTCCCGTGTCGGAGGCGTATTGGAGCCGCACTGAAATGCGTTTAACGGCGGCGCGGCTGCAAGTGTCTGCCGTGGTGAACGTTACCTTTGACGGCTGCATTGGGCTTTGCCTTTGCTTTTGCTTTTGCTTTTGCTTTTGCTTTCGCTTTCGCTTTCCCGGATGTACGTAACGTTTGTTGATATGGTTCTGAGGAAGAGTGTATGACAGTGCCGTGCCGTCCATGTTCGTGTGCCCTCCCATTGTGTGTATGCTATTGTCTGTGTACTTGAATGATGTATGTAGGTGTTAGTGGACATGTTTTACCAGTGGGGGGAATTGGATCGTCGATAGTTGCCGTCACTCTGTCACGGTCGAGATGACGCACCCTCCGTACAGAAAGGTGTCGAGAAAGTGTGTGTGTGTGTGTGCGTCCGTGAATTGGCAGTGTTTGGAGGTGGGCGTGCCCTGCATGTGGCCCGGAAGGCTGTTCGTTTGGCGGTAGTGTTGTGTGGACAGGGGAGGGGCATGCGTAACGCTGCTGGCATGGCATTTCGGGAGATGGGAGGGGGCAAACGAGGAAACGAGGAGCGGCGGCCAAAGAAAGACGGGACGGGGAGGGGCGCGGTGTGGGTGGCTTGCGCCTGTGCTCGGCGTTGTGGTTTGTGCAAAAGAGGAGGAGAAAAACAATGAGTTGCCAGGGAGGGGAGCGGTGTGGTTGTCGTGGTGTAGCCGCAGACGCGGCTGTCAGTGAACGTGGCGAGACGGACGGATGCGCGGAGGGGCGGGGGCGGCGCATTTCGCCGGTGCCGTGCCGTGCCATGCCTGAAAGCCGCGTGGTCGCTGTGTTGTTGGTGGCGTGGGGGCGAGGAGAGTACCGTACGGGTGTGCTTGTGCGCCGGAAATGGCACACTGCGCCTGCCCGTCTTGGAGGCTGATGGCTGTGGTGTGGAAATGGGGCGCGGTGATGTTGAAGCAGTTGAAGAACAGAAAAGAAACCAAGAAAACGGAAGGCGTGATGCGGCGGTGGTGGTGAGAGCGGGAAAAACGAAACAAAACAAAAAAAACAACAAAAAAAAAAGAAGGAAAAACAACAAGAAACAAAAAAGAAAACAAAAAGTCTATCAATATTAAAATGTAAATGGAAATGGAAATGGACCCAGGTATAACCTCCCTGCACAAATAGCAGAGAGTCCGATGATAATAAAAATGTGCCAGAATGTTAACGTCCCTACAAAACAAACCCAACGATAATATTAATGAAAGAATGAACCGTATGTAACATTGCAACAGACATAATGAAACCTGATGAATTGTATAAGGGCAGCAGCGTTGACCTTTGGCCCTGTATTCAGAATAAAAAGAGCCAAAGATCGTTACCCCAATGAAAAAGACACTGAAACACGTATGTAACATAGCAGCGATGGCGAGACATTGTAGCATCTGTGACCAGAGAGTTTGCGCTGGACCGCGCGAGTGTTGCGAGCGGTTCTCAGTCAGTCAGTCAGTCAGTCAGTCGTTGCGAGTCTGTAGCTCTGTCTAGTTGAGGCCTGTACTCTGTCAGTAGTCGTCGCGTGCAGTACGCTAATAGTCGTCATGCAGAGCGGTCGGTCAGTAGTAGCAGTCGAGTGCGGTTGTGTGATGTAGGCGGTCGGCAACACTGGTCAAGATGGTGAATAAGGTATACTGTTTAATTAATATAATCATTAGATAATGAAATATTTCATTTATTGTAATTATTCTCCAACAAGTTCCCCAATAATAATTTTTATTTCAAAAGCATTTGTCAAACATTTAATTTTTTATTGAACTAAAGAGTTCGTTGCACTTCACATTTCATTCCACTTCTTTGAAGAAAAATTTCACTAAAATCACAAAAAAAGAGAATATTATTATTTGCAATGCAGTTCCTCCAAGCGCTGCGCAACAACAAGAGCAGAAATGTGACATCCATTTATTCTGAGGTAAGACTTTAATTCTGATTGTTTTGCACAGGGCCAAAGACCGATATTTCGGTTTAATTGAAGTTTCTTGTCACTGAACGGACTTTAAATGTTGTGAAGAATTTATATTTGAGTGAGATTGCGAATTTCACATTTTTGTTGCCATTTTCAATACCTCTCATTGTGGGCGAGGTTACAATTAGCGCAATGTCCATTAGCATCCGTAAATAACATTGTCCATTATTTTAAATTTTGCGGGGAGGTTACAACACACACAAAAAAAAAAAATTGCATTTATATCCGCTCCTCAATTGTAGATACACCTTACACAGCTGTGTGCAATGAATGAGTGCTGGCTGGTAATTAATTGCACTCCTTGGAGGGAAATGCCATAGGAAGTAGTCTTTAAAAAGTGAATGTTTTTCGTTAAAAGACAAAGGTTACTTTAGAAAAAAGTAATAGTGGGGCTTTTGTTGTTGAACAAAATAAGTACAATGAACATACGTTATCAGATTTGCGCAATGCAGCTTCACACTACCTTTTGATTATAACACAATATACTATACATCGTCCCGAACCGTGACCAGAGTCGCGAGACGAGCAGAGCACGCCGCCGACGCCCGCTCAGTACAACCGTCCACCCGCTACTACTGTCGACCGACTACTACCTCTCCCGACTCGCGCTACAACATATATAACAACTGTTCCTGGCGACCCGGTGCGTGCCACTACTGTCGTCTGGCGCGGTCCAAGCGCCGACTAGCAACGATAAATAACTCTCTGGTCAGACAGAGATGCTGTCATGCCTCGCCATCGCTCTGGTAATGAATACATACGTGTTGCAGCGTGCGTACCACCGGAACACGCAGTGGCGGAGCCAAAGACTGTGTTGTCGAGGTCGAGTGCGAGCGGGAAGAGAGGCAGCGTCGGCACGGAGATGCAAGCGAGCGCGAGACGCACGGGGGCTGCGGCGTGGCGCGTTTGCGGTCGGCGCCTTTGGTGGCAACGGCCGGGACAAGCAGCGGTGTATGGTGTGGTGCGGGACGGACAGGGGCGGCGGTGGACGGGGAGGAGGAGGCGGCGCGACGACGGCATGGGGGCGAAAACGGGACGGGGGACGGCGGATGTTGAGAGGCGTCACGCGCGGACAGGACACAGACACAGAGACACACACAGATTGGAAAGGGAGGGTGCGCGGTAGTAGTTGGGAATGTGCGTACCGTGCGGGATGGGAGTGGGCGAGGAACACGGTCGTGGCCCCTGTTTTGGGTGCGTGTGATGACGTCGGTGTGTTGTGGGAAGGGAAGGTGCTGTGGCGGCGGCGCGTAATGGGCGTAGGCCGAAAAGAGAAAGGAACGTGGGCAGTGTGTTGGCAAGCGTCGGTTCGACTGCGACGTTGATGGGCAGGGCAGGGCAGGGCAAGGTTAATGGTGGTAGGAGTAGGCGTGTGGGCGCAAAAAATCTGCCGCTGCAGGCGGTGCCGTAACCGCCATGGCGGGAAGGAGAGAGGGCCAAAGAAAGAAAGAAAGAAAGAAAGAAGAAAACAAAAAAAAAAAAAAAAAAAAACAAAAAAAGGAGGGAGGGGGGGGGCGAAAGTGGAGAGGCGGTGGTGTGAGAAGGGCGGGGGCGGAAGGAAGGCAGGCAGGAAGGACAAGAGGCGAGGCGACGGCTTGCTTTGTGTATCGGTCGGTCTCTGGCTATGCTTCGTTTTCTGCAGCAGGGTCGGTGCGCGGCGTGGCTCGCGGCAGTGGGAACGCCTGGCGGCTGGACGGCCAGCAATGCGGTTGGATGGGCGGCCACAGCACCGCACCTGTGCCCGAGGAGGAGACGCTGGCGGCGGGCCCTGAGGTGAGGCCGGCTCGGCTGGGGCTGTGGATGTGTAGGTGTGCGCCGCTGCTGCAACAACGAGTAAAACGCGAGAAGAAGGGATGGCGGTAGAGAGAAGAAAAGAAAAAAAAAAAAAAAAAAAGGTCGTGTTGTGTTGATGCGCAGGCAGACGCGTACAGAGAGACGAGCCCGGTCGGCAGCAGGGTGTGGCCGTGCCGAGTGCAGAGCAGCGGCGGCTCGGTTCGGTTCGGTTCGGTTCGGCCCGGCCCGGCGGGCCGCGCTGTTGTCGCGGACGTGAGCGCCCCCTGGCGGGTGGCCGGAGGCGGCGCGGCGTGTTGGACGTGTGGCTGGTGGCAGTGCACAATTTGCGAGTGGCTGGCGGTGTGGTGTGGCGGTTGGCGCGTCGGGCGGCGGAGAGAGAGAGGGAGGAGAGGTATGTGTTGCGGCCGCCCTTTGCTGCGCTGCGTCGTTGCGTGTGCCGTACAGGGCGGGCGCTTTTCGACTGTGTGGGCGGTGTGGCGAATTGGCGTGAATGAAACGGCTGCCGAGAGGTGTGTGGTAGCGAGCCGGTCGGTGTCAGTGCGAAGGGGAATGTGCGTGCGTTTGGCGGTTTCGGTGTGCTTTTTGCGGCGTGAGAGTGGGAATTAGTGGGGCCGGCTGTTGTGTTGGTTCCTTGTGTCTTGTGTCGCGTAGCTTGATGGCAACGTGGAAGGACGCCGGTTTCGTTTCGAGCCTTGCGTGTGGTTGTCGACGTTGACTGGTTGGCGTGTGCCGATGCACGTGCATGTGTGGGTCGCGAGTGCGTTTTTGGCTGGCTGTGTGTGTGTGTGTGTGTGTGTGTGTGTGTGTGTGTGTGTGTTTGTTTTGGGGGGGAAGGGGGAGGCGGTGGTGAAAGTGCAGTCGTTGCCACGGGCGTCGTCGGGTGGGGCTGGGGCTGGGGCTGGGGCTGGGGCTGGGGCTGGGGCTGTGCGTCGTGGCGGAAAGGTGGTAGGTTGCGGGAAGCGAGCCCGTCGTTGACGGTGTCGCGTGAGTTGTGAATCGAGTGGGGCGCGGGGCGCGGGACAGGAGCAGCGTGCCGCTGCGTCGTGGTCGTCAGCAGAGGCTGTGCGTGTGCTTGTCCTTTTTGTGGGCGGTTCGTGCGAGGCGTTTTTGTTTTGTGTTGCCCTAGTTGTTAGTTTATTTTGTTTGTGTTTGTTTTTTTGAGACGACGACGACTGGTTGGTGGCGTGCGCGCGAAGTGGCGGTGTGCGCTTCCCGTGTCGTTTGTGTCGTTTTGTTTTTGTGTGTTTTTTTTTGCACTGGGCCCCGGGGGGTGGGTGGGTGGGTGGGTGGGTGGGTGCGTGTGTGTCGATTGCCGGCTGGCGAAAGGTGCGCCATCGGCGGGGTGGGTCGCCGGCACAAGTAGAGGCGGCGGCGTTGTTGCTGTTGTTGTGTGGTGTTTGTTGTTTTGTTCGGCTGTGTCGGCGAGCTGTGTTGCGGTGCGTGTGAATGGTGGTGCAAAAGTGCTGGCGTTGGGGCTGCGACTGCGACGGCGGCGAGCCGCGGGCGCGCATGATAGTGATGTTGTGAACAGCGGCTGTGTACGGTAGTGGTGTTGTTGTAGCACGACGTGCATCCGGGCCGGCGCGGAAAGCGCAGTTGCGGGCGGTTGCCCTTCGGTGCCAGCCATGTCGCGTGAGCGGCGGGTTGCTCTGGGTTGTTGTGTGGTGCCCTTTGGCCGGTGGGGGTGGTTCGCGTGTGTCTCGTTCGCGCTCGGTATCTGGTCGTGGTCGTGCTGCTCCCCCGTCTGTCGGCGGTTTTCGACGTCGTCTGTACGTTTTTGTTCGTTTGCGGCGTGCCTGCCGACGTCGTCCCGTCGCGACGCGACCGTTCAACCGAAAGTGTGGCGCCCGAAGGTGAACGAACGTAACCCTGACCTCGGCGCTTTACGCTGAGCCGAGCGAACCGAACCTAACCTAACCTGTGGTGTGGCGAGGTGAGCTCAGCCTGTGAGCCCCTAACGTCTACGTAAGGTAAGCTGTCCGGCTCACGCCTCACGTTTGAACGCTTTTTTAACCTACGTTTGACGCTTCTTAACCTAGCACTGACCCCTTAACCTAACGTGTAACCTAACCTAACCTAACCTAACCTGTGACGCCTGACGTGTTTGAATGCTTAACCTAAGTTTGACGCTTAACCTAACCCAAGTCCCCTTAACCTAACCCACGTCCACCTAACCTAACCTAACCTAACCTAACCTAACCTAGACGTGTAAACGTAATGTGTAACGCGTAACGTGTAAGGTCGGCTGTCGTGTGTGCTGACGGCAGATTGGGTTGGTCTGTAGATTCGGATTGCGGTTTGCCTCGGTCGAGGGGTTGGGTCGGAAGCGGCGAGGGGCGGCGGCGCCTGTTGCGCAGGCGGCGTCCGTTTGCGGCGGGCAATTGTTGAGAAACGGCTGTGAATGTTGGCGGGCGAGAGGAGGAGGACGGCGCGCGATGTGGCCCGACGGCTGCGGGCCGATCGGGAAACGGCGGGAGGGCGACGGAAGGCGATGGGGCGGCGGAGGCGCGTTTGCACGGCCGTCATCGCCGCACGCCTCGGCTTGTGTGGCTGTGGCGCCGGCCGCGCTGGCCGGGCTGCCGCGGCGACGGTGTGGGAGTTTTGCCGAAGGTTTGGCCATTGTGGCGGGTCGTCGGCTGGGGCTGTGGGGGCGGCATTTGGGCGGGGGCGGCGATTCTCGGCGGGCCGACCCAGGCTGTAGCGCGCGGTAGCTGCAGTTTGGCCGTGGTTTGCGGCGCTGCCGTGGCGACTGGTTGGCGACTGTGGTGTGGCTGTGTGTAGCCCCATCCTCGGTGGTTTGAAAGGCGCGGGCGGTTGTGGCGCAGGTTTGGGGCTGCTCCGCACAGGCTGTCGGACGTTGGGCGGTAGCAAGCGCGGGAGGCGCGGCGCGGCGGCGCGCAGAGTGGCGGCCGCTCTCTCGGCCGTCCGCGCCCGCCCGCGACACTGGCTGGGCCTTGTGATTCTCTGCTCTTCGAGTTAGCGATGCCGTGCGGGACGGACGTACGCGCCGAGCGCTCCGCCACGCCGCAAGCTGAAGCGACAGTGCCGACTCCCGCGGACAGGGCCGCGTCCCTGCACGCAAGGGTTGAGTCGAGTACGTCGGCGGCACAATCGTGTGCCACCGATAGTACTCCTCCCCTAAGGAGTGACACTAGTTTATGCGAAATCTCCGGTGTGTCCGCGTCATTTAGTGATAGTGCCGTTACCGCAGTGCCGTGTGCTACCGCGACCGTGACGCCGACATCTGTGGATATGTCGCATCCAGGTGTTACATCCACACCAAGTGACTCTGACGCAGCCCTTCAGCTGCTTGTGGGGATGCTACCCCACGCTCTGGCTACTCCACTTCCTGATAGCGACGAGGAGGAGGAGGAGGAGGCCATGGAGCACGACGCACCGCAGCAACAGCAGCCTACCTCAAGGAAACGCGCCCTGACTGGCGACATACCGTCAGTCAACAAATACAGGAGGGAAAGCAACACTCCACCGCTCCCCTCCAAGCAGAACCGCAGGCGCGGCCGCACCAACACGACCGACAAGGACGGCTTCACCACCGCGAGAAAAACTGCAAAGGCTGTGCTCACAAAGGACACCACACCTGTAAACGTGAGTAACAGCTTTGGCGCCCTTAGTGATGCGGAGGAAGAGGACATTGAATTGCCCAAGGCGCAACAGCGTCGCAAGCCGCCACCAATTGTCATAAAATTTGGCGAGCATTTTAGAGAGCTGCAAAACGCCATCAGCCTTTGCATTGGTAAAGACAACTATACAGTGCGCGTGACTGGTGACGAGCTCTTCAAAATATGCACCAAAACTACTGAGGACTACCAAAAAGTGTCTCAGCTGGTGCAGGACAGGAAGTGGTTCCACTATACGTTCAGTACCTTAAGAACGAAGCCGCTGAAAGTAGTGTTTCGGCACTTGCCGCGCACAATCCTGCCTTCAGAAGTAAAGGAGGACCTGGAGAACATGGGATTCGTGGTCGAAGAGGTCGTAAGAATGCGCCCTTTTCGCACACGCAGGCGTGGCCCACTTATGCTGGTAATAGCCAGCAATACAACTCATAACAGGCAGCTCTTCAGCCTCACAAAAATAGGCAATGTGGAAGTGAAAGCTGAAGAACTGCGAAACAAGGCGGCCTACGCACAATGTTACCGCTGCCTTGAACCTGGCCACGTCAGTAAGTACTGTGCAATGCCAGATTACTGCGTGAAGTGCGGCGAGCAACACTCAACCGAGTCATGCGCGCTTAAAGGGGTGCCACACCAAGATTTCACCCCGACTTGCAAGCTCTGCAAAGGCAAACACGTGGCAAGTTACCGTGGCTGCCCAGTGCTCCTCGACTTCGCCGATCGCGCGCGCGGGAACGAAGACAAAGGAACACAAAGGCAGAGTTCCCGCCAACGCAGTACCCAGCCCCGGAAGAAGCGGAACAACAGGAGAGGCGGCCGCCGAGGCAGGGCAACGACCGCAAAAGCGCGCCAAGTCGCAGACAATGCGACGCCACAAAATGGAGTCCCCGCTCCGCGCGCATCGGCGAGAAATGGCGGACAGACTCCACCTACCGTAGCTCAGCCGGCAGCTGGCCCATCTGCAGGACAAAGCGCCGTTGCCCCGCCCACAGCGCTGCCGCGCAGGCAGGTAGTCCCGGCCGCTGCACCCCAGCAGCGCCAGGCTCCCCTCCCTGCAGCGACCCAGCGCGTCGCGGACCAATCAGCGCGAGCCTTCCCGGCCCCGCCGGCACGCGCAGCGGACCAACCACCGGCAGCCGCGCCTAACCTTGCGAGCCCGAAGGACTTCCCGGAGCCAAGATGGCGGCGTCCCACGGCGCCCCGCCATACTGTCGGCGCCCGACAAGATGGCGGACAAATGGAGACCAACGCGCGCCATGTTGTCGGCGGCAACGCTGCCAATGAAGCCCGCGTGGAACGGATGCTCAGCTGCATGGAAACAATGATGCAGCAGATGACTGAGCTCCTGGCCGTGGTGCAGAAAGTTGCATCCGCCATCCAAACATGCAGCCATCATGCCTGAAGCGCTAAGGAGTTTAACAGCCTGCGTCTTCAACGCCGAGGGACTCCTTAAGCAGGCAGGCGAAATCCGGCAGCTTATACGGGACGAGAACATCGACGTATGTCTCGTCACCGAAACGTGGCTTAAGCCTGGCGTCCGTGTCGGCGTAGCGAACTACGAATGCTACAGGGACGACAGGCCAACACACGGAGGCGGCACAGCGGTGTATGTACGGAGGACGCTACGACACCACCGCGTCCAAATACCGGAACTGGCGAAGACAGAAGCGACTGCCGTATCAGTGGAGACGGCACACGGCGCCATAACGTTCGTCGCTGTCTACAGACCGCCTAGAGGAGCGCTCCTACCGGGTGACTACAACAAGTTGCTGGCTCTCCCCGGAAAAATCATACTGGGGGGAGACTTCAACGCGAAGCATGCGGTCTGGAACAGCAGGACGACCAACACAAGCGGGCGGCGCTTACTCCATGTCGCGGAACGCCACGAAGCTGTCGTCATCGGTCCTCATGAACCGACAATATATCCACGGAACCGGGGCCACCCGGATATCCTGGATATCATGATCATCAAGGGCGCTCGCCTGCACGTCACGGCCGGTACGCGGCCAAAGATGTCCTCCGACCACGTACCGGTCATATTTGACCTCGACGCCGACGCTCTCCCAAGACAGCGGAGAGGGCTCGACATACGAGACATCAGCTGGGACGAGTTCCGCAACGCCGTCGCCGATTCCCTTGAGGCCACACCGGACGCGGCGGAACACGGAGCAGACGCAGCACTTCAACACATCAGGCAGTCGATAGTTGACGCCGCGGCAGCGGCCACGCCTGTCAGAGACGACGCCAACATCGACTGCCGGCCACACCCTCTGCCACGACACATCCGGGAGGCTATAGCGCAAAAGAACCGCCTACAGCGCGAGTGGCAGAGGACAAGAAATCGAGCCACAAAGCGCGAATTAAATAGATTGTGCCGACATATCAAGGCCGATGTAGACACGCACCGCAATCAGGAGTGGGCGCGCAAGGTGGAGCAACTAAACATCGATGACGGCTCGGCGTGGAAAGCCGTAAAAGGCTACCTGCGCCGTATGCAACGGATTCCGCCGCTGCAAGTGGGAGCCGAATTCGTGAGCGAGCCGAACGCGAAGGCAGAAGCCCTAGCGGACGCGTTCGCCGCGAATTTCACTCCGGTCGACGACCCGATAGACGCCGCCCACATCCAGATGGTAGAAGAACGCCTCCCCGTCTTCCTCGATGCGGAGTATGACGAGGTAGAAGACGCCATTCCGCCGATCTCAGGCGATGAAGTCAAGCTGCAACTTCGCCACCTAAATGCTAAAAAAGCAGGTGGACCAGATGACGTAACGAACATAATGCTGAAGCAGCTACCAGACACGGCAGCCGACGTCCTCGCGTCAACCTTCAACCAGGTGCTGCTCAGCAAACAGTTCCCGTCGTGCTGGAAGCATGCTGAAATAGTAGCCCTCCCCAAGCCAGGGAAGGACATTCGAAGGGCGAAAAACTACAGGCCAATCAGCCTGCTTCCAGCACTTTCGAAAATATTCGAACGCCTGTATCTGGTCCGCCTGCGGGCGATCATCGAGGCAGAACAACTCCTACCAAACGAACAGTTTGGCTTCAGGAGTCAACACGCCACGACACACCAGCTGCTGCGCCTAACAGAGGAGGCGTTCGGTGCCATCGACCGACGCGAGTATTTCGGCGCTCTCCTGCTCGACGTGTCGCGTGCCTTCGACTCCGTGTGGCATCGGGGCCTCCTGTTCAAACTATTTGACCTGGGCGTCCCGGTGTCGCACGTGAAGCTCTTACAGAGCTACCTCGAGGGCAGAACGTTCCACGTCAGAGCAGACAGTGGAATCTCCACGGAGCGTCGTATACTCGCGGGTGTACCTCAAGGCTCGGTCGTTGGGCCGACGCTCTACTCTCTGTACACGGCCGACCCACCGCGCACAGCCCACGTCAACCTGGCGCTGTATGCGGACGACACGGCCGTGTACAGCCGCAGCAGATGCGTCGAGGCGTTGCAGCGGAAACTTCAGACGGCCACCGACGCCCTCACTGACTGGGCGAAAAAATGGCGCCTGGCTTACAATGGGGAGAAGTCCCAGGCCATCGTCATTGCGACGAGACACGTCAAGGACGACGCGCCCACAGTCTCGGTCCGAGGCGTCCCGGTCGCGTGGAACGGTACTGCGAAGTACCTGGGCGTCACACTGGACCGGCACCTCACCTGGAGGCCACACGTGGAGAGCATCAGGGGCAAAGCACTGGGTAGACTAAGACTCCTCTACCCACTGCTAAACCCCACTACGACGCTGCCTACCTGCGTCGGCCTCACGCTATATAAGTCCGTAATTCGACCTCTCCTCGAATACGCGGCGGTAGTGTGGGGCAACACGGCGCAAACTAACCTGGAGCGGCTGCAAAAACTGCAGAACAGGGCTCTCAGGTTAGCTCTTCACCTCCCAAGGGACTTCCCGACGGAGGACACTCACGTGGTCGCAGACATCGTACCGCTACGCAGGCGGTTCGAAGAAGCGGCCACAAACTTCTACAACAAAGCGGGTACATCCACCAACCCGCTGATAAGGAATCTGGGACAACGTCCACACTGGCGACGCACACTCCGCTGGCCGGACCTGCTGAGACGGCCAGGAGACGTTGCCGCCCTACCAGATTAGAAGACATTGCTACGTAACAAGTAGCGCCTAGCCACATCTGCTGCGGAAAAAAAAAAAAAAAAAAAAAAAAAAAAAAAAAAAAAAAAAAAAAACCGCAGCAAGCATCAATTATCAAATTGCCCACGAAGCAGGGCAGCATAGACACCCAAAAGCTTCTCTCTAAGAAAAACCTGGAAGGACACTGATGTCCCACTTGTTGAAGGAAGGGTAGAGCGATTCTACCAGAACTTCACCCACACACCAGTAGTGTCAACCTGGAGGACACTACACCGTGATGCGACAGCATTCTCTGCTCTGCTGCTGTGCTGTGCTTGCGTGCCTGCCTGCCTGCCGTCCCGCTCGCTCTCGCTCTCGCTCTCGCTGTGTGTTACGCGCGTCGTCGAAATGGCAGATCAGGCGGCTACGAACGAGACTGCTGCGGCACCCGCCGCCACCGGCACTACGAAGAAGGCCAAGTCTGCGTCGTCTGCGAAGAAGCCGCGCGCCAAGCCTGCGCACCCGCGCACCTCTGAGATGGTGACGGCCGCCATCAAGAGTCTGAAGGAGCGCGGCGGGTCGTCGCTGCAGGCGATCAAGAAGTACATAGCCGCGCACTACAAGCTGGACGCGGAGAAGCTGGCGCCGTTTATCAAGAAGTACCTCAAGTCGGCCGTCGTGGCGGGCGAGCTGGTGCAGACGAAGGGGAAGGGCGCGTCCGGCTCGTTCAAGCTTGCCGGCGCCGGCGGCGGGGGGGCGGCCGAGGGCGGCAAGGCTCGTGCTGGCGGTGCCAAGAAGAAGCGCGCCGCTCCGGCCAGCAAGGAGAAGAAGGGCGCCCGTGCGGCCGGCGCAAAGAAGGCTGGTGGCGTGAAGGCGGCGACCGGTCGGAAGGCGGGCGCCGCCAAGAAGGCGTCTGCGGCGTCGGCCGCTCCCGCGGGTGCGAAGAAGGCGGCTGCGGCCAAGCCGGCCAAGGCCAAGTCGCCGTCGAAGGCGAAGAAGGCCGCCAAGGTTCCGACGAAGAAGCCGAAGGCGCCGCGCCCGAAGAAGGCGACGACGCCGTCTAAGGCGAAGGCTTCGCCCAAGAAGAAGAAGTAGAGTAGAGGAGAAAGAGATGGGAGAAAGGAAGGGTTTGGCGCTTGACTCCGTCGTCCCCACCCCCCGTCGTCGTCTAGTGGCGCGCAAGAGACGCGCGGCCCAAAACGGCCCTTCTCAGGGCCATCAAAGCACGTCGGGGAAGGTTTTGATTGTCGTGTTGCGTTTGGTGTGGGTGTCTGTCTGGCGTTTCTGTATGCCCGTGGGGATGCTGTTTGCGTGCCGTGGTGGTTGGATTGCGGGGGTCGGTGGCGGGTGTGGGCGGCGGTAGCGGTAAGCGGTGTTGTTGTTGTTGTTGTTGTTGTCGTGGTTTGATTGTCGCCGTGTTTGTGGCGGCGGCCGACGGTTGGTTTTCTGTCACGTTGTTTTGTTTGAATACGTTGGTTGGCTTGCCTGCGTTCGTTCTTCTCGGATGTCTGTCTTGTCGAGTCGTGTCTGGTCTCTGTTTTGTTCCTTTGTGTGTGTGTTATGTTTTGCAACGGGGGGCACGTTGAGATGTGGAAGGAGTCGGCGGGGATTTCGGTGGCGTGTAGAGCGAGCGAGCGAGCGCGCCTGCCTGGCCGTTGGCCGTCGGAGTGGAGTGCGGGTTTTTTTGTTTTCGAAACGAAAGCGGCGGCCGGCCAGCCACCCGTGCGGTGTGACGTCGGCCGTTGGGTATTGTGCGCTTTGAGCGCTGGGGAGGGATGATGTGTGATTGTTGCGCGCTGCTAGCAGGCAGGCAGAGTGAGCGGGTGTGGCGGACGGACGGGAAGTGGTGGTTTTTGTTTTTGGGTTGCGGGGCGAGAGGCAGGCGACCGACAAAGTTTGCTCGCGACGGAGAGATGTTAGTGGCCCTGAAAAGGGCCGTTTTTGTTTGTGCGGTGCGGTGCCGCGGCGCGGTTTAGGCGCGCTCGCCGCGGATGCGGCGCGCGAGCTGGATGTCCTTGGGCATGATGGTGACGCGCTTGGCGTGGATTGCGCACAGGTTGGTGTCTTCGAAGAGGCCGACGAGGTAGGCCTCGCTGGCCTCCTGCAGGGCCATGACTGCGGAGCTCTGGAAGCGCAGGTCGGTCTTGAAGTCCTGGGCGATCTCGCGCACTAGGCGCTGGAATGGCAGCTTGCGGATGAGCAGCTCTGTGCTCTTCTGGTAGCGCCTGATTTCTCGCAGGGCGACGGTGCCCAGCCTGTAGCGGTGGGGCTTCTTGACGCCTCCGGTGGCGGGCGCGCTCTTCCTCGCCGCCTTGGTGGCGAGCTGTTTGCGCGGCGCCTTTCCGCCGGTGGACTTGCGGGCCGTTTGCTTTGTGCGGGCCATGGCGGTAGCGGTAGCGGTAGCGGAGCGGCGTGCGTGGAGGTTAGGTGCGGCGCGGCGTCCGGTGCTGCCTTGACAACGGGCCCGCGCGCCTCCGTGCTGCGCTTATATGCCCTCGGTTGCGCGTGGTGGGGGGAGGGCGGGCCAGAGTCTATATAGGGGGGCGGCGGGCGCGCTGGGCGCAGACCGTAGCCGACTCGCCAGCCGCTGCAGCTGCTGTTTGTGCACGTTTTGCTTTGCCCGAGGAAGGAAGGATGACAGGCCGCGGCAAGGGAGGAAAGGGGCTCGGCAAGGGTGGCGCCAAGCGGCACCGCAAGGTGTTGCGCGACAACATCCAGGGCATCACGAAGCCCGCCATCCGCCGCCTGGCTCGCAGGGGCGGCGTGAAGCGCATCTCTGGTCTGATCTACGAGGAGACCCGCGGGGTGCTGAAGGTGTTCCTGGAGAACGTGATCCGCGACGCGGTGACGTACACTGAGCACGCCAAGCGCAAGACTGTGACGGCCATGGACGTGGTGTACGCCCTGAAGAGGCAGGGGCGCACCCTGTACGGTTTCGGCGGTTAGGCTGCGTCGCAGCGGGCGCTGGCCTTCCCGCGGCCGTGCTTGTGGGTGGGAGAGACTAGAAAACGGCCCTTTTCAGGGCCACCACACTGTTCGGAAGTTGAAAAGTGCGAAAGAGTCTGTGTTGTTGCTGCGTGTGTGCGCTGTGTTGTTTGTTTGTTTCTTTCTTTCTTTCCGTTTGAGCGACGTGATGTGACTGGGAGGGGAGAAGGAAAGGAAACGTGTCATGTGGCTGGCTGTGTGTGGAGCTGCTTCGTTTGTGTTTGTTATTGTGTGTCTTTGTATCGATCGCGAACGGAGATGGCGGGCTGTGTGTTGTTGTGCGAGAGGCGGTGATTATTTGCCTGCGTGGTTTGGCTCTGTGTGTTTGCGGCGGCGTTGGGGTTTCCGAGGCAAGGCGTGTGGGCATAGGCGGCCGGATCAGCTGTTTCGTTCGTGTCGACGGCCGTTGCGCGCGGGAGTGGAGGGCGGTGTGTCGACACGCCTCCCTTTAACAATGGTCATTATTGCTGCCGTTGTCGTTTGGAAGGCGACTGCGACCGTGCAAAAAAAAAAAAAAAAAAAAAAAAAATGTGTGTGTTTGTTGGGCCACATGGGCTGTGTGGACGACAAGATGGCGGACGTGCGCCGGCGGCGGCTGTGCTGTGAAAGTGCAAAGTTAAAACAAAACAAGGTGCGGCGAGGACGACTGAAATTTTGCTTTGGACGTAGGTTTGTGTGGTGGCCCTGAAAAGGGCCGATTGTTGTGGGCCGGGCCGAGCCGGCAAAGCGCGTTGCGTGCAGGGGAGCACGCGGCGCTGCGATTGCCTGGCCTCCTTTAGGCCTTCTTCTCGGTCTTCTTTGGCAGCAGGACGGCCTGGATGTTGGGCAGGACACCACCCTGTGCGATGGTGACGCCCGACAGGAGCTTGTTGAGCTCCTCGTCGTTGCGGATGGCAAGCTGCAGGTGGCGCGGGATGATGCGCGTCTTCTTGTTGTCGCGGGCCGCGTTTCCGGCCAGCTCGAGCACCTCAGCCGCGAGGTACTCCATGACGGCGGCGAGGTAGACGGGCGCCCCGGCGCCGACGCGCTCTGCGTAGTTTCCCCTGCGCAGGAGGTGGTGGATTCTGCCGACCGGGAACTGGAGCCCAGCCCTGCTTGAGCGGGACTTTGACTTGCCCTTGACTTTGCCTCCCTTTCCGCGTCCGGACATGGCGATGGGCTAGCGACGGTGCACACGAAACGGAAACGAAAACGACCGGTGCGAGCGGCAGCGAGTCGAGCAGCGGAGTGCGTGCCGGCGCAGCCGGGGTGGGGGTGCTTTATGGGCTCGGGTGCGGCGGCCGGTTGCGCGCGCGCCCCATTGGTCGGCGGCCGCAACAGGGCGAGCTGGTAAAGGTGCGGCGGCGGCTGGCGGCGGGTGCCGGCCGCCGCCGGGATTCCGTGCTGAGACGCCGACTCGCTTGGACGCTCGTGTGCTTGCCGCCGTCTTTGTGCGATACGCCGAGATTGGACGTGGGTAATTCTTCGAGGTTGCCACTGCTCATTGAGTATGTAGCCAGCAAAATTGTCGTGTTATTCCCACTGCCACGACATCACGCGGCGGGGCACCCTCCCCGCATCCTCCGAGGATAGGGATTTTTCCGATCCAGGGCCCGTGGCGCTGCCCGGTAACCCGCGGTCGTGTAGCATAGGGTCAGCACTGCACTGGACACCCTGCGGTGTTAACGAAGGTGTAACTGGCAGTCATTGCGTGGTGCCTGGTGGTTTTTCCTTGTGCCAGAAGTCTCAGCTTACTGCCCCTGGGCAGTTAAGTACCCCAGACCGCTGTGGCGGCCCTTATGAGGGCTACCACAGCCTAATCATGCCACAACACAGACAGACACGAAAACACAAACAACACGAGGAAGCAGGCGAACCAGGGTCCACGTCTGCATGCAGTAGCAAAAGACAGGCCATGCAGGACGTGGCTGCAGCACTTGCTGCCCCCCTTCCACCCGATGACGCTGAGGAAATGGATGTGGTGACTGTCCCCACAGCAAACAGGTTTGAAGCACTCCCACAGGATGCTTCTGACGCTCCCCGTCCAGGGACGTCTAAACCTCAGGTTAAAAAGATACGTATCCCCCCTATTATAAGTTACCGCACGAAGGATTACATAGACTTCGTGAAGGAAGTAGAGCCCGGACTCAAAAGCAAAATCCAGTGCGCCTATAGGGGCGACACAGTGAAGTATCAACTCGACAATGCCGAGGACTACCAGCATATCTTAACCAACTTAGCCATTCGCGGTATTCAGTACCACACCTACGACCTGGAGCCGTCAAAGCTCCAGAAAGTCGTAATAAAGAGACTACCCAGCTTTATTGAGCCGATTCAAATTCATGATGCGCTCAAGGACCTCAACTTCAACGTCCAGAGCGTCATCCAGATGAAAGAATGGAAGGACGTAAACGGTGTGCCAACACTGGTAAAAAAGCCTAACTATATCGCCACCATTGTCAAGGGACAAAATGCAGGTGAAATCTATAAAGTAAACAGGCTTCTCTACACCACATGCACAATAGAGTCCTACAGGAGGAAGGAAGGGCCACAACAGTGCTATCGGTGCCAGAGGTTTCACCATGGCAGCCGAAACTGCAGGTTGGACCCGCGCTGTGTCAAGTGCGCAGGCCCACACCTTACCTCCCTGTGCAAAAAGCCTAGGGAAGCAGACCCAACATGTGTTCACTGCGAGGGTAAACACCCAGCTAGCTACAAGAAATGCCCCACATGGATCGCTGTCACGCAATCCATGCAGAACAAACCAAAAGCGGAAGCTGGAAAGCCAAACCCAGCCCCTGCTAACAATCCCAGGAACTTCCCCGTATTAAACTCGCGCGGACGCGCTCAGCAACAAGGTCAGGCGGCGACTGCCGCGAGGCAGCCTGCTGCTACCCCCTCCACCTCAGCCGCCGCCCCCCACTCCCTCGCCGCTGCGGCGAGGCACACACTGCCGGCCGCCGGCCGCGCGCAGTCGGCCTGGAGCCTCCCGCCAGGCAACTCAGCTGCAGCTGACGATACACTGACCCAACTGCACGGGCTAGCCAGTGTGTTGGGTTCCTTCAACATACCCAAAGTAATCAGCACCATCAAATCAACGGTGGAGCAAGTTCAAGCAGTCCCAGACAAGCTGTCAAAGCTGTTAATAATAGCATCATCAATTTTGTCTTTCTTTGATGGACCGTAATCAAAGAAGATCACTCTTCATAATAAACTGGAATGCCAATGGCATTTCGAACCAAAAGCAAACGCTGGAGCACTTTCTCGATGACAATGGTGTCGATATAGCGCTCATATCAGAGACGCACCTGCGCCCACAACAGACCTTAGCTATAAGAAATTTCAGTATGTACAGGAATGATAGAGTAAACCGCCCTGGAGGAGGCACACTAGTACTAGTTAAAAATAGGTTAGCCCATAGGTTAGTAGACTTGCCCCAACTCGAGAGAGTCGAGGCAAGTGCAGTTGAAATCAAAACAGAACAAGGCCTTGTAATACTAGTTGCAGTGTATCACCCACCTGGTAGGAACATCCCCACTAACGACATAGATTTACTATTAAACTTAGGCCCCAAAGTCATACTCGGTGGAGACTTGAATGCCAAAAACCGTGCCTGGGGTTGTAGGGTCAGCAACGCCTGCGGTAGGGCACTGCACAACTATATCCTAAACCATAATGAGGTCAGTATCGTCGCCCCCGACGAACCGACCCATTTCCACACAAACGAAACTGTCCGTCCGGACATTTTGGATATATTTGTGACTAAAAACTTCCAATGGGCACTCAACCCAGTAGTGTTCAACGACCTCGACTCTGACCACAACCCAGTAGGCATAGAGCTAGCCGGTGCCAGACACAAAGGAGCAGACAAGGCCTTCTACACGTACGAAACCGACTGGAACGAATACAGGACTCTCGTTGACCTTCACACCACAGAATCCCCTACGCTCAACAACCGAAGGGACATAGAAAACGCCGTGGAGCACTTTACCGACATTATAAAAGTCTGTAGCAGGCAAACAACCACTAGGACTAGACACCTGAACAGGCGCCAAGACCTGCCAGAGGAAATACAAGAGCTGCTACGCACTAAACGCCGCTTCAGGAAACGATGGCAGGCCTACAGAGACCCCATCGACAGGCGCATAGCGAGCAGCCTTGCTCAGGAAGTGAGGGTCCACCTGCAAGAGTACAGAAGTGCGCGCTGGGAGCAGACACTTCAGGAAACACAAGACAACCCACAGAAATTTTGGCGAATTGTAAAGTCGCGTAAGGAGACGACAAAATCCATCAAACCGCTCCACGGCGAAAATGGACTTGTCTACGATCCCCCTGAAAAAGCAGAAGCTATGGCCAACTCGCTAGAGCTACAGTTTCGCGAGAACATAATTGACGACGAAGACGCCGACGAGCAGGAAGAGACAGTCATTCGTACAGTCCCAGGAATCCTGAGAAGACGCTCCGACACCGTATTTGAACCTGTGTCCTACCAAACAGTCTGCTCAACCATAAACGGGATCGGCAACTCCAAATCCCCAGGCCCCGACGGCATAAAGCCACTACAGCTTAAACACCTCCCCAACTCAGCTTTCCTTTTCCTAACCAACATCCTCAACGCCTGTCTGAAACACAACCACTTCCCATCGGCATGGAAGATAGCCAAAGTCATCACACTTCCCAAACCTGATAAGAATCCCCTCTTTCCCCAGAACTACAGACCCATATCCCTCCTATGCATACTAGGCAAAGTCCTGGAACAACTAATCCTAAAACCACTCCAAAACTTCCTCACCGAAAGGAACATCACCATCCCTGAGCAGTTTGGTTTTCGTGCCGGACACAGCACCATCTCCCAAGCCACCCGTGTGGTGGAGCAGATCTGCAAGGCTAGGGCAAACAGGCACAGCACAGGGGCAGTCTTCTTAGACATTGAAAAGGCCTTTGACCGCGTCTGGCACGACGGCCTAATCTACAAGCTCCACCAGTATGACTGTCCCCAGCATCTGCTGAAGATCCTCCATTCGTTCTTAAGCAATAGGAAATTCTTTGTCAATATGGATAGATTTAAGAGTAGTATTAAGTCAATCGAAGCAGGAGTGCCCCAAGGTTCTGTTTTGGGGCCTATCCTGTATAGCGTGTACACAAACGACATACCGAAGCGGGACAGCACCCATCTAGCCCTCTTTGCAGACGACACAGCTATTTACGCCAGCCATCCGAACCCCAATTATATCGTCCTGAACATACAAAGGCACCTTGACCAGATAACGCAATGGTGCAATTTCTGGAAAATCAAATTAAATCCAAGTAAGTGCAATGCAATTATGTTCACAACCAGGAGAAGGCCACCCAACCGTCAACTCTCCATCGATGGAAGGGACCTCCCCTGGTGTGACACAGTAAAGTACCTTGGACTAAAAATTGACAGCAAGCTGTTATGGAATGCACACATAGCCGACGCATGTAATCGGGGTTCGGCTAGGCTGTACCAGCTATACCCATTGCTCAAGGGCAATGGACTGACCACCGAAGTTAAGCTAAAAATTTGGAAGATGGTGGTCCTTCCTGCAATTCTTTATGGCTGTGAGGTCTGGGGCATGGCCGCAGACACTCACCTGAGAAAAGTACAAATAGTACAAAACAAGGCCCTCAGGATAATCACAGACGCTCCCTGGTTCGTACCAAACACACTCATACACATAGACACAAACACACCCACAATCACCACAGTCATCCAACAAAGAACACAATCTTTCTACTCAAAAGCAGAACACTCACCATACGAGACCATCACTAGCTTGGGCGCTGACCCACTACACGTTAACTACAAACATCCAAAGAATACACTAACCAGACACTTCAGGTACTAAGTCACACTATAACACTAAACAAAGAAAACAATAATACTCTACAAAACATGATAAAATTCCAACAAAGCCATGCATCAGGAAACCCAAGCTGAGACAGAAGGCATTAAGGCAAAAGCCACAGGACCTTTGAAAATACATGGGCAGATGCCCAGACATGAGCAACGAACGGCGGGTGCCACTGTGTGGGGAGACGCTGACTAGAGCGGAGCGCTTGCTACTGGTGTTGCTGCTGCCGTACGTTGGTTCGAGATGCCGCCCAAGACTAGCGGGAAGGCCGCCAAGAAGGCTGGCAAGGCGCAGAAGAACATTTCGAAGGGCGACAAGAAGAAGAAGCGCAAGAGGAAGGAGAGCTATGCCATCTACATCTACAAGGTGCTGAAGCAGGTGCACCCTGACACGGGCATCTCGTCGAAGGCGATGAGCATCATGAACAGCTTCGTGAACGACATTTTCGAGCGCATTGCGGCCGAGGCTTCTCGCCTGGCGCACTACAACAAGCGCTCGACCATCACGTCCCGCGAGATCCAGACCGCTGTGCGGCTGTTGCTGCCTGGCGAGCTGGCCAAGCACGCCGTGAGCGAGGGCACGAAGGCGGTGACCAAGTACACGAGCTCCAAGTAAGGAGGTGGCTCTGGAATGGAAGGAAGGATGGAGAAGGCTCCTCCGTTGCGAGAGCGGCAAAACGGCCCTTTTCAGGGCCACCAACTTGCCTTTTGCGGGAAGGGCGGAATTGTTGTTGTTGTTGTTGTTGTTGTTTGTGTGGACGGCTGTGATGTATGTGTGCATTTTGATTGTGGGTGGGGGGGGGGCGCGCCAAAGCGTGTTGCGGGGTACGGCCACGAGGTTGGTCGCCGTGGCGTGGAATGGTGGCACGCCTCGTTGGAGTGGTTTTGACCCATTGGTGTTGGTGTGTGTGTGTGTGTTACCTGTCTGCGAGGGGGGACAGTGCGATCGGCGACTTTTGTGTCACCGTAACGACGGCCGTTTGCGGGTTTGTTTTTTTGCACATCATACATGGCGAGGGTGAAATGTGAAATGTTTTTGTTTGGTTTTTTTTGCCGCCCACTATTCCCTTTGCTGTACGCCGAGTTTGACAATGGTGCGACGTAACTGCAGCGTGGAGGTGTGTGAGTGACGTTGAAATGAACGTGCCATTAAGACGCAATGTTGTTGTATTGTACTGTACGTGTACGGCGACACGCACGATGATGTACCATTCGACTCTGATTTTTGATAGCCGTGTCTGACTGATTGCGTACGACGCACGCACACCGATGTCGTCATTCAAGATGCACGCGTGTCCAGTGCAGTACAGTAAGCGCGACGCTAGACGACGACGACGGCGGCGGCGGCGGCGGCGGTCGTTTGTTTGGCGAATGTCTGTACACGTGTTTGTCTGTGTCCATCCGGTATGTATTTGTTTGTTTGCAAGTGTTTTGTGTGTCGGTGACGTGGTCCGATCCGTCGCCCCCTGAGTAACTGTCGATCGGCGCGATAGACCGGCGTCACGCAACTGAACCGAAGTCTTGGGCACACCCGTCATACTGTTGTACACCGTCGCGCTGAGAACGGTAACGAAAGGTTGACTTTGATCGGTCGAATGTCTGGGCAGAACGTGAGGAATGAGGCAAGAGTGCAAGGAGGAAAGGACAGAGGGGGGGCAAAAGAGAGAGGAAGGGAAAAAGGGGAGAAACGCATTCGTAGAGCAACGGAACGTTCCCGTGTCGGAGGCGTATTGGAGCCGCACTGAAATGCGTTTAACGGCGGCGCGGCTGCAAGTGTCTGCCGTGGTGAACGTTACCTTTGACGGCTGCATTGGGCTTTGCCTTTGCTTTTGCTTTTGCTTTTGCTTTTGCTTTCGCTTTCGCTTTCGCTTTCGCTTTCCCGGATGTACGTAACGTTTGTTGATATGGTTCTGAGGAAGAGTGTATGACAGTGCCGTGCCGTCCATGTTCGTGTGCCCTCCCATTGTGTGTATGCTATTGTCTGTGTACTTGAATGATGTATGTAGGTGTTAGTGGACATGTTTTACCAGTGGGGGGAAATGGATCGTCGATAGTTGCCGTCACTCTGTCACGGTCGAGATGACGCACCCTCCGTACAGAAAGGTGTCGAGAAAGTGTGTGTGTGTGTGTGCGTCCGTGAATTGGCAGTGCTTGGAGGTGGGCGTGCCCTGCATGTGGCCCGGAAGGCTGTTCGTTTGGCGGTAGTGTTGTGTGGACAGGGGAGGGGCATGCGTAACGCTGCTGGCATGGCATTTCGGGAGATGGGAGGGGGCAAACGAGGAAACGAGGAGCGGCGGCCAAAGAAAGACGGGACGGGGAGGGGCGCGGTGTGGGTGGCTTGCGCCTGTGCTCGGCGTTGTGGTTTGTGCAAAAGAGGAGGAGAAAAACAATGAGTTGCCAGGGAGGGGAGCGGTGTGGTTGTCGTGGTGTAGCCGCAGACGCGGCTGTCAGTGAACGTGGCGAGACGGACGGATGCGCGGAGGGGCGGGGGCGGCGCATTTCGCCGGTGCCGTGCCGTGCCATGCCTGAAAGCCGCGTGGTCGCTGTGTTGTTGGTGGCGTGGGGGCGAGGAGAGTACCGTACGGGTGTGCTTGTGCGCCGGAAATGGCACACTGCGCCTGCCCGTCTTGGAGGCTGATGGCTGTGGTGTGGAAATGGGGCGCGGTGATGTTGAAGCAGTTGAAGAACAGAAAAGAAACCAAGAAAACGGAAGGCGTGATGCGGCGGTGGTGGTGAGAGCGGGAAAAACGAAACAAAACAAAAAAAACAACAAAAAAAGAAGGAAAAACAACAAGAAACAAAAAAGAAAACAAAAAGTCTATCAATATTAAAATGTAAATGGAAATGGAAATGGACCCAGGTATAACCTCCCTGCACAAATAGCAGAGAGTCCGATGATAATAAAAATGTGCCAGAATGTTAACGTCCCTACAAAACAAACCCAACGATAATATTAATGAAAGAATGAACCGTATGTAACATTGCAACAGACATAATGAAACCTGATGAATTGTATAAGGGCAGCAGCGTTGACCTTTGGCCCTGTATTCAGAATAAAAAGAGCCAAAGATCGTTACCCCAATGAAAAAGACACTGAAACACGTATGTAACATAGCAGCGATGGCGAGACATTGTAGCATCTGTGACCAGAGAGTTTGCGCTGGACCGCGCGAGTGTTGCGAGCGGTTCTCAGTCAGTCAGTCAGTCAGTCAGTCGTTGCGAGTCTGTAGCTCTGTCTAGTTGAGGCCTGTACTCTGTCAGTAGTCGTCGCGTGCAGTACGCTAATAGTCGTCATGCAGAGCGGTCGGTCAGTAGTAGCAGCCGAGTGCGGTTGTGTGATGTAGGCGGTCGGCAACACTGGTCAAGATGGTGAATAAGGTATACTGTTTAATTAATATAATCATTAGATAATGAAAAATTTCATTTATTGTAATTATTCTCCAACAAGTTCCCCAATAATAATTTTTATTTCAAAAGCATTTGTCAAACATTTAATTTTTTATTGAACTAAAGAGTTCGTTGCACTTCACATTTCATTCCACTTCTTTGAAGAAAAATTTCACTAAAATCACAAAAAAAGAGAATATTATTATTTGCAATGCAGTTCCTCCAAGCGCTGAGCAACAACAAGAGCAGAAATGTGACATCCATTTATTCTGAGGTAAGACTTTAATTCTGATTGTTTTGCACAGGGCCAAAGACCGATATTTCGGTTTAATTGAAGTTTCTTGTCACTGAACGGACTTTAAATGTTGTGAAGAATTTATATTTGAGTCAGATTGCGAATTTCACATTTTTGTTGCCATTTTCAATACCTCACATTGTGGGCGAGGTTACAATTAGCGCAATGTCCATTAGCATCCGTAAATAACATTGTCCATTATTTTAAATTTTGCGGGGAGGTTACAACACACAAAAAAAAAAAAAAAATTGCATTTATATCCGCTCCTCAATTGTAGATACCCCTTACACAGCTGTGTGCAATGAATGAGTGCTGGCTGGTAATTAATTGCACTCCTTGGAGGGAAATGCCATAGGAAGTAGTCTTTAAAAAGTGAATGTTTTTCGTTAAAAGACAAAGGTTACTTTAGAAAAAAGTAATAGTGGGGCTTTTGTTGTTGAACAAAATAAGTACAATGAACATACGTTATCAGATTTGCGCAATGCAGCTTCACACTACCTTTTGATTATAACACAATATACTATACATCGTCCCGAACCGTGACCAGAGTCGCGAGACGAGCAGAGCACGCCGCCGACGCCCGCTCAGTACAACCGTCCACCCGCTACTACTGTCGACCGACTACTACCTCTCCCGACTCGCGCTACAACATATATAACAACTGTTCCTGGCGACCCGGTGCGTGCCACTACTGTCGTCTGGCGCGGTCCAAGCGCCGACTAGCAACGATAAATAACTCTCTGGTCAGACAGAGATGCTGTCATGCCTCGCCATCGCTCTGGTAATGAATACATACGTGTTGCAGCGTGCGTACCACCGGAACACGCAGTGGCGGAGCCAAAGACTGTGTTGTCGAGGTCGAGTGCGAGCGGGAAGAGAGGCAGCGTCGGCACGGAGATGCAAGCGAGCGCGAGACGCACGGGGGCTGCGGCGTGGCGCGTTTGCGGTCGGCGCCTTTGGTGGCAACGGCCGGGACAAGCAGCGGTGTATGGTGTGGTGCGGGGCGGACAGGGGCGGCGGTGGACGGGGAGGAGGAGGCGGCGCGACGACGGCATGGGGGCGAAAACGGGACGGGGGACGGCGGATGTTGAGAGGCGTCACGCGCGGACAGGACACAGACACAGAGACACACACAGATTGGAAAGGGAGGGTGCGCGGTAGTAGTTGGGAATGTGCGTACCGTGCGGGATGGGAGCGGGCGAGGAACACGGTCGTGGCCCCTGTTTTGGGTGCGTGTGATGACGTCGGTGTGTTGTGGGAAGGGAAGGTGCTGTGGCGGCGGCGCGTAATGGGCGTAGGCCGAAAAGAGAAAGGAACGTGGGCAGTGTGTTGGCAAGCGTCGGTTCGACTGCGACGTTGATGGGCAGGGCAGGGCAGGGCAAGGTTAATGGTGGTAGGAGTAGGCGTGTGGGCGCAAAAAATCTGCCGCTGCAGGCGGTGCCGTAACCGCCATGGCGGGAAGGAGAGAGGGCCAAAGAAAGAAAGAAAGAAGAAAACAAAAAAAAAAAAAAAAAAAAGAAAAACAAAAAAGGAGGGAGGGGGGGGGGCGAAAGTGGAGAGGCGGTGGTGTGAGAAGGGCGGGGGCGGAAGGAAGGCAGGCAGGAAGGACAAGAGGCGAGGCGACGGCTTGCTTTGTGTATCGGTCGGTCTCTGGCTATGCTTCGTTTTCTGCAGCAGGGTCGGTGCGCGGCGTGGCTCGCGGCAGTGGGAACGCCTGGCGGCTGGACGGCCAGCAATGCGGTTGGATGGGCGCCCACAGCACCGCACCTGTGCCCGAGGAGGAGACGCTGGCGGCGGGCCCTGAGGTGAGGCGCCGGCTCGGCTGGGGCTGTGGATGTGTAGGTGTGCGCCGCTGCTGCAACAACGAGTAAAACGCGAGAAGAAGGGATGGCGGTAGAGAGAAGAAAAGAAAAAAAAAAAAAAAAAAAAGGTCGTGTTGTGTTGATGCGCAGGCAGACGCGTACAGAGAGACGAGCCCGGTCGGCAGCAGGGTGTGGCCGTGCCGAGTGCAGAGCAGCGGCGGCTCGGTTCGGTTCGGTTCGGTTCGGCCCGGCCCGGCGGGCCGCGCTGTTGTCGCGGACGTGAGCGCCCCCTGGCGGGTGGCCGGAGGCGGCGCGGCGTGTTGGACGTGTGGCTGGTGGCAGTGCACAATTTGCGAGTGGCTGGCGGTGTGGTGTGGCGGTTGGCGCGTCGGGCGGCGGAGAGAGAGAGGGAGGAGAGGTATGTGTTGCGGGCGCCCTTTGCTGCGCTGCGTCGTTGCGTGTGCCGTACAGGGCGGGCGCTTGTCGACTGTGTGGGCGGTGTGGCGAATTGGCGTGAATGAAACGGCTGCCGAGAGGTGTGTGGTAGCGAGCCGGTCGGTGTCAGTGCGAAGGGGAATGTACGTGCGTTTGGCGGTTTCGGTGTGCTTTTTGCGGCGTGAGAGTGGGAATTAGTGGGGCCGGCTGTTGTGTTGGTTCCTTGTGTCTTGTGTCGCGTAGCTTGATGGCAACGTGGAAGGACGCCGGTTTCGTTTCGAGCCTTGCGTGTGGTTGTCGACGTTGACTGGTTGGCGTGTGCCGATGCACGTGCATGTGTGGGTCGCGAGTGCGTTTTTGGCTGGCTGTGTGTGTGTGTGTGTGTGTGTGTGTGTGTGTGTTTGTTTTGGGGGGGAAGGGGGAGGCGGTGGTGAAAGTGCAGTCGTTGCCACGGGCGTCGTCGGGTGGGGCTGGGGCTGGGGCTGGGGCTGGGGCTGGGGCTGGGGCTGTGCGTCGTGGCGGAAAGGTGGTAGGTTGCGGGAAGCGAGCCCGTCGTTGACGGTGTCGCGTGAGTTGTGAATCGAGTGGGGCGCGGGGCGCGGGACAGGAGCAGCGTGCCGCTGCGTCGTGGTCGTCAGCAGAGGCTGTGCGTGTGCTTGTCCTTTTTGTGGGCGGTTCGTGCGAGGCGTTTTTGTTTTGTGTTGCCCTAGTTGTTAGTTTATTTTGTTTGTGTTTGTTATTTTGAGACGACGACGACTGGTTGGTGGCGTGCGCGCGAAGTGGCGGTGTGCGCTTCCCGTGTCGTTTGTGTCGTTTTGTTTTTGTGTGTTTTTTTTTGCACTGGGCCCCGGGGGGTGGGTGGGTGGGTGGGTGGGTGGGTGCGTGTGTGTCGATTGCCGGCTGGCGAAAGGTGCGCCATCGGCGGGGTGGGTCGCCGGCACAAGTAGAGGCGGCGGCGTTGTTGCTGTTGTTGTGTGGTGTTTGTTGTTTTGTTCGGCTGTGTCGGCGAGCTGTGTTGCGGTGCGTGTGAATGGTGGTGCAAAAGTGCTGGCGTTGGGGCTGCGACTGCGACGGCGGCGAGCCGCGGGCGCGCATGATAGTGATGTTGTGAACAGCGGCTGTGTACGGTAGTGGTGTTGTTGTAGCACGACGTGCATCCGGGCCGGCGCGGAAAGCGCAGTTGCGGGCGGTTGCCCTTCGGTGCCAGCCATGTCGCGTGAGCGGCGGGTTGCTCTGGGTTGTTGTGTGGTGCCCTTTGGCCGGTGGGGGTGGTTCGCGTGTGTCTCGTTCGCGCTCGGTATCTGGTCGGTGGTCGTGCTGCTCCCCCGTCTGTCGGCGGTTTTCGACGTCGTCTGTACGTTTTTGTTCGTTTGCGGCGTGCCTGCCGACGTCGTCCCGTCGCGACGCGACCGTTCAACCGAAAGTGTGGCGCCCGAAGGTGAACGAACGTAACCCTGACCTCGGCGCTTTACGCTGAGCCGAGCGAACCGAACCTAACCTAACCTGTGGTGTGGCGAGGTGAGCTCAGCCTGTGAGCCCCTAACGTCTACGTAAGGTAAGCTGTCCGGCTCACGCCTCACGTTTGAACGCTTTTTTAACCTACGTTTGACGCTTCTTAACCTAGCACTGACCCCTTAACCTAACGTGTAACCTAACCTAACCTAACCTAACCTGTGACGCCTGACGTGTTTGAATGCTAACCTAAGTTTGACGCTTAACCTAACCCAAGTCCCCTTAACCTAACCCACGTCCACCTAACCTAACCTAACCTAACCTAACCTAACCTAGACGTGTAAACGTAATGTGTAACGCGTAACGTGTAAGGTCGGCTGTCGTGTGTGCTGACGGCAGATTGGGTTGGTCTGTAGATTCGGATTGCGGTTTGCCTCGGTCGAGGGGTTGGGTCGGAAGCGGCGAGGGGTGGCGGCGCCTGTTGCGCAGGCGGCGTCCGTTTGCGGCGGGCAATTGTTGAGAAACGGCTGTGAATGTTGGCGGGCGAGAGGAGGAGGACGGCGCGCGATGTGGCCCGACGGCTGCGGGCCGATCGGGAAACGGCGGGAGGGCGACGGAAGGCGATGGGGCGGCGGAGGCGCGTTTGCACGGCCGTCATCGCCGCACGCCTCGGCTTGTGTGGCTGTGGCGCCGGCCGCGCTGGCCGGGCTGCCGCGGCGACGGTGTGGGAG